>NW_026570231.1:0-637356 GCF_019649055.1 Paramacrobiotus metropolitanus | reverse complement strand
AGAATTCGGCGAAGAAGAAAGGGTACATAAGCCAAATTTGGTTAGCCAAGGGTTACAATTACTTTAACGTGATTAAAACAACTGAAAGTAGTGGGCAAAAATTAAAAAGGTTGTATAACGGGTGTTTTGACTAACATGATCTTCTCTAGTGCCGTAGGGCACGGGATGTGTCGTTTCGTCCAAACTGTGAATCATTCTTGCCCGCATTGGGATACCTTCCGCTACAATGTGCTTCTCTAATCCAACGGCCCGCAAAGCAGTTCGACCACGATGGCTTAGTGCCAGATTGATACTTTTCCCAACTACTTTCTCCGCACGACGGATATCTGCGTTGAAAAACCATTCTCTATCGATAATAAAAAACTATTAGCACGGCTTAAATCTAAACAGGCAAAGCTGATAGCTTTAACGGGCAGACATCTACTTCTATTTCAACCTTCTCTTCGCTCGTAAACATCCACTTGATAGCCTCTTTTCGCAAGAAAACATGCGCTCAGTGATCCGACCTACAACATTCACAATTGTTAGATGTTATTAATCTGATTTGCAGCTCCTCTCCGTACACAAATAGCAATTTTTGTGCTTGAACCTTTAGCGTGGCGCAAAGATGACCTTTCGATAATGTTTCTTGAAGCTTAATTCTACGCTAAATACATATAATATATGAGCTTTATGAAAACTGTTTCCACTTTAAATTTTCAAAACCACTCCAAATCTCTCCTTACCAATCCTCCACCAATGATGGCTATTTTCTTGGGCGTTTCCGTATCCACAAACATACTGTTTGCAGTTGCCTGAGCCATTGTGCTCGCGGTGAAATGCAAAACGTCACTCGCCGCAACACGCAAATCAATGAAACGTTCCAGTGACCAGTCCTGCGAAGCAAACATATAATACTCTAAATTTTTAATTTGATTTTTTTTGTTAATTTTGGTTTGCAAATAGGCGTTAACTACTCGAGTAGATAATTACCGCATCTGCGTGCATATGTAAATTATGCAGTTAATAATTTCCTTATTGCGGCGGCGATCTAATTGTCAGCTTACCTGTGATGTAATTTATAAGTACTCGAATGCGGCCATAACCGTTCATGCAGACAGAGTGTTTCCACTGATATAAAATTCTTATACAAACACGGCACCAGTTACAGCACTTTAAAGTTAGCTACTGCTATCCTATCCATATTACACATTGGGTGCCTCTGTTATTAATCATCCACAAGAGGCAAAGATGTAAACATAAAACCTGCGTATATGCGGCCAAATCAGCAACGACCGTCGCAGGTTTGATTAAGAACTGATAAGTCGCAATCTATGGATTGCATCTGGTACGACAGTAGCCGATACTCGATATGTATTGTACAAAGTAACGTAATCTACAGACTACTGACTACTTTTTAAGTTAAACGCTGTTAACGATGATTTCCTCTAGCGCCTGCTCTAAAGTTTTATTACAGTAAAACAATAAAACAATATATATCCATAAGGTATACACATGCTAGATAAGGTACGGTACAATCCGGTGCAAGGGTAAAAGACTACACATATCAGCGTAAATGTTCAGAAAGACTATAAGCGTCCGCTCTTACGTAATATCAAACGTGGCTGTTTCATGCACAATTACATACTATGAAAAAAACACGATGCTCATTATTCAGGTAGTAATTAACGCCGACTAGGGCCGGTGCATACATAATTATCGTTAAATCACCTTCTAACGTAACTGATTACATTCAATTTAAATACAGAACTAGAACTATTAGCACACTTTGATGAAAACGTCGTATAGTTCATTCGGCGGTGACGGTCGGTCAGCTGATATGCAATCGGACATACAGATACTAAATTTATACCACATATAGATATATAAATATTAAGCTTAAGTACTGTATACCAATAACTAATTAGTTAGTTTTGCGTTGTTCTACCCTCAGTACTTAATTATCATTATCCAGTGAAACTATGAAAACAGCGCTCGACGGCATATACAGTTATATTCTATGTTAAGCAATATAATATAAAGATGTTAAATTACAAAACATGAGACCATGCATCTAGCCAGTTACTAACGATAACTATCATTCTCTTATCACATCATTCAGTTACGGAACACTTACAAGTTAATTCTGGCAATTTGCGTTATCACGCCGCATTCGAGAGCGTAGCCTTGTAAAAATCCCAAAAACATTCACAAAAAAGTAAACCGAAAGGCATTTTTATCGCGCGGAATTTCTAAAGATTCTATATTTTACATGCAGCAGTTTTGCAGAAAGTGTGTAAATATAATTAGCTGGTTTTGAATGTACCTTTGTCCGCGAATAATTCTCTACATTATATATTTTTAATGAAAGAATACCCATAGTAAACATTTGAAACTACTTGCTTATTATAGCTAGTGAATGAGTAAATGGAAGTATCAATTTTTTCTGCAATGACTAGTGAAAAATCCTGTAAGCGAATAAGTATCAGAGAATACATAATATGCATATGGCACTTAATTAATGTAGGTTCAAGATATGGATGATCGATCAGGGACGTCGGTATCGCCCGGTACAATTATTTACAATACGTAATATTCGAATTAATTATTCGAAAATTATTTACAATACGCAATTCGATTTATCGTGCATGTACGTGTTGTGTGACGTAACAATTACTAACGATTAGTATATAATATATCAATGAAGGATTTGAACGCATTTTAATAGGCAAATTTTTCCTTTACCTGCATCCAGCAAGCGGAAGTTGCGTAGTGTTAAAATCAGAAACGAAATAACTAAAACGGTTCAAAGTTCAAACGGTAGAATATGGGACTATATATAGTTTTATATAGATACTGTATAAGTACCTATCTGTATGGTATGGGGACGTGTAGTCTATATGTGCTGTTATTAATTTTGACCTTTTATTGACTTTTATAAATTATTCATAAGTTATTCATAGAGACTATTCATAAATTTGTTCTATAGATATATAGATAGATAATACGATCACGTATACTTCGTAGAGTTACTGATTACTTAATGTTAATGTCGACCATGCATTTGAAACACAGAGAAGCTATCAAGAAGGAGAAACAGAAAGAGAAGGATTTCTGTCTACATGGCATCCCCCCACTGGAGCAGACCCAACATCTGACCCACGACGATTACAGTAAAGATCTCAAGAGCGCTATTGAATCAAATGGGATCTCAGTTCGATTTGTGTCGATCTACTCCGCTAAAAATGGCCGTAAGAACAGTTTGTTTGCACGTGTTGGTACTTACGCCGATGAGACTGAGAAAATGTTCACGCCTGAAAACTGGCCTCCTAACATTGGGGTGCGTGAGTGGCTGTTTGCACCCAAAGAGGACCAGCAGTTTGTTTTGTAACTTTTATTCCTAAGTAGTATCTCAGCGTTGTGCACTTATATCTATGGGAATGGCCATTGCCTATTAAAATGTTCAATTCTAGAAAGAGATGTGACATCGTAATCCCACTTTATGATTGTAGTTTAAAAAACAGCACGCAATCCTAGGACTGCTGTCCCTACTCCCTACGCAATTTTAAACAATACCAACTCATATAATTTTATTAGCATAAAAGTTTATACAGGTTGGAAAAGTGTACAGAATCTACAGATTATGAGAATGTTCGTAATGTTATAGAAATGATTCACGAACGCCAGCTGCCAAAACAAGGGAATGGGAATAATGCATAATTTTAATTTTGCTTATGATTGTTATTTTAAAAATAGTATACGAGTACTAACCATAGGCACGCGCGGTAATTAGGTAACGTCATATAATAGTATTATGTTAAATATTATATTATTACTCAGTACATTAACGTACTAAGTATATCATAACTTATAATACATCAGTCACTTATAATACAATACAATTTTAAACAATACCAACTTCGAAAGACCGGAATAATAACGAAACAAAAATTTATCGTTAGTCAAAGTTTTCTTTTTCATCGACTGCGACGCCGTTTCCGAACTAGTACATATAACTTGCTATCGTATTAATGTGGCTATCAGGGCAACAAAAACAAAAATAAACATCATGCAGTTTACGCACACCGTACACGATCGTGAGTGATGTCACTGCTGCTTGGAATAGTGAACGTTAGTTCTGCATTGGTTACTGGCTACACGGAGTACACGCTACAAGTTGAACTGTGAGTACACATCCTGGTTTTATATAGAGTCTATATTCTTTTTTCGCTTTCTATCGATATAGCTATATAGATATATCATACTGCGTGCAGTAATTTACGCGTTTAACTAAGCACAGTTTTGATCGCATAATTTATTAAATAAACGCTCATTAATTGTTGTTGGATTGTTGTATATCATCATCGGACGTTTACTTTCGGGAACATCGCGCGAGGGTTCAGAAGTGAGAAATGGGTACAGTGACTTGCCCCACCAGCGATGCACTTTCCCAATGGGATCCATTGGTTCAGAGCGTTTCTTCTCGAAAACAGCGTTATATTTGGCCGTCGCACTATCTCAATCACAGTACTATCCCTTCTGTGTATTTACAACGGGAAACTGGCAGTCTGCACCTCCACGAACTGCAGCGGGAACTGCGCAGATCACAGGAGCTGATTCAAAGGCTCCAGATTTCTGAGAAGTTATCGAGCCACACTGGCTGCGTCAATTCACTGGACTGGAGTGATGATGGAGAATATCTGCTCTCTGGATCAGACGATTTACACTTGGCCGTGTGGGACGCGAGTAAACCCAACGGATTCGCGCCTTATCGCTTCAAAACTCTTCATCAGGAGAATATCTTCACAGTTAGATTTTTGTGTAAGTCCAATGGGAGGCAGATTGTGTCTGCTTGTGGAGATGGATCTATTATTTACACTCAGCTGAAGGAAGCAGATGTTGCGCAAAAACTGATCAAGTGAGTTTTGCAGACAACTATTCGGAGTTTCTTTGGTGGTAATATATGGGAGAAAATAGAAAACAATATGCTCTGGATTGCTGATATGATGGAATTATTGTAATTTGAAATTTACACCGTATCCGAAGGACACACGGCAGAAAGTAATGTTGTTTTTTGGCTACTTACCAAACCAGCTGATTCGTATACCTATGTAGCCTGTCAAATGTACGTAAGTTGCGACGGAATTAATTTTTAGTTATCCGACAATATTATGAAGTATGCTTGCATGAATTACTGATTACTCTAACTTGTTAACAATAGAAATTTTAGTGTGTGCACAAAAGGATTAGTTTGCATATCACTTACCAGCTCTTAAGCCCAAAGCAACTAAGCCTTATCACCTTAATAATACATTCTGACGGTAAGCGTAATATACTTCAGTAGTTATAATAATATTTTCCTTTCGAAATAATGCCCAATAGGCAAATCGAAACGATAAAAACTTTTATAGTATAAATACCGTTACAAATTACTTATTAGCGGAGATATTTTAAGCGATGTTAACGAGGGCAAAGAAAGTTATCGGAGGGTGGACTATGGAAATGCGGCTAAAACGTCTTCTTGATAAAATTCTTGCTGTCAATCCTAAAATTCTCGAAGCCAGTTCTGTACCTTCTTTCAAATTTCTACTCAGATCTGTTAAACTCTCCTAAATGTTTTGTTAGCAGAAAATTGTTTTTGTTCGACCAGACTTGAAGTCCCTTCGGGGTTGTCTGCTCTTGTGCCGTAATAATAATAATAATAGTATAGTTGTTTCCGAGCGTTAAGTTTTAAAGTGATCAGGAAAGTTGATAGGAGTTTGTTTGCAGTTTCAAAATTTGAAAGGTTTATCTCTCCGTTTGCGTTTATTTTTCTGGTGAGATTTAGCCGAAATATTTTGGCGAAGCGTCGCAGGCGTAATAATTTTTAACAGAATATTTATTCTGATTGTAAATTAACTTTTTCTGTTTTCAGAAACCACACGGCAACTGTTTACCGGGTGCTTCCGCTTACAGAAGCCTGCTCCTGTTTCCTGTCATGTAGCGAAGATGGCACTGTGCGGCAGTTTGATGCTCGTCAGCCGTTTTGCGAGTGCGATCCGGGGGATAACTGCAACCATTCTTTGCTGGCCAATATGGAAAAGGCTGTTTCGACTATTGCTTTAAATCCCGTTCGCTTCCATGAATTGGCTGTGGGATGTTCGGACAGTACGATAACATTTTATGATCGAAGGAAGATGGACCGACCAACAAAACGTATCCGCTGCCAGACGACCAAGAATATGCCCAGACGCATTACTAGCCTGCAGTACGATGCCTACGGAAGCTCTCTTTTAGCCAATGTTCTTTGTGAAAAAATTCAGCTTCTTGATCTGCGAATCAATGAACAACTGAAGGAAGGCAAGGCCAAAAAATTGGAAGATCCGAAGGAATTGTAAGTTGGCTTCTTGTTATATTTTTTTATGCATATCGTGATATAGAAATCTTTAAACTACAGGCGTCGCAACAACCGCAAGGGAGATTAGTTATGCTAACGAGTAACGACTGGCTCACGGCCACGACTGAATAGCAGTGTAGCAGTAAATTAGTCGTAGTCTAATGTTTTTCGCGCGTATAGGGTCTAAAAGTCGTTAACGAACGAATATATACAAGCATGAAAGAGTTACAATTGCATATTTAAAGATGTCCAACGGAACCTCTTCCCATTAAACGATTGCGCCTTCGAGGTGACTGGTCCGATACGGGCCCGCAGTCCCGTCCAGGGCAGCGCCCGACTGAAGCTGCTTCTGGTTCATCGCGGTTTATGGTTGAGATATCTGATTTGATGACCACATGGATGCGAAATCAGATGGCAGCGCAACCTGCCGCACCATCCCCACCGGCGCCAGTTATTACGCCTTCAGAACGATCGGCAGGCGGAGGTGGTCGGAACGATAGTGGAGCACAACTGATGGATGTTATCGCTTCCGCGCCCACCCGGAATAAGAAGTTCCCTGAAGATCTGGTTATCGTGAAACCTGTATTAGAATACTCAGGTCATCGCAGTTCCCGTACAATGATAAAGGAAGCCAGATTTTGGGACGATTCTTTTGTTATCAGCGGTTCCGACTGTGGGCGGGTCTTCATTTGGGATCGACAGTCTGGCAAATTGGTCAACGTTTTCGAAGGCGATAAACATGTAAGCAGTTTAATTGTACGGATCTTCTTTAGTCTGCATGAAGGTTTAATTCGCATGTATTCGATCGCATAGTAAGTAGCGAATAAGTTGGAGATTTCCGATTCTCTTTTACGGAGTGGACTTCTTGTTGCATTGTTATACGGCAGTTGTCTTTCATGTAGGTTGTTAACTGTATCCAGCCTCACCCAACCCAGTTTCTCCTGGCCACTAGCGGGATTGATCACGATGTGAAGATCTGGAGACCAACTGCAGAGGAAGCTTGTTTTGATGCCGGTCTAGCAGAAAATATCGCGGAAGTGAATAACCAGATGCTGGATGAAACGCGGGACACGGTTACGGTACCGGCGGTGTGTGTGGTAAGGATTCTGCGGGCCATGGCCCGGCGAAGTGAAGAGGGTGAACAACGACGGCAAGATAGAAGTGGTAACGCGGCCAATAGGGCCAGGGAAGAAGAACAGGATGGAAGTGAAACGGAGGAAGAATGATTTGATTGCGTCTGAAATGTTATTATTCGTAATTTTGTGATGCAGAAGATCTGCTGAAATGCTCATGCTTTCTCGTCATTTTGCTGTGTATTACATATTGTTACTAGTCCTTTGTTTTGGTTGTACCGTACCTCGGTGTATTTATTTTCAGTTTATAGTCACGGTCTTTATCAAGAGTTTCTACAGTTTTATTTCTTAGAATTTTTGCATCGTTAACGAATTTCTTGAAGATTTTAAGCAGTGGTTTTGTTGTTTCTGTGGTATAACCACACGACTAACAGAGGATTAAAATTTGAACAACTGTATTCTTTATTCTACTTGATAAAAGTAATTTTTCCGAATATTTTTTTACTTGTTTTATACATAATACTTTTCCTGTTTCGATAATGTAATTGACAGCAATGCGACAGAACATTGCAAACTTGCTGATGATAAATGGGCAGTGGTTTTTTTTATTGGACGACAGAAGTACCTGACGCTAACGCAGATTCAGCCGATTTTTGAGTTTACTTTTCTTTAATAGTTTTTAGTACTTAATCATTACTGCCGTCTGGTGTTGCAAAAGTAGTACGAAAGCTTGTACTGCACACAGTGCACAGTACCCAACGGTCCCAGGCTCAGCTGCCTCACTCATTGTCAGCCCGTTCTTGGGAAGGAAATAGGTACATGTTCATAAGTCCAAATGCATACGTAGCTCTTACTATAGCGCGGACGCTTTATACTTTATAGTAGTCTACAGCGCGACTCACAACGTAAACCTTGATCAAATGGATTTCATGCCTTCATGATAGTGTCGTGAAGCCCTGAACAGGCTTGGCCATTACCTTGCGTATCAGGAAAAAATACATTAAAATTTGTCATTATCATTTTATAACGGGTCGGATAGTGTAATGATTGCGACCGTCGTGCTTAGTATGATCTGAACCAGTTCGGCTGCGTTCCACATTTTTAAAAAGCTCACTGCACCCCTTGACGATCGTAGGCAAGCGCAAAAACATCTTATAAATGCCTTAACGCATAGCTAAATGGCGCTTTAATGGTTACGCATAGTTTTAAAGATGTCAAATCCCGACAGTCAGCAGGATGACATTGAATTTGACACGGATGCAGATTCCATCGTGACCTTTAAGTCGCACGAACGCCTGTCTTCGCCTTCGGAGAAAGGCGATGACTTTCCCTTTGACTATCATCGCTGGATGAGTGATTTATTAACCGATCCGGGATTGTCCGGTTACACGGATGTGGATTTTCTCCTCAAGAATCTCATTGGCTCCCACGTCACCGTTTCCGCCCATCGCCTGGTGTTGGCCACGCGCAATAAACATTTTGCTGAAATGCTTCAGCACGAGAAATATCGGGAAATCGTGCTGACGGATCCCAATGTGCCTGCCGAGGCGTTTCAGGCCGTTGTCCGGTACATTTACACCGGAGACGTGGACTTACCGCGCAATGTGCAACAGGTGACCCGGCTGTTGTTCGCCGCGAAGAAGTTCGAAGTGGAGCCACTGTACGATCTGACCAAAGATTTCATCTTGCGACGCATTCCGCGTGGCCATGCCAAACATGTTATCTATCTTTTTCAGCACGCTCTTGATCTCGGTTTGAATGATTTATTTCCGCTGTGTACGGGCGTGTTAGAGCAGCGCACGTTCGAAATAATCAAAGAGCAACAGTTCCTGCGCACCAAAGCTAATTTCATTAGTCAGTTGCTGGACTGCGATGTGTTTACCGGCGTGACAGAAAGAGAAGTCTTCGATGCGGTGCTGCACTGGGGTCGCTCGCGATTGGCCGAGATCGCTCCGGGCGGCGACAGGGAGAAAACGCTACGGAATACTCTGGATTCCTTTATTTATAAATTTCGCTTACTGTCCATTCCCCGGGATGAATTAACAGTGCTGATAACGGAAAGCGATGTTTTCTACGAAAAGGAACAGCTGCGGATCAGTTTGTACTTGCTAGGAAGGCATAGAGATCTGGGCGATTTCTCCATGAAAATCCGCAGATTTGCCCAACGTATGTAACAAATTTTGTTAGGGCTAACAATAAGATAAATGCACAAAAAAAGATCTAGATATGTAACTTATGGAAACCATCAGACACTACGTAATCATGAAAGATCTGTAGCATCATCTGTTATCAATTAACGTTCAAAAATTTAATGCAAGTTATGATGCAACAGCACTATACGTCTATACCGTATAATGGTAGTGGATTTGATAATTATTGTGATATGAAAAAATTTTAACACGTACAGCATGAAGCATGCATTACAATTTGTCGATAAATCTTTCGCAGGCGAAATTTGTCCATCTGTAAAGTCGTTAAGCGGAGCGTCAGTGCCAAGGTTTGCCGGGATAAGGTCACGGCGAGCCTGTTCGGAAGAACGATCGCGGAAATCGACTTCCACTGCCGAATTGTCGCAAGAAGTGACAGTTGCCTCCAGTTCGGAGGGTAAGCTTATTTCTCCCAATTCAGTATTGCAGTGGGAAATGTTTCGAAAGTGAATAACTACAATTTGTAGATTTTACAACCAGGTTTCAGCAATTTTACTTTGTTAAAAGGTGGATATAGTACGATAAATACAGGAATTCGCAGAACATTTTTGTTATCGCAGGTTCGGCCGCCGGTGTCGTACTCAAGAGAGAAAAGCGCAACCTGCACATCGGCAAACCAACGGGAACTGAGTAAGTTAATTATGGTGCTTACTGCCTACAGAGAGTTGTGCATACTATATTAGTAGCTTTAGAATGCATGCAAGATTTCTTCCATACGGACGTTTTTAGTCCTTCACGACATCCATCACGGAAAACCTGCAGCAGCAGTGCTTCGAAGAGCGACAAAAATGTTTGTGGTTCCATGTGTCCCATTTGCCCGATAATGTTCTCTTACTTGTCCAGCTCCAAAAAGTGAAGCTATAGAGCAGTCGTCCCTGTCAGTTCAGATCTCACAGTCAGATTCCGACCAGGAGTAAAAATTACTGCGCAGCGCAGCGTAAATTGCGTAATTAATAGACGGTTATTTGTCTGTATTTTATAGTGCTCACCGGAAATAATAGGAAGTAATGAACTTATGTAACTGGCACATGTGTTTCGAACTGAATTCCAAGCTTGCGATGCTAATGCATTTAATACTTGTGATCACGAATAAAAAGACTAAAAATTCTTTTTTATTCATGCTGGTTATTTTGTATATTCTAGCGTTAGCTTTTGTAGACTTCGTTTCAGTGTCCACGAGGATATGCACTACTATGTTAACAATCTGAAAGAAAGCGATCAAGTCATACGCAACATTGTGGCAAATCTCCCGGTGCCCTTCAACTGCAGTACAAAATCGTCTAGCTTCCAGACCCTATCCCGAGGAAAATCCATCGGCAGTTTATCTGTCGATATAGTTACAGTATCCCAGTCATGTTCTGGAGTAGACGATGGATCCCGACGAGTGTCCAGTGGTGATGATGTTCGCACGGCAACTCCGTTCGTAAGAAAGCTGGGTACAAAGCAAAGTAAAACTGCATCGGCGTCCAGCTTACCCGCAAAACCACTAAGGGAGCATGTGACATCTTGGAACAGTCTGGGACGAAACTCACAAAATGGGTCACAATCAACTGCCTTCAGTGAATGCAATTAATAAAAATGTTTTCGTTTATACCAGTTAATTTTATATTTTATGAGCTATCGAAACGTAATAAATAATTATATAATTTATTATGATTTGAAAGGATAAGATTATATTCTCGTTTCTCACGAAATGCCTTGATTATTGGTAATACTGTACTTCTGCTGAACCAGTTACAAAGATACAAAAAATGGCTGATAGTGCATTTCTAATGTGAAATAAAATAAATAGTACGCCATGAGGTTTTGTAGAACTTTATTTGCCTACAAAACAATCCCATACACAATGAGTTTGTTCAGCACACGAAAAATATACTTTAAACATTTCTGGATCGTTAAAATGCATATTATTATGGGCAATAAAGGTCACTCACGCTCCTTAATTCATTAATTTTGTTTATTAGCAGTTACCGCATACGGGTTAAAAGATTTCTAGTTTTATTCAAATTTTAAGCCCCAGTTTCGTATGTCATCTTGATAATCATATGTATTGTACAACAGTGCAAGGACCAGAGGCGCGTCATCATTAATGTTAACCAGAGTTAAGCAATTAAAATGGGAAATATTCAATACGAAGTAGTAATAATTATTACCATCTGGCATCTGGGTATACTAGAGTGGCACCGGTGTTTCAACCCCAAATCGTACTGTACACCATTAATGTAGGTACTAGGTAGGCTAAACTAATCATTCTGTGAGACATTTTCCAGTTTCCTATTGGTAGATTTTCAGATTTTTCAGTGCTTTACTGTACAATTAAATAACGGCTGTATTAGATGCCGGTAGCGGGTACAAGTACACTATTAATATTTTAATTAAAAAGTCGAACAGAAACATACGCAGGTAACTCGTACAGCGGTACACATCCATGATTCACTGTTTAATAAATATCCACTGCCACCGTTGATATTCTGAGGGGCGGGGAACAAATATCGCACGATAGTACTATACTGTACATATGCATCGTACTGCTGCTCCAACACTGGAAAGTGGAAACGCAAACGAAATTGAACGACAACAAACCAGTCACTCAGCCTTAAAACCTTTGGAAGGCTTTTCGTTTCCAGCTGCAATAGCGTTCGTGTTTATTACCTGCTTGCTTATTATATTTTCTTTGACCTTTACCTTCCTTTATTGCTTCCAGCGTTAACCATGTCGGAGTCCCATTTTGACGAGTATGAGCACTACAATTATGACCAGGACAAATACGTTTACAGTGGGCATTCCGGGAAGCAGCGCACCAAAAAGGAAGCGGAACAGCACACAAACCACTTCGATGCTTCCGGGCAAACCAGGAAAATCGTGACCAAGGTAATAACTTTTCTGATTTCCGATACAATATTTTGCATTCAGATTTCAGAACTTCACAAACCATTAAATTTTTAGTTGCAAAATACGGAGCATAATCATCGAAGCGAGGAAGCTGGACCAAAATCGTCTAAATGATCTCGAAATATTGATTCCATTTTTTCTCTGTAAGCGAACTCAAGGATAAATAAAGTAGTGCTTTTTGCGTTGTTTTTGTTATGGCTTCGTTGTTGATTGCTGGCCAGTTAAAAACTTTTACAATTTACGCATTGCTTTTGATTTTGGATTTTGCAGCGGACTGTACATTTGGACACTAATTTGGACGTTTTCTGGACTCGTTTTTGCATTAAGTGCCAGCAGTTGTGTGTTGGCATTCAAGCAATTAGCGTTTACGATTTGTAATGTAAACTCAGTATAAACTTGCTGGTGTAATCTTGTCTTATCATCGCGTTAAACGATATAGCGTCCTTGTTTTTATGTTTGGTAAAGTTGTTCGTCTGGCATCGGCTTGCACTGTTTTGGTGAGCTGGCTCGAGGCACTTGAGACAGCCGCACATTTCCTACTGTTTCTCATGTGATCGATCGAGTCGTGTAACGCGGTACCTACTTGCTGGTGCAGCAAAAAGCGATAAAATTTTCCGGCTGTATGAGTGGATGGTTGAGTCAAAAACTACCGGTAGCTCAAGCAAAACTGTATGCTCCTTCCATCTACAGTACATTAAAATTTAAGTACATTTCCATTTTCTCAAAATAGTATGCACCGTAGTTGCTCTACGGGAAAATATGCCGAGCAATAATAACGATGCATTATTTATGACGTAATCAATTCCAGTATGTACACAGTATACACTCTTATGATACACTGGCATGAAAAGGCTGAAAAAGAATGGTGATGAAAATGATAATAATTATTTTATGCAGGAACGGACGCATTGCGATTGAATTTTGCATGGATTCGTATGTACATACAATTTATAGTGAATGTATTTACAGTACGAGCGTTTTTGCATGCTGTATTTACTACTTGCGAGTGCGTGGATAAATAATAATTATGACAAACGCAACATTTGTTTAATACAAATTATTTTTGTGCGTGCATCAGGTGTGTTAACGATGAATCAAGCAGCATACCGTAGTCGAAAAAAAAATAAAATTACGAATATCTATACAAATGTAGCTACAAACTCCGCTGACTGCAAAATGATCCATAATTGCGGCCGATTAAGTATCCCAGAAGTTTAAATTGCTAGCAAAATTGACCAGCATATTTATATTACTAACAACCAAATTTTAAACGTAGGAATGTTTGCACAAATCAGCAGTAGCAGGATACTTCAACGGTACAAATTACATTGTAAATGTGCAGTAGATATTTATATTCAATTTTGCATGCAATTTTGCATGTATAACTGCTGTACTTCTATCGTTTGAAGCAACGTCTCCCGGTTTGTACAAATTCTCTGGCTATTTACAGTTTCACATTTTTGCTTAAGTCGTGCTCTTTCTTGCGATTTTTTTCACAGTTGTACGCGTCATTTTTTCCGTAATGGCTTTAGCTTGTTGCAGAAAATTGGTAAAACAACCGAAAATATAATAATATAGATATCGTATACCCGTATGGTTAGTATTTCCAAGGGCGTAATCTACAGGTACAAGTATCACGTTGTACCATATGTTCATAAATTTATCACTAACAATTAAATTACCGTAATTTGATAAGTATTTATTATTTTCAGCAAGATGTGGCTGACAGCTTCATTTTTTGGTACAGTAATTGGATTTCTAATTACTTAATCAACTATAGAATATCTATAAAAACAGTTCGTTTTTCCGCATGAACCGGTTTCTACGCGCATACAAGTGGAAAAAGTGGCGCTAGTACAGTACTTATAATTATTTGCTGCGCTACTTACTGTTTTAATTTACTATTTCAACTTACTATTTCAATATACTGTTTTCAATATATAATAATTTATATTAAGTGTGTATTCGGTATACCGATATACCACCCACAAAATAAAAAATTTGTGTGAAGTAAAGAGAAGCGGGCCGGTCTTTTCGGCTTACCATTACTACCTCGGTTGCTTCCTCAAATCCTTGTACAATGTTTTCTTGCATATAAAGTTTTCTTCATAAAACATTCAAAAAGGAAAAGAATACTTCTACAGTTCGCGGGTGCCTTTTCCCCTACAGTACTTACTCTATAGGTACTGCATTTGCGTACTTATGTGCTTCTGCAACACATAGATGATAGAACAATAATTACTGTACTCGTATTACAATACAGTACGAAGTGCCCTTTACAATCACGTTTACAATTTTTAATTACTGTATTTAGTTTGAGACTTTGAGGGACTTCCTGTCGGCTTTTATGTGGAATCAATATCACAGCCCATCATGATCAACCCATCAACTCATAGAGTAGGATGATACGGCAGTGCCGGTCATGCAACCCTCCTTGGGCGGCATTCCTGTTGACATATGAACATTGCGCAATAACTAAAAGGGAAAAATTTGGAGTGCTGCATTTTTGTTTAGCCTAGAATCTGACGACTCTTCTACTTTTCTGGCGAATTTAGTAAAGTGCTGGGAAAAATTTAATTTATGAAATTTGTGCTGTTCGAATACGAATACCATGAACAGTATGAAAGAGTTAATCTTGACAAGTGTTTTCACCGAAAACTTCGACCATGCTGAAGCGGTAAAATGGATCACGGAGAATCCAGTCGAATCTTTCCAACTGGCAAAGGAAGCCTCCTCTACTTTTCTTCGCGACAACTGGACTGGCCCGCCTGCAACGGTTCCATCAGTGCACGACGAACTCGCCCGAAAATACCTTGGCGATGCGGAACCTGCTTACCATCTCTGCCGAAGTCCGTCGAATCTTGTGATCGCCTTGAAAATCTTAGAGAGCCTCACACGTACCACATCGAAATTTCAGTATCTTCTGGAGCTCGTTAAGATTTACTGGATGCAACAGAATTTGTTGGAAGAATCGTTGCCGCAGCTATACGAAAATGTCCAGAAGATTTCCGCGATTGTGGACAACGATGAATCATTAACAGCCGAATGTGATGTCAGGAATAAAGTTGAATATTACCTGATAATGTGCCACATTGCCGCATATTATCAAGATTTCGCCAAGGCGACATTCCTTATTCAAAAAGCACAAAAGCTGGCGAAGGTATCTTCGAGTATTACTGGGATCCTGGGCAAACGGACGCGGTTTCAGGAAAAAGATTATGCGCAATTAGTTGTGGATGTGGGCAACGATAACACTGTGAAGAAAACGGGGTACGAAATTGTGTGAATTAGTCACTTAGTGACTTATTGTGTGAATTAGTGAATGCATTTTCCTTACATAGGAGTGTTTGCATTAATTTTGCGCTTTGGTGTGAATTAATCAGATTTGGATAGAAAATTCTTATTTTCACATTTTGAAAATAATTGCATTGAATAACGAAATGTGTTCGCTTTCGCTTATTTTGAGTGACTTGCAGACATGACACCGATGTGGAGTGGCGCAATTTGCCGCATAATGTTCCACTAGACGATGACACATTACTTCCTGTGCGAACGTTAGCGGAAGACCTTCCACAGCGTCATTTACAAGACCACGAAGCTGCAGTGCTTTTATCCGAAGGTCTTCTTTTGCACCGCCGTCAAGCGAAACAGAATCTGCAGGATGAGGAGATCATGGCATTCATTGAATTCATCCTCCGATCCCGGCCACCCTACTCCATCCAGGCCACAGCCCTGTTCCAGCGATCAAAGTTGGAAGTGGACAAAGTACGCAAAACGCTGCGTGCTATGCAGCAGTTGGAAACCCTCTTGACCGCTTATAATTCAGCGGACGGTGCCAGTTTCTCCGAACGAGAAAATCTGGCTCTGGCGGTAAATTTGCCACCTTTCTGGAAAATACAGCAGGAACTGGGCTACGCGCTTCTGCTCAATGGATGCACAAGGGATGCTGTGAATATTTTTACTTCGATGGAATTATGGGAAGATGTCATTGAGTGTTATCAGCGCGTCGGTCAAAAAGTCAAGGCAGAAGATTTGATTGTGAAGGAACTGGCGGCCCGTCCACTGCCATCGATGTGGTGTCGGTTGGGAGATCTGCGAGAAGATGTGGAGTGTTACGATAAAGCTTGGGAACTGTCGAAACATCGTAGTTTCCGGTCGCGGAAAGACCTGGGACGGTTGTACATTAAACGAAAAGAATTCACCGAGGCTGTGAAAGTTTTGCGAGAAGGTTTAGAAGTGAACGCCGTCGAATCAGGCACGTGGTTCCTTCTGGGATATGCGCTGGTGAAACTGAAAGAATACGGTTCGGCGGAAACAGCCTTCCGGCGCTGTATTAGCCTTGACCCGGACAATTCGTGAGTTTGTGTGAATTTGCAAATCAGCGGTGATTTTAATTAATAGACTGTTAGAAATTCTCTGATGCGTATAAATCCATTTTTCTTCCGCAAAGTGGACTCATGGCGTTATCCAAAGTTGTATGTTGCAGGTTAGCTTGGAATAACCTGGGCTCGATTGCGTTACATCTCGGAAATGACCAAAAAGCTTACAAAATTCTTCGTGAGTCAGTTAAAACCAATTTCGAGAACTGGAATATATGGGATAATTATCAGAATGCGTGTCAGCGTGTTAAGGATTTTGATGAAGAAATCCATGCTTTTCATCGTTTATTGGAATTACGGGGAAGTGTGAATGCTGAAGCGCTGGCCCTGTTGGTAGCTGCTGTCGTCGGGGGTGTTACGGATCTCCAAGGTGCATCGGCCACGCGTTTATTAGCCAAAGTGAAAACCCTTATGGGCGCGGTTACTGCGAAAATTCCTGATAACTCCCGAATTTGGTATTTGTATGGCAAGCTGCAAGCAGCTGAAATGACAACTGTCCCAGGAAGTGAGCGAAAAGAAGTGCTGGAATCTGTTGTGCAGAAACTGCAGAAAGCATATCGGCATTCCGTTAGAGAAAAAGATTGGGAAAAGGAAGAGTCTTCCCTGACGAACTGCCTGATGATAGTAAAAGAACTAACAGACGCTCAGACGTCTCTTATGGAAGCTGACATCAGTGAAGAAGAGCGCCAGTCGATCAAGTCATCGCTAAGGGTCATGTTGGAGAGTGTCGTTATTAAAGTTCAACGTTCGTATCTAAATGACATTTCCGGGGAGCTGCGAGTACCAGAGGGAGTTGTGAAACTGTTTGAGTCCATTCAGCAGAGCCTTGTGATCTTTAAGAATTAACCGCGTGAGAGTTGTTGTTTTAATTTTTTTTATATTTTTTCAACAGCATTTTTTAGATGCGTTGTTTTGAGACTGGTCACCGGCGCCTAAATCGGGTTGCTTTCCGGTATTAGAATTACTGTTCAGAATAACAGTATCCGTTAACAACACACTGCGTGACTGGTGGAGCTTTAGTACAAATCTGTGATAGATGTCTGTTAATAGCGCAAAAAATGCTTTCTCCACGTAGGCTGTGTCGCGTGCAGACGTTTCCATGTAAGATATTCCTTTACGATCTGAAAAACTCTGGTTATAACGCAGTCTGGCTTATACGGCAAGTACTGTACATTCTATCGGAAGTGTCTGTTACAGTACCTGCATATGCCAGGGCTTGCTGAGTCGATACTGTTCTTCTGGCCTGAAGGTCACTTTTATTCCCAATAAGCATAACAACAACATCATCACTTGTTGAATTGCGAAAATCTTTAAGCCAAGCGTCAGCGTTATCAAATGAGGAAAAATTCGTTATATCAAACACTAGAAGGGCACCCATTGCTCCGCGGTAATATCTAAAAGAAAATTACAATTACAAAAAGATATTTATAAAAAGAGATAACTTTACTTTCTCATCATTCATACTCACGCGCTGCCTATTGCACGGAATCTTTCCTGACCGGCTGTATCCCAGAACTGCGCCTAATTGGGAAATTCAAAGCATGTTTCAACAACTTCGGTGAACGCACGATTGCCAATTCAAAACAGCCAAAAAGTAGAAGAAGTCTGATTAAGTTTCACGTTGCATGGTCTTGCAAGTGACAACAAGTCCATAATAATTACTACCATAACACTGCCCATTATGCAGCTCTATGCATTGTTATACCAGTCAACAAACATTTTTATATTGTCTTTAAAAATTGCTTGAATCTGCTGCAGCTGTAAAATGCAGCTGCAAGAATGAACAGGTAGGTGCAGAGTCAGACTGACCTTTATCAGGTGTCCCTCTATTTCAACAATTCGAGCAGCGAATTCCACTCCGATTGTACTTCGTATATTGTATTCGTGGTTGAATTCATTTTTCGTGAATCTTGAAAGAAGATTACTTTTTCCTACTCCGGAGTCTCCAATGATGACGACTAAAACTGAGAAATTAGCAAAAAGCGCAACCTGTATGTAAGCTGTTCTGTTTAAACGTTGTATAACACGATAGACTTAAATATTATCATGCACACAGTAATTCTACCATAGACATATCTGTTTTGCATTTAACTGGAGCAAATCTGGTGCAGGTTACACATATTAAAATCGATTTAGCTACTTTCCGTGTAAACTTTGTAAGGTATTAACTTTTTCGTCTTAATCACCTTTGAAAAGGTAATCGTATGCTTCTTCCTTACTACGAACAATTTTCATTGAAGCTGCTGGAAACAACTGCGAGCTGGACACTTTTCTGGCAGTTCCCATATCACAAACACATCATATGCATTAACAATTCCTGCTGTATGTCGATGCTGCAACAGTATATTCTAAACAAATGTTAAATCGTCGCAAAAGGCATGAGAAGATCATGGCTATCTTTTGCGCTAAGTGGGAAACGGTCTATTCACGACATATGGATCAGATTAAATCCTGTCTGTAATTTTTAAGAAGGTATTCGGTTTTTAAAACAAGGGAAATGTGAAAACATGAAAGTTTGGACTGTGTCTATGGAAAATATTGTACTACAAATTTACTGAATTTATTACCACAAAGATCAAAATAATAAATTTTTACTAGCACTAACCCTATAGTAGCTGCCAAAATCATATGGTATGAGTACTCCTTTTGTGACGCTAGCCAGTTACTTGGTAGATTGTCCAGATTTTGTTTCCTACTGAAGTAATACCAGGATTTATGTAATCACTTGTCCCGGTAGCAATTACCTAAGTAAAAATGTAATTATGAGTACATTAAGAATTGGTAGTTGTAGTAATAATTACGTAATTATAATTTTTAATTTATGATATTCATTTCTTGCCCACATCTTTCGACTTCGTTGTGATTTGTACCGTCCGCAAAGTATAAATTTTTACAGCGAGAAATACAAAATCCATTGTTTAAACTACGCAAATCCGTTATACAAAATCAGAGAAATACAAATTCGATATAATTAGAGACTTATGTATATATAGAGACTTACATTATTCGATAAAAATTAGAGACTTCTAAGTCTTTGTTATTTTACTCATGGGTTATTTCCAGAAAAATTAATTATTTTATACTGGAACCATGATCTAGGAACAATCTGACCACGAAAGTATTTAAACGGGAGGAGGGGTTTTTAAGTACAAAGTGTTGAATAGATATTACGAAAAAGATGAGCATTAATTTGTATACGTTCAACATTTGTCAGTGCGTCTGTAGTTTGTGTTGGGAACGCTGAGCTGTTTCATGAATAATGCTTAATGTTGGTGAAATACTGCAGTGACTACTTAATCTAATTTTTGTTTGTAGATATGCAATATGCAAATTATAAGAGCCGGCAGCTTTATAAATTAATGAAATAATGCAAAACAAGGGGATTTGATAACTTTGAAAATAATTTTTTTAATTAAGTAGCAGAATCCAAGTAATTAGTAGTACTATAGCTATAGTAGTACAGATAGTACTATAAGTTGTTGTTGGGAACATAACAATAACAGTAGTAGTAGCTTAACAATAGTGAAAAAGTATCAAAATGTTTTTGAGCTGTGGTTTGTTTTGTTTGTTGTTGTTGTTGTTGCGTAGATATACAGCTACAGTGTAGTCCTTAAAAGGACCATTGCTCCAACAAACATTTAAAATATCTGAATCGTCAAGGTAACAAAGTAAGCATGCAACATTGACAACTGGTCGGTTATTTTGCATCACCGAAATCTATTCGAAATCTCCAAAACTTTAGAAAGCAGCGGCAACAACCACTTTCTGTTAAGAAAACTCAAACCCTTAATGCGAGCATACTCCAGGAATTTTCGCAACACAAAGGTGTTTTTTTACACAAAATTTAAGCTGTTTTGTTTGTTTGTTTGTAATATCAAGCTATCCCTAGCAACTCGTAATCATCCGCTAAAATAAGTTTAGCGTTTTATTCAAGCATGTTATGTATTCCAGGCGTTCATCTTCTATGCGCACCCGGATGTGCCGGATATTGTGCAACCTCATGTGCTGTATTTTCGGCAGCAGTTTTCAAAGTTATGCCTGTAAATTTGGCATTATGACATTTACCGCCGCTGTGGGGCACTTCTTGTTTTTTAATGATTAATTTTTTTTTAAGTTCAGTTTCTAACTACCTGCGCAGGCCAGGCCGAATGCTACACTTAAAGCGTATACAGTAGATACAATTTATTACTTGCTGCCGTAGTCTACGGATCGTAGATGATCTGCTGGCTGTTTATACTTACTTTTGGTCAAACAATATGGACATGCATATTACGAGATTAATAATTATTTAAGCTGTGGGCTGAGTATGACTGATCTGGCGTTAATTTTTAATGGTTGTTTTTATTCGAAACGCGAGCCATCTATAATCGCCTTTCCTTTGCTGAGCGTAACCTTAAAATATTCCATCCATTCTATCCTACCCAGATGAGCGGCTACTGGACAGGCGGCAAATTTACAAATCGCAGACATGCGCGTTACCATTCGGCTCTTCTTCAAATTAGTGCACCGCCAACATGTGTCGGGTGTTACACTTTATTAATTTTGTGGTAAATGTGAAATTTATGTCAACGATCGGCAGCGGACTGCAGTCATGCCGTGTGCAAGGAAGCGTATCCGTGCTCGCGGCCGCTCATGGAAGCCATCACGTATAACATTATAAGCGGATCAGCGGATGGCAATGGATACCATCTTCGACGTTTATGTGGTGTCCATATGTTTCCTGCTGCGGCTTTAGCCTAGTGAACTACAACGGCAAGATGCATTTACCATGCAGTGCATCATAAAATTAAGCTGGTACACATATTTTTTCTTAACGAAAAGGTGTTTCTAACCTTATCACGATTTTTTTCCGATTAAACAGACTGGCCGAGTTAAAGACATACCAACAGCGATGGGAGAGAGTGCATCGAGGTGAGAAGTCATTCACACTTTTTTTACATTTCTAAATGAGTTTAAAGCTCTGATTAAAATTCTTGCTTTTTACGCGACCGATGATTGGGGTATATGCAAATGAAGCAGACAATTGCTAAAATTATGCAGAAACAATAGCTGATTCTATACGATAAACTGCGCATTAATACATAAATGCAAGCGCACACAAGTATATCGATGTTAATACGAAGTTCTTCTTCATAATTCGACATTAAAAATCATTGGCTATACAGATAGTTCCCGTATGCACCAACAAATCGTACTTAAACTTGACGTCATTACAACAAAACGGTAAACTAGAACAAAACAGAAGGATACTTCAGGAAGGAAAACGAACTACTTAATGTACACAACATGACAAACAAGCAATGGATATTCAGCAGAAAGGTTAAGCGGCATCTGTAAAATAAGAACACTTGATACATCTTGATTAACCGGCAAAATTGTATTACTATACGAATAGATTTCGAAAAGTAAAAGCCCTGCTAATAAACACTTAAATTAGCCTTCGAAAAATAAAAGCAAAGAATCTGAATGTTTTCAGTTAAGGTTTTGCCAGTCGGCACTGCTGGCAGGCGGTCCAGATCGCGTTAGTGGCAGTTCGGCAATGTGAGTATACAATGTGTGCACTACTGGTTGCGGTTCGCTCAGCATGTTCGGATGAAAATTTCCGAAACACTGTCCTGAATGGCGATTATTGTGGATGTACATGGCATTGGGAGGAACATCGCTGCAATTCTTCTCCATTTCCGTAGGGAATTTGTTGCTGTACTGTTCGCTGGGATAGCAATACCGACCCATCCAGTTGGTGACGGTATTGGATCCAAAGTGACCTTTATCCATTTGCACCGGTGTAAAGTAGCGTTCAAATTCCCCATCATCCAAATTGTCCATTGACGGAGCGTTTAGATTGCCGTCGAGCGGACCGGCTGCTGCTGGTGTCAAATGCGCGGAATTTTGGTAGCTGCAACTGGCTGTGGTGAAAAATTCCATTGGCTGATGATGATTTGGTGGTGGTGGTAAATCATTGAGGCCTGACAAAAAGCCAACCATATGAATCGGTTGTGTACGAATATGGTCGCAGTGTGACATTCGCGCATGTCAAAAATTGCACGCTGGCGACAGTTTAATGAGGCAGCTGCGGCTAATTTGCGAGTGGAATATTTACTTCACCTACCGTTTTTTTCCTCACGGACATATGCGTTCCGTTTGATTAGACTGCTAGCGTCAAAACAGTTTGACGGTGCGGCGCCGGTTGGAAAGATGTGCTTAGATGGCGGGGAGGTCATCATGAGAGAGAGGACATCCGTTACAGGTGGATGCTGCGATGTCAGTGCTGCGGGGGAATTGGCTGATTCGTGCGAGCTATTGGACAATGACGATGTCGGTGTGCAGGCATCGCGCTCTTGGACGGCGTCATAAACATTGCTGAGTGATGTGTATATTTTGCGCTGTTTTTTTACTGCTTTTGACGACTTCTCACTGCCAGCCAGATGGCCGTTGTCGTCGTTTCCGGATGCAATATCAGTTGTGGAGCGTTTGCTTGTTTTCCGACGGCGCGGCTGATATTTATAGTCGGGATGGTCTTTCTTGTGCTGCAGGCGTAAATATTCGGCTGTTTCAATAAATACGCGCTTCTTGTCGTCGTCGGTTTGCCTGGCCAAAAATATACAGTTTTGAATTAATTTTGTGAGACGATTGATTTATCTATTAAACGATCTTATCGGATCCTCCTGAAAACCAAAAACTAAGAAAGGAATTCATCAAAAGAACTTATTCTACGTATGCGGCGAATTTATGACGTTTAACAATTGTTAGTACTCAACTACTCATATTACAATATAACTGCTGATGCATCCTACCTACTGCTTAATAGTATTAGTTAATCTGCCAACATTCTACCGTCCGAACGAGCAGATATTTTAATCTGTTAAATAGGTTTTAATACGTCCTGCTCTGATGCCTTTTAGTACCTGCCTCAACCACTTTCATTTAAAACTTCGGCGATGCGGAGGCAAGCACATTTGCGTTGAGCACATGCATGCAGGATCAAATTACGGCAACAGACGTAAGAAATGGATTAAATGTGGCTGGAATGCGAAGCTTATCGAGGAAAAGTTGAAAATCAAATTACAAACGTGCTGCCAGCTTTACCTATTGTAAAATCAAACAAAAATTCAAAATAATTCTGCTATGCCAGCGTTCACAATGGTAAACAAAGGTTTGCTTTGCATCAAATTGCAAACCAATCTGCTTTATCCACACCCAAAGCGGTATTTGCTCTACCAGGTAGGAAGTAATACAAGCTACGATGATAATCTATCTGTACATAGAACTGCTTAATTTTCATTAACTTACAACTGCAAGATATACATACAGTTTCCTTTTATTGAAAATTAGGAGAGTATTACCTACAAGTAATGGTGATCGATGGTTATTGCGGAGACAGTCTGAGTTTGCAGCGAATGTCAGAATTAACTGTAAGAGTTGGGTGTAAAATATCATGTAATTTGTAAAATATTAAATTCATCTTTCAGAATCACACGCTGTTGTTGTCCAAATCAAAAGCACGCATTACCTGTTGCATTTTTAGTGCTTTTACGTATTTCGAAAGCGCTGCAGAGTTTATAGATAGTGTAACAGCTAGGCAGCTACCATGTAGCAACACAAGCTGGGAAACCGTATAATCGAGCGGCAAGCGGTGTAAATGTTTATCGATTTGAAATCTCTCCACTTCCAACTTGCTGCACGCGCCGGGCGAGATGTCGGCATCGCTTTGAATAGTTACACTGTCCATCTTGCAGCTTGCATATACACAAAGTGCCGCACTTTCCCTCATATTTATTGATATTAAAATGTCATTGCAATAGGTCGGGTTAAAGAAAATAAACAATAACATGTAAGAAATGACCATGTATTACACAAGCTCAAAGTGCCGCGATAGTGGATTGAAAAACTGCAACAGCCATCCATTTCTTAGGCAAACAATTATTACAAAGCATCAATACGTAAGCGTCAAAGTAAAAAGTAGGGTCAAGAAGTTTTATCCAATTTAATTATAGCACAACAGACCGGTTCGCTGCCAAAGTCGAACATGAGTGTAAAATGTTTACAATATGAATGTGTTGAATCGATGACGAACAATAGGAATAAACTTAACTTCATCGATCGTTGCGCTTGTGAATATTCTGCTTAAGTCAATAATCGGTAATACTGCTGTAAGCAGTCTACTGTAATTGCTAATCGACTAATGATCCACATTCGTGCTAATAAGTCGTAATGCGGTGTATGAAGAAGCAATCATGTAAACCACTTGCAAAATTCAAATTAGTCGAACCTTTCATACCAATACTAATAATAATGCAGTGATATGCAGTACAAGGTTCGACTAATTAAACCTGCAGTCGGCAACTACAGAGTACTTGTTTGGTGCCCAGTGGTCGCATATGCTATTACTTTTACCTTTTACGTACCTAATAAACTTATACAAACTTTCAAAGCCCTAAACAATCTGTCAGATAAAAGCTGGCGATGTGTGCACGAAAAGTTGCTTCCCGGCAAACTAAAAAATTATTTTTATGATGTGAGAACTTGAAGCAAAATTTTTGTAGTAAAGAAATTATGGTTTCGCTCGTTGGGGCTTTACTGCCACAACCACACAATGCAATCGCTAAACAGTGAGGCGCACGCAGGTTCCGATTCAGCCGGCAGTGGTCTGTAATCAATAATTTAAGGACAATTATGTGTTGGTTTTGGGATAAATGACTTGCCACCTTTCTCTGCACTCAAAGGGGTCATTGACAGATTACTAAACACTACTTATAGCACAAGATAATGTTCGTGCACTGTTATCACGGGTGAGTTCCGAAACCAGTGCCTTTCGATCGAAAAGAGGAGCAATTATACAGTTTCATGCGTACAAAAGCACGGGTAACATGCAAGGCTTACATTAACACCTTTAAATACTTACGGTTTAATGTTTAGAATGTGCCAATATGATCAGAGTGCAACTCAGTACGTATAGCTGCCGCATATACAGACAATAATTTTAATCTGGACGTTGAAGCTTCGAATTCGGGCCAGGGCGCAAAAATGCAATACAGTGATATGGTGTATTATGCCATGCGTGGACATATAAAGGTTTCGATCGCTTTTTAGTACGTAACTAATTGTGTATGTTAGAGCTCTTAGAGGTATCGAGGTGTTCACTGTTGACCAATGATCCGAATTTTTCCAAATCCCTAAAACGATTTGAACCTCCTCTGAACTCTACAGGTGCAATACTTAAATTAGTCCAATTGACTTATTACATGCATTTACAAATTTATGGATAGACTTTCGTCATCTATTTTAGCTTGTTAAATATCGATGTTACTATCAACAAGTTTTAACCAACAGGCAAAAAGTGAACCTCAAAGAGGATTTCAGCGGGTTTCCTCTAACCACAATGAATGAAATATGATATTTAACGGATACTAACTATCTGGCCACGCCGAGAGATAAGTTTCGGCTAGAGTGACCTTTTTAAACTTGGTATACTTCTGTATTATTTTTTCAACACTGTCATTCACGCTTAATGGTTGAAGCAGTCAAAAGATTGAAAATCCAGTCAAAACACTTGTTTTCAAACTCTTTCATTCAAATAAAATCCGTGAACAACATAATCCAAGGAATCATGAGCGTTTTCACAGGATAGTTTTTCTGTGTAAGCTGCATGCGGCAGTGCATAATCCACATTCTACATCTTTATGGAAAGGTCTCAACCATACTTATACTGGACAACTACTTATTGTCCATGGCTTTTGTTTTCTACTGTGCCTACTGTGCCTTAATTACAGATGAAAATAATAAATTCGTACTTAGCACGTACGAGTCGGTACGGTTAATTGATAATTAAACTTCAAGCAAAGAATGATGACCGGAGTATTCAAAGTATGTCTTTCAAAAAGACACCCAGCAAGAAATCGTGGATACAAATTACAGACACACTGATATGTAACTGACGTTGAGGAGCGCGAGCCCGAGTTTTCTGGTGGACGACCACAAGCTTAATGCTATAACAGAAGGCGAGAGGTTGTCATATTCATTTTGACATCATACAGTTATTTTCTTGATTACAGGTATGGTCTCTGTTACCAACACACTGCTTTGTGCCACACATTATGACGAAAACGCGGCAGAAGGTTTAAGAGTATGACCTTTAAGCCAGTAAAACGGTGCAGGATATGCCGTATACGTACGCGGTAATCCTGCATGCACGTTTCCAGGAGCGTTTTGTTTAGCGCTATAATTTCGTTTGCATTAACCGCCGTAATTCTGTTGAGCGGAAATTTTACAATAAAGTCCACAAGGCTCGAGCGAGGAGATTATCGTTATCATCTACACTCATTACGTTCTGAATAAGCAGTCGATCCCGGTATCGCACAGGATGGTCTAACTTGTTCGTTACCTACTCGGGTACTCGTACCCTTTACAGAAATGTCGACGCAAACAGAATGAATTCAATGAAACATTTAAAAACTGAGCAAAAAAATCGTTTTACGCCGTACAAATACATAGGTAAAGCTGCGCCCAACAATTTTAAAGCAGCCCAGAGACACTAGCTACATAACGCATAATCGCATTCATAAATTACCCGCAAGATTTCCTTGTTTTAAAAACTAAAAAATTCTTTATAACAGTATCACTGAAACTTCGATTTTTGGACAACTTCTCAAATTAATTTTTTTTGATTTGATAATGAAACATCGACAAACGACAAGCGATAAGAGGTCACAAGGCAGTATATTACTTCGTATGCGTCCATGATTACGCTTACCTCCATAGAATCCCCAGTGTTTTTGATAACTCCGCGTTGTGCAGATGAGGATGCTTTTCGGCCAGTTCTTTCCGCGCCGCCTGTGCCCATACCATAAATGCGTTCATCGGTCTCTTGACGTGGGGAATGCGTTTCTCTCCCGGAGTTTGGCGGGTCGGTAAGGGGATTGATGTCCAGTCATAACCATGCATAATAGACGCTACGGCGTTACGGATATCGGTAGGTGGACATTTACTGCTGTCACCGGAACCGCTAGTTGATTCCGCAACTGATTTGGTCATAGCTGAGCGGTTAGAATTAATTGCGTCTGACTTTTTTATCGATTCCGAAAAATTCCCACAGGATCTTTCCGGTCTATCCACGGTAAATTGTTGTGCCGCCATGGTTTACCATAAGATGATGAGGCTCGCTTTTTGATCTGCACTTATAGTAATATTGAAATCACGCTTCAGAGCCTCTTAATTTTATGCAAGTGTTAAATTTGTAAATTTGGTTAAAGCAGGATAAGAACATATACCGCTGGAGCTATTGTACATACGTACATGCAGCGTATTTCTTCACTTTGACATTTCAGCTTGAGCGGCAGGCCGCAGTATAAAATTAGCATGGAGTCGCCGATAAAATGACTGACCAATTGCAATACGGCAACCGGAAAGGGCAGTACAGACAAGTTCCGCAATACATATTAGTCTGTACTCACCTACTGTCAACTGCAATAAGTATTTTGTTATTCTTTGAGCTGTTGCTGCGCATGCATCATGATTAAAATATGTAGCCGTTTTCATCTCGCACTATCCAAACCAGTTGCAAGCTTGGAAATGATTCATAATCTGCACATTTATAAACATGAGTTGGGATAATTATAGACCACCTTGCATATGAAGTATAGATATGAAGTCAGCGCTATGCATCTAATAATTAGAGCGGTTTGATGCACGTGCGTACGGATCACCGATCCATATGATTTCAGCCTAAAAAGTTACTTAATAATAACAACTTCTAAATTATTTTGTAGCTAAAAGCAGCAATCGTGCCCTTTTACGATTGCTTATAGATGTTTATAATTCTGAATCATAAAATTAGTATACGGTATACGTGGTTTTCTGGGTTCCAGTCCGATTACAATTCTTTACAGTTGCTTAATTGCCCATTATAATTAGTCATTAGAGAGTATCGTCAGCCGTAAGGTATCACACAGATGTTGAAAATTGTAAAATCTTACAATGAATTGATAACATTACAAAGCTGTAAGTGTTTTTCCAAACGTGAATTTACTTACTGTAATCCGTGTAATGAGCAGAGTATTTAAAGTTGTAAAAAACTTATTCCATATTTAATAATAATTATTTAATGAATCCATACAAGTATGAGTTATTAAAAGGAATGTACATAGGTCATGATAAAATCATGAAAACGAATACAACACTTCAACTTTAAAATGGCAACGGTAACCGGAGGCGGCAGGATGAGTTGCAAAATGAATGGAAAACGGCGAAATGTGTTTGAATCGTGCCGCACGCCATCTACTACTGTCTGTACGTTCTGATACGTTATACGAGTACTTACTACTGTCTGAAGTTAAATTTGCCTTTTTGTTTTGTGACGAAGTACTAAGGATCTCCAGTTTCCTTAACGGTCTGATATTATGCTGATCTTCGATCGCGAACTGGGGAATTTTGAACGACTACCATTAGTCTTTATTTGTTTTGTCGTACTTATTTCATAAAAGATTAGTTTTTTCGTGGAAGATTGACGCCTGGGACAAAAAGTGAGTAGATCTGGTTTTTAGAAGATCAGTCATAACTATCAAGAAAAGTACTGCCAAATTGCAAACAAGCGTAAAACAGTAAACAATGCGTGTTGATCGTGACCTACGCGTAATTTGGGAGAAATTTTCGCTGGGATTGCCTGTATACCAGTCGTAGGAAAAGTGAAAGGAGTGGAAGGATGTAGTTGAATGTTACGATTTTTTTGTGATTTTCAAACCGTTTTTAGGACGGCGGCCAGGTCTCTGGATGGTTATTCCAGACTTTACGGATTTTAATAGCGCATTTCGGGAAAGCAGACACCCAAGACTGTTTTTGGGTTGTCCTCCTGCAATCAATTTGAAGGTACAGAGTATTAAATTAAGCCTTGAATAAAATTTCTATCAAGTTAAGAAAGATTGCACGATAAATTATCGAAGTCCGGTAAAAGCATAATAAAAGCGACGTAGTACCTATAGTAACTTGTCTGGGCAGTTTCTAACGAAGCCGTTTTCTGTTGTCAGCTTCTGCTCCAATTTATACCCATGATGAAGGCTAGTCGTCCGCCTACAAAGAAAACCATTTTAACGGGAACGACGGGAACTTCGTTGAAAACAGCGAGAGGGCTGGAAATCTCCTCGAGCTCAAAGCCTACTTCAGCCAGCAATGGCGATGCCATCGACAGGATTACGCTGAAAGAATTCGCGAAAAGAAGGATTAATCGTATCGAAAACTATTCAAAAATCGAGAAGATTGGCGAAGGTATGGTTTAGCTCAATTTTTGCGCAGGGATTTGGATCGTACTCTTAATAATTCTTATTTTTCGTATTATGTGATACTACGCTATGGGAGAATAATAGAACGTTTACTCTAGTCTGGACATTCTCCATCGCATATTCAGTTTGGAATTAATTAGTGCGCAGTGGATCAGTAAGTGCCAGAATTAAGATCCGATATTGTTATTGGCTGTAGGTACATACGGAGTTGTTTACAAGGGACGGGACAGATCCACCAACGCTTTCGTCGCCTTGAAGAAAGTACGCATCAACGATGATCAGGGCATTCCAGCCACAACTCTCCGCGAAGTCTGTGCTCTTAAGGAACTCGAGCACAAGCGCATCGTCAGGTAGGAATGCATGTTGTGTTCATTAGTTTCTGCCTTCAAGTGCTTTTGGCCGTTGTAGACTCATCGAATCGCTTATGGAAGTCGGCAAATTGTATCTAGTGTTCGAGTATATCGATTTTGACATGAGACGTTACATGGATACGGTTGCAGAAGGAGATAAAATTCCCCGGGATTTGATTAAGGTATGTGCACTAAAAATTACAGCAATGTTTCGAATTCTGTAATAAATTGTTATAGTGATATCAAAGTAATAATTTGGCGAAGGAAGAGCTTTTTTTGCATAGTGCCGTGTACGTTCAACGGTTTGTTCCAGTAGCTAGTACGGAACTGCCATTTTCTGTTGTAGGATATCATCTAAATTCTAAAAATGTTAATGTATCGATTTTGAATTTATCACACCAGTTGGGAGAAAATATTTAGTGTTGTCGATCTTGCAGAGTTTCATGTACCAGATTTTGGATGGCATTAACTTCTGTCACGCGCGTCGTATTATCCATCGTGATTTAAAGCCGCAGAATATTCTTGTGGCCAAGGACGGGGGCATTAAGATTGCGGATTTCGGGCTGGCTCGAGCGTTTTCTGTGCCGATGCGCAGTGTAACCCACGAAGTAAGTGTGAATGTGGATGTCAACCGTTTTTCGTTTACCCTTACAGATATTATGATATTTTCCATGTGGTGAATGCTATTCGTATTTAATGCTTCTTACAGATTGTGACGTTATGGTATCGCTCGCCGGAAGTACTGTTGGGGACGTGCGAAAGTTTATACGGCCTGGGTGTTGATACATGGAGCATTGGTTGCATCTTCGCGGAGCTGTGGACACTGAACCCTTTGTTTGAAGGCGATTCGGAAATCGACCAGTGTTTCAAAATCTTTAGGTAAGGGGATCTGAATAATGATAACAAACACATTTTATCTTACGGTAAAGCGATTGATTTGTTTATTGTGACACTGACATGAGTGCAGGAAAAAAACGTTGACCAACGCGCGACGAAGGTCTTCATGTGTTCCGCTCTGCTAATGCATTTCAGCGTGCATTTTCCGGCAGTTGTTTAATCTTCTAGTTCCTAGTTAACGCTAACATCAGACGGTAATAGGCATAGTTTGCATGAAGTCCTTTAAATGAAACATAATTGTAATTTGTAGCATATTGTCAACTCCTAATGAGGATATTTGGCCTGGAGTTACGGAATTACCAAATTGGACTGACACATTTCCGCGCTGGTCGGCGTACACTCTCCATGAACATGTGGATGATATGCGCGACGTGGACGAGGATGCATATGATTTGCTGAAGGTGAGCATGCTATCTGTACTTCTACTGCAAGTTGGAAGAATTCATGACTTGCGACTAAACGCGATATTTCAACGAAGCCATACTTTGCTATTGTGGTGATGGCATTTTATTCGATATCCGTTCGGTTACCAGTCATGATCTTTCTAGATCAGAAATTGTGTTCATATTGCAGCGTTGTTTTTTCTTTAATCCTTCGGATCGAGTTTTCGCTGTCGAGGCATTGGTGCACCCGTATTTTGAAGATTTCGACAAAGACACAATTCCCGCTTTGCCGCTGGCCACCGGATTACCGTAAAATTTTTTTGGAAAAGATGCGCTTCGTACAGTTATTGCTGCATTGTTTTGTTACATTTACGGCAGTTTCAAGGTATGCATATTTGTCCGTTTTGGGTTTAAAAATACCTGTTAACAAATCTCTTTTGAATTGACGTTGGATTGATCGAGGGGATTATTTTGAAAGAATCTGTAAAAGTTGAATTATGCTTGTGTGGATATGATAAATCGCGTAATTGTCTCAGTTTTTAATTTGAAAACTCTGAATTGATCGTTCCCGGAAATGTATGCATAAAGCAATAAATGCTGTGGAACGCATCAATCAGTTGACCGGCTCCGGAACGCTGGTGATACTTTCATCATCACTAAAGTCTAAGATTTCGGCTTTCTCAGAATCGGCATGCAGTTTGCTTAATCCAGTCAAATCTTCCAAAAACGAAGCTGGGCCATTAAAAACATCAAAGAGAAATTCCATGCCTCTGCTGCGATACTCTTGAATTACAATGTCCGAACATGCGGTACACTTATCAAATGCATATGTGGCCGGCAAAACCGTTTTATGACGGGAAAGGAAACCACGAATTTGATGTGGAACCATTCCCAAAACCGAATCTGCATCCGATGGAAAATAGCTATCTTCACTGGCGACATCCGCTGGTGCTTCCGCCCTGCAAAACAAACGGCGTAGGCAAAATCAAAGGCCTAAAAGGCTCAAGGGCCTACTTGTCACCCACTTCACAGAATAGCAACAACATAATTAGGTGATCGTGAATTCTCTACACTAAAGCTTCTATTAAAAATCCCCATCCAGTAATCGTCCATGCAAAACTTTGCATGTATTGAAAAAAGCATATTTGAAGCATCTGATATTATTCAACAGGACCCAGACACTCACTCAAGAGGATGCTGAAGTAAAGTGACCAGCAACTCTACTGCCAGTGCGGCGGCGATCATGGAAATACCGGGTCGGGTAACCGTGCACTGCTGATCAAGGGTCCGATCCCTCGTGGAATTACCGGGTGCGACGACATCATTACAGAAATAACAACCCAATCTTTGCCGAACAGCCTTGTCGGATGTTGGAATGTTTTCATGGATCATACCGTGCCTCATAACCAAATACGAATCAAATCCCAAAGCAGCGTTGATTACAATCTAAAATTTTCCTTTCGTAATACCATATGCTACGACTAAAAGCGCAATGCATCCATTTACCTTTCTTTTCGCTGCCCCCAGTAAGGTGGGAAGCCAACGACTTTCTCTTGTATCCATAAGAAGAAAAAGCACATCATGCTCATCAACAAGACTTTCCAGAGCGCGAATAGTTTCGGCCGTTTTATCCCGCACGTGCTCACTAACAGGATGGCCCGGCATAGGAATGCTGAACTGATGCGCAACCGAATTCTATTCGCGCAAACAGTAAAAGTATATAAACATTTGGAATTCAGGCCAAAGGAGTGCAGCAGATGATTGCCTACCATACTGGGAAAAATCCTCTTCACTCCGTCAGATGCCGCTTGTGATTTTATTTTTCCGCCATTCAAACAGTCTTCAAAGGTAAATAAACTCTGTCTTACGGGATTAGAGTATGATACCCGGGCATTATCGATGAACGTCAAATTATTTATTCCCCAACCCTATAAAATGCAGATACGTAAATAGTACAGTTACAATCATGATCGAAAGTGCAAAATTGAATATACGGAAGTACAGGAACCCAGTCGAAAAGGATTTTAAATGCTTAATCCAATATAATGCATAAAAAACTGATAGCGAAAAACCGGCAAATCAGAAAGTAATATCGTATACCTGAAAAAATGTTATATCAGGTATGCAAAATTCCTAATTACCATTAAGCATCTTGCAACGTTGCACCCAAGGGTACCCGATCCCACAATCAAGCATTTGACAGCAGCAGTTTTTGCTAAATCCAGTTCCGGAACTAATCGCCATCGCATCAGTTTAAGGTTCAAATCAACTGCTTGCTCCGCCAGTTTTATTGGATCCAGCTGACCGCTCAGATCAACCTGACGCGGCCCCAGTTTGCCTTTCTCGTTCTTTTCCCATCCAACACCATTCGGCACCGCAACATTTTCTGCAGCTGAAAACGCAAAAAATCCGCATACATACTTACTATAGTTAAAAAAGTTACTTGTTACACACCCTGCTTGGGACTAAACACCGGCCTCAAATCAAACACCACACTGTGAGAGATGTCCCGCACACCGTCGCGAAACCTATCGCGGTAACAGAGGATCTGCATGTGCTTGTACGATGGATGACGCCGAATATGGTAAGCTAACAACGCCATCACATTTCTGGCTGTCCATCCCGGATTGTCAGGCAGTACCGAAGCATCACAAACAACAAACGTAATCTGGAATTGCGACATGGAAAGTACATATGAGTGCACGGAGGATTTTGCAATATTTCTTGTATGATAGTCCAAGCTAAACGCCGTACGCGTACTGATTATTTACAATCTAATTATCAATTTAAAGGTACAACAAAAGTGCGAGTTGCAGCATATTCAGTGCAAGGAAGAGCGAAACACAGAAAGGTTATGTCAAAATTAACGTAAATCACATCACCCACCTGAGCACTGCCCGATAACAACACAGGAAGTTCTTCCAGTAGGCACAGTCTTAGCGGAGTTTCATGGGAAATAAGGAAGGCATTGTGTTGGTAGCACAGTTTATCCACGAAAGTGCTGATATCTGTCAATTCCTGCTCAGAAAAAACGCTGCCCACTCTTCTAGCCTCCCGTTCATGTACCCATTTGTCGGGAAATACGAGTGCTGGGAAAAGGAACCAGTAATTGTAGATGTATTTCTTCAGGTCCAGGAAGCACAGCATGTAAAACCGGCTTAGAAGAGAGGGATTTTTTAAAGCTTCGCCAGACGTTATAATTTGCCATATCTGGAAACCGCACAGATATAGTCAAATAGAAAATTACAAAAACTGCACAATATTTATCATTTATGGTAGCACTACAATCGTACAATAGCAAAAATCGAGGATGTTTTATGACGGAAAAATTCGCAATCAAACAGAGAAAAAGCGATAGGAATCAATTAAATAATGCGATAAAAAAGCTTAATAGATGAAATGTTCCTGAAAAGTGAATACTCACAATCAATAGATTCAATACAGGCAAACCAGCGGAAAAAAACAAGTAAACATAAAGCAATCGGTTTTCTTACATCGGATGCAGCGTCGGAAGCTAACATTTGCTTATCAGCATCTCGAAAATTTTCAATCGTATTAAATATCCGCAATTTCCCATAAACGGGATACCATCGCGCTCCAAAAGTTGTTTGGTCCCTAGTCGCATCATGATCCAAATTGATCAAACACGGGAGATTCGCAGAACTTCCTATAGTTCAGCACATTGTTGCTATACTGAAGACTGACCAACCAAAGATCAAAATATCATTTTGATATCATTTACAAGAAAACAACGTAACTGCGACAGCACTAATACCGTTTTGCACAAAAGACAACCACTATTAGTACTCGTATTCACTATTGCACATGTGACATGCACTTGTATTATTGTACGCCGATGACGGTACCTATTGTATAAGTTCCGTAAATCTTCCGAAACGATTCATCCAAACCGTAATCTTCCAATTTCTTTTTCGTAATCACACTCCAAAAACCAGCATCAATGCACGACGAAAAGGGTTCAAACTGAAGAACACGCTGGCTTCTACCTTCCTGATCGTCCTCACCCATTGTCCAAGCAGTCGAATTTTGACTCTCTAAATGTCTTTGCTCGTGACTTCAAAAGCGATGTACAGAAGCGACGCCTACCAGAGCTGATGAAAAAATGAAGAACCGAGTGGACGATCGCAAAGGAATATCAATAAAACTGGCGCGGAAGCGAAATGTGAAAACGGAACACAAAACCAAAAGAACAAGGAGATAAAATTTAAAAAAATACGCTAGACTCGGCTAAAGTATACGCAAAGACGCCAGTAAGTCTTGTTCATACTTGACAGTCACATTAAACACATTTTAACACATGCACATTGGGCTTCAGAATGGCTTATCGGGAATGATTTTTCTTGCACAGTTAACGAAACAAGTTTGGATTACTTTCGTACTCGTACTGCAAAATACAGATTAAATGAATTACTATTTATTATCGATAAAAATTACAGTAAAATACTCTATGATTGCTTTTTACTGGCGCACTACTGCGTCATTATGAATTTATGAGTCATGACAGACAAAAACATCGCAATCGCATGCCGTACTTTCGCTCCCAAAACCAGTACGTACTAACGTAACAAAATATTTTATTATCATTAATTTTGCTTTCTGTGGTCGATTTGGTATAAAACAATCAAATGAGTAAAATCACGATTAATACGGTGGTGTCTGGACTGCCGGTAATGATTTTTCCGTTCTCCATGCATTGCATTGTTATTTTTGTGTCGTGTTTTATTTATGATGAGCATCGTGTATGTTACCGATAATACCGATATGATCATTATTCATTATCATCAAATTATCATGTTTTCGAACTCGTGCCTCAGGACACTGATAAAGAAATCGAAGGTTCAGACATACAAACCCTCACAGTACTTTTGTCTTTTTGAAACACTTACTGTGTCAATTTTTAATTTAATTGCTTCAGCCAAAAGTAATACTGTACCTTTTTTACTATTGAGTAGATAGCTAGGTACAAACAGCGAGAAGTATAATTACTAAAATACGGCACAACAGAGTTGCATTTATAAAATAACCTTGAATCCTTTGGATATTATCAGAGCGTATTTCGGTATATAATATTCGTACCAAAAACTGGTATGAGTATTCGCTATCGGGTATTCGTATCTTAACAGTTAACAGAGTTCCAAGCACCTCTAAATCGTTTAGACTGACTTTTAAGTACTGCTGCGCGGCGACACCAATTTGATCAAATTCAATGACTCCACAATTATTAACCATTCATAACACTTGCAAGAACACGGAAACAGAAGACTGCAAAATTAACAAGAACGTAAAAAAGGAAAGGTTACTAAATACGTCAGGGCTCTGGAGTGATTTACATTTCAGGTATTAAAGAACTTGTACAGATAAAACAAAAGCATTACGCTTCAAAAAATTTATATTAATGCAAGCCAAAGTGTGCCGAAATTATAAACAACAAAAGAGATCAGCATTTTCCAACACAAGCTAACTGTAAAGTTGTAAACAATAAGTATAAAAAATTAAAAACGAGACCTGTGAATGACAAGTGACAACAGTTCGCTTCGAGACTTTTTCGAAACTGGTTAATCGCTGGTTTCGATTTTTTTTGTGTTACTAATAATTAGTAACACCAATAATAATTAGTAACTAAATGAAGTTTCATATAATCGAACAGAACTATATCTCTACAGCACAAAGACCAAACCGAAGAGCTCAGAGTTTTTTCTTTCTTAGGGTGATCCAATAGGTACAATGAAAGAAATGTAGTCGGCCGTGGCTCCCCATTCAATACGCTTCGTCTGAAAGATGACAATCCAAGCCAGTAATCCCGCAGTAAAGATCACACATCCGATGAAGCTCTGGATAACATAGCGACGAATTCTTCTTCTATCGTCGTTAACGGAAAGATCCCGTAGGAAAGCATCCTTGAAGAACCAAATCACATTGATCAACCACAAGAAAGGTAGCAAAGCGAATCCAGCCAAGAAATATTTTCTGCAGAGGTCCACTTTAAAGGCATCGGTCTTTCTACTCAAATCCATCTCTCTAATAAAAATACAAAATTAAATACTTGCTGGAATCACTGCGGTACAGTAAAGGCTGTTAGTTTACTTACTGCAAGTAGCTTTACAGTTAACTGCAGAACTATTATTAAAGATAAAAAGAAATCTGACGGAAGTACGCATATACGTCTTTGTACGTATTTGCCAGTTCAACTAGATTCTTTTTTCAGAAATGAGAAATCGTAAGAACCCGCCAAGCATTTGTTGTTGCTCACCTCCAGGCTCAGTCCAGTCTCCGGAATTTGAATGAATGAGTGAGTCACTCTATTGTTGCGATTTTTTGAGGTGATTTTTGCGGCCGTTTCGTGGTCACGCCACCATCGCCACCAACACTAATTTACAAATGTGACTTGCTGTCGCCTGCGGGGAGCAGTACACTTACGAAAATTAAAGATCAGCTGCCTGGCTGCCGTGATCACATGGAGTACGGAGAAGCTTTGCAAAATTGACTGTTCGAGAAAAAGTGACGTCAGACCTCTTTGTCATATATGACCAATCACACAACTAGAAACTATATTTCTTCGATGTTATTGGTGAACCAAGTCTGGCGAATCATTTTCGGCAGATTAAACAACATGTTACCAGCGAATGTACCGCAAGTGGGATACAGATTACGCTTTAAAAAGGAATGCCTTGCCAAAGCGAGCATAACAGTTTCAAAGAAAATGCGGCCGAGATCTGTGTTACAAAAATATTTTAGACCATCTTTTGGAAGATCGTTTATTCCATCTAACAGCAAACTTCCCTTGAACTCCAACAGGGAAGATTTTCTAACAGGTTACACAACATTTTTACTACCTCTTGTCAGACAAGAAGGAGATCCGTTACCGTGCAAGGTACGAAAACGAAACCCTAATGTTGTGACCTTTTGAGTTTTGTATTATAAGTAATAAGTTGCATTGTTTACGTACTGTTTACCTTGCGCCTGGATCAGCCTGATCACTTGATTTATTAACAATAAAATCTCCTCCAGTAGTTCTTGTTGCTGTATTGATATTCTCCCGGCTGAATATGAATTCCTTAACTTTCATTCCTACGGTTACTGAATGCGTCTGTACTAAAGCCAAATTGTTGTCTTGTAATAGCAAGCTACGAACTCCAAGCGTCCTGCATGGTGGATGCCAAGCTGACAAAAGGAAGACTGAAAGAGCATTGCTAAAAGAAGTGGAACAAAGAACGATATATGTTACTGCTTCGACCGTACATCCTCCTAATTCGCTTGGATTCATATAGCTGATGCATATTTAAATTTTAATAACGCCATCCTTCCCGCCAGTGTATTCCCAGCCTTAGTCATTTGTAAATTTTATTTCGTGTTTCCTCGTGGATGAGTACTGTGTTGCCATGGACGTGGCATCACATCCAGGCAAAACGCAAGCGAGCAAGAAGGCGCTGGGTCGCCATCGATCGATCAGCTCATCTGGTCCAGCGCATACTGGTTCCCGATCTCATCCATCATCACCTGTGAATTTCATGCCTCCTGGATCTCACCAGGTCCCCATAGCATCATTGTATCAGAATGTAACTGTCCCGTCGTCATCGTGCCCCTTCAGCTATCCGAGTTCTCCTGTCATGGTTTCTCATGCTGCTCTGCTGCATAATAGCGGAATTCCAGCATCCAATCCAGTATTGCATGTAAACGCACAACTTCGACAATCTGCTATGCATCGCAACATTGGCGAAACGAAGCCCATCCGTGAAGCTGTATTGCACTCGAAAACTGTGTCCGTGGCGAAGTCGAGTGGAATGGACAAACACCCAAAGAAAGAATCTGCACCACGAAAACCAAAGATGCATTTGTACGCCAGTCGTAAGTCTGCTAAAAATGAACCTAAGGAGGAAGATTTTCCTGTACCTCCGGATAATTGGCTGCTAGGGTCGAATTCCACTGGCGAGACGTCTTCCTCATCGAGTGAAACGCAGTCTGGAAATGTGAGCGAAGATGACTATGACGAGGATGGTGTTGTGAATACGTTGAGTAATTTTGAGACTCTGACGTCCGTCATGGCTGCACGCAGTATGGATACTGCTGCAACTTGCCAGATGCTTTCAATGGGCCTCAAAGCCTTGCTCAAAGTTAGCGCCTAATGTTTTGTGAATACATAGTTTTTTGAGTTTTGCAGACCCGTTACAAGAGTTACTTAAGTTTTTGAAAAGTTTTTCTTCAAAACGATGTATTGGTGCTTTAATTCTCGTTGGTTGCGGTATTTCTCGGCTGTCGATAGGTTTATTTTAACTTTGTGATTATCTTTGATGCGTTGAACACTTTTCCTCCTTTTTCATTTTGTTATGTGTTCCATTGTAGGTCTCCGGTAGATTTTGTAGAAAATGGATGTTGTTGCAGTAGATTTTAGATTGTTTTGAGAAGGACTTCGGTTCAAACACAAAAGCAATAAAAAAATTTGCGACTGCTCAAATGAGCAGTCGAGGGCCTAACCGGTCCGAAATTTTTTCTGCGTTTGATTTAGTGTATATTGTCAGTAAAAGCAGTCTAACAGAACAGTGAAATGGAAGGTGTGTGCAGACATTCAAAAGCAAACCGACTACCAATCATAAAAGGGACTACATTCATCAAAGGAAAGACTGGCACAGGACCACAGGTTAGCATGGCCAACAAACAAAAGTGTATCACCGAGCAGCATTACGTTCTACCGAAGACCAGACCTTTCTGTAGATTTTTGACAGAAAAACCGCAATGTTATAAAAAGTGTACTAGACCCTCATAAATAGGCATAATTAAGGCATGCATCTGAAAGGCAAGGAACGTGGCGAGTTTATCAACAATAAACTGCTGTTTTATATTAAAGCTCACCAGCTATCGTGGCTCATTAATCAAATCTTTCAACTGGGTAATAATAGTATCTAATAATTTCTTCTTATCTCGCTCGTTTTTTCGCAAATTTTGCAGAAGCGAGCCTTTCTTCCGGTCCGATTCTTTCATTTTTTCCAAAATGTTCAAAGCTGTTTGAGGCTGTATTCGGTTGTATTTTGCATCTTTCTTTCCAAATTCATGGAAATATTTATTCCAATCCCATAAAAGCAGCAAGTCCGTTAACTGACGAATATCGCTGAAGGCCATAAGGAGAGTAGCCGGATCCGTATTGTCTCTTTGACGGAGAAGGAAATCTTCGTAAAATCCCAGATCATTTTTCAGCTGCTGAACACCGCCGATCGTGATCAGTGGGGATTTATGGATGAAGGTTTCCTGCAACTGGTTGGCGATGTGTTTACAGGCAGTCATCCAGGCCGTTTGGCAGACGCTGTAGGGCATGTTCCTGATGAAGCCGAAAACTACTTCCAGATACCGAATAACGCGCTGACACAGAACCGAAGGCTCATTTGTTGCTTCCTGTGCGGCTGAGTCAAATCTACTTTCTCCAACCATCGCTTCAATCGAGTTCATAAGAGTGGTATAAACCTGCAAGCGCAATAAACAAAAGCATACGCTATACTAGTAAGTTTTTTTCACCGAATACTGGTAACTTACTCGTATAATAATTCAGGAACGCGTTTACGTTAAACACGTACTTCCGTTAAGCTCTCTGGTTAGTTTATAATACGTACAAGCAAACAACATGCATAACAACTTAACATGCAAAATTAACAAGAAAGGTACCTGTTGTTCAACCTGCGAGCGGATATCCTTGAAAAGGGAGTCGCTATCTAAACGCATAGAAAGCCCTGGTAGTGCTGAGGCGGCAGCGGCATTCAGATTAAGCAATTCCGAAATGTACGTTTCCAAAAACCGACACGAATACTCCAAATATGTACAGTTGGTGTACAATTGCACCAGTTGTTCTGGAGTTAATCTTCCGCGCTCGACTAGGCCACTGATGCACCCCCGAAGATTTCGGGACAACACTGTATTCATCGATTTACGAACTTTTTCGTCCACTTCACTTTGACTCAAGTTCAGATCGCGACTAAATTTGACAAAGGTTGAGATGTACTGCTTGATCAGCGAATAAAATTTAGGAACACTCGAGGAAAACGGGAACTTCTTTGGATATTGTGTAATCGATTTTTCGGTAGGATCTTTGCTGAACGGGAAATCTATCAAGATGCGCTGTTCTTCCATTTCATTGGCAGCGCTTACAGCAACGAAACTATCTTCGTCGAGAGCCGCGTTCATCTGCTCTACCAATTTCCTTAATAGTATCTCACCGTAATGATCACGAATGTCTTGCAGTACTCCATGAATTCGGCTAGAATCACACTTGAGAAAATTCAGCGCCACCGCAAAGAGGTTCATCAAGTTCTTTATTTGGGCGCAATTTTCGTCATCAGTAATAAACACACAGTTGGAACTTAACGCCGACGCTATATTAGACGCATTTTCATTCCAAAGTTCAGAATAAAACGCATCGGTAGCGATTGCACAGACACATCCACCGATGTATGTTTCCAGCGCAAATATACCCACAATATCCTGGATATATAAGCGAAAATGGTCCACACTGTGCATATTGTTCGGCGGAGTTACCATCTGAGCCACTTGGCTGCGGCGCTGAACCATGTAATTTTCATAATACGCTTTATATGCGTCCGCATCCAAATCATCAGGAGCAAAATTGAGCATAACATGCCGGAAGACCAAAAGCGGCTGTAGATTAAGGGCGGTATCTAAAGACCATTTGCGGTCATAAAGAAACGCCACTTCTTCCGTGTACCGACTGGGGAGCACTCTCCCAGCAGGCATATGATAAGGCTCCACGTGTAAACCGTTGGTTTCGGCAACATTTTTTAATGTCATGTAGCCCGCCTTTAAATTAGCGTTCCTTATCGATTCCAGTGCAGTTGTCACTCCTAACGAAACAGCACGGAATAAACTCCAAATACAGTGCGGACCGAAATGCTACCTAACCACTCATAAGTCATAACTATCCTAACGTTTTGTTATGCAAAATACAAAACTCCAAAATACTGATGCTCCTTTTCATTCAAAAATTTTTATAACGGAAAAAAAGATGGTATAGTATAATTATGATACTTATTCTCATTAAGGGGCTCTTCCTTCAGCGACTCTATCACAAACCTCGCTTTGCTTCCAAAATTAACTGGGATTTCATGAACGGTATGTTATCGGCCAGGGATTTCACTAATCGGATGTGATGCGGTAATTTCCGAGTGCGTTCCCAAGCATCGTGTAATTTGCGCAATGCCTTCACCAGTTGACCCTTGTCCATACACGACTGTGCTTCGCCGACCGTCTTGATTACCGGCTTCAAAATACTGATCCTTTCAATCAGCAACGCAGTGTTAACAAGAGCTGTATTCCATGTAGTAGCTCCTTTACCGGCAGCTTGGATTTCTTTCAAATGAGAATCACTACGGTTACGATCTAGAACCAAAGTGTCACGTAGTTCCTCCACTCCGCTGCTGACTGCCATTAAATCTCGCGCAGTCTCCGTAAGCGTTAAAGTATGCGCAGCGCAAACGCGTTCAATTTCGGAGTCATGAGCTTCCGCTCGCTTATCCAGATACTGCAAAAAGTTTTTCAGGTGGCCGGATTCATAAACCTGAAACACAAGCGTTTGGAATAATGAAGAGGAAAACAACAACGAAAACAAGGCTACCGGATGTACCGTATACGAGCCGTAATAACTTAACAAACACTGAAACAGTCTTAAATCTCGTCCCACAAATTTTTATACGACAACCTCTGTCTGGCCACTGCGTATTCTTATTAAAAAATTTGGTTTCCGCGAATTTCAATCTTACCCGCCTAAGGATAAACGGATAATTTGGATGCTTTGAATTCTCAATCTGGGTTATTAGCCCCTTATACTGTGCAGGTAAAGTGGCAGGGAAAGGCACTAGAGCTTCCAGTTTATCAGCAGCCGAGTATGTTACAATGTCCTTCGGAATGAAAGCTCCATGAACATTCGCATTTCTCCCATTGGCCCCTGAACGAGGGGCCTGAGCATCGCCGTCTACGGAGTTCTGAGCGAGTTCTACAGATGACTGAACAAGCTCCGCTACCCCATTCGCCAGTGAAAAAGAATTTGGTATTCCCTCGTCTTCGGTAGTGCGGGCGTCGCCTGATCCAGCATGATGTCGTGTGACGGCACGAACCTTCGGCTCTTCTTGATCCGAAACGGAAAGTGGGTACGGTTTTCTCCCATCCATTTATACGCATACAGCTGACACAAGCATAACTCAATTAAATTGTAACTGCTGAGAACAGGAACAGAGATCATAAATGGTAAACTCGGAAAATTTTTCACATACACCAGTGATAAGTAATCTTTATCTGTACAGCCAAGGCCCAAAACAGAAACGCCTACAATCGTAATAATTTTATACTTACGAAAGGGAAAGTTGCAGTAAACTGCAACGTTAACTCTTGGATTATCTGTATCATCAGTTTTGTAAGTATATGTACAAATTATTTTACGAATATAATTACATAATTTCGACAATTTTTAAATTCGTAATTTTTAAAAATTCGGCGTTCCTCTTGGCTTGTTTTGCTTTTAAATCCGGTTTGCAGCCGAGCGGGTGCGTAGTGCATACTGGAACCGGAACCAGGACCACGGTACCGTGCCAGAACTGTTAGAAAGCCAGCAGCAACTTGAGCCGCTGTTTCCACATGAACCAGAAAAAATCCTTCTCATTTTCGTTTTCTAGTTCCACCTAGCGTGCTCTGCCAGCGAAATTTAGTTAATTTACGTACCTTCCTACAGTTAAGAGTTACAACGCCAACAGTAGCGTATATTTCCAAATTACGAGGTTGTATTTCTTACTACACGGCTCAGAACGAAAATTCAGCATGGACGTTGACGAAGAAATGCCCGTTCAAGCGGATGCTGGAGCTGGGAACACTGAAGGAGAAACTGCGAAGAAAAAGCGCTTTGAAGTGAAGAAATGGAATGCAGTGGCACTCTGGTTTGTGGATACCGTACCGTCATGATGAAGTTCTGTGTGCTACTGTTATTCTAATGGTTTTGATTTAGGGCTTGGGATATCGTGGTGGATAACTGTGCCATCTGCCGAAACCACATCATGGATCTTTGCATTGAATGCCAGGTAAGAGTCAACTTGGGCCTGAAAACGGAAACTCTGTACTTTTGTCATCTTATGGTTGGTCGTTAGATTTATTCTTTTCTTCTGAATTGCGGTTCGTGGACCCTTGGGTCGCCGATATTTTTCGCTTTCGAGTAACATTTGAAGACGGTTTAGCGCCCTCATTCTGAATGGGCGAACACCGCTGTTCAGTCGGAGAAACGAACGAACTGAGAGACGAGGAACCATCCCTAACAATAACTTGTCTTTTATTTGCGTTTAGGCCAATCAACAATCGACTACCAGCGATGAGTGCACCGTGGCGTGGGGAGTTTGCAATCATGCTTTTCATTTTCACTGTATCTCACGATGGCTGAAAACTCGTCAGGTCTGCCCTCTGGATAATCGTGAATGGGAGTTCCAGAAATACGGCCGCTAAGTTGGTGGAAGGATGTTCAGGATTGATTGGCTCTTCGACGTGGATCATGTACTAACTGACTAAATTCCGCACTGATTGTGTTCTGATTGTAATTATTATAAATACGTAAAATCATGCGAAAAGAAAACATTTTTTAGTTTGCGCCTTTGCGGTATATTTTCGTTGTGGAAACTTTCGGCTGATGCTGACTGAAAAGTGGTGGAATATTTCGTTTATAAAGTTTTCTGAGCATGGTTATTGAATATTGATGCTGCTTTTTGTATGAATAATTTTTCAAAATCTACATTGAATTATACTCTGCAATCTGGAAAAAATTGCAAGCTAATAAATTGCCATTGCTGTTAAATTGCCCCGAGCATTGCAACCTGCCGATCACATCACAGTATGTAGTCTTTCATTTTTATTTAATCTGTATTTTCGTTTCGGGATAGGTAGAGTCCTTGACCCAAAATATGTTTCAGTGTGATAAAGTGACAGTTAAGTAACTGAACAACAAGATCCGAACAGTCAACACTAAAGAAAGTACTCCTTCTGCTTAAGAACTCCAGGTCAAAACGTCGATTATTTATTGTCAGCACTTACATGTACTACAGCTACAGCATGTAATTACCAAAAGACAACACCGATGATTCATGAAAATCCAAGATCCCATCCCTACGCCAGAATTGTTCGACAGTTCACGAATCACGACATATGATGGCTTAGTCGCGGTTACAGCGCAGTGATTTTCGACACTTGTGAACAAATAAAATCAACACAAAAACTCGAATCAGACAACTAAGTACTGTTCCATCAAACTCAACAAAATTAAACAAAATAATTATAACGGTGAAAGCTTAAGCGTTTTCTTTGGTTTTCATCCAACCGACCGGCGCGAAAATGGTCATCAAAGGCGCAATGCAAACCGTGCACTCGGAGATCACAAACCTTTCAGTTCGAGGTGCTCGTAACGAGCTCATAAATCATCCTGCAATGATTATTCCGAAGCACATAACTTCCATAAAAGTGCAACAAAAATATTTATAATATTAAAATGCATAATAATTTATCTAATCAAACATATAATAAGCGTCATTACGAATAAAAATGAGTGTCTTCAACGTTAGTCTCGCATTTCGCTATTACCATTATTTAAACTGTGTGAAATAAAAGGAAGAAATTGGCAAAGAGCCTTGAAAATCTTATAACCTTAAACTAAAAAAATCTTAATAAATACGAATGCTTACATGTATAAGTAAACGAAGAAGGAAATCAAGTAGAATGCCAGCTTGATCCAACCTTCCCTCATACAGTGACTCAACTCGTCCGCATTCATGATCGATGTGGGATCATAGAGTCCATAATGAGACATAATGGGTCGATTTTTGTACCTTCAATCAGTTCAATGGTTAACAATCAAGTAATCGAACGATTCCAAATTATAGACATGCTACGGTAGGCAGCGCTTCTTACTTCCTAATTACTATGTATATTTATAACAAACCTGACACAGATGGCAGTGGTTTCGCTAAAACTTTTTGAAGAGTTGAACACCAAATTTGTGCTATGTACGTTCAGCTTATTTCGCTTTTTTTTGTGAACAAAATGTCAAATATTTATCCGGTAATAGCAGCAATCCCTACGGCGGATTTTAATATCATTGTATTTTAATGTTCAAGACTGTGTGGGCACGCGAAAAACGTAGCGCTAGGCATATGAATAACTTTAGAGTGGACAAATAAAACTTTTCGGTAAATAAAACAACATGTTAGGAAAACTAACCTCCGAACGTGATAAGCCAACAGAGGCACATTATACCTGCAAAAGGCAAAGATCAACAGATCACAACTTTCAAACGCAATAAAAGGATCATCCAAACGTACAGCAGAGTCCACCAGGATCCACTCAGCAAGAATAATATGTTGATGAACAGGTGCAAAAAGTATTCTGGCAGAACCAACTACAGATATAAATTACTGTAGATAATCCGTCACAAGAGCTATTCGGAGTTAATGACAAACTGTGCTAGAGAATCTACAGACAGCTCCAAGTCAGTTTACACGTGACAATTACCGCATCCGGGGCTGTTTATCAAAAACGTTTAAAAAATTAAAATGAAGTTGAAACAGATTTTCCAGTGTGGATTCAGATCCTGAACTAAATTTTTGATTAGTGATTGCAGATTAACCATCACAATACACAAGTACAATATGGCCAAGACACAAACCGAAGCGGCATTTTACAAAATACAGCGGCTTATAATTCAAGTTTACCCGCTAAAAGACGCAATTTTGCTCTTTGAAATTGCAGCGAAACTTACTGGGTTCAACGTGTTGCACTGATCGATTGGATTCTTGTAATCAGTCTGCAACATCAAAAGCCCATGTAGGCATATACCGTGTTATGCTGGGTAAACAAGCCAAAAGAACCACAAGGACAACTTCCAACCAATTCAGCCCAGCTCTGAGTGGAAATCGAATCAAGTACTTACCTTCAGCTCATCGAAAGCGATCATCTGTAAGGAAAGTTATCATCGTATTGAAGTACTAATCAGTTGTCGCTAAAGTTGAAATAAACAGTTAAACTTGCTTATTTTGCACAGCTAGTGTACGCCGACAGTCTGGCACATTATCGTTGCTCTTTAAAGTCTACTGCACTTACGTGGAAAATCGCAAAAAATATCAAAATGGCAGTAACAATCATCGCCACAAGAAAGCAGAACGCAGCAAATGTGAAAGCCATGGTACTCGATTCAGGTAACTGGTAACAAGATACAGCGTCGCTTTCAGAAAGACTCAAGAGCGTCGACTGGTGAATGAAACCACAGAAAACGGATGAGTGTAACAACTGAGAGACCAGGAACTTTGATTGCAAATACGGGAATAACAAAAAGGGCTCGTTTTCAGTTTGTTATAATCTCCCACTCCCACGGATATTAAATTTTATTGATAGCAAACTATGAATTAAGCAAGGAATGAAACACCGTTTATCCCAAATCCAGTCTCGTAACGACTAACCGTCACTAACGAGTGGGATGTTCCGCCAGCTTCCGGTTTAGTCTTCATACCACTCTAATTAGCGTACTGTGCCCCGGAGCAGGTGAGCAAGTAGGCAGCTGGTTAAAAAATTAGTACTTACTGTACTCGTACTGCACTTCCTGACACTGTAAACGTTTTCTTCTTATCGGATTGTTTTTTTACGCCATATATTTCATAGTTCGTGGCACTTCGTGTTTTTTGGCGACCACGATTTAATAAAATTAATAGATACATAATAATTTTATTACCGGTGGTCTTGTGCTAAAGAGGAACGTAAATAAGTAAGTAACTATTTAAACAAATTAAACTGCCAATTTACTGTCCCTAAACCTCAGCGTTTCTCACGGTCTTATATCGCGTTTACTTTTTGAATTTGTTGTAATAGCAACTGTCATGTCTCAAGAGTCCAGACTCTTCGCAGCAACTAGGAACAGTTAAGCACAGACTCGGGGTATCCGATCCCACCAAACCAACAAAATCGATGTAGTAATGCTGAGTAGTGAGTACTTACATAAACTTAACGGCGCATTACGAAAACAGTATGTAAGTGCAGCTTTAAGGACAAAAAAGCATAAACGTAATGGGTTAAGTACTTTAAACATCCTTTAGGTGGCGAACAATTCAGTTTCGGTCAGCAGCTGAATCTTCTCATTCCACACAGGCGCAAAGGTCAGTTAAGTTCTCTTTGAAATTTCGCCACATTTGTTTGATTACCGCCATTTGAATACCCGTTTCCGGTGCTGTTTCCTCCATAATGGTAATAGTTCTGTAAAATTACAGCCATTGGAAACTGTAGAGATATACAAACACCTTGAAGCACGGAAGCACCGTAACATACCGTATCGTACGAATCCTGGGCGGGATATCCTGGGTAGGTTATCATAGCCGCTGGAGCGGGTGGCGCGGACGGAGCATCCGGTGCAGATGGGTAGGAAGGCCCCGAAATGTATCCACTGCTGGCAGTAGGAGCAGACGGTGCAATGGGATTATCCGGGAAATACGGAACTCCCACATGGGCACCGGGAACGGAAGGACCGGAAGGTGCACCGGGAACATCCGGATACGAGGGCCCAGCCGGGTAGCCGCCTTTAATATCGGGCGTGGGAGGCGCGCTTGGGTTAGAAGGAAAATATGGTACATCAATACTAGCGCCAGGAACAGATGGACCGGAAGGTGCAGCAGGAGCTGCCGGATGCGTTGGTCCTAATGGATAGCCGTTTTGCGGAGATGGTGCATTGGGCGAGTTTGGGTTTGGAGGGAAATACGGAACACCGATATGTGCACCCGGCACTGCGGGACCGGAGGGGGCACCGGGAACATCAGGGTAAATGGGTCCAGCGGGATAGCCGGCTTTAATGTCGGGAGCCGGAGGTGCACTGGGATTCGATGGGAAATATGGCACATCAATTTTGGCGCCTGGCACAGAAGGGCCGGACGGGGCGGGAGGCGCAGCGGGATGAGTAGGTCCTATTGGGTACCCGCTTTGAGGGTTAGGCGCATTGGGAGAGTTGGGGTTTGGTGGAAAGTACGGCACCCCAATGTGCGCATTGGGAACAGCGGGACCCGATGGAGCGCCAGGAACATCCGGATAGGTGGGTCCGGCAGGATAGCCGGCTTTGATATCCGGTGCTGGAGGAGCGCTGGGATTAGACGGGAAATACGGAACGTCGATCTTGGCACCCGGCACCGAAGGACCTGAAGGAGCGGGAGGCGCCGCAGGATGTGTTGGACCCAACGGATAGCCGCTTTGGGGGTTCGGTGCATTGGGCGAGTCAGGATTAGGAGGAAAATATGGAACACCGATATGGGCATTGGGCACAGCTGGCCCAGAAGGCGCCCCAGGCACATCCGGAAACATCGGGCCAGCGGGATAGCCGGCTTTGATGTCTGGAGCAGGCGGTGCGCTGGGATTGGATGGGAAATATGGTACATCGATTTGAGCGCCTGGTATGGATGGACCAGATGGAGCCGGTGGTGCTGCCGGGTGAGTGGGCCCTAATGGATAACCGCTTTGTGGATTTGGCGCATTCGGTGAATTTGGATTGGGAGGGAAATATGGCACACCAATCTGCGCATTGGGTATTGGTGGACCGGAGGGTGCACCTGGTACATCAGGGTATATGGGTCCAGCTGGATAGCCAGCCTTAATGTCGGGAGCAGGCGGTGCGCTGGGATTGGAGGGAAAATACGGCACATCAAGCTTGACGCCCGGTATGGACGGACCGGCAGGTGCCGGCGGCGCAGCCGGATGCGTGGGTCCTAGCGGGTAACCGCTTTCTGGTCGCGGTGCATTGGGGGAATTTGGATTGGGTGGAAAGTGGGGAATGCCTATCACGGCGCTGGGAGCATTTGGCCCACTCGGTGCTCCAGGGATACTGGGGAGATAGGGATAGCCTAACTGAGCACCAGGAGCATCCGGTACATCCGGTGGTCTGGGATTCTTTGGCAAGGGTACATAAATACTGTACGAAGGAATGTAGTAATGGCGAGCAGGATAGTTGTACGAGTTTGTCTGATACCCAGAGGAATCCCCGTACGAATTGTCGTACTGTGAGGATGAGGCACCTGCCGACAATCAGTAAAATTTAGAAAAAAGTAACTTTTATTCTGACGCACATTGGCGAAAGACCCTTTATAATTATATAATGTATGTACTTATTTATGTACATACTAACATTATTTATGAACCATTTTATATCGTATTGATGTACTACTCCTACTGACCAGCGAGTAAGCTCCTACAGTTGCGTTACTGCGTATATGATCTATAGTGCAGGCAGCTCAATGGTACAGCATCGAATTCCATCTTTGGACGTACAGTTATTACCATCGAGTATAAAAAAGTGTTATTTGCTTAATAAAACCTTGTCAAATTTTCTGGTAACGGTAATTATGTCAAAAGGTTTTATTCACCCGACATCGGCGTCCATACCTGACAGAAGAAAGTTTGCCAATCCAAAGGTCACAAAACCGGTTATGCCGGCTAACGTCATACTTCCAAATTGCACAGCGAATTCAATGATTTTTTCATAAAAACCAGTGCGATGTCAATATTTCACCCCAAAAAGCTCTGCGGCATTATCCAGAACATCACTTAGATAATAATGAATTTATCGAAGCCGCAGTCGACGAGATGCATCAAGTACGCTTTGCGCATTGTCGCTCTCGATCAGGAAAAAACATACGCTTCATACAATAATAATGACCATTACGCAACGATCAGTAATAATCCAGAGTTTTTCAATGAGTTCCAAATATACCCCGTAAGAAAGCAAAGTAAGTCAAACGAGCTACCACAAACAGAAATCCCTAATCTTCCCAGCACGAATCCAGATGATGGAAACTTCCAGAACTGCTTAATGTCACGGTCATCTACTTACATAACATACATCAGTCAAGGCGACCGTAACCGATATTTTAAAAATCAAAAACTTGAAAAAACTGTGTCGTTGTACTTGTCCGTTTACTCAACACCGTGCCACCTTGTGTGCAGTGTTGGCTTCGAACACGTTTGTTCCTACGCGCGAACGTCTGTTCGTTTTAAAATCTATTCCTAAGAACTTCTACAAGAACTTGGCAGAAACGGTCAGGGTTAAATCAAAGCGGCATCACGGAGCGCCATACTGTATACGCAGTTTACAGTAAAAACATAAACGGTAGAGAGAAAGAGTGACAGAAAATTATTACAGCGTTTCGCTTAAGACGTATAGATCTGTATTCGTACTGAAATTTGAGCGTACACGATCAACTTGAAAATAATTTTTTGTTAGTTAAAAGCTTTTGCCCCGTACAGTTAACTATACAAAAAAAAACATTTTCAACAACTGGAACTAGTCGTCTGCCTTATAGTCGATATATCTGAAGTGCATCTACTGTAGATTGTAGGCCGCAAGGCGCATGTATATTTAATCATTCCTCTAACTGTAAGTCGCTCAGTCACAGAAAGGCAACGATGTACAGGTAAATTATGCGGTAGAAGTATGCGAAGCATAAAAAATAAGATTTCTAAAAGCAATCCAAGTACGTACACAATCAGCGATAGCCGCACAAACAATATCCTATTCCTCATCATTCATGCAAGGAATGCCTTTTGGAACTTGAATCAGAGCGCTTGAAGTGATCAAGCATTACCTGTCTAAATTACAGGCTTGGAGGCTATTGCTCCCACAGCAAAATCTTTAATGTAGTCGTCTTCGTAAACGTCAGGTGCACTGTATGGAAAGCATTTGTCCACACTGAACCCAACCCGCAGCAGCTCCCTTCGCAAGATGACTTCATCGATGGCACAGATAGTACTGGGCAAGTTATCTTTCATATCTTCACGCATTTCCTCTTGAGTCACCCATCCGATCCACTCCTTCTTCCCCCGGCCTTTCATGTATTTCTTATATATTTCCGGCTCGACATACTGGATCAGCTGCACCGCTGTAACACATAGGATCCCGCCGGGAGCTAACCAGCGATAAAACTTGTCCAAAACATCTCGAATAGCTTCCGCCGTTGGAAGAAAATGGATCCAGTTAACGGCTAATATGCCACCGAGAGATTCCGCTTTTATATCGAGATCGGCAACATTTCCCGACATAATTGTCAGGCGATCGGCATGGTCGGGATTCACCGTGACGCGGAGATCTTCCATGTGCCGATCGTCGAGATCATTCGATATGACAGTGGCTCCTAATTCAAGGAGTTTCTTACTACTGTAGCCGTATCCACAACCAAAATCGGCAATGGGAGCCTGAATGGACGGGACCATCGTGAAGAATTCCGCGCTGAAACATAATATTATGACATCGATTTCACGCCCTGCACTTTATTAACAGAAGAATAAGAAAAGCTTTCAACGGGTTTCAGCTTTCAGTACCTACCATAAAGGATCCAGCTGTTCAATTACCCAACCATACTTGTTGAGCGTAGGTTTCACTTTAGATGTAGCGTAGTTTGTGCCTTCTCTCTCCATGATGTGATAACTCCAGTGGCAATATAACAAGCAATACTAATTATCAAGTAACGACTGTAACGTCGCTATAACGTGCTCAAATTTACAAACAGCACAGATGCTCCGGAAAATATCGGAATATGCACGCTTTATCTGGCGATTGCTAGATTTGCTATACGATTGCTAGATTTGCTACTAGACATAAAGTATGTCAACAAAGGTATTAAAGTACTAATTGCAATAATATGGGAATTTAAAGAATTAAAGCGCTCATTTCTTATCAGTTAGTTTGTACTTTCTAGTGCTACTTTCTGTTCATCGTCAGAATTTTTGGAAAAGGAAAACGGATAGTAAAGCACAAAATTAATGACAAATCACAAACACACAGATCTCGAGCCGACGGCTTTAGTAAGTTTAGTTACAGATGTGCCCCTATGTTACAATACATACGATTCGAGTCTGAAAACGGGCGACTCCCGGAGGCAGTTATCTTATTTGTTTACGTATTTCCCCGTGTTGGACGATGACGTGAACTTACAGTCTGCCTGTGACAAAAATTGGGGAAATTTCTTGACTTTCTGAACTGCGCAAATTATTGTTTATTTTAACTTACATTTCGAATGTTGTGTTAGGATCCTAATCTAAATTGACGATAATCATTGAGGATACAGCTTCGTTCTTTGTATTGTTTTGTGGATTTCGGTGCGATTTACAACACCTTTGTCGCTGCGGGACTGGTCGTACTGTTGTTCGGAAGGGTCGACACTTGACAGCTTTGTAAGGACAAGCTTTGTGCTTTAATATTTCAGTATTTGTACTTCACATATATTAATATATAGCACTTATCTCGTATGTAAATATTTCCTGCTTTTTCGGGTTTCCATTTCGAGTTTTATTGAGTGCGATGGTCGTATGCTTACTGCTTTGCGATCTGCAGTTTCGAATGATCGGTTTCACTTATTGTACGTGTTCCATTGTTTGCTAATGTTTTATTATCAGAAAGGCATAACAGTGCTGTCAAATTTTAAAGCGCAGTTGGAGAATCGAAGAATACATTATAAGATCATTCTGGATAAACATTGTTCTAACAGTCTAACGGTGCAAAACTTTTATCAGCGATACGAATGTACAAGTTAAATATTTTTAACTCAGTATAGCGGCGGCAATTTTTTTGCAGCTGCCTAGTGCTCTTTTTCTGGCTGTTTTTTTGGTACTAAACTGGACATTGGACCATCCGTAGTGCTAATGACATTATGGCCACCGGAATCATAAAAAAGCAGCTTCTGAAAGTGTTGTCCAGGTGGGTACTGGGTACACTGTATTACTGTATACAATTAACGGATTTAACCTGCTGTTGTCTGTATACATTACCTGCTTTTGTCATATACATTTCCTGCTTTCTTGATGATTTTGTGATCTGCTCCGTAAGTTGTCCGCCTAGCCCGATTTGTGTTTTTTTTTGTAGATTTACAAAAAATGTTGACCCGGATAAGGTGCAGTTCTCATCCCTTTCTCAAGCGTCGCTATCGGATTTAGTTCTTAACGAAACGGTCCTCACTGACATTTTGGACTTCCCGGTGTGGATGAAAATCAGCCGAGTAGTATGCAACCGAGTGACAATCCAAGTAAGTGGCTAATGTCTCAACCTTTTACATTCGTTATTACTTTTTTCAAGCAAAAAATCGATACTTCGTTTATGGTTAATGCAGTTATTTCATCGTTCTCTCAAATCATTGTCTTCCTGATTGACTCACGACCCGTGATTTTTATAGATACCATGGACGAATTTGTCATCTCAACCGATTCGCATCGTAAGTACCGTAGCTTGGAGTGAATTACAGTACTTAATGTTGCTATGTCATAATTATTATAAGAGCAGCAATATTCCACGCACTGTTTATTTTTAGTGGTGTTTCTTTTAAGTAATAAAATAAGTGAAGGATATTCTTTACTATGTAAATTCAAACCTAATTTTAGTACTCGTACAGGATTTTTCATTATTATTTTTAGGCTTTAGACGAAGTTTACGTAGATATGGAAACATGCAAAGAATTTCGGAAGCCTTCCGATGCTCCCACAGTGTACGTTTGGGTACCCCTGACTGAACCCGAACCTGAGACGTTAATAAATAATGTTATTTGCGCAAAACGGTATTTACAGAGCTACTTCGGGATATGGGAGAACGGAAATGGCTATGGATGGCATGCTCATCACTGTCAACATGATCGAAATGCATTTCCGCGCGCCCAGTTTTCACATGTCTTTCCAGGTGATTATGCGTTTTCACGCAACATTGGCACAACGTTTTCATTATGATTGCCTTTCAGATCAATAGGGTGAAGTGCTTCAGCACAACGTCAAATTACGACGGCACAAATGATCTCCGGTATGTGCGCTAGAGCGGAACTTCGAGTTATTCAGCTATTCAGTCGATTTCCTTTTATTTCCGCTGATTTTTTTTTCATCTAATGCCACCTTAAAAATAATATATACTGACATTCTATTCTTAATTTGACTTTTGGATAAAAGCGGCACCATCTTTGATTTTACACTTACTATTGTCCTTAAACGAATTTTAAAAATTTGTAAAACTGGCCTTTTTGCAGGATGACCAGAATCAAAGACGAAGCCAAAGATGCAATAATGGTTTTTAAGTGTATCGCATGGCAGACGCTTCGAGTAGAAGCCTCTTCGGGACCGGAAACTCAAGGATTAAATTCTTCATCGATTCGTTTTATTACTAACGGTGGTCAGGCCAGAATAGCTTTGAAAAAGAGCTTATCGTGTACGTTGATTGTAATTGAAGGCACTCCTTACAATTAACTTGCCGAATTGGCTTGTATGTATGTTATAATTTCTAGCTTGTGCTCTGCTGGCATCGAGATTGCAAATTATTATGGATGACCTCCTGTGGGTTTTGACGCCTACCCAACTGAAGGCGGCATTGCTGGTGTTGGAACAGATTAAAGATTTAGCAAAGCAGGCCGAGCTGCAGGAACGTGATAAGAAGGCTGCCAAGAAGCTTGATGTAAGTGAGCCAGGGGGTGCCGCCATTTTTCCTAAATTAAAGAGCACTTTTTCGTATTGTTTTCACAGAGTTCTTTGGATTTTAATCGAAACTCGAAAAAAGTTCCGATAAATCCTAATACTCCAGCTGGGAAAATGTCACAGTATTTCGATAAGATTGATATCCGCGAGACATCCTACCATTTCCACCTGGGAAAGCTGAACATGCATATTTGTGATGAACCACAAAGAAGCGACGCTGCACCTCCTAGAAAATATGATGATGCTGCCATTTTAGTCGAATTAACGATGTTGAAAGTCGATCATTATCCATTTCATATTCCGAGTAAGTATATTTCCTACTTTATGACTTACAGACAGCCTGACAGGAGCCTTAACGTTGTCAACAAAGTTTGCAAAATCTGACTTTTCATGGAAAATTATACTCCTGTAGGTATTGCTCGACGTCACTGGTTGACTTATCAGGAACCGACAGTCCAGTATTTGGATTGGCAGAAGGATATTTTGGGAGATTATGTCAGGAAAATAGGTGCTACTGTGTGATTGTAAAATAATTTTTATTTACATTGGAAAACTGGAAGTCACTATAATTTTTACAGAACTTTCGGTTCCGGAGTTGCCGGTGAATCCATTTAAAATCATGATGAATGCTTGCTGGGTATTTCGTTTGGAGGATTTCCGTATTAACAACATGACGACATTCCAGTCACAAAAATCCAGGGAAAATGATATCATTAATCTGTTTCCGTTCTGTTGCTCCACAAAGAAGCTGCTACATTTGCCAAAACAATGCGCAGCATTACATGCTGAATATATCGTTCATTACTTTCCGCAGGCGATGCCTTGTCCTCGTATGTAATGTGCTTGTTCTTGAGCTTTCCTCTGTTCTGCGTTTATTAGGAAGATCTGTTTTCCATTGCAGCTCCACCGCACATTATGTCTGTTTACTGCAATCCCCTGCAGGTGACACTCGATCCATCAACGTTGGATTGGTTTTCACTAATCTGCTCGGAGCTGATATTTAAAGATGTAAGGTCAAGTGTTGCCTTTGGATGGATTTATATATGGTACACCAGTTACGCTTTGTCGTAGTTATCCCCGGGAACGAAATTATCTGCTGACATGGTTCCTGATGTGGCTTGTCGATTCGAGACACTATTACCAAAGGTATTTATGCGAATGGAAAATACTTGATTTATAATTTGATACTTTGTCGAAGACTTAGTCTTAACGCATTAAGCTTCTGATACAGAAAAGAACATCAGAATTCTTTGGTACATACAGAACAGCCGAAGAATGTTTTAGTTCAAGACTAGGGACCTATTTGGCAGATTATCGGTGTCTGAATTTGATGGTGGCCGAACCATTTGAAATCAATTTACAATTAAAGAAACACTCCGTTACGCTGTTCATTGTAATATGTTGATGGATCACGAACTACAAAGTACTGTAACACAAGTGCAGGTCACTTAAAGTACGTATAGGAAACGCGCTTATAAAAGGATATTAACATTACTACACGTGGTTTGCGTAAATGGTACATTTCATTTACATTTTTCTTTTGCTTTGTAGATTATTTCTCCGGGGTCTCCTTTACATGCTTCGCATCCGTTTACGAAATGTCTGCAGCTGCAGAGTGGTCGCGTTATTATGACGAACACCGATATAGGACGTACGAGATCTCTTTCAGATAGCCTGTCTTCCATCGACAAGTACAACAGTGGCTTAGTCGACGACCGATCCTTTCCTAATTACAATGGTGATCCGGATGTATGTTTGTTTCTGGATTTGGCTAAAAATCTAGCGCAAAACCCACCTCTGCCGTACTCTGTCTGGTCTGCGACGACTGATCCAATGTGGATTGAATTTATCGATTTGAAATCTCCCAAATTACGTCCGATTCCTTTTCTGGATGCCATTCCTGTTACAGTATGGATGATTCCGTTGTTATTCGCATCGGATCAAATAACGCCTACGGCAGTGCTGATGCTGGTCGATATTTTCACCCCAATTATTAAAGCTCAAACCACAGCTGAAGGATATAACACGATTATGCATTGTAATGAAACAGCAATGAAGGTCTCTGAATCCATTGTCAAAATGTTGGCTCGTGATACCGTAGCCACCGAATCTTCCGCGCTGGTATTCCAGTCTGTCGCAATCCTTCCCAAAATAGAATTTACGTTGTTATTGGGTGCCAGCCAATCGCCTTCCGAGTCATTGGACAGGATTTCTGGGGACGGTCCGATACAGGAGAAAACGCCGGAGCCGCTACCGGCAGTTGCCCAGACTGCGGATAAAGCTTTTGACCTAGGTTCATTTGGGGAGAATGATATGGGGCAAAATTTGGGATCAAGCGAAAATTTATTCTTGAAAGATGGCGATTTTGATGCACGATCGATGCACTCGGTCGTCAGTGAGGCCAGTATAGCGGACATGAGCAGTTTCACCTTCGATGACCACTTACTGATCCCATCTGACAGTGAAGTCTCGGCGCCTGTAATTCCTGACAATTCGGCGCTGAGTCGTGGGAATTTGGATTTGATTTCCCCGACGAACAGAGCGGTTGTAAGGGTCTCTCTATTCATTGTTTTGCTATAGGCTAACAAACATTATTCTACGTTATGCTAGAGGCTGACCCTGTTGGTTGATTTGCTTCCGTTTTAGGTTCACCTCTTGGTTGTTGAAATCGAGAAATCAGAACTGACCTTGGCGAACTGGAAAGAATTTTTTGTTACGAAGCTGCGTCTTCTCCGAATTGGTACCAAAGAAAGCGGCGATATGGATTTGGAGGGCGCGAATGAGCGCTTTTATTCAAGTACGTGGTCAATGTGCTGGGAGATTGCTTTTAAAACGTTTGTGTACTATGAAAACCGCTAATATCACAGCGATATCGACTACTCTATTTGTTCATTGTGTCGTATTTTTCAGAAAATTCAGCAGAAGAGGAAATGAGCTTAGATACTCCCCCCACTGTTTCCTCGTCCGTCGTCGGGCGATTCCAAATTGAGCAGTTACCAAATGGGGAAGTGGAGCGCGAAGCTACGGTGCACTGTCAAGATTTGTCTTTCAGTATATCTTCCGATGCCGCATCGCAAATCGGATCATTTTTTGTGACGGACGTGGTTGGTGATCCTTTACCCTTGTTGTTACGACTCCAGAATTTCACCGTTGCGCTTACTGAAAAGATACCTCGGGATGTTCCTTCACCTCCTTTTACACTGAAAATACCTTTGCTGTTTTGTCAAAGAAGTCAGGACGGGATATTTGTGGTCGAACCAACAAAAATAGACAATAATGGTAAACCCAAATCAGAGTCTGGTTTATGTTGCTTGCTCCCAGCTTATTTGCTTTCCGCGACGAGTTAAGATCGTGCATGGCTATTCTTGTACGTTTTCTGACTTTATGTTAGCACAAACTGCACTGCAAAGTGCACTGCAGTGGTGAGCTGACCATGAGTCGACTGATTTGCATGTTTTTTCTTCTTACTTACTTGTTCTTTTTTGTTTGAAGCAGTATACACTATACAGTACACTGATACTGATGGTGAGAGCTATTAACAAAATTAATGCGTTTCGTTTACACTAGTATGCTTGCAGACCAAGCTAAGGAAAATGGAGTTGTGAACGAATCTACCTCTTCAATACAAGGAAGACTGTTCCGATTGGAAAAGGAACGGAAGGCTATTGAAGAAGAAATAAAATCTGTAGAGATACTGCTGCAACAGAATCAAGAGTCTAAATAATGCAAATATGTCTGTGATAGCCAATGCCCGGAGTATTGTATAAATTTTTTTGACATTTGTTTCGTTGGTGTACTAATAATGACGTGTGATTGCAGGTTTTTCACAGCCTTTTCTTCCATGATATAATTATCGCTAAAGAAAACATGCACCTTACTGCTGTTGAATGTTCTCTGTCAGTTCGTAAAATGATTATCCGGAACAGCATCCGTTAATGAATCACAAATAAAATAATCAAAGATGTGAATAAACACTTGTACACTAACATTTGTACTTACACATTTAACACTTACGATTAACAGTAAAAAATTATTCAATTGTCGCATCACAGACATCGCTCGTTCTGCAAAAACATAGCCAAATTAAGACCTCATTAACAGAGAAAAAGGGAAGCCGGAAAACGAAAATGCTGCAACAACAACGAAAACTACCTTCGACCCTTCTCATCTGGATTTGGTAGCAAGTATTCCAATGCAGTTATCTTCGAGCCACGGCTTGGTTACCCCCGTCGAGCCATACATCTCACATTTGACGACGTCGAATCCCGCCAACGTTACTTCACGCGAAAGCGACTCGACATCAAAGCCGTAAAAAATGTCGGGAATGTTGTCCACTAAATGCTTCCGGATATGGTTCTGCGATTTATCCAGCCAACCTGGCCACTCATCACCGCTGCTCTTCTTCTCTACGTATTTCTCGTACGCCTCTGGAGTGGCAATATGCACCAGGGTGTTGCATGTCAGACACAAAACACCACCTTTTTCCAGCCATAAATAAAATCGCTTCAAAACCGATCGAATGATTTCTTCGCTGGTTAAAAAGTGCATCCAACGCGCTGCCAGAATACCTTTGAATGAGGAATCGGAAAACGATAACTCCACGCAGTTTCCAGGCATCACTGTGAGACGTCCAGACAGATCAGCGGGAACAGACTGCTGCAGTTCTTGCAGCTGATCATTGTCCAGATCGTTAGCTAGAACGGAGCAGCCAGCTTCCAGTAGTTTCAAGCTGGTATATCCATAGCCGCAGCCGAGATCGGCTACAGGAGATGAGCTGGGCAGCTGCCGCATTAGATCCACGAATTCTTTGCAGAACGGATCCAGATATGGTAGCACCCAACCCTGCTTGTTTTTGGTGGAGCGCATTCGCAGATCTTCTTGATCCGAGTCTACACTGTTATCCGTTGCACCATTCATGGCTTACCGAGCTATGCAAAGGCTTTCGGTTTTGCACTTGCAGTTTCTCGCACTGGCAGGCTCTGCAAAACCTTTACAGTTTTACTCAGAATACTGCACACATGAAAAATCTGAATTACGTCAGCAGAGTGGAAACAGAACTGAATGATATGGATTATGGACAATCACACGGCACCGCCATATTTATTACGGTTACTTCCCAGGTTATTAGGTTTACGGTAACAGCTTACGGTTACTGCTTAGTGCTTACCACAACCAGCCAACAGGCCCAATACAAACACACATGGATCCCGATCAGCTGATCCACTTGACTCCCACAAAAAATCTTCTCCAGAGTCCAGTTGCAAATTGCAATAAACCGATTTTTCGAATAACAAACACTGGAAGTAACAGACCTGGAAACCAATTCCCAGCCAAATCAAGACGTCTGACCTTGAAGAAACAAAGCAGAACCAACGGCGATAAGTATATCGTACAGAAGTACTTATAAATAAAATGTATTCACTCGTCAGACATATTTCACGAATTACGAGTACATAGTACATAGTACTACATACCATGGTCAACAAATGCCTACAAACATGAAACAGTAGCAGTTGCACTGTTGCAGGCATTTGGTCAACAACAACTGTACCCGCCACCGCCCTTCTGTACTGCAGAACTACAAGTTTTTTCGTTTTCACCGAATCTGTATTTTGAACTTTTGTATTTTTAATAACACTGCGGTAGAGTTGTGGGTATATATATTGTACTAGGCTCCTAATCCTAACGGTAAGATCAAATTTTTCAAACCATTTTTTAAAAAAAAAACACCATGCTTGGTGTTGGAGTTAATATTAATGTACCTGGTGTTATTAAACAGTACGAGTACTTACTTTAACGCTATGTACGGTAGTTACGATCCTCATCCGACCTTGCAGGTCATACATATTCCTTGTTTCTTATTCGATTTCATTGCATTGTTCGTATGCATTATGTAAGTATGCATAAACAAATCAACGGAACTCTTTAATCAGCTCGACATCGGCAATTATAATGTTTTTTTTCTCGGCCATTCGGTTTCCCGGTCGGCATTCTCGGACGCTTACAAATAACCGGAAGTGGTTCTTCTGTTCTGGTTTTTACTGTTACTCTCCGCGTCCGATACAGCCAAGATCGCATCTATTTCCGGTTCCGCGTATTTTCTATTACTTCGCCATTCGTGGATTTCCTTGATGAACTCGACAGCCGCTTTCTGGACGATGCGCGAGTTTAATTCGCTTCGGACGCTGCGCACTAGCTCGACAACATCACCAAACGTGACACCGGAAGTTGTCTGTGCATTGCGGGTATCGGGTGGAATAAATATTGTCTTTCCATAATCAATTTGTATCTCCAGTGATTCGGCTTTACTGCCAAACACGGTTTCCTCCATAACTTTCTGCAGTCTGGATTCTCCCATCTGCTGTTTAATGGCGGAAGTGTACATAATTCCTGCCGACAGCGCTTTTGCGCACTGATGCAGACATCGCGAAATAATCTGACGTTTTTCCAGCTCATACGTGTGAAAAATGTCGCTTTTGTTACCAATTAGCCACAGCTTTTCCGGTACAATGATTTCATTTTGGTTGTCCCGCCGCGAGTCATTTCCGTCGTGCAGGCTGTGCCCGGAAATGCAACTAATAAAAGTTTCAAATATACTGATGATCACTTCTGGACGCGACAGATCAAACACTAAAAACACCGCGAATTCGCTTGGGTTTTGCCCGTTCACCACACTTCTCCACAGCTCCTTCATCTGGGGACATGACCCGAGCTCCCAAATGTTAGCCGTCTGGACTTCGTCGTCGTTCTGCTTAATGGCAAATGAGTAGCTGAGGCCGACGGTTTCGGTAATAACTGCAGCGGAATTGTTAGGCTGACATCGCTGAATGATTGTACTTTTCCCGGCACCTTTTCCGCCTAGAATCAGTAAATTCCGCAGTTTCTCTTTGGGAAAAGGTTTGACAATATCTTCGGAATTCTGAGATTGCAGATTTCCATTTGCTAAAGCAGCGGCACAGTCCCAGATGTCCATTAAGCCAGTGGTGTTGCCCTTTCCAAAAATCGGACGCGTTAATGCACTGGGTTGGTCCATTTGAATCTAAACCGCTGCTAGCACAAAAGGTAATCCAGAAAAAGCTTGGAAATGAAGCTGTTGTAAGCAGAAAACTGAAAGTAGTCTAGGAAGCAACAAAATGGGTTGCAGGAAAGTGGAGTTTTCTCATGTACGTTTGCTTCAGCGGACTGCACAGATCAAAGCGAAAGGTTCCGTATCATATCGATGCCCATGTCAAAAAATTCAGTGAAAACTGTTTCGCAAATATAACTAGATACTGGGAAAAATTTGTCCATGTGTAAGCATACAACAGATACATACAAAAAAACACAAAATGGATCTGATTTGCAGTCGATAAAATTCTTGTAGTCAATGTGTCTGCGAATAAATCGATAAATGAGAACACTTTCGGGTGCCACCCTACTCGTAAAGACACTTAAGTGCATCACTGCGCATGCACCGGTAGGTACCGGTGCATGCTTATAATGGTCAGTACCGCCGGTACTGTACCGGCGCTAGGTACCGCTACACCTGCATTATACGTTTAGCGTATAGTAAGCTTTTCAGAGCATCATATTTCAGAATCAGGATCATAAAGTAATGGAAAGAAACGCCTGGCCTGTCATCTCTGGGTTGCGGAAACTAAAAACAAAAAATCATGGTTACGTTAATTAATTACCCGAGTACTAGTAGTACGATACCATGCGAAAGGGCATGGTATCGTATGAACTACGAATTAAGTACGTTAAACTTGATACTATCTGAGAGAACAGTGTTAGTCGCTTATAGCGACGCGCAAATATGAAACTCTTACGGTAATAAAGTCAAATATCTGAAAAAAACTAACGCCCAAAAGTTTACATCAATTTTTAGATACGACCTTTTGGCTTTTGCTTGTGAAAAAGATTGTCGCTGGATATTACGTGTACAGACATACTCCCAGTGCACTACATCATGATTGCGCAATAAATTTTTTGATGCTGAAAATGATCACTTAAGCCAGCACTCAGCACGGAGTCAACAGTACTTTAGCAGTAACGTAGTGACACGTACGCATGCGATGGCCCATGTCGCACGCGGTTGGAATGCAAATCTTCAAAAAATCATAACTTTGTTAATTGTCGCGTTAAATTTTTATACAAAGGCTTAAAAACCACAGAATAATACATACTAGTAGGCAGAACAAGTGGTTTTTCGTTTTTCTTTTACAGTTACGCACTGTGAGCCTATGCAGTTAGCATAGTTGTCTATGGAGGACTCATTTAAGATTTCTCATAGGCGGCTATGCTAACCACGCATGCTCACAGTGCGTAACTGCAAAAGAAAAACGAAAAACCACTTGTTCTGCCTACTAGTATGTATTATTCTGTGTTTTTTAAGCCTTTGTATAAAAATTTAACGCGAAAATTAACAAAGTTATGATTTTTTGAAGATTTGCATTCCAACCGCGTGCGACATGGGCCACCGCATGCGTACGTGTCACTACGTTACTGCTAAAGTACTGTTGACTCCGTGCTGAGTGCTGGCTTAAGTGATCATTTTCAGCATCAAAAAATTTATTGCGCAATCATGATGTAGTGCACTGGGAGTATGTCTGTACACATCAGACTTGGCCCATCTTTTGGGTGAGGTGAAAATTTTCCCCATTTTTCCCAGCCCATCTCACCTTTTAGGTGAAAATGAGGATGAGGTGGGAAAGAGTCACAGATGGGGTGAGATGGGCTGGGATTGTTGAAAGATGTGATGGGATCAAGAAAACAAATAAAAATAAAAAATGGTGATATCTTCATCTGTTTTTCAGGGTAGGAGCATGTAAAAATGCACCATTCGAGCTCCAAAAACAAAAACTTTTCCGCGCTCCGCGCGGATTTTATTAGTAAGTAAACATATTTTCTTGAGAACCAAAATTTTTTTTCGCCCGGCAACTCTATCGTATGCGGAAAACTTGCAAAATTAGCGGCGTTGAGCCTGTAAAAAATGGGGATGAAGATGAGGTCGAAAAGGTGAGATGGGCTGAAAATTTGAGTAGCCGGAGATGGGCTGGGCTGGGAATTAAACTGTGAAGGTGGGGGTGGGATGAAAGTGGGAAAAGCGAAAATGGGCCAAGTCTGGTACACATCTAGATATCTCCGACCGCCAGAGGCGGTAGTTATCTACAGTTTGTCGTTTTCGCTTTCCTACAATTCCAACCCAGATGGTTTTAAGTTTATCGCTGCTCTACAGTAGAGTTTATCGCTGCTTGCCACTTTGCAAGTACTTTTTAGTTTTTGATCCTGGACAAAATGGACTCTGCAGTTTTTCCAGTATTTTTTAAATAACAAGAATGTTAGTTTTGAAGGCTGAGGCTCGCACGGAGTGCAGTGCCAGCTGTGTATCTGATTTGGGATTCTTGTTGCTGTTTGATCAAGATGAAAGCTGAATAAAACACGACATCGCCCACGCTACGGGACCGAGAGGGCAGAGTTAAGCTTGGGAGCATTATAAGTGCACGAAGGAAGATATTTACGTGATATCATGGCTGGACGGGCGACTTCTCCAAATAGCAGGCGCGCACGACCAACGGCGGAGGACGGAGACCAGCGACTACCGCGCGAAATGATTGCAGAGGACCTGAACGACGATGAAGTGTTCTTTCTCGATGAGGACGATTTTCACACGGTCTTCCAAGATGATTACTACGCCCGCTTAAATGTTGATCACAACGTAAGCGATCCATTCAGTGTGGCGCGAGCGGTTATAAACCGATTGTCAAATCTTTTTAAAAATGATCCTGACGAAATGGTCTGGTGCTCAATTTAGGCATCACAGGAGGAGATCCGAAACTCTTATCGAAGGCTAAGCAGACTTTTGCATCCCGACAAGCATACGGAGCCATGGAAAAAGTCACTCGCGGAGAATGCCTTCAATAGTATAAATGCCGCCTACGAAGGTAAACCGTGCTCACGATTCTCTGTGAAATTGGTTTTTACTGTTTATCGTTGTGCCTTGTTGAAGTATGCAGCATATGACAGGAAAGTCCAAATATTCTTGCATCAGATCTGCTCCCGTCAATTACGCAGTATCCCGGTGTTGATTTTATGGTTTCTTTTAAATTTTGAAATTTACAGAGTTTTATCTTGCTTGAGAATTATACAGCTTGGAGTTTTGTTGTTCCGTATGGTAATTAGGTACTATTTTTGTTAGCTCGATAGTATTTTCAAAATTATTATGATTTGCTGGGTCAGGTGTGGCATTGTATTTTCAGTTAGCTTTTAAATACGTAAATAAGAAGACATAATTAACCATCTTTCAATAAAAGATGCTCTCATTCTGCGTTTACGATTAGGTTACGTATTGAAAGCAAATTCTTTTTATAGTAGGTGAATTGGGTGTTAACTGTACTCGCGTGTTTCTCACTCTCTGGTAGTGCATTTTGTTGATTTGTTCCGTGGTGGATTTCTTTGATTTCTTTGAATAGTTTTAAGGGATCCGTACCGAAAATCACTTTATGACGCATGTGGCGCCAGCGGGACTGTTAGCGATTTGTGGCAGGTTAGAACCACTTTCCATGGGCAGCAGTCTGGACATGTGGTTTTCCAGATTCTTGATTATGCTCTTAATTTTTTCTAGGTTGTCCCGGTCGACCCGGCTAACCGGAAAACCTTAGACGAACTAAAAGAGGAACGAGAAAAGCGTAAAGAAAAAGAGTCAACCAATCCTCACAATGAAATGTCCATGGGATTGGATGTGACAGATCTGTTCGAACGACGGAACCGTGACACAAAAGATTATGGAATACAAAAGTACGTCTGTCAGCAGCCTGACAGTTTTGAATATTTTACTTCGCTGTTTTATTTTTTCGGTTTGCAAATTACGCTATTTTACATTATTTTACGTTTGTACATAAAGAACGTTTTCTTCGAATTCCGGAAGCATTTGGACTTTTATTTGCTGAAGTTTTCGTATTTTTTTCCTAAAACTCAACTTTCTGCTTGACAGCTATATACCACATGTAGAAATCACGACGCTATCAACTGTCCAGAGTATCGAAGCACCGTGGCCTCAAGTGGATAGATTTCAATTGTTTTCTAATGTGAATTACGAGCGTGGAACCGGAGGAGGCATGTTTGGTGTGGAAATGAATAAAACTTTGTCGGAGACTGTTACCGGTGATGTGCGTGCATGTTGCTAGAATTACCTGTATAAATTTCCTGAGACCAGTGCTAATCCATTGATACCCTGCTTTGTAGTTCAAAGTTATGACAGGTCCGAGTCGAGGTTTGGTAGCACATCTAAAGTTGAACAAACGACTAGATGCTGGAAAGTGAGCGCCATTTTGTTATCTTTTGAAAGAAAAAATCTCTAATTTGTTGCAATAAATTTATCTTGTAGGTATATTTCACTTAGCGCATTTTCTGCCTTTTCCCGATTCGGAATGATGCCTTTGATGGAAATAGGTAGAACTTGATTGGTACCATATATGATATTCTGGGTAGACGTTCGTGACTGTGCGTGTAGCCTATGGATCAAATCTTGGAAAACTCGGAAATGGGCGGGTTATTGTGCGTGGCACCACACGGGTGGTGAATGTGGTAACGAGAATTGACAAGGACTTTAAAGATAGCAGATTTTCTGTGACGTCAGAGGTAAGCAGTATAGGATCTAACGCGCGATGATATTCGTGTGAAATGATGCTGTAGATTATGTTATGGAAAGAGTTAGAAATTAATTTTTTGTTGTAGATGAGTCCTGATGACGTCGTGTTGGGAATTACATACTCGCGAAAACTCCCGTTGGCACATGAACCGAAACTGTCTATTGGTTTGAAGTACGTTGTTTATTGAGTATAAAATATACAATGAATTTGTATATATATATTAGTGGATGTTAATGAAAGTTACCATTTCAGAACGGGATTTCGAGGCGTGACCCTGGAGTATGGAGTTTCCAGACGTGTTAGCAAATATAATCAGCTTGCCGCCAGTATGGCTCTTGCCCTTCCCGGTGGAGTGACTTTACGCATAACGTAAGTTTTATATAGAGACTTTTTTGTTGGCACCAACCTTTTTCAAAATTTTGTGGATTTTTTCGAAACTTTTTGAGCGCATTTATTCCTAGCTGATTTAACATCAGTCGGAAAAGTTCTGTAATGAAATCATGTTCCAGGTTCCAGCGATCGAACCAGGCATTTTCCTTTCCTATTCTCCTCTCTCATGATATCCTTCCAGCACCGGTGTTCTATGGAACAGTGACCCCTCTCCTGCTGTACGCTTGTGTGAAATCTATATATTTCATCCCTCAGTGGAAAGCGTATGTCACCGAGTAAGTTTACATTTAAGCTTGAAATAATACATTTTACTGACAGTTTTTATTTGGTAGACGTTTACGGTCAAAGCGAAATTCTTACCGGTCGGGATTAGAAGAGAAAAGAAAAGAATATGAAAATTTTGTAAGTACCGATTCGTTCCAAATTTTTCTTAAGTGTTATTGTTATATTCCATTGCTCATTAGTTGAAGCTCATGATCGATAAATACGAGGATTTAATAAATTCGGAAGGACTGTCCAATGGCCTTGTTATCGACAGAGCAGTGTACGGAAGATTCGATGATTTTCAACCGTAGGTCGTGCCTGCTTGAGATATTTATGTACATACTGAGATATTTACTGTACTGTTGAATGTAATTATTTTCTTGGTGGTTACATTCCATTAGGACCATGGATACAATAGACGTCCATGTTCAACTACAGTGTTTGGTCAGAAATCACCAGTTAGATCTACCCGCTTTGTCGAAGGTCTGTTGAAGATTTCGAATGATGAGAAAACATTTTTATCGCACTTACTATGTAGATTGGCGTTCGTTATGTATCATGTATGTACATATAGATACTTTGTATACTATAGATAGTTCATTATATTTATGCTTATTCGTTACGCTTGGCTGTGATCTGTTCGCACTTCAGTGCATGAATTTCGTTTCTTTTTCTGGATAGACGGATTTACCCGGTTTTTACGATCCATGTATTAGTGAACGGAAAAGATTACAGATCCATTATATTTTTGGAGGAAAACATCATTTAGTTCAGGTCATGGATGACGAGGCGTTACATTTGCCTTCACCCGGTATAGCTACGTTATGACATTACCCTAAATTATTTGCTATGCTGCGATACGAAGATTAATGTACACTGTACAGTTGAATTTTATTTCATGGATACTTTCATCTGATAGTGGTATTTTCGGTAGAATGGCTGGTGCTCAGAAAAATTCGATATGTGAAAAACTGGAAATCTATAATTGGCATTGGTTGTTCTTTTAGAACATCTTGTTGTCGGCTAAGGAAAAACTTGCCTCACCGCCTGCGGAAGTGATCAAAGCTGTGCATGTTTATGTGATATGTCATCTTGCTCCAATGAATTTTTTTCATGGACGTCTTTGTTTGAAGGGTGATGTGTATTATATTAGTGCAGTGCAATTATGTTCATTATTTCTGACCATGAGTGTTGTCAGAAGACTCAGCATTAACTTTTTAAAGTTTTCGGATTGTCGGCACTCGGCGGTCGTGAGCTATCCTTTTCTTTTTGTGGTGCAATAAAGCCAAAGAATGAAGTCAATGAGCGTAATATGTATGCAGGAAGGGCTTTTACATTAATAATTTTGGAAATAGCCTACCAATTGTTAGTATATACACTATACATCACAGCCTTACACATTACATTATCCTGCTACGTAGAATATGGAATAACCTGATACCGAGTAATCTTTTAAGCTCGGCATACAACATGCACCATGTTTGCATTTCGCATGGACTGATTGAAAGTTTTTATGTACAGACACCTATCACCAAATCAAAAGGAACAAGCCAAAGGTTCAGGAAGATCATGATGAACCTATACACGATAAAAAGAAGGGAGCGTTCGTTATAAATAAACAATCTAAACCGGGAATAATGTGAAACTAACACTAAACTCACACAACTGGCAATACTTGAAAACTTTGGAAAAAATATCCGTGCAGGCACAGAAGATCGCAAAATGCAATAGCGTAAGCCTGACAAAACGTCGCGGAGCAATGAAACAATGCCGACAGCGGCCCGATACAGGCCAGATCACGCATCCGCATAGTCATGGAAAAAAAGTGTTCAAAGATCTTCGCCCTCTTCCAAGCACTCCAGTTGTTCATTAAGAGATCCGGCAACTAACACAGTGGAATGTCGAGGACGCCGCGGTTCTTGCTCGCTCATTTCATCCAGTCGGTATTTCAACGTATCTTTTTCCTGGGTAAGCAACATTGACTGACGCCGGAGATTTCGCAGCTCATCTTCCTTTTCTGCTAGTAGAGTACGAAGGTCCCTAGAATAATGCAAAATGATTTGTGGCAGCACCCAACACAGCAATACGCTGTACAAAAGACAAAACTTTGACCAACAAATACGATATAAAAATCATGTCTGTATCAAAGTCGATTTAAAAATTGAGTACTTCAGTACTTGACTGACTACGTTTATAAACAGCTCACCGTTCGACTGCAGTGCATTTGTCTGCTTTTACTTGCAAACTAGTGATATCAATTGACTGGCGTTTCAATTCCGCTTCGCACAACTGATGCCGCTCCACAATACTTCGCGCATCTTCCAGCTCTTTCTGCAGCTTCCGGATTTCTTCGCCTTTCAGCTCTGCGACGGCGCGCCAACTTTCCGCTTCATTTATTTTTTCTTCGATTTTCTTCTGCAGGAGAATCACCTCCTCCTGGGCTTTCTCCAAATCTACATGTCGTTTCTTTTTAACAGCAGAGAAATCTTTTTTAATCGCTTCTCGTTCATCCAGCACTTTAGTAAGTCGGTCTTCCGCATTTTGAGCCTTTTCAAGAGCAGCCGCCGCTTGTGCCCGGAAATCGGCAAGTTCAGACAGGGTCTGCTCGCGTTCATCCATCATCCCGCGCAGCTGCTCGCTCTGCTGATCACGTTCGACTTGCAGCGCTGCATTAGCATCACATACACGCTTTTGCTCAGTGTATAATCCATCACACTGCGTGCGCAAGTCGTCCACCTGCATTTTGAGGCTTTCGAGTTGTCCAGATGAGCTGTTATGAGATTGGGTCAACTGCTGATTCTCGGCCAACAAGACCTCTTGTTTACTGTGAGTTGCCTGCAATTCCTGCAATGTCGCGTTATGCTCTTCGGTCAAATTTTCAAGTCTTTGCTGAACTGCTTCTTTCTCGCGAATAGTCATGGTCAGCTCATCGGAGATCAGCCGCATCCGTTCCTCCAGAGACTGGATCTGCAGGAACAGCTGAGAGTCGCTGGAAATGGGTGGGACATTTTCCACCGGTACGTCGCCCTCCCCAATAATTTTGCAAGCATCCGTTCCGGGTGTGGACGGCGCTTTCTCGGGTGGGTGACCATCCATCTGAATAAAGTCAACCATAAAAAGTTAAGTATTTCCCATGACCTCATAGCTAAGCACTAAGAAACCACCGCTGTGGTAATTCAACCATACAGCAAATGTTTAATCATATTTCAATTTACATTAAATAAAATACTGCTACTCACTGGATCCAATCATCCAATCATATACTTGACAAAATTCTTCCTCGTATAAATCAATTTCCGCTAATATACATGATAGTGAGGAGTTTTATTATATTATCAAGCGAGCGAGCGAAGCGAGCGAGCGTTTTTAATTATTATTATTATCGCACTACAGTAGCCAACTCCTTTTGATGGAGATCTATATGTAGGAGTACAATAGCACAAAGAAATATGCAATTGAGTATGTAAGACAAAAGCAGTTCTGAAGTTTTGCTCGCCATTGTTCTACCTTGGTGTTGCTGTCGACACCCGATTTAGACATTTGGACAGGATACTTTGGTCGTGCCGGCATACTAGTAGAAACCGTGTTACGGCCGGGTTGATGGCCAATGGTTCTGGAGGAGCCATGATCCGATGGTTCGGCACGAGCAGTTTCTCGTAACCGGCGCGTAAGTGTTCCTGTAAACAGTGGGTGTTATTGTTGTCGTATTCAAATTTTGGTGGTACCATCTGTGTGTGTTCTTACGTGTACGAAAATACAGAACACGTTAGAATGTACAACAATAACGAACCGGAGTACGTAAGTGCTCCTACACAGGATAAAAAGGAGAAAATATAGCGTAATTCATGCAACTACCGACTTCAGATACTGTAAACCCGAAAGAATGTAACATATTTTTATCATCAAAATCAGATTAATTTTTTATTGGTATAATTGTTCAAGAAATGCTTTTCCACACAATGTGAATACTAATTCAGTCGAATAAATTTGGCAAAAACATTTTTGGAGCGTAGTGACTTCACGTTTTGAAACGTTAAATTCACTAGCACTGACGTCTTTTAACTTTTTGTGCACGAAAACGAAACTAGGGACCGGTATAAAGAGAAAACTGTAAAAGAAACCTAAGCAAATAGCCATACGCGCGAGGCGCGCATGCCATTATTATCATCATAACACAATAAAATAATCGCATGAACTTCGTGTTACCAGTTAGTTACACGTTACATCAATCTGCTGAAAACCAAATTTTTTCGAGTGATTGATAAAGAAAGTACAGAAGTATTCAGAGCGTTTATACTTTTAGGAATTCAAACGTACAACAGAAAAGATGCAAATCACTAACGAGAAACGTTAACACACACCGACACTCATCTAACAAGCCAAGGAAATCTCAAAATAACAGATGCTGATGACATTTGTTTAGGTAAGTATTTGTATAAACCACTTATGGCCTGCAAAACCTTAAACCTTGCGCATCAAGCGCGAAATTCTATACGATAGTCCGTTTTTTCGTATCGAGTCAGCAGCAGTTCAATTCGTAAATCAGTAATGAGAAAAAAAGGAAATGGTCGATCTAAATAAATTCATTAAATGCTGCTCCAACTATTTCTGGTGCTATTGTTGTAGGTTATTGTTTATACAATCTCTCCAAGACTTCTTGCGATCACCATTTGGTGTCTTTATAAACAACTGGGAAAGCATCTATAAAAATAAGCAAAACTCGGCTCAACCGAGTTACAAAAATAATCGAACTACTGTACATCGGAAAGTATCGAGTCTCAAAGACGCCAAGCGCATTGATCGGATATCCGTCTGCCGTTTCAGAGCCATTAGCGCGATATTTCACTGGGACTTACACGACGTATTGATTTTTTTAAAAAGTATGAAGCTCAATTTTCCCAACTAACGAAGGGCATCAACAAAAATCCAAAAATCAATTCTTAAAAATCGGGTAAACTACGCTTTTGGCGGATGGTGTGACTGCTGAAGAATAATCTGTACTCATACGGAACGGTCGGTTAATTTGATGCAAAACCATCGATCGGCTGATTTGATGCAAAATTGTTTTAATGCAAGCTAAATAATAAGTACTTACATACTTACTATAGTGTGAAATACACGGCTATAGTAAGCTCCTGTAATAAAAAAAAAGCTAATACTTCAAACCACCACTGAAATAGTAAGTAAACTAATCTATTTGTCTGAAAAATTTTCCACTAATACAACAAAGATAAATATTATAATAATTACAATTAACTACGGCTTACAAGTTACCAGTTATGGTTAGTGCATGCTTGGTAGCATATGTTCCAACTCACCCGGTGCAGCAAGTCTCGATCTGATGATGCTTCCTGACGAATCCAGTTTTTTGGCAGATTTATCAGACAAATTACCACCATCAAAGTGAACAGGCGAAGCACTGTGTGGAGAAGAGGATGTCCCACGAGAGGATACCGGTTTGCGGGCTGAACTGGTTATACTTCGGGATAATCCCTCAAGGGATGGAACTTCTAAGCAGAACACAAAATGATCCGTCTACAACCAAATATCTTGATATTCCAGCATCTCTCACCATCAGAATTTTCCTTAGCCAGCTTCTTAGTAGGCCGGGGTGCTGCTTCTTTGGTTAACGTCTGAGGCTTCTTTTTAACAGTCGAACGTGGTGGCGGCATAAGCGTCGATGATGTAGACACGGCTAAATCAGCGTTTTTCGAAATTCCACGGGTGTTCGTATCTGGATCAAAATAGTATATTCCGCTACGCTGCAGGTTTATTACTGGCGTATCAAGGATTTAACTGGACATATAAAATTCCGTCGAAAAGCTATCATGTACAAATAATAACGCGCCAACTTCGCTCTGACATCGAAATAAAAAGTTACCATAAACTGCGCGCGTCAGATAAGCCGAGCAAATTTGCATTGGAAAAGCGGAGCGGTTATAAGCAACCAAGCGCAACTAGATAGGGTAAACGATCTTCATAAAATCCATTCAGATTGCAAATTGTTTAACTTTGATCAAGACCACGAAAAACCGAAACGCTGTCGTTGCGCACAATTCTACACATTCAAACCGGCATTTACAGACCTGAACCTGGTTAATCAACCTGACGCTCATCACGCAATAGTCATCTATCATATTTCTTAGCCAATTTTTTATTAGGTTGTCCATCTTGCAGATATTCTGGTTGTATATAGCAATTGATAAACGGGCCGTATTCTGTTTAATGCTGCAGTTACTGTATACAATTCAGAAACTGCATCACACAGCTCTGCACCCACAATCGATCGTTCTATTCAGATATTTTACAAAGTCTATAAAGACCATCAGAACGAGTGAACTGGTGGGAGCCATTTGTCACTTTCAAAAGCGTGCTTGCGTTATTGCAAATTATAATTGCCTGCAATGCAATTAAGTGGCAACAAACGCAACATAATGCACTGTGCTCGCATGAACGATTTGCTAGAATCACTTGAGATAAGATTATAAGCAGTTCGTTTACTTTTAAGTTAGCGACAGGTTAGTCGCAAAATGACAACCGAGTACATCGTTCAACTTGAATTCCAGCAAGTAAGTCCCCTAACGCCACTAATGCAGCAACAGCTAGGGCAGATTCACTTCAGCAGCTGCAACTCATCATGAAATAAATACTAATCTAATTCTGGTTAACAAAACAAAAATCTATGTTTTATATTAGACATAATAATTATGCGGCTTATCGCTTATGCCAACCCCATAACCACATTCCAGTAATCGCAACACTCAACGATTCAACTGCAACGATTAACATCACGAAGTCGAATTAGCTGCAATTACTTTATTCAGCTTATTGTACAAAAAGCAAATTCCGCAAATCGCAAGCAGAGAAACTGAAAACACTCTGAAAAGTCTTGCAATCCTACTCGAAGATGCACGTTTTAAATGGCTTCTCTCGATCAGCAATCTGCGATATTATTATTACACTGTAAACATTGTGTAGAAATTATAATTATAACTTGTAAGGTTTTTAACCAAAATTTTTTAAATATTATCAAGCATTACTGTAATTATTACTGTAATTATTAATTATTACGCTGTGAAACTGCATATATAAACATCTTACTGCTTACATGAGCCTTTGTCCGAAGATTTTTTGGCAGAATGCAAACTAAACGCAGATGAACGCACTGTCCCTTGGAGCTGGGGAGAAGGTTTAGAGCGTGCAGACATTTTTCCAGCCTAGATAAGCGTGACATAAGCAAAGTTCTAAAACAAACCCAGCACTTAAATGTCACGAACCTTGTGTAAACGAGCGCATCCAGATGAAGGATTTCACCGTATACACACTTTTGAAGCACCACAATCAATAATCCTAGCAGATTGTAATCAGCGTTGAAGGCTGACTTTTTCTATCTCCCAGGCGATCACAACGGCAGCATCTTAGTTATAGCATATGTGATGTTTCGAAGATTTGGAAAATATCTTCACTTATCACGTAGAAAAAATAATTCTGAAACCTTAACTCGGGTGTAAATTTGTAACTGATCCAAATCTCCAGGGTTGACAGTGCGTAATTAAAGAGATTCTGCAAAAAAAGCTGACGTAGGGAGAGAGCAGCTCTCAAAAAACTCAACTGTCAACTTCGGACAAAACCAGACCCCAACCGAAATCCAATGAAGTTGTAGGAGGCGGACCTATGCAAACTGGTTGCCGTCGACACCGTCGCAAGTGAATCGCTCTCCCTGGGTGTTTGCAGTAAGTGCAGACCACAGAGTGTAGATATGCGTACGTACTGATGGTGAGTCGTACTGACTACTCACTACTGTATAAAAACCACTATCATTTCTAACGTATAACGTTTATTTGTTTTCTAGAAATACAAAAAAAGATTCATGTGCAGACAGCAAAGTAGTGGAGAGTAAGCGGTCTTCTACCTTATTGTTGCTTCCGTTGCACGAGTTTTGTTTATTGAAAACTATGAAAAGGAATAAAGTTGTCCGGTAACTCCGGTTTGACATTTTAAACTTTCTATTATAATATTATTGCTATAATAATGCCATTAATTTTAAAGACTCCCGTTTTCAAGAGACCTTTTTATTTCTCACAATTCAGTAACATCCGTCAAGCGTTCAACGGCAAACTGCAAAGGTACATCCATCAAGAAGCAGTAACAAAAGAACGCAATCTGATTTCTCTGATATCATAAAGATCCGAATTTTTCTTTGGAGCGATCTTCCAGTCTTGCTGTTAAAAATCCAAGATTGCGAGCCCGCAATGCATCAAGTTGTCAACATCACCACCACAATTTAAAAAACGGAGAATACTTAATCTGTGATTCTGTGAATTACAAAGTAACAATGCATTCCTAATTTCCTATACAAACCTTGCAACAGTAAACAGAGAATGGAACTAATGTTGAATGTCTTTTCTGTACTGTACTTTAACCAACAACATTTGCTCCCCCACCGGTTGACGGCACCGCAGAACGTTGTTGAGGCTGAGGTTTGGTAGAAGACTGAGTTTTTGCTTGGGTCTTGGCCTGTTGAGCGTCGCGCCGAGAAGCGTCCTGCAGCAGCTCCACATCCACTTCTTCCGCTGGCAAGTGAACATACCGAATGACCGAACCGCGGATAAAAATATTCTTCACCGCTAGCATATGCGGGAACTTCGCCGGATCCGTCACAGCAACGTCCATCAACTTCATGTTCAAATACTGATCCACTGAATCCAGGGTGCCTCCAAGGCTCATGTCATTTTTGAGCTCCACCACGATCTTCTTGCCGATGAGGGATTTGAAAAAGGAATAAAACAACATTTTCAGATCTTAGTGGTTTCCCTTCAAAAGTACACGGGAAATCCCGGAAATGTCGCAAATTTTAATCTGTCACCCACAGATCACAGTCGGCAATCTGAGCGTGAGTACAGTGTCCTGGATTTCTGACGAAACAAGGGTTCCAGAAAACCAAAAGTACTAATAGTACCTACCTAACAGATTAATGCAAAATAAAATAAAAATAAGCTGCAGGAGGTACTCGTATTAAACGTAAGTTTTTGGATATAATCACAGTGTCCAAGACTCCAATGACATTGAGTAACAGTAAGCTGTGTACAGTAAAGTACTGTACTTATCAAAATTCAAAAAAACACTTAAAAAAAACAAGTTTTGGTACAACTACAAACCGAAACAAACGCAAACTTTTTGGTACGGCAAGTGGTACAAACGCAGCCCCTACGCTCCGCGGCACCCCACCCGAGCGGCCTTTTATGTGGGTAACCCCCTTGTGTATCTACTTAAGCCTGGTTAGCGCTTTGGCAGGCTTTTCCCACTGACAGACTGACTGTGAGGAAATAGTAGTGAACTGACAAAATTAATATTGAAATTTGAAAGGGAATCCGAATAAGTTCAAAAAGGAAAATAGAAGATGATAAAGACTATTAATTTTAATCTACGTACTTTTTGGTGTTGATTATGAAACATTACTGCGTTGATGTGAAGGCAGTTTTAAAAACCTTTTCTGATTGACCAAAGCGTAGCCTTTGCTTGGACGGAATTACTTCGCGCCATTCGGACTGCATCGCGATGAGTGTGAGACGGTCTCCCAGAAGTGCTCGAGGCTCTGTGTCGGGCTCTTCTGGGGCTTTCCCGGATGTCTTCGATGATCCGGAATTGGAAATTGAGAGTATATTTCAGTTGAACTATGAGGCTGCTTCTGGTGAGCTGTAAGTGCACACTGTTAGGGTTTTGTAGTGTTATTATACCTATCTTCCACAGTTCCACTGGTTGCTTACTGAATCGTAAGCACACCTGCACACGAAGTCTTTCTAACCATGGTGTCAGAACTGCGACAGAAGCCTGCCTGATCGGAATTTACTGATTGCAGTCCTCAGTCCCAGCCAGGACAAAGTGATTTGTTGCCTGATATGGGCGGAAATGCCACCGACGTCGCCCCTCCATCCAGTCAAGATAATACCACAGCTGCAGTTTCGCGATCGGTGATACGGTCATCGTTAGCAAGAATTCAAGGTACGTACTTACGTATAGGCGGTATGCAATAGTTCTGTAATTTAAATTGTCGAACTTCGATTGACCATTCGGTTTTAATATAGATCGACGCAAAGGTGCTACCCGTACGGGTGTTCGAGAAAATCTAGCGCACTCTCAGTCTCAGACTTTTTCTTCCACTTTTGACGATGACGATGATCAGGCAAGCCGCGCAAGTGCGTTTAAGTTGGACCTCACGCTTGGATTTTCATTTTCGGCGTTTATGTTCTGGCAGATTGATGCTCCTCTTATGGTGCGTGTGCGAAATCCGGACGAACGCGAGGCAGAAGCGTCGTTGACAAGGAGTTTACAGGTATGAATACGCTGCACGCATCGTCCTCTGCAACGGTCAACTTTATCGGGTATGTAATGCTAGTTCAGCCTTTTATCGTGGATGAGAGAGATGCTCGAGAAGATATTCCCTTGCCCGTTGCTCTGCCGATGCCGATCGTGGGCGTATGTGATAATTCAGCTCTGAAAACTTTCTGCGATCAGATGATCGACCACCACTACAAAATGGAAATACCCTTGCCGTCCGAGGAGGATGTCGCACAATTTTTATTACGGTTACCAGGTAGGAATATTTTTTATACAGTAGGGATATTCTTTTATACAAATATTGGATAGTACGGTTACGGTAGGAATATTCTTTTATATTTTATATTCTTGGGCAGTACTAGTAATGTGCGCTGCTGTGTGCGCGAGAAACTGCGCACACATGCTTTTGGGACATATAGTATACGTGCTTCAAGCCTTCAACTAGCGTGTATGTCGAAGTAGCGGAAGTACCTTCATATTTTTTGGAATGTCGAGTCATGCGATTAATGGTTTAGCTGAAAAGTTTTTATCGTACACGGCTTTACTAACATTACGCTTCTTAAAATCTTAAAATGGTTTGTGTTATATTATGTTTTTGGTCATAGTTAACGCATTTTTCTCTAGACAATTGCCCCGTACATCTCCAGCTACCCGCCCTTGCAGTTCCTCCTGGCGCCGGTACCAAACCAGAAGAATTATCCGGCTTTGTACAAATGGGCTCGCTGTTTCTTGATCCCATTGGCCATTGTGCTCAGTTGACCACAACGGTACAGAATCATTCCTTTACGTTCGACATGGCCCATCAGAGCGTTTCTTCAAATAACGCCGTAAGGAATTTGCGTGATTTTATGATAGGCAAATGAAGTGCTTTATTGGGCACACCAAAATTTTGCTTTAAAATTCTGTTCTAAAACAGGGTGTTCTCGTATTTCAACTTCCGAAGGAATCCGAAGAAAGTGGAACAGTAGCGGTACTTAGTGTTGATATGGCTGCTTCGCTCACGGCTCAGACCAAAGTGAAAAATTTGTTGAATGGAGGTCAGCCAACTACAGAATTCTGGAAAAGCATTTACCATTTACTAGCTGGGTTTATGTTGTTTAATTGCTTTGATTACAGAGCGAACAACTGCTCACAAAGATCTGGCCAGTTTGGATCGAATAATGAAGGGAAAAGAAGATTCAATCGCAGCCGATAAGAAAAGAAAGGCTGCACAACTGTCTTCCCCAGATCCAAACGACAGTTCTGGAACTACCAAAGAAGTCTTCAAAAGGCCTCGCCGACCGGGACGATAATGAGCAAACTGTTTCAACACCACTATGCTAGTACTGAGCCAAAAATCTCAATGATAGTGCATTTCCTCGGTTTATAAATTATAATTAGTGATGTTATATTTCGATAGCAGTTGTTAATTCAAACCAGTTGTTACTTTGCAGTAAATCTTTCCGTACTCGGGTTTATGAGGTGTTTTACCTACTTTATATAATTATCTAACAATAAGTCGTAGTTTGAATGTGAGCAACGAAATAAACTGCAACTTGTCATTAGCTGATATCACCAGTGACTAACAAGTCAATTGCAGTATAATACGATTACCGTTTACATACAGAGATGTGTCATTACTCATTAGCAATAGCGTAGGAGATTACTAATTTTTGTATGTAAAATTTTATTTTACTTCTGATTTGAACAATTTCAACTACCAGCAGTTCCTGCAAATGCAATGGTAGTTACTACTAGTGACTACAGATGTACATATTGAATAAAATGCAGAATCTGGATTCAGTTTGCAGGATTCGATGCAGAGGCAAGACACAATAGATTTGGATCATCCAAAGTTAATGCAAGTGAATGCCGTCTGTTGGAGTGTGTTCTGTTTGAAATATTTGACTGTTGTTTTCTGTTTGTTATAGTCAGCTGTTAAGAAGCGTAGCGGAAGTTTTTGGAAATATTTATAAATATATTTATAGTTTCGTTTGTAGCTACTTTTATCATTGTGGTTTGATGGGCTGGTTTGATTGCTTTTATGTCTGTTTTATTTGTAAGGTTTCGAATTCAAAATTCAATTCTTTTTGCTTAAGTACTGGATCTGTCTTGATCTATTGCAGTTTAGGTTTTTCCATTATGTACTGAATTTGTAGAAGAGACTCTGTTTGAGTGTTACTCTTCTTCTCCTGTTGATACCAGTTTAGTGATTTTATTGTTTACTGCCTTTTTCGGCAGTTTTTATTTTGCTATGAAACTGTTGTTACATTCTTCTAATGTGCGATACGCGCTCTTCTTTGCTTACCGCAATTCGGGACTGCGGACCCATGGACACCGAATACTGAGTACTGATTCGTCATGGTGTTCCATTTGGGCCAGGAAGAACAATCCTGGAGCGAAGCGTTTCGGAAATAACAGTGTTTTTCTCCGTAATATCACAAAATCTGGCTCGTTCTTCGAAAAGGACCACACCGTTGCTCACCAGTCGCGAAATTATGTGCTTTTAGTAAGAGCGTGCATACTGATCTGTGTTTGTTTTATACCGATACATAGCGATATTAACATTTTGTACGCTTGATTTAACGATAAGTCTACTAAGTAATACGGGCTGTCTGATTTTTTTGAACATATCTATTCAAGTCAGCAGGCCCAGGAATGATAATATATGATACGGCTTGAAGCTAAATAGTGTCTGCTGAGCGTTTGATAGTGTTACGTTTTGTTTGTCCTACAATTAGGTGGTTCCTGTTTTAACATTTTGTCTTGGAGTTTGGCAGCTGCGACGTCTAAAATGGAAATTGGGTTTGATTGACGAAAGGACAACAAGAATCCGTGCTCCGCCGCTCGGATACGAAAATTTGCCTGCTAGGTGCGAATATTTTTTGTGTACGATTAGTATGTAATTAAGATCATTCCGGTATTGTTACGCTTTTTTTAGACGTGTTCTTTTGGTTTGGCACGTTTTTCATGGAAATAAAACTTTTTTTTTGCTGTTTGTCAGATTTTTCGGTAACTTTCGGTAAAAGAAAATAAATTCAGTAATGTTAACTGCCCCATTACTTTAATGTCGGCACTCCCCTTTTTGACACCCAGGTCTGGAAACAATTTGCTTCTGAAATAATTGATATTTCAAAGTCAGTGTGAAATTAAGTAGGTTAAAGATTAAGCGTTGTCCTTTTTTTTTCCAAATTTTGTCGCCAGACCGTCTGTAAGATTATCGATACTGTTGCTAAAACAGTAGGCAAAATCCTAAAAGCAAAATACGTATTATTCAATTGCAGCGCTTTATCAGGTGTGTTGATTTGTTAAAGTGTGGATGACATTGGAGATTTGGAGTATCGGCGAGTGAAATTGCGTGGAAAATTTCACCACAGCCATGAAATTTACTTGGTGCCCAGAACTCCTATCACCTCGGTACCGGCTGGTGGTGGCTTAATTTCCTCACCAACCCACGGTGGTCGTGTCATCACGCCCTTTACTATAAGCGAATCCAAGTATGTGTGTCCATTTGCATTAGCATGTATCGCAGTTACTCTTCTCTTTGTTCTGGACGTGGATTTCTTGATAAGTGTTTAAATCTTCTTAGTTCTCCATATATGGCAAATGTCTCATATACTCGTATTATGCGATATATAGATATGTGCACACTGCTGTTGTGAAATATCACTGATTTTTAAAGATTGAAGAAGCTGTTTCGCCAACATTTCTTATTGTGTATTAGGTATCGTTCATTTTAATTTCACTGTAATATTTTGTTGGTTTGTAGTCAGACTATTCTAGTGGATAGAGGCTGGGTGCCGAAAGCCCGGTTGGATCCAGCCACCCGATCGGAAGGTCAAGTGGAGGGCGAAGTGCAAGTGGTCGGAGCTTTGCGGAGATCCGAAAAGGGCAGCAGGTTTTCCCCGGTCCATAAGGAGGGTTCTAGAAATTATGCGGTGCGAAATATCGATCTTATGGCTGCAGAATTAGGTGTGACGCCCCTGTTAATCGAAGCAACAAAAGGTAACTAATTACGTTGATAAACTTGGATATTGAACTAGCCATGCGCGTATGGGAATGTTATATAAGTTGTGCTGGATTCTTGTCGTCCGTTCGGCTTTTGATAGGGGTAGAATAGGAGGGTTAATTGTACCTGATTACGAACTGGAAAACATAATTTAGAAGTTTGGGAAGTGTTAAAACTATTCCTGATGCGAATAGTGGTTTTATAGTAAGACCGTAAGAGCAGTTATAAACTTTGCCTTTTAGAATCAAGTATTCCGGGAGGTCCTCTTGGAGGTCAGACCATCATCGAGATGCGCAATGAACACATGAATTATGCCATAACGTGGTTTTCCTTGAGCGTGATAACAGCTTTTCTTTGGTATTACAAATATATTAAGCGTAAACCTTTCAGATAGCAAAGTTGAATGTTTTAATTTTTTTCAGTTTACGGTCCACTTTGCTGCTTAATTGTATTGTTGAATAAGATTTCTTTAAATCTGATTGTGTTGTTTGGATAAAAAAAACTGCGAAGTGAGTCTGGGCATAGCAAGGTTCGTTGTCTTGCACGACTACACCAAACAAAATAAACGCTGTGCTTGCAGTTTCGTTATGGAAAACAGTAGTGACTCTCAAATGTATTGTCATTGCGACACTGCTTACCAAGATCGTCAAATACAAGAGTGTCTTATACCTAAGTCGGGCACCTCCAAGTCACATTTTCTGTGCAAATATCGTTTCCTTCGCGCTGCATTATCGTTTCTTTCGCGCTGCATTAGTCAGGGAGAGCACGGGAGCTGCTGTCAAAACATCAGCATCCCTTTTCTTGTCAAGGTGTCGGCAGTCGTGTTACGCACTGTATCTCATTATTATTGGCAATTCGCTGATGCCTGTTGATCCGTATTTTGTTATGTCATTTTTACTGCTAGATAACTTATTTGGCTCATTCCTCGTATTATAAGCGAATCTGGGAACATCATCGCAACAATGGATGCCGGTGGATGTGTTCCGCTTCCGTTTCCGGTGGTTGTTCGGCCGACTTATGATCCTAATGCTACCGTTCCGTACGTACAGTAGCTATTGATCGAGGTTCATAATTCATATCCCCAATCATTTAAAGACCTAACAGATAATAACTACAAAAAAAATTTATATAGCAATAATAAATCCGGGCGAGGCGTACTTTTAACAAACTGATTTTCTCGGCCAGAAATGTGTACATAAGATAACATACTATTACTATTTTTAAATAACTCCGTATATACGGTATTTGCTTTCGTTATAGCAGATAGTAAATTTTGAAATTCATGATCAGCCGTATTATCGCTTATATAGACAAATTTGTAGAATATATGCGTGAAGTGTTCCTTTTACAGGGTCTGCACTATCTAAAAATTTGTTTGTAACTATACTGTACCTTAAAATTTCTCCAGTTACCTCCTTTGGTTATGCGAGTGTCAGTAAATGAAACTCGCATAGATAATTAAGCAATAAAATGACTGTGGTTTTATTTCGATTAGGTTGCCGGCACCGTGTTACTTGGTGGGAAGAAAGGAATTGGTGTATATTTACTTCGGTTCCGGTTTTGTCATCCCGATTTTGGCTCTGATTTATGTCCAGTTTGACAGATTAAGAAGATTTGTGCTGCGCAATTTGAAGCGTCGAGGATTACAGTGCCGTCAAGACAATATTAATGAAGAATTTGTGCCAAAACCATCTGACAGCGACAGTGATGAAATGGCTCAAGGTGGGATTAAAAAGTCCGGTGTCGAACGAATGAAGCTGCTGATGGAAGCAAAACAGCGTCAGTCGCCATTTATGAGGTTTTTTACGGAAGCAGCTTCCCCTCAAAGTCAGCTGGGCCAAATTCTGGTACAAAATATATGTACAAATTAATATTAATCTGAATTGGTGCACGAATTACTAAAAGACCATTATAAAATTAATATAAACACGAACAGCATACTGCAGTGCAAATTTATAACTGTTTCCACATTTTTTCCGCATGCTTTCAAAAAAGGACAGATCGTGGTAAGATGGAACCAATCCACTAGAACAACTGTAAACCGGCTGCTGTTACGATTTATGCAGTTGACTTTTCAAGATTACAGCAGTATAATTTTGATGTTTTAAGGGGAGTAACGAATTACAAAATTGTACGAGTGCTTCGTTTTTCTTTTGCAATTTTTAACTTAATTTCCATTAATAAATTTCTCACAACGTCTCAAAATCATAAGAAATTTTGTTTCTTATAACATCAAATTTTCTTTTCACGACATCGACGGAAGTTTACTGCTACAGTAACTATACCAGTACTGCTATATACTCTGTAGATATGGTTACTTCTGGTATCAAACCGTAAAAAAGTTGAAACGTAACAAGCTGGTTTTGCAGATGACGATTGCGGTTACTTGTGCGGCTGTATCATTGTGCATTTATCTTTCTACGGTGTCCATGTAAGTTGCTTGGAGTGTTTTTTGATTTTATATAGCACTAAATCGAAATAACTAGGGTCTTATTATTGCAAGTTGTAACGAAATTGGAAAGGTGTTTTAATTTCATAATTTTGCGTGTTGGCTTTTTCAGGCCAGTTGACAGTGTAGAAACCTGCGGGACATTACCGAACGTATACCAGGCGTTGGATTTTGTGGCTAATTTGTACATGCTGTTTTACTTCATTGTTCGAGTCAGTAATACCAATAATTTCACAACGTGATTAGCAATAATTTTGGATATCCAGTAATAGTCAGTTTTGCAGCTGATCGGCAACGACAAGAAAATCCGAATTATCCAGCACTCAATGCACAGCATTGTGGATTACTTCACGATTCCACCGGTTATGATCAGCGTTTTCTTGAATCGCTACTTTACCGGTAATTGGACTCTTTGTTATAGTACTCGTGCAGTAATGTGGCAGATTATACTTAGGTTGGCAAAGCATGTTCACCTTTTTACAGGTTTTTCGTTTTTTCGCGCCTACAATTTTCTGTGGATTGTGGACATACTTTCCAACCGTGGCGTATTCCGAAAAACCAATACAATCAAATTAGCTAAACTGGTCTTCACTGTGGTTTCTCTGCTAATGATTGCAGCTGGATTCCTGCATTTGGTACGCATCTGTTCGTCAGCGTTCCATTGTAGATTATAATATTCTACGTACGTATGAGTCCGGTATTGTTTATAGGTGGAAAACATGGGAGATCCTTGGCCGTTTGCCAATAAAGGCACTTACAATGGCCAGTCTATTTCTTTTTGGCGCTGTTATCTTTACTTGTATGGAAGAGTGACCTTACTGGACCTAAGTGGCATGCGGATACGTACAATGGTATGCTCGAATTAATGCGATTATGGACTCACTACGTGATTCCCTACCAAAATTGGTATATAAATACTCGTAGTAGCATGTGAAACGCAGAAATATAACTGTAGCTCAGCGCATAATAATAACAGCAGAAGTCCGGGACGGGAAAATATTGGACGTGTTTAATCAATTAATGAATTTCATCTTGCATATTGAATTACACGGTGAACTATTTGTTGTAGCTTGGAAGGATCATTATTTACTTTTTCCAAATTTTGGCGTTGGTATGTGCGGCAAATCGAATAAATACAAACGTTCGTGGTCAACTTGCTCTGTCACATATTGCAGGGAATCGTTAGTAAAGCCATCCCGCAGATTATACTTCTGGTGAGGATAACTCCGGAATACGATAAAAAATACGAAACCCCTATAATGTTCTTGTACGTTTACTTCCTTGAACACCTTTCCAGTTATATAGTTTATTCCAAACGTTTGTGCAGACGACGTTCTGATGGTTTTTGCTGCAGACACGTAATCGTATGCGGATCGGTTAATGCTGCGGTGATGAGCAGTTTCCTTAAAGAGTTCTACAACAAAGATCGCGAAACTAGTGAATATTTCAAGATTCTGATACTGGATGAAAAAGAACCAGATGAGGATATGCGGAATTTATTGGAGCAGTATTTCAATCGGTTGGATTACCGGCGCGGGACATGTATGAAACTGAAGGACTTAAACCGTGTGCAGTTAATGGATGCCGAAGCGGTGATGATTTTGGCCGATCGGACTGCTGCGGAATCCGATGCGGAAGATGCCGCTAATATCATGCGCGTAGTTGCTATTAAAAATTACCGCGAGAGAGCGCGCATCATTGTACAAATACTACAATATCACAATAAAGTATGGTTAACGATTTTGAGTGCTGTAATCTTTATGTTATTCGTGCTTTATACTGTCTTCGTCATACATTGTACTTTATGATACCGGGACTGCAATAGACAAAAAATTTAACAGATTGCATATTTCAGGCATATTTGCAAAATATCCCCAGCTGGAATCCAAAATATGGCGATACTGTGTTGTGTATCAGTGAGCTGCGGTTGGGTTTGCTAGCACAAAGTTGTTGTGCGCCGGGATTCTCAACTCTGATGGCCAATTTTTTTACGACACGATCTCAAGATGGCGATACGAAGGTTAATTTTTCTATATAATTTCTGTATATAACGACGGTTAAAACCAAACGAATAACATATCATTTATACATATGGTTTTTCTAAAAAAGTTTAATTGTTTTATAAACTCAGGGTGACAAAAGGTTAATATTCTAGTAGATTTTTCCGCTAACAATTGCAGTTGTCCGAGATTACATGGATGGACGAATACGTCCGTGGTACGGCACTAGAACTATATTCACGACCGTTTAGTGAAGCGTTTTACGGAATGGGATTTGTGGAAGCGTGCGAGTGAGAAAAAAGATTTATCCGTTGCATTTTGCCGATAAGTATTTTGTCGATTAAACTTCTTATTGTTTTGTACTAATCGTAGATTTTGTTACCGAAAACTGAAAATCGTGTTACTTGCCGTGCAAATTAAGCCTTCGGACCCGTTTTCCGCTCCACAAGTCAATCCACCTTCATATGTGGTGATCTGCGAAGGGTCACGAGGATATTTTATTGCTGATAGCACAAAGGAAGTTGACCGGTACGATTACGTTTACCTTACATCACCAGTGTTGATCATTTGGCCGGTGTATTTATTATTACCTGGACGTCTGTTTAGTGTGGAAATTTATTGCCGAATCTGTCACAATGGGGTCACCGATTTGGATTTGATCAAGAAGTGCAGCTGTCATAGTGCGTGATTCTGTTGCTACTTGTGTTAAGCCAGTACTGTAACCAGATCTAGATCTAGAGACCAGAGTCAAATCTTCTGAAGGTACCTTTGTTGCGTTGTCACGTAACGGGAAGCTGACCAAGCAGCAAAGTAACATTTCCAGAATGCTGTCATGCCGTGGAGATCTGGAACTGGAAGCCAAGATTTGGTCTTTTATTTGTCAGTATCCGAATACGTGAGTGGGCGATTACATAATTAGTATTACGTACAACGATAAAAAATAAAAATATCCATGCCCGAACCTTCTGAATAATAATTTACTGATACCCAAAGGAAGATGAACCTTTATATAATAAATATTTCAATACGGATCGCATAAGTGATCTATGTTATGAATGACAACTCGTAATACATCGTAGTAACCACGCAGTTCACGCTAAGTGACTAAGGTCACGCTTTTTCAGGCCGATACATGGAAGCGAGACTGATATCGCCCAGGATGTGGCCACAAAAGAGTCTGCATTGCTGCAACCACACATGAGCTCGGAAATTATGTACGATTCAACTGGGATGTTCCACTGGTGTCCGGCTCGAGCATTGCCGGAAATAATTATGGTGCGTCACATTTACGGCACGCAATAAGGCATAGAATACTGTAAGTTCTACGAACTTTTAACTACGTATTCGCGATTTTGCTCGTAATAAGAACAGAATAATTAGTTCGAATTTATCCTCGATAATCTCAAGATACATTTTAATCTCAGGATACAATTTAATAGAACCGGTATCGAGCAGCAGTTACGGATTTTCACAATCATATCGTGGTGTGCGTTATGGCTGAATCCAGTTCCCAGCTGATTGGACTGTCCAGCTTTGTACTTCCTTTACGTTCGAGCAACATACCTTACGAAGAACTGCAGGAAATTATCATCTTAGGCGATGTTGGATATCTTGAAAAAGAATGGCATTACATTTACAACCTACCCAAGTTATTTATTGTAAAGGTAAAGGAACATTTTTTGGTGCCGGAAATTAAACTATTTTAGAACCTTTTCGTCTGCTCTAGGGTAGTGCGTTAAACCGAGCAGATTTACGATCCATCAACTTATATTCGTGCGGGATGTGTGTAATTCTCGGGTCACCGGGACTGACAGAAAAGAAGAACAGCGATTCGACCATGGTGGATAAGAACGTTATACTGGCCACACTCAATGTGCGATCGATGAGGTTTTCCCGTGCGGAAAGAGGTAAAATCGCTTAATCAATACGCGTTTTATTTTTGTGATCTACTAGAATATGTCTGACACATTTAATAATAATGTTTTGATATTTTTTTGTCGCAAATATAGATGCTGTGGAAGCTTTTCTTCCTGATGAAACACCTCGTGAAACCGGCTATGACATACCTTTAATTACAGATCTCAGTACGGTAACAGCTTTTTCTGCAGTTCATCGGTTATCGCTATCTGTGCAGCGATAATCGTATATTGTAATTTCGTTTTGATAGTGCGAGATTCGAATGTGCAGTACTTAGAGCAGGATGACAAGGATATGCCAGGAACAGAATTCTACTGTACAGCACCGTATGCCGGTGGGCGAGCGTTTGCGGCCAGCGTATTGGACCTGCTGACTATAACATCCTTCTTCAATGCCCCGATCATAAAGGTGACCTATTGGATAGCAAAATGGCTTGGTCCCATTAACGAGGATAATCGTTCCAATAAAACATTTATATTGTTAGGTTTTCCACGCAATGATTTTCGGGGGAGCATCTCTGGAACTCGAACGCATTATCGCCGAAGGGGCTGGTTTAATCGGAGGAAGCAATATTTCCCAGCCACCTAATATGAAAGATCAGATTAAAATTATTCTGCTGCCACTTACAGCCGGCTATCTACAATCTCATGCGGTGAGTAGTGAGTACCGAAGTAACACGGGAGGATCAACGTAATTTATCTACAAAACTTACGGGATATGAAGTATTATGGTACCCACTACCAAGCACTATCACGGCGATGCTGTATTATTGTGTATTTGTATTTCAACATCCCGGCCATTTACAGAATTCTGTTTACGGAGCCTTATTTTTGGACGCACTGACTAGTTTGGGATTGATTGTTCTGGGAGTATTTCGTTTAACGGACAGCGATGCCGATTTCCCCCATAAACGATACGTCATCACCAATCCACCCGAGGGATTCCAGTTGCATCCGTCTGATAAAGTATTTGCCTTACAACGATCAGATTGGCTCTCCATGTCTAATAAGATCACACGTTCAGTTGAACCATTTTAATGAATATCTTATTAAAGCACACGGTGCTACCAACAGCGTTTATTACTAACATACTGCAACAAACAATCGAAGAGTGGTAATTAGTAAATACAACAATATATTCAAAAAAGTCCTTTTTTCATCCTGGAAGCCTGTCTCATAACCACCGGCAAATCGGATCGAACTAAGAACCGGTCTTCAACTTTTTATTTCTGTTCTCACGTTCGGTTCCTTTTTTGACGGCCTAAAAAAGGTACACAAATATATTATCGACAATTTTGATAAAAGGATGAGCACATATGCATTTACCTCGTTATAAATCCCATTCAGTCTGCCAGAATCTCCTAACGCTTTGAACAACTCAATAATAAACGGAAGGAAATTGTGCTTTCGTCTGAGATTTTCCACCTGTTGAGAAACATGTTGGCAATTTGAGTTAAATAGTAACGCGCCAGTCATCAGAATGAGAGCAGTACCAATTGCCCACCTTAGCTTTCAAATCTTTGGCATTTTCCTCTTCGAGCAACTCCTTGAGATGGTTCATTTCGACAACAAGATTATCATCGGGCATGCTTTCATAATTCTGCTGCAATTCATTGATTCTCCTATTCAAGACTAGTTTACGATCGCTAACTAGAGCCAGAAGATTGAAGCGGATCTCTCCTTCCATGTATCTGTAATCACAGAAACGATTCAGAACCATAATCAGCATTGTTAATGGTCTTTGGATAGTAAGTACTCGTATTAGCAAAAGATATCAGCAGCTTCACATAGAAACAAACAAAATTAAAAAAACAAATTATTAAAAAATTGGTAATGTTAGATAGGTATTGACAACTGTTTGGGACACGAAAAACAATCGATAATATCAAAAGAAAATACCAGCCAACCTTTGCATTCTTTGTTCGATAACTGGTGTGGCCGCTTTGGTCCACTCTTCTCCCGCGGGAATTTCACCATGATCGATGGGCCCGTCGGCCAGACCATCCAACTCCACGATACGCCCGTTCACGGGCAAATATCCCACAAAATGGAACACGTCTTCCTCTTTCTCCGCTTTCCGACCGAATGTCTCAAAGACCTCATTGCGCGCGAAACTATTATGGACGGCACGAATCTGCTCCGAATTGCTCAAACACTGTCCTCGCAGCATGGGATCGAAATTTTGAGTGAAGTCTTTGAAAGAGCTGAGCGTCTGTCCTAGCTGGACATCGCTATGCTGCGTGTTCAACAACAGATTCACTATGGCTTGAGTGGCGCACGCATTATGAATAACCTGTAAATGGGTTGGGTTTTACAAATTAAAAGTACGTATTTATAATTTACAGAACCGAGAGATGCAGCATTTTTCACCTGCTTGGCAAAGTAGATGTCCTGAGTTCCGTCCTTAAGAAGTTTCGCAGTATTTGGTGGCTCCTGGACCCACTTGAACAAGAAAATCAAACCGTGTACTGGTCTGTAAAAGAAGCACAATGTCAAGAAATGCACTGGGATAGCCACTTTAAAAACAAAGAGAAGAGCCGCCCACCAACAGGAAATTTCCAGCAACTGCACTGCAGGGCATTAATGTCGTGCAGTACCGAAGTTTAGCTTACTTGAGCTCAGTAAACTGGGTCTCATCCAATCCCCATAGCTCTTCCACTTGGAGACCTTTTACTCCAAACTCGCGCATAAGCTCCGTAAAAACTCCAGGATCACTTTCGATCGTACACCATTCGCCATGAGCACTCGACATTTTGCAGTTTTGTAATGCAATCTTTCTGCTCAGAAAGTTCTTCCTTCCTTCCCTCCCGTCCTCGAATTCGTGGGAATTCCCGATACCAAAGTGTGTATGCTATCAGTATCAACATCAACAAGATTATTCCATAAAAAAAACATGCAGGCGTCCAACACTATTCGTAGCCAATTTGGGAAGTGACGAAGCGTTCTTCACGATTTAACCAAGTACTGTATTGAAGTAAGTACGTAAAATAATGCTGTCGCGTCGCGTACATAACCGTAGTAATAATCGACTCCCGTGGCAGTTAACCAAGTCGACACAAAATAAACAAGAGCTCTCACTACTCAGCACTTTGTGGACGACTGGACGAGAGCATTTGTCTGCTTCCGTGATTGTGTTTGGACTTTGGGAAAAGTAAAACCAGGGTGTTTTTCTTAATTTTTGGTTTGAAGTTTTTTTATTGCATTGCTAAATTTCTCTTCCATAAGGCTGCACCCAACTGTAAATTGTAATAGATTCTGAAGTTGGATGGATTTAATTTTGCATGTGAACAAGCGATTACTTATTTAAATACGACGTGAACCCTCATCGGCTTTTGAATCCGCTGCTTGTGTTTACGATTGTGCTCAGTGCTGTTTGATTCAAAGTCTCCTTTCAGTATGTTATCGTTACGGAAGGCAGCAACATCTTCTTTGACAGCACTGTTGAATTCCATACCATGTCAACTAGTCAGGCTTGCTTCCACGGCGGCATCGGCGCCTAATATTTCCATTCAGGATTTAGAGGTATCGCGACAGTTCTTGGCTCTTCCACGTACTCCGTTGCCTCCGCTCTCAACACTTGTGGAACCGGCTCCCAAGACGAAGCGGACAGTAACGAACGAGACCATAAGAGCGCAGCGCAATGCCCTGTTCACCCAAGAAAAAATCCGACAGATTGAATCCGTGACACGGGTGGAAAAAATTGAGGTATTGCATCGTGGACAGCCGGAAGATGTGACGCTGATCATGAATAAAAACTTCTCCACTCCACTACACTGCGCGCAACACATCAGCGAGGTGCTGGTTAAGCGTAGTGCCTTGGCGATGGTAGATGGCAAACCATGGGATATGAATCGGCCTCTGGAACGCGATTGTGTTCTGGAACTGCAACATTTTATCCAAGAAGACCCTAACGAAGCGAATTTGGCATTCTGGCGAACAGGATCGTTGATTCTTTCCTACGTGGTGGATCGAGCTTTTCGGGATGATTATTTAGTGCAGGTGCATAGCTGGCCGTATCAGGACATTCAGTCTGGAAGCTTCATCTGCGACGTTGATCTGGACATGCCAGAGTGGAATCCCAAAGAAGACGAACTTCGCGCTCTGACCATTATTATCTCGCAGCTACGCAGTCGCAAGTTGCCCATTGAGCGTCTCGAAATTAGCGCTGATTTAGCCATGAAAATGTTTGAGCATAATAAATTCAAGAAGCTACAGATTCCCGTCATTGCTGAAAAGAGTCCCACCAAAGATCGCGTAGTTGTGTATAGAGTGGACGATCATGTGGAGATCAGCAGTGGACCAATGATCGCTAACACGGGCATGATTGGGCGGCATCAGATTACCGCTGTGTACCCTATTGATTGCCATGGGATTGGAAGACTGTACAGATTTCAGGGCCTCGCAATCCCGGAACAACAACCTCTGAACTATTTCGCATGGAATATTCTTGTTAGTCGAGCCAGACAATTTAATGGTTCACCAGTGCCGATCAATGAAACAGAATGATTTTTTTGTAGCTCATTTACTGTCGAGTGTCGCCAATTGCCTCCCTTTGTGTTAAATCACTGCAGAATCAGATAAATAAAACAAAAATTAGAAAACCATTTCTTTCCTTCTACAGTAAATTAAATTAACCGCGGTCCTCCAGGGAGAATTTTGTTCTCTCATTTAGCTGCAACACAAAGCACCGTAAGGTCGAGGCTGCTTGCTGTTTGACGACAAATATTACAAAAGAAAAGCTCTACAAACCTGTTTTTTCCGTCTCTTGGTCACTCTCCTCCTCATTTTCAGATTCGAATGATTCGTCGGGTATGTCATACAAGCGCAAAATTGGCTGCAAATGCACGAACTCGGTAAAAATGACACTGTTTGCAAATCAATTCAACAATGGTAGGTTGTCAAGCACCATGGCACAATAAAACAAATTTGTTTTTGAATGCTCATTCGTTATTTGCAAACTCAAATTATTAAACTCGAACTTAAATAACTCAAATGTATTTTCACATGAGTAAGTCCATATAAAAACTGCATAAACAATTCTTAATATTAAGTTATTACTATGTAAGTTGTTAATATAACACAATGCGTGACGCAATACAATGCGTGACGCAATACAATGCGTACCTTGTTAGGGTCTTTCATAATCAGATATTTTCCTTCCTCTAAATCCATACAAACGCGAATAATATAATATAAAACACCCCAGGCATTATCCAGATTTAAATTAATATTGTTGGCGAATTCCTGTGGCCGATACTGTTGCGTGCCCAGAATGGCGTGTTGCGATGGATCTCTTGGGTTAGCCCGTGATACAAATCTGTAAAATATTGACTTATTAATCCATAATCCATTTGCTCACATTACTCAAGACCCCGAAGCTGCACAACTTGCGCAAAAAATCTTCCAGAAGCTTCCGTTGCAGCTTACCCAACTTTCAGTGTATCAGCACCCGCCAAAAGAGCAGACAGTGTCCAGCGAGCTAGTTTGAGACTGTTGTTCTTCATTTCTGTTGCCAACACTGCTCCCGGTTGGGTATCCAATTTCGAACGCCAATCAACACCGGCAAACTAAAGAGAAGCAGCCAATGCGGTTGTCAAAAACAAATACTTAACTGCATTAAAAACCGTTTCTTACCCGTGGATCCCATTCATTCAAGGCTTTAACGTTTAAAAGATTCAATTCACCAGACGGCCCAGACGTTACTGCGTCGATCGTGCAACGTACAACCATTGTAATTCCGTCGGCGATCTGGAATTTACGATACTTATATCCATTGCACACATTTTTATCCAAATCGTCCGCGCTGACAAAAGGGTTCGGTTCCTTGAATTTATATCGCGGCTCGCTTTCGGAAGACTGAAAATGTTCAAAAAATGATTAATGAATGTCTAGTAACACAAACACGCCTACAAAATACCTTTTTCAAAACTTGCTGCAAAAATGTGTGATTAACTAAAGTGGCTTCCAGCGAAAGATTCTTTGGTGTGTTCACAGCTGGTCCGTCTTCGGTTGGCTGTTCATTAGCAGTTTCGTTGACCGTTAAGAAATCTTAAAATAAAAAGAATGCAGTATTAGGTAGCGGTTAAATATATTGCCAGCAAGATCGAATAAATCAATAATGAAAAATACAGGGTAAACAACCAGAAGGACCTACCCAAATCCGATTTGCTCCGCTTATCGAAAAACAGTTTGTTCTGAACGCGTTGCACGATAATATCCCATGGATACACGGACCGTGAAGCAGCCATCAGCGTGGAAATTATGGCATCGGTCCCAAAAACGTTATATTCCTCGTTTTTAGTAAGCTGGAAAACGCACGAACACAATTATCAAACAAAAACAAAAACAACAGCAAAACAACCACCGTGGTCAATCCAAGAAGAAAAAACTTACACGTCGAATAACTGGATCGTCAGTCGTAGAAACGTGTTTCAGCAAAGGTTTGTCCGTTCGCAGCAACGGTTTCTCGCTCTTCACGGTCACTCGGTCATAAGATTTATCGTACCAATCCAGAGCGCCACAGGACACGATGTCCTCACCAACATCAATTTTTCCCTTGTCATCCACTTCACGGTCCCCAGATGCTTTGGGTTTCATGGGATAACTCAATTTGGCCATTCGATGGAATTCCATATCCTCAATCACCACATATTCTGCTTTGATTGGGACCGAAGGTTCCCGTTGCTTGTTAAATTGCTAGACAAGCGAAACTCAGTAAAGCCAGTCTTTTCACAAGTGACACACACTATACAAGTCTAAAATCTAACTTACATTAAATCAAATATAATACAAAAGCGTCATGCTCGTCATCTAATGCAAAATGCATCACAAACTTACGCGATTACGGTTATAATCTTGTCGACCAGTCCGCTGAAGGCCACCACGGCGATTCTGCCCTTGATTCTGTCTGTTAACAAAACGACGATAGGGACCGGATAAAGATACTTGTTGCCGCAACCAAACCTACGTGCGGCCATCACGCTGGTTGTCCGCAAGATTACGGAAATCCTTATTACGCTGTCGACGGAAGGCCTACAAGAACAAACTTATGCGTTATTATGAAACTGTATGCCCATGTCCACTGCCTACCTGGTTGCTGCGCAGGCGACCAACTCCTCGACTGAAGTACGAGCGTGCAGGTCGCGAAGAGTCCACCAGCTGAAACGTGGCTTCATCCTCCTCGTGAACATATGCGTACTGGTCTCCCGCAGGTACCGCACCTTGACTGAAGCGTCCTTGGAAGCGCAGGGCGCCTGTCCAGTCTGTGATCTGGAATCAAAAAATTCATGGTGGTACCTCTTACAAAGCGTTAATGGCAGTTGATAGCGGATAACCTACTCTTCCAAGTGGTTCAGACTTTGAAAACTGCTGATATGGAACCTTGATTAGCTGCTCAGGGACCTTAGTGGGACCCCAACCATCCGGATTACCTTCCAAAACAGGAAGTCGAAAGGATGCCATAATTTAAGGCTGAAAATAATTGAATCAAACGGGAACGATTACTGTCTTCAACAATGTACTTTAAATTAAAACACCAATTTAAAGGAAGCCGGGCCAAAAAGCGTATTATAAATAAATTTAAAACATGTTTCACGGTACCACTTTCAGCACGTAAGCTGCGGGAAGCACGCGCAGCTGAATCGAACAGGACGAAAGGCCAACTGGGCGGTTCCTCGCGGGCCGGCTGGGCAACGTACGGTTAGCCTGGTCCAGTTCCTTGGCTGGACCAGGCTAACCGTACACACGTACCGGTGCAGCGAACCGGCTGGTTAAATACTACTAGGGAATCTTGTACAGTCTACAAATTCAAATTTTGCGGTTCCGAAACCGTTCAAAGCTCCGGCGAGTTTCGGTTCGACTTTCTTCTTTATATGATTTCAGTCTTTATTTAAGTCTCTTTAATACCGAAGACAAGTTTTAACTTTTGTGCTCTTGCTTTGTGGTGTCTTTGTCTTCTGACAAGGAACGTTTTAATTTTTTCCATAAGTTAGCTGTTCTTGTTGCATTTTCTCGTTGGGCGTGTGAGATCCGGTCTACTTCTTTGAACAATAATTTCCGATTTGGGGTAAGGAAGTCATCTGGAATTTGGAAACCACAGATACCGAGAGCCGCAGGCATTCTTTTCGGAAACGCGTAGCACTTCTATAGTTTTCGTGAAATTTTGATGCATCGCGGTTGCTGGTGGGTCATCCCCTTTTATTTTGGTCTGTTAGCCATGCAAAACTGATGATGATTTGATGACTATAAAGTAAAAACTAACAACCACCCCTGGTTTGGCTGGGATTGATTTGCGTATGAGTACGGACTCATTGTTAGCTCTCGACTGTTCCGGCTTGTAACGGGCCGCTTGTTTGATTAGCTCACGTCTGTCGACTTCTCTTAATCAGAGATTTTACGCTTGATTTCTTAATGCATTTAGTGAATATCCAATCATGGGGAAAGGTATCGCTAAGAAGAAAATCGCAGCGGAGGAGGATGACGAAGAACAGATAGCAGGAACCGAGCCTGAAGGTTAGTAGTGGAAGCAAAACTGGAAATCAGGAAATCACTGATAATGTGTCGCCTTTTGATAAACACACATATCACTTGAGTGGCCCGAGTACCTCCTAGTAGGCATGGCCGCATGATAAACTTATATCATATGCGGCTATGCCATTGAACCAGAATCGAAAGCGTTTTTGAGATTCGACAAATTCTGTTTTTGTGCAGATGATTCTCCCGAAGAACACGAAATCGAGAAGATCGAGAAAAAACGTAAGGTTAAAAATGGTTCGAAGCCTGGAGTCTATTACAAAGTGGTGTGGAAAAACTGGAACGGAGACAAAAGTGACGAACATGAGTTCAACTGGGTTCACGAATCCGATATGCACTGCGAGGATCTGATCAAAGAATTCAACGAGCGTGGCATGGAGACTGGTAATTACCGCGGCACTTGATTACAGTATTTGAGAACGAAACCACCTGTATGTAGTCCTGTAGAATTGTTATGAAAACATACCAAACAAATAACTCGGTAACTGCGAATAAAATTTGATTAGATAAGCCAAGCATAAAAATATTAATGATAAAATATAGTTTTTTTTTAAAATTCCGCTAATTCTGTAGAGGACGAAGACATGGACGCGGTGCCTTCAGCTGAAAGTGGATCTGACGAAAACCAATGGGAAGTGGAAGCTATTGTGGATCGCCGTAAACGAGGGCGTTACTATGAATATAAAATCAAATGGAAGGACTGCTCCGAGAGTGAGAATACGTGGGAGCCGCAAAAGAACCTAAACTGTACGGAACTATTGGAGCGGTACAATCGGGAGCATCCAGTCAAAACACCTAAAGCCAAAGGAAGTGCATCTACGGCAAAGAAGCGTGTCACTTCCGCTTATCCTACACGGCGATCGAGTGGGAACGATCTGGAAGACATGCAGACTGCTGACCAGTCAAGTCCGTCCCGTGACCAGGATGATCCGGAAGAACAACCTCGAAACAACCGTAAAACCGGCACTCGTCGACGGCGTCCAGGAAATACGGCAACACCGAGTAAATCGCGCCCAGCGCGTGGGGTCAGAAATGAGCCAGACCCATCTCCTGTAGAAGCACTGGGTGATTATCTGGAGGACTGGCCTGGTCGCCCATCGTCCAGCGGTGTGGCCGGCTCATCGGGTAAAACGGGCAAACCAGCCAGGTCGACTAAAGAGGTGACATCCTCGAGGAAGAGCGCTGGAACGCCTGCGAAAAAGCGTGGGAAAAGAGCACTCACGCCAGAAATTGAAGAGCAAGAAGAAGGTGATGGAGTGAACCAGAAAGAATACACTAAAGGTGACATTGGCACGTGATTTGCTATAATCATTTTAGTTAACGCAGCGATGAGAATACAGTTGATTAGGCTATTTCTTACGGGTCTGGTGAATGAAACTAAGAAGGAATCAAGCATCTACCGAGCTCTGCAAATTTTGGAAACTTCAGACATTTTTTAATTTAGTAATCTTTATTCTGTTGTACTGAAATTATTACTGGCCGGAATCAATTCCATACCATGTAATGAGATTAACTAACGTATTATATATTCCGATTTCTTACAGTGTTGATGGTTCGCCTGATGCATGGTCCTGTCATTACAAGATGCAAAGCCATGAAATTCAATCCGGAACACCTAGGCCACCGTAAACTGGAATACAATAGTGCAACGATTGCGGACCCTGAAGAACGCGTGACGGTGATTGGACGAATGACATCGATTGTGCACAAGCTGAATTGCTATATATGCGTGCAAGAGGACAGTCCCAAGGACTATCAAGCTTTCAGCCAAGAAGACATGCATCAGTATTTTCCAAAAACATTGTATGGTTTTTTGTCTTGAAACCCAGTTCCATACTTACACGCAGTTTGTTATTTCTAGGGAGAAATTGAATAAGCTCGAGAAGAGCAGGAAGTTTAAAACGCATGATGTGGATTCGCAGTCAGAAGAGGACGAGGTGTGTAAAATCTGGCAGAAGTACTGCTGACGTGATCTCAGTATGTCATTGCATTCGAGGCAAAACTTTCATATTTTTTCGAGACTAATTTCAGTAATGATAAACAGTCAGTTGACCGATCTGGTTTATAGATGCTTTTGATGCCCATCGATTTCGTTACTAACCGGATTGTGTTAAGTAAATTTAGCAGACTTTGGCTTTTATTTTACAGGGAGTAATTGAAAACGGAGTGGAGGTATATTATTCGAAAGAGGTAAATTAGAAATTTTTTCGATATCTAAGCTTTTGTGAACATTCATTTTGCTGCTTCAGGATTGACTGCATCAGTTCAGTTGCTGACAGTGCCAGAAAAGAGGTAGGGCCGCTTAATTCATGTCTTCGGCATCTCGTACATTTATCGCAAATCTATAACTCGATCTCCAGTTTTCGCTCCATACAAACTGAACGCCTGTTTCTGTGAAATTAGTACAGAACAGTGGAAGCTGGCTTTACGTTGTGAGTAATGTGCCAAGTATCGCTCATGGTTAGTTCTGTATTATGCTGGTACACATGTACAGTATTAAGGGAGTAATTTAATACATGTCTATATAATTATTGTCTCCTATCTGTACGAGTAGTACGAGTAACTATCGCTTATTAAGGTTTTATTTATATTTTTACGGCATTGTCATGTAACCTACATCGCTGCTTTTCCTGGATAACGTTGTGTTTGTTGTTAATGTCAATATCTGATCGTATTTGGTTTTCAGATTGGAATGGCTTTCGGTCGGAGATCTGGTCGTTGGATTTGTTTTTGTACAGAATAATAGTTTCTTATTTTGTAATCCATTTTGACGGTATTGCCGGACACAGAGCAGCCGTATCACATATCCATTTTGAATTATAAAATTTCAAACGGCGTTGGGCGAGTAATTGGCGACACATTGCCTCAATCTCCGAGCTCGGTACAAAGTATTTTGTACCGTGCTACGATTTTCTTTTTTTTCTGCCTTAATGGTTTTGTTTGATGTCAAATAAACTGGAGAAACGTTTCCTGGGGCTTTGGCAGTCTACAGTAGCGTATTCGTAGCTGTGCCTGTAAACGAACGTTTCGTATTGACGAAGGTCATTTATTTGAGTACTTACAATTGCCGAATGGTAATGAAATTGTTTGAAATGAGTGACCACTTTATACGGAAAGAGAACGATCATTAGGTGGGAAGCTGTTAAAAGTAGACGTAAAGGCACCGGTTTCCATATTGACATAGCAGGCGCACTGTTTTCTTTCAATTCGCAAAGGTATTGTGCGGTATCGTTCACCAATATTTTTTGATTCGTGCCTGCCGGCTTGAGATGGTTTCTTCATTGTTTTTTACATATCTCGCTCTCATTTTTCTGTTGGGTGTCCATTTGGATCGCAGGTATACGTATAAGTATAGTATGGTGTGACTTAATTAAGCCAGTTTCCACATTTGATACTTCTATCCATAGAGTTTACACTTTCCGTTTGAACTTGAAATCATTGGAATCTGAAATTCTGTCCTCAATGAAGAAATGAATATAATGACATTCTCACGATTTTACGTGTTGATATCTTTGATTTTTTTTGCCCTGTATGCATTCTGTGATCAGTCGATCTCTAGATTGGCGCAAGAAAAATTAAGCAATCGCGCCTTGGCTGCTTCCGGAAGAGCCGACGATATGGTCCAGTTGCGGACCGATGGGAATCTTCCCTTCCCAACTTTCGGTTATCCTCCACCACAAACTAGTTTTTCATGCAGCAATGTAAAACAACCAGGTTTCTATGCTGATGCTGAAACCGGGTGCCAAGTAATTCGTCGATGTACCATAGAAAATTTTATGTTTTCCTACATCTGTCCAAATGTCACAGTAAGTACTCGTATGCTAATTAAAACTACGTGCTGATATATACTTAACTTAATGTACAATACAGATAATGAACTAAAATAATTATTTAAATCGTTGTGCATGGAAGTGGTGTCGGAATGCTGTAATATGGAGTTGTGAACTACAGTACATACATGTGAATGTATTTTTAGAGAGCAGAAGCATTTCTGTAGTTATGCTCTTTGGTTAAAAAGACGTACTATGTATTTGTTGTATGTAGTGATCAACATTATTTAATCGCAAGTTGCTGAGTGCCCAGTGTCCTGTAACCTGCAATGAGGACTAATCGCAACTGTCTTATAGGCATGAAATAGGCATGAAGGCTTGAAATTAGTTTATAGGCATGAAATCGGGTTCGAAGTACATCAATACTTCGAAGTACATGATACAACTTTAATACCGGACTACCTAGCGAGAAATAAAACGAGCAGTCAAAATTTCCAAGCGATATTTGATCGGTATGCAATTATTATCTTTTTTAGGTATTCGACCAAGTATCGCAGAGCTGTGATTATTGGTTTAACGTGCGCTGTCCAAGGTATCGTGACGCATTGCATTAAATTTAAATTTAAATGCCTTACGGGTTGCATGTAAATGTATAAGTCAATAATAATATTACTGCCTGCAGTATAATGAGCTGACAGAGGTGCTAATTGCCGCGATCTACGAGTAATTACTTCTAGTATAAGTGCTAACTCTGTACAACAATTAAGTACAGTACCGGTTCTTTCACAAACCAGCACTCACTGACCACCTGCTCAGAAGTCAGAACGCTGTTATTGTGTTGTTACCTTTTCTAGAAATCTTTTTGACATTATTATCATATTTTTTAGCATGCAGACACCGCAAGTCAGATTACTACTCTGTAGCTGTAGGCTTTATTGAGATTCATGCGATTTACGAGTCGCACCACATCACAAAATCAACATATGATATACGGTACTGTAATTTTGATTTTTAACTTGCAGATACGGTGTTCAATATCGTACAGATGTTAACAGTTTATGGAAATTTTAATTAAGAAGGTTGTGTGTTCTGAATCCGAATTACATATGCATGACTCGCTTATAATTCCAAAATTTCCAGTCAGTCGTTTACCGGAGGAAACCGTGCAAATAGCGATCTACCTCAAATGGCAGCCGATGAATCTTTCGCGTTTCCCAAGGTGACAAAGCATAAATTATTCAATTTCAACCGTTTTCCAGCGGATCAGTTTCTGTCATCCCCTAACTCAGAACATCTGGACATAACCTTTCCTAGCAATCTTGGAATGGGTGATTCTGTTAACACGTTACTGCAGTGGGTGGGTGCCGACAATAGTCCAAATCGTATTGAGCTTCCAAGCCGTCCATTTTCGACAGAAAGAAGTGGTACGTAGTCGTACATTTATCATTCTGCCGAATTGTTTTATTTACTCGCGATCGTACTCGTACTAATAATTCTAAAGCAATTACAATGTAGTTTTTGCCAAATAATAGGGTACATCACTCATGACTACTCGCATACAATCGTTTATGTTAATTGGCAACCAGCTTACAGCGTAGTCGGACATTTCGCCATACGGTTATTTTGGCGTGTATTGGCATTTCGGCATAAAACGTTAATACCAGTTTTTAGTCGTGATATTCCTTACTTTCGACGTCGATTGCCGTTATAGCTTCTCCACTCTGATTCTGGCCCGGGATATCGTGTCGTACGTTGTGTTGAAATTGTATTTAGACTTCATTTATTTTCATAAACTGCTTGCCATTAGTAAACATTTGAGTGCCGAAATGTCCGTCTGAACCAGTGTAGGACTAGGTACCCGTACGTACATAGTGGGCCCTATTTAATCTTTAATATTAAGCTAGAGTATAGTGGACCAAGTCTTAAAACCTTTAAAACTTTTAAAAACAGTTAACCTAAACCCTCCACTGTAGGTACAAAGTCTAAATGGTCGCATGGCGTATGCCGAAATACGTATAATTTACCGAAATGTTCTATTCCGGCGTGGTAGCGCATCCATTTACATAATATTGTAATTACTATAGTATAATATCATAAATTGGTTTAGGAAGTCGTTTCCCTTTTCCGAAAGTTCAAAGCTCCAGTAACAAACCTTCCCGCATTCGTTTGGTAAACAAAAGGAGAAATATTAGTGACGACATGGCCGCAGAAAAAATGGCAGTACCACCGAAGTCAGAATCGAAAGAGAATCCCGAGGTCAAGTCCATTTCTCTGCCGCCGGCCAAAGGATTTTTGGCTCCCAATCAGCTAGGAACGGCGTGGATACCTCTGGCAGCTTTTCGTTAATTCCAGTAATTTGGTTAATGGAATACATCATCATTCCGATATCTGTTAGCATAACCTTTACAGTAACCACAATGTTTTATACGATTGACTACGGTACTTTCTGAACGCTTATTTACATCTCGTCAAAATAATTTCGATTACCAAATTACACGTATGGCTGAAAGGTTACAGTACTTGTTAAAAATTTAATTGTTTGCTGGCTAGTGGTTACAAGAAAACTTTTTCAGCATCCACAGACAACTCAAATATCTACGAGTCACTAATAACCCAAGCGAGATATGACAGACAAAGCCCAAGGACTAAGACAAAAACACTTACATAAAAAGAAGTGATTAAAAGCTATCAAAACGTCTCGTACAAATTTAACCAACTCCCCTCAGAAAAATGAGTTACAGGTTTTTACAGTCTGAAACAAATCAACCGATTATGACCAATTAAATCACGGGAAACTAATATGACACAATCATATTTTCATTTATTATTCTATCTATCTGAAAGTAATCGACATGGTATACGTCGAACTTAAAGGCTTCATAAAAATAATTTGAGCCTTCTCCGTCGAAACCGGTTTGCTCGTATCCAGGGGAAATGTGACGTAATGATTGGTGGCAGGGGAGTATGCTTTCCTGTTTCGTTACTCTTCCCCGAACGGGACCCTTCTTAAATGATATCCACCACCATCTTCTTGTGTACATCCGTGTGCCCCACTACGGCACAAAACTCCTCGAAGGAGATCTTCCCATCCCCATCCTTATCGGCATACATGATGGTCTTGTCGACAATCTGCTGAAGTTGCTGATCCTTCAGATTGTTGCCCACCATCATTTTGAGGACTTGGAAGAGCTCCCCGTTGGCGATGAAGCCATCACGATCGATATCGTAGATGGAGAAGGCGAAACGCAGTTTGGATTCCTTATCGCCTTTGACGCTGAACTGCGAGACACCCTGGATGAATTCCTTAAAGTCCACTTCACCGTTCAGATCCGTATCGAAGATATCTATCACTCTCTGGACTAGAGGGTTCTGCTGCAGCTCCGGCAGGGACATAAATTCATCCACACTCAGTGAACCATTATTATCGAGATCCAGCTTTTTGAAACGCTTCCCGAGACGTCGGATTTCCTCGGCGTCAAAAGTACTGCACATCTCCAGCTGCAGGGATGCTTCGTTTCCCATGATTGCTGCGCTGTATCACCGTCAGAATGATTGCCACACGGCAAGGTGTATTCTCGCAAGGGAAACTCCTTAATGGATCTCGCAAACAAGGTTAACTTACTGCAGCAGGTTTTACAGTCTCAGCACAGAACACGAAGAAGAGCTTTGAAAACCACAGAAGATAGTTCAGATACCGACTTTGCCTTCACCGATAAAATAATCATAAAGCTTCACTCATGTGCATGACAGTGCATCCCATTGCGTTGATTGTAGACACAAGGCGGTAAGTAGATAAATTGTAGACTTAAATAGAAGATTCTTCGTTGTATCTCGGATTAGAACAAGTGAACTTTAAACAATAATGCCGTAAAGTTTAGAATGAAGCAGTGCTCTTAAGTCTTATTACAGTCTTACTGCTGTATGATGGAAGGAATTTATGGGATTTTTAATACCGTGCCTGACTGCCCTGTCAGTGCCTTCAGGCTGCAGAATTCACATTTCACACCACATTTTTAGCTTCGGTTGTCCAAACTCTGATACAGCGATGTATTCCGGCAACAGCAGCGTGCGCTGAATTCAATCAGTTGGTTACACAAGATTAGCGAACAGGAAGCAAATCAGGTTCATTTCATTCGTTTCATTTAAAACAGGCGCAGGCTGCTGTGACTGCTGTCGTCTATGATTGAACCGGAAATGCCTGGAAGAACACTGGATATGCAATGGGACCCCCTTTTCAGAAACCTTGTGCCGGGCCTGGCAATGTCCTGGTTGCAACCTCACTCTCATAATCCACATTCCACTAAAGTTTACAGATACTGAGATACATATAAATTATCAAAAAAAATAATTAAACTGTCTGACTACATTATTTTCCGCGCCATGGAATGGGTGAATTAAAATTTAAGTACTTACAATACTGCTGATTAACACAATTGTACACATAAACATACAGTTGTACTTCTAAAATATTTTTTATACAGCTGTTAAAATTAATTAAATTATTATTATTGCAGCTGGAACCGATACTACTTACTGATATCGCTTACGGCTTATATACAGTAATATTTTGCATGGTTAGCCGTTTAGGAATAAATTTTTTGTCATTTCATACAGTCAGCCAGAACACAATTAAGTCGGAGCAGATGGTTTCAAATACTCGTATACCGGTACAAGCTAAGAACATGATAGCTAACTAACATACTTACAATGTTAATTATTGCAATTTGCATTGGTGCTGCAAGTTGCGAATCATAGTAAATTTTTTTGTATGAGTGCTGTACTCGCAGGGTTGTTAATTGCAGCTTATAGTTGTCAGTGTATAATATTGCACAGCTGAGATTAATAATTAAGCATTGTAAGTCACACACACTATGACAGACACAAGAGACACAAAGCACAATAATTTTTGTCTTCTAAGTTATACAAGCCGACTCCTGGTTCAAAAATCGTCGTCCGGGTCGTCCGTTGCATTATTCAGCCTTAAATCACTCGATTTTTTGGAAGGTGTATTTTGTGCCGTGACATCCCCTGACGGTTGCTTGCGACTTCTAGGAGGAGCATGCGGTTTGACCGCTTCTGCTTTTCCAGTGTTTTCTTGGCTTTTGTCACGGAATCCTACGTTAACGAATTTTTTTGCGATCTGTTCGAGGCGTTTTTGCACATCTTTCACATGGACTGCAGATTTGGTTGAAATTTCCAGGTATTCTACTCCGAGAGCCCGAGCAAAGTATTCTGCCGCTTCAGTGGTGACTTGCCTTCGAGCAACAAGATCGCTTCGGTTCCCCAGAAGCAGTCCGTCTTCGCATTGCTTTTTCCATGTGTCGACGCACTGTGATTGAAATCTCTCAAAGGATAACTGATCGGTCAGATCCACGACGAAAACAAATACGCGAACTTCTCCCAAAAGGTCCCTAAAATCGTTTTGATTTTCTTCCTTACCACCAACTTCGATGAAATGGAAATCCACCGTAAACTGTTCGAACAGCACTTTCTTCGTGTAAAACCTGGCACCATATGTTGGACGGTAAGCTAGGGGGAAATCTTGATGAGCGATCTGAGCACATATGGAAGTTTTTCCTGCATGCGACGGTCCAACCACACCAATCTTCAAGTTAAAATGCTTTTTGTTGCCAGAGTTCGGTTGAGATGCATCATTGCTGTCTTGATAAAGAGAAAGATATTGTTGAATATGCTGCAGGTCAGGCATTATTAGTACGATCAGTGTGGTCCGGCGAATACTCAAAAGGTCACCGAAGGTACTGTATAGATGTGCTTGTAAGTTGTAACGACTTCATTAAATTTAATTTTAATACCCAACTCGGGCAAACGGGCTCGCTTTCGGCTTTCCCTTCTTTCTTCAGCGATACGTCGATAACTGAAAAAGGATCTAGACAGAATTTAAGCACATTACGGTACTTGTGTAAAATCGATACGAGTACAGTAAGTAAGTACAATTTGTACATCACTACGACTACTTCTATACAATTAATCGTAAATCCGATACCTACTCGTAACGTGCAAATGCCAGTGTCGCATCATTCCGCTCACCGGGACCTGACAACCTGTAATCGTCTGTTTATCCTGGATATATAGGGACTTCAGGCTGCTATAAGTGCGATGTAGAATTGTAGTGAATATTGGTTTTTGCGATCTAAATCTCAACTATTTTATTTACCTTTATATATTCTTTCTTTGTTTCTTCCCCATTTGCTATTGTTGTTGCAGCATGCAGACTTCGACTGCTTCCCCGTAGAGAGAAACTGGTGGTGCCTTGCATTTAGCTTTTTAGTTACTCATCTCAGATGTTTGTCTGTTCTCACGGCACTTCACGGTCGTTTATGGCTATCTGTCCAACGTACAAGTTTGATTGCTGATTTGGATTTCGTCCTCGTTTTCATAGAAAACAGGATAATGAATGACATTATCCGATTAGGGTTACTTGTTTTGGGACAGCAGCTTAAACGTACGCGATGGACGCATCCGTTAATGGAGACCCCAAGAACGTCGACGGTTTCCACCGTGCTTAAAGACTGTGGCTCTCATCAACAGAGGCGAGCATTTCAAGTGTACGCTGCTACTTGTGCTCCTCCTCCAAAAAAGACTACAGGAGGTTAGCAAGCATTTAGTGTATTTGTGGCTCTGCCAGCGTGACAACGTCTATCCGTCCACCCGCACTCACTGCTTAACTTTGCATCTTTTTAGCGTTTAAGGCTGGAATGACTGTAACAAAGAAGAAAATTGAAGTAGAAAGTGATCCTCACAAACTGGTTAATTACCTATGTGGCGGTCAGTATTTGAAAGAGGGACCAGAAATCAAGTTAAAGCCCGACAACGAATATCCCGACTGGCTGTGGAATTTGCGCACCGGTCCACCGCCCCCGCTAAGCGAACTGGACCCTACGACCATGGAATATTGGAATAAAGTGGTTCTTATGAAGGAAATCGAACGGAAAATGTTGCTGAAATCGGTGCGCGGACGTTACTGGGAATTGCGAATGGCGAAACGCGCAAAAGATAAAACCTACTACCGACAGCGCGTGGCCGTGTGGAAAGCTAGCGGTCAGCTGCTTCCTCGTAAAAGATACAATTATGACAAGATAATTGAGAAAATGTCTGCTTCTCTCAGTAGCAAATCTTAATCGATAATTTGTACATGTAATGCATCGCTTCCTCTGAATGTCATATCTGTAACACTTTAATTACTTTAGTACACCAAAATCCAGTCGAACAAAATAGCAATCAGATGAGTTTACTAGCGATGATAATCTAATTCCTTTTGCTTTGCATCATATGCTGCTTGGTCTCTCTTCCACCAACGGACGAACCTGTAGGTGCTCGGTTCAGGGATCTGTTGAACGGCATATTGTGGATCTTCAATGCGATAGTCATATGAAGATCCATCAGCTGCTTCCGCATCCAGCATATTCTGCCGTGCAGTAGGCGTTAGTAGCTTTTCCCATTCGTTCTTCCGCTCGAAAAAGAACAAAACTTCTTCTTCGGCTGTTAGAGCATTTCTCTGCGTCTGGAGTTCTTTCAGTCGTTCTTCGATCTGAAATTTACGCATCAGCCGATCCACTTCGGTCTCACGACTCGATGTCCAGGAGGCATATAATGCCGACTGTTTCTCTGCATCGTGCTGCCAGTTTCTTTCAATGGTCTCTTTTACCTGGTTACAGATTAAATTTTATTACTGCGTTAATCTCCACAATTGAAACGGATATTCGTACCTGTTTTTCGGCTAACTGCGGAAGCGATCCATCAACAAGAGATTTGTTCGCGCTCATACTACGCCCTATTTCTTCCGCTTTTCTGAGAAGAGCGTTAAGATCAACCGGGGCCGGTGGAGTAATACCACCCACTACCGGAATAATTGGTTGGGTTTCAAAGGGCGACGGCTTCACAGGAAATCCTTCAGGTGTCTTTTCTGTGTTTTTCAGGATATCCATAAATATCTCAAGCTACAACATACGATATACACAACTGTGATCTACGAAACGCGCATGTATACACTCTTGGAATCATGGTCAGTGATGACAAAGATTAAAATACCGATTCTTTTAGGAGTGTCCCTTCCTGTCCTTTCTCTAAGCACATCTGTAGAAGCTTCGCAGACTTATCCCATTTCTCATACAGACCTAGACCGATGAGTTGACAGCTTCGTCCAAGAAGATCGTTATGTGCACGGCCTGCCATGTATAAAGTTTTCCCAAACAAATGCTTTGGGTCGGCTGTATCAAAATGATCGTCAAAGAATGGATTCTTGATATTCCTAACGTAGACGATAATCTGTCGCGAAAAACAATTACAGATTTTTAGAGAAAACTAAAACGGCAACAGTAAACGGTTTCTTATCGGCACGTTATTAAATAGGAAACGGCAACAATGAAACAGAATTCATACTTCTTCTCCAGTGTCCGGAACAACAACCGGCTCAACTAGCGATGCAAGTAGATTCCAATCGGGACTGCCACTTGTAAGGAACGATATACAACAATGCAGGGCCAAATCGCGTGTCACCGGCGACTGGAAGTCCTCCTGAAGCATTTGGTCAATAGCTATCCTCACCGCATCTACAACAACACGGCAAAGTGGCTACCTTAGATGTAATGCAAAAACCCTCAGTAGCACATTCCGAGGAATGGCTTTTAAGGATGTTTTTACTATTCACTGATTCTCCTCTGCAAAATTTAGAACGTGATAAATTTATATTTATGAAGTTGTGGAATTTTTTGTGATTACGCATTTGGGCGAGCCTACAGAAAACAATACTCTACTCGTAGTTTGTAGACTTTCTTGTATCAGAAATATTACCAAAGGCCGACAAACATTTTTCAGCAATTTCGTATCAACATTTATTGTATATTAACAGATTAACCAATTAACCACTTTCTTCTACTTGCTGACTGCTTTCCTCATCACCATTTGAAATGAAATTCCCGCGCATTTTGCTAACCTCACCTTGCGGTCTTTTTAACTGTAAGAACTTATCCATCAGGAGACTGGCAGCGAAATGGTCCAAAAATAATCCATACTTGGGCTTATTCGCTAAAATCTTTAGTAGTTCATCCAAATTTCCCAATTCCAAAAACAGCCTGACAAAGGCATGGTGCATTCCTTCGCGAAACACACTTGTCACATTCGACGTGCGGAAGCTATCAAGAACCACTTAAAAATCTCAAACCTATAAGGTTATAAACAATGATAATCAAATTTCAGACTGAAGACTGGCTTACAATTCCAAGATCTCCACCAAATGCTTTGCTTCTTCATTTCGCGATGCTTTATTGGCGAACTGCAGAACAAACGCGACACTGAAGACTAATATTCTGCATAAAAATACAAAACACACATACAATTTCCACATCGAGTGGACTGGCGTCTTTGGTAATCTCAAAGCGTTTTCGCAGTTCGACGTAAAATTCCTCTGAAAAGAGATATGCATTTAGCAAAATGCAACCTATCACGAAATTTTGCCTCCAAACTCCGACGGCATGATAAGCGCACCTGCTCGGAGCTGCTGCATTAACGGAGTATCCAAGCGCGTTCGCCAAACATCGTCCAAGTGATACGCAGATGGCAGCAGGGAGTAGAATCTGCGTGGGGCTGCAAACAAGGAGCCATTGTGACATTTACATCAAGCCCGCAATTCCCAGACTTGCCTATCTGAGCCAAGGAAAAGCGAAGATCTCTTGCTATCCGGTATGCCGTAAAGAACCGGCAGTTAAGGGCCATTGGGTTAATGCAGCCAGATCTTCCGAAGCTTTCCAAATTTGAAAGATGTTTCGACGCCTTAGAATAAATAACAGTTTTAAATGGCAAATAACTCTTCAAGCCAAGATCAATTATATAAACTATTACTACGATCAATCAAAAAACAAATGTATTATGAATTAAAGTCAACCCTATTTTTTGACCCAAAAAATCGTGTGAAAATCAAAGGCGTGAACGGCTTTAAGGGGGCAGTTACGTGGGTAACGTCAAAAGCAAAACAAACTGTGGACGTTTCCTTTATAATTTTATTTCCCTTTTTTTCGCTGTTATTTGTAGCTGGCAACCTTTTGACTGACCGTGAAAAATTTGTTTGTCAGGTTAGTGTAAAATGTGCTCAAGGAATCTGAAAGCTGGATAATGACGTTGTCTGCGTAAGTGTTGAGAGCCTTTGAAAATGTCGGCAAATACAAACGCTCAAATTCGCTGGAAGTTTCTGTCTCAGGTAAGTCCGGTAGCTACCATGAAAACCATGAAAAGCATCGCATTGGTATCGTGTTTCGCAAGACTTCACGAAACATTGGTAGCATTTTGCCTGTTAGTTTATGATGCTGATACGGATTAAATTTGTAATGCAGCAGAACGTACCTTGTTAGCTGCCTTGTGGGCCGCAAAACTCAGAAATTATCAAAATCATTAAAATGATAAAATGTTGTTATTGCCAGTTCTTTTAACAGCTATCTGCTGTAGTCACTTCGCGCTCGTAAAAGATGTTCTAACCCAGCTGATGCCACTGCCTGCCAAATATCTGCGAGAAATTTTTGCGGTTTTGATCTTCTGCGGAAAACAAAGGAAACCATTAACGGAGACGAATGGATGAAAATTGCTGTTCCGCATCGTGGCTCCGTTCAATCTCGGCCAAACTCCTTGGCGCTCCCTGAAGTGAATGGCCATTCTGGATGCCAAACTGATGACAGTCCACCCGAAAAGCAGCTATACTTGAAGTACGAGTCTGCGCTGCTAGAGTGATTTTGCAAAATTTTTTTCTAAAGCGCATGCGAATATATTTGAATTTTGAGCTTCGTGACTTGATTGGAGGAAATTGTAAATGTTCCCCCAAATCAAACTCAAGTAAACTGTTTGGCAGATGCAGTCCCGCGATGACGACATCGGATATATTTGGATTTGACAACACTGGAAATATCTGTAAATTTTGTGTGGAACGAATTACTGTAATTGGCAAATCTGATCGTGACTAACATCTGTATAGGCATTTGGCCGGCGGAGGAAATTTTGGCCTTTTACTGTTTGCTGCACTGGGAAGAATTCAGGTAGGGTCAATAACTGGCAGTGCCGTTAAATTCAGCAAACTGCAGCAAAAATGTCATATTTCGAGATTTCGAGCTTTGGAAAAAATCGAACGTTGTGAATACAAGCTCTGGTTAGTTTTATGAAATTTTTTTTTCTATCTTTTTTCGTACATTTATAGCGGAGCGAGGATATGTGAATTGGGTGGTGGAATGACTTGCTTAGCTGCAAATATGGTATGGAAGATTATGAAAACTCTTTTCACATTTCGGCATACCATTAACACTAAATAGATTCTTTCGTAAATTCGTAGGTTGCCGCTACTTCGGAGACGAGTCACGTTATTCTGACCGATGGCAACGCTAAATGTGTTCAAAGTAAACACCATGTCCGTATGTTGCGCATTTTTTGATATGAACTATGAAGACTTAACCTGTTGAGTGTTGACAGATTGTGAAGAAATCGTCAAGCGTAATAAAAGTTTGGGCCTTTACAGTGCGGAAAACATATGTGTTAGGTGAGTAATACCACTGCAGAATTACTTCTGGGCTCAAAATCTGTAAAGTACTGGTAATAGGCAGAGATTGGTCTTTTCATGTTTACCTTAGGTGTTTACGCTGGGATGCATTGGAAGATTATCAAGATTTAATGCACAGCGTTGATCTCGTCATTGCCGCTGACTGTATTTTTGTCGAAAAATTTCACCAAGCACTGGTTCGGTGCATTTATGATTTATTGAACGATAAGGTACGTAGAAGTTGTTATAGAATATTTTTGGCGCTGATTGTAACAGTACCTTAATAAGGGTGATCAAGATTTGGTGGTTAAGAAAGTTTGAATTTTTGATTTTTCTAATTAAGGTATTTTTCCGGGCTTATCGATTCTAATCTTAGTCTTAATATTATTGGAAGTGATTAAACGCCGATCAATACCTGTTACTTTATGTTATGCTAAAGACTTGGCAGATACAGTAATTGCTTATTAACAACACATTAAATTCAGTTATCGGTTGTAGGGTTACGCTCTTCTTTTTTCTCCGCGGCGCGGCACGGCATTGCAGTCATTTATCCAAGCTGCTTCCAGCGAATTCATCGTCCAAGTTATGGAAAAGTACGACGACATGGTGTCTGATCGCCATCGTCTGTACTGCAACACCAACAATACGTACATTCCGGATTTACATTATCCTTTGCTTATCAAGCTCCATAAGACGACTGCAAGTCCTTGATCCACAGTAGCTGAAATAATGGAATATTAGTAGTTTGTGAGGCTATACTGCTCATAATCCAGAAGTATCAGGATTATCCTGGAAAAACTGAGCAGTATGTAGCAACAACTTATGTACTTCCGGACAACATAAAATTACATTAATCAAGGCTTTTTTCGTTTTACACAGGCTTTATATTTCAAAGGTCGGATATTGATTCGAAACGCAGCTGAATTAGGGAGTGCTGGAGCTTTTTTTGGCATCCTGTTCGTAGTTCGTACCTATGGTATCACCATTCCAGAACGTCTGACTTACATACAATACTCGCTCCGATCGAGAATTTTACACGCGCTGCTTTTTCTACTGACACCAGTGGCGGTATTTTCTGTCAAAATAGATTCCAAAACACCATCGCGACATCGATTATGGAAGAAGTGGTTTCAGCAAAGCTTCACCATTTGTATTCAGTTTTAACAATTCATTCAAATTATTCGGTTTTAACAATCTGTGTTTCTTTGACTCGTGTTGTCCAAGCAGTGTAGTTGGTTTAGGTGGATGATATGTGACTTCGAATTAGTGGGAATAAAACGCCTTGGAACATCAAAGGCAACATATCAAACACAGAAAAAAATTTCGGCTGCGAAGTCTGATTCCTACATTCCTCTGATATTATAAGCCATGCGTGGTGCAACTTTTATCCACGTTTACATAGTATGACGTCCTGCTAATACTACGCAAGTATCAGACACCAGCAAACAACAAAATAAGAACAGAAAAAAACGACTGCGAGAACAAATTAAAAATACGTCCAACAAACAGTGTCGAAAACGCCAAAGCGTGAGCAGAATTCCATAGCGAAAACATCCACAAAATAACATGGGAACCTGAAACTGACTCGCCATCCACTACCAACAGACTACCGAAACATCAAACCACAACGCTTTAAAGGGAATGGATGGTTAATGTACAAATAGAAAACATACATTAAATTGAACAGATTCAAAAGTGTCCATTGTAGGGAAGATTCGTCAAGCGACTGTGACCACTGCAAAATAACACCAATCAGAAAATTTCATACCAACATTAGACTGCTTAGCAAAGGTGCATACTTCTTGTCTTTCCAGATCTTGTAATAGCGATCAACCAAAATACCAGTTTCAGCTGTATTCAATGCATTCAGAAATTCTGCATCATGAGTAATGATAATCAGCTGGAAACGATGGCGCAACTGCGCATATTCCCGAGAACGAATGAGGCTGCAAATTCGAGACGAAATGATAAAAACTGTTATTATTCATTAAAAACTGATAGGTATTTACAGCGACAAAGATTTCGCCAAATGTTCAATGTTATCCCGGTCCAAATTCGTAGTCGGTTCATCCAGTGCCAAAACGCCACATTTCATTGCAAAAGCTTCCGCTAACGCCAACCGAATGATCAAGCATGCCAAGACCTGTAAGGAAAACGACACATCATAATATTCCAGGAACCTGTTCTTCATCATGAACGGGACACACAGGGAACAAACGCGCGTGCAGAAAAAATCATAAAAAGACTCTGTTTCCGTTTTCGTGCAACATAATGTGCAGAAATATCGTAAGCCGATAGACAACAACACTAGATAAGAGTAAATATTTGCACTGTACACAAAATATCCTTACCCGCTGCCCAGCACTGCAGCGTCCGCGCATATCCAACGCATGATCTTCTTTGATCATCACCACCTAAGCAATAAAAGACTATCCATAGAAGTACCGTACACAACGGATTATCCACTACCACATTATTTTATCAGACCATTTTTATGTACCCGATAATTGTACGTTCGACGGGCTTTTTCTCCTTCGATACCATTTTCATCAGCGTCCGACCGAATCTCAATGTAGTCAATATCTAAAAAATTTAACGGTTAATGCAAATAAACTGGCTGGATATAAAACCAAATAAATTATTTTCTCACCGTGACCCTGATACGTATTCTGCCAGAGTTCCCGTATGATCCGGTTAATCTCTTCCATCTTGTTTGAGTGGAACTTCATTACGCTATAATCCAGCGCCTTGTAAAATTTTTCTACGTCTTTCATAGCAAAATCAATGACCTGCAATAATAAAGATGATGGTTTATAATTCATCATAACCAGTAGCTCAGCTTCAAGTTAGCAAGACACAAGTACTGCCGCGAAAACCATCGAACGAGCTAGTACAACATACAAGTAAGTAACAACCTCTTCAAATCAATGCAGTTACAAGCCCTCAAAAGGCAATAGCATGAATATATTCAATATTAAGAGCAGCTCTTTCTGATTTGCTGTACCGTTCGCTTTCTTCATTTAGACGTAGTTTAATAGCGTCTCGGTTCAAACTTTAAAATTGCCTATAGTTACAGTAATGCGACAAATACGGTAATACACGAAGACCCCTCGTCACCTGACATTTAACCACAGCTTCAGCGTAGTGTTTGCGGGCATTCTTATAGTGATCCACATCCAGTTCCCTCTCTTTTGAACGAATGCTGCGCTCCAGTTCTGTCTTTCGTCCTTGTAAATTATTAATCTGCAACGACAAAAGGCAAGAGGATAACAACCAATAAAAGTAAAATAATCCTCATTCTAGCACACACCTGATCACTGCAAGCGGTCTTCTTGGATACGACTTCCTTAAATTCTTCCCGAAGCGTGACTGGCTCTTCCACTTTCAGCTGTTCTTCAATGCCGACGTACGTGTTTTGGTGAGTCTTGATTTCTTCCCGTTTGTCACGTAACGTTTTATTATCCTTCAACGTTTGATCGCGCGTCTGTAAGAAATCAGACGTTCCAGAAACAGTAACCGTAATCGAAGACGTTCCCCCCTTTCAAAGCTTGTATTTAGAATGTACCTTCATTCCCTGCAAATCGTTTTCGATTTTCCGTAAATCCTCAGCTCGCTCATTTCTTTCTTGTTCCTTATTTTTGATTTCTTCATTCAAACTGTCGAGATCAGTTTGTAGAGTATGAAGTTTCTCAGTGTTTCCTTTACGTTCGTAACTATAAACAACAGCTTTCAGTACCAAAAGACATAGAAAATTATTCTGTAACACAAAGCAAATCCCTACTCTTTAATTTTGGTATACATCCTCTGCAGTTCTTTTTGCCCATCTTTCAGCGCTGTCACCTATGGCAAAAAAGACATTTACATTTCGGCATGGTTCTTTTGCTGGTGCTACTAGCGCGCTTTAAAGGAGTCAGGAGTTCATAATAATATGCCAAGTTGCCGACATAATTACTCGTAGCGCAGTGCATCTGTGTACTATAATTACCATTTGTTCCTTATCATTGAGTTCTGCATTCAGTCGAGCTCGAGCCTGCGTTTTCTGGGTGCCCAGTGTAACAATTAGTTCCTGCACAAACAGATTCATAAACACAAAATCATAATCGAAGTTTCCCAACCACACCTTCCTCGCAAAGCGAAGATCATTTAAAAATGCTACTTACTTTCAAAGGAGCCTCTTTTTGAACCAGATCATCCGCTTCCGCGGTAGCTTTCTCAACTTCAGTCTTCAAATCGGCCAGTTTCTGCTCCAGTGCAACTTTCTCTTGCAGCTTTTCCGTAATTTTCATTTTCTGTTCACGAAGTGTGTTGAGTTCATCGCGGATTTGGTTGATAACGGCTTCTTGTTTCGCAACAGATTCACGAGTATCGTCCACAGATTTCGCCATCCGATCCCTGTTGAGTGATGTACATTTCAGACAGAAACGGAATAGTGTTCTGTCTAGTTATTTTGAAAGGCGGACGAGTCGAGCTGCCCGACGTCCCGTATGTACTGTAGCACATATAAAGCCAAAACTTACAGTTCAGCTTCCAGTTGGTCACGCTCAGTTTTCAATTCCTCCAAGGATCGAGGATCTGAGAAATCAATCGATGTGTCATATGAAGTTGAAAAACTCAGTGCATCGACGTATTAACATAAACAGAAAAATAAGACTGACAAACAAGAAGCGGCTAACGAAAAAATTAGGTACGGCATTTCCATCGCTTCGAAACAGTTCTGAAAAACAGACCTCCAAATTGGTCCAACTGCGATTGAAGACCGTTGAGTTCTCGTTCAACCTTTTTGAAATCGGTGAGCGAATTATCAAATTTCAAAACATCTGGTTGCGAGCTGGTACAAAACTGGTGCAAATCCATTGCTTCACTCAGCGTCGCTTCCAACTCTGCCTTCTGCTTCTGCAGATTCAGGATATCACTTGTCAACTTCTTCTGCTTTTCTTCCTGATCCGCTAACTGCTTTTTCACTTTCTCGATCTGAAAACAGATGATTAATAGATCATGACATTTAAGTTGATTTAACTAGTCACGTAATACCTTTTTGATCTCTGGCAAAAAAGCTATTATGGCATCGCGACGGCCAACGCATTCAGCAATCTTCGCTTGTTTGGCCGAGATTTGATTGGGAACATCGCGCAGAGTATGTTCGAACTACAGAACACCCCTCATTAAACAAATACATTATCTTTTCGAACCGTAAGCAACAAACTTCTTCGGACAAATCAGTAGCCTCCGATTGACTGGAAAACGCACGGTGGCACGTAGGGCAGCATGATTTTCCATCTTGGCGTTGGCGTAACAGACTTGTTTTCAAGCTTTTGATGACATCGGATTTCCCCTGCCATTCCGCTAATTCACTGTAAAATTAACGCAGAATACTTGAACAATTCTGCGTAATGATCACACACAAGTAAAATAAATTTGCTATCAAAATTACTGTTAACTCATGTTGCAGTATGCCGCTAGAAACGGCACGCAAAGAATGTCACGCTAATTATATTGGACACTTACCTCTGCCACTTTTTCATTTCTTCTTCAATGTTTTGCTGTGCAGCATCAATATCTTTTTCGATTCCGGCCAATCGCTCGAGTTCATTCTCAAAATCTGCAACGGCTCTCTTCGAATTATAACATCATCGCTAGTTTTCGTGCAACACTACATACACATACCTTTTATTTTGCCGGCATTGGCGTCCAAGTCGTTCCTGTAATCGGAAACAATTAGAAGTACTAATTGTAAGACTGCATATTTCAACTACATTAAGGCACTGAAGTTAGCAGCAATACTTGACGTTAGTTCGGTCCCGCTCTTTAACAGCGATTTCTGTTTCCAATCGTCCGATGGACTTCTTTGTACCGTCACAGAGGCGAGTCGCTTCCCTGTTATACATACAGAGATGTAAATTAATGCCATCATTCCCACGCCGTCCGGAATCGACTATCGGAATGCCGGATTGATTCAGTAAATTGGTTACTGCACTTACTTCAATTTGGTATCCAACGTCGTCCTCATCTCCTCGCTTCGCAGCTCACCGCCCATTTTATCCACGAAAGATTGCAGTTTGTTTCTCCTGCACAAAAGGAGGGATCGTTTTTACAAAATCGAAACTCAGTAACTGCATTACTAGCATTTATTTTGTATAAAAAGCAATTACTTTTAAAGACACTTTACTTTTTAACCTCCAGCCTACATGCGCTAGCGTAAGATATTCACTATAAATACCACTTGTAACACTACATATGTATCCTTTCCAAATAGACAGTACAGTAGATCACTTTCAAGCTCCAAGCGTTAAATTAAATCCGGGATAAACTCACAGCCTCTCCAAATTTTCCTTTTTCTCGGTCACCTGAGCCTGAAGGATCTCCACTTGACTGTGCAAAGTCATCTGCTTTTCTTTTTGTTGCACTGCAGCTCTATAACATTAGCCACATTTCGAACATTTTGACTAAGTCACAGCTTGAAACACTACAACGGAAGTACAGTACTTCAATGGCTTTAAGCGATCGCCTAGCGCCGTTTTCTGCAGCATATCTTCGGAAATTTTAGCTTTGAGTTGGGAAATATCCATCGCAGATTCGGCTTCGCTCAAACGTTCATTCTGCAAAACGAGCACAAAAAAGATGCTGGAGAGCCGGCATTACTTGGTTAAGATTAGCCCAAGCCCAAAGGAGTTGTAAGTTATAAGTAAGAACTGTACCTGCTCATCAATTTTAATTCCAAGCGCGTCTAACTTAGCTGATTGTGTCTGCATATCATTCAACTTATCCGTAACATCTTCCGTCTGCTGAGTTTTTTCTCGCTAAAATTGAACAGAGTAACTTAAAAGCCTTAATTCACGCATGAAAAGCCAACTTAGGAACGTACAATTTCCTTCCGCAACTTAGTGACGGTTTTGGTTAAAGTGTCCTGTTCAGACTTCTTTTCAATAACACGCTTCGTCAATTCGTCTAGCTCATTGGTGATGTCTTTCTAAAATTGACAAAATAAACTCAGTAAGTTTGCTGACATCCGCACGACCAGTGATACGCGCACCGGAACACACTCAAGGTTAGTTAACCGTCAAATCTGATTAAAAGCGAAAGCAACGATACCTTCCTCTGCTCCAGCTTGTCCTCTTCGGCATTAATTAACTGCTGATAGTCACTGTCGAAGCCCTGAATTTGTTCAGCCGAAAACACTTCGATTTCCGTGTAAACTGTAAATTCGACTCCCGTAGACTCAGAAATAAAAAAAAACAACCGTGATTTCGTACGCACTTTTTAGTTCGTTCGCGACAGCGAGATCCTTGATTTTTGTGTCTCGTTCTGATATTGTTTTGGAATTGATGTCGGCTTCAGCTTTCATTGCTCCAAGGTTCTGCACAAATCTGCCATGGTTCTTCCTCAACTCGTTCAAACGTTTGTCCAGTTCCGTGCCCTTTTTCTTTTCCTGAGAAAAAACTGGAGGATATTAGAAAACTAACTGATCTAGCATCAAGTGCATACAAACCGTGGCAAGCAGCAATTTTTTATCCTGTTCGGCATTCTTAGAATCTTGCATTTCACGTTCCAGTTCTTCCGTAGTTCCGGCATATTCTTCGCCCAACCGCTTCTCAAGATCAGCGATCTGGCTCGTTAACTGCTGAATCTTCGAGTTTAGTTTTTCTAGAATAACAGAACCAATTATCATAAAACTGCACCCAACTTAGTCGCTACAGTAGCTGTCGAAGTGTGCTTTACCGCCATCCTTTTCCAATTTCGTAACTTTTTCGACCCGGACCAACAGAACATCGTGCGATCCCTGCAATCATCGATTAGAAGTTAGAACTATCATTAACGCTATCATTTTGGCATCACTCTCAGTGCCAGCAACCGGCACCATATAAAAGCAAAGTACGCCTATCACGGCAAGATCAGTTACTGACCTTTAGATCAGCGAAAACTTTCTGTTGCTCATCCAGAGAGGTATTCAGCGTCGCATAATCCGTTTTATAAGCGTCCAATTCTGTTTGCTTCTGCAATGGTCGCATAAAAAGCGCTAAAATGTCGACCCAGGCGTCAAAGCTTGGTGAGGGGGGTGACTTACCACTTCCGCTTCATTCCGATAATTACGCTTAGTATCGCGTACAACTTCCGCTGCTTTCAGTTCCAACTTCTAAACAACACATTACGTATCAAAGTCAGCACGGATTGCACAATCACAAAATGTGCTAACATTTAAATTTACTAACATCGGTTTTCTTGAGATCCCGGAAAGCCTCCAAAGCTTTAATGTATTTTGTGGCTGAAAAGATCTCATCGAATTTCTCTTTCAGTTTGGCACCTTGATCAAGTGGCCTAAAATGGCAAATGCTTAAAATCGATTAAATCGGCACAAAACTTTTACGGCGACGACACAGTTCATCTGCATTCATTTCTAACAAGAAGTAAATACACACAATACAATGAATCGGGATGAATAATTAGCAAAATCACCACATGCGTGCTGCGGAATATAAAACATTTTAAGCTAAAACAGTTTACAACTTTACAGAAATGGAGACCAGAGTAGCAAAAAAATTTCTTCAGTAAATTTATGGCGCTTCTTGATTTTTCAAAACAACCAGCAATTTATTAGTAGTGAGATTCTGGTTCTGAAATGCGCTGCCAAACACAAAGCGGCTCCGCAGCGGTTAGTCAGCAGGTCGGTACGGGCAACTAACCGACAGTAAGCTAACCATCCAAAAGCTGGCCATAAAAAAAATTGGCTCAGACAACATTGAAATTAAAAATAAGTACGAGACTACGTACTGCAGTAGTGTAGTTGTATCTCAAATTTACATAAATTTCACTGAAGTAACAAATTTTCAGAAATTTTTACGGCTAATGATCTGTAAGATATATATGAAAGCTTAATACAAATTATCACCAATCAGACACTCACCAGTCGGATTCCTCCTGGTGACAGAAGATCACGCTATTTAAGATCGGTTTCGACACCCCAACAATCGCTTGCATCTAGGGGACAATGGAATGAATTTGTAAATATTTTTACGAAAACCAAAAAAAGGAAACCATAACTCACTGTCTGGCCTGCTTGGTCGACCGTATGCGTTACCGCAACCTTTTTGCCACCATCGAAGTAGCTTAGCGAAGCTTCTAACGTCTTGAATTTCACATCCACTTGACCCTACCAGATCAAAATTCAGCAGGGACACAGACCGTGCAGTATCGAATTTACCTTCGCATTTTTTGTTGTGCTGCCTTGGGCGGTACGAGTGAGAACATAATCTTTATTATCGGCTCCAAAAAATTTCAATGAGATCTGTCCACGAACTTCAGCATTTCCGTTCAGCTAAAGTAACAATCCAATTTTGAGCGTTAAATTAATACTCAAAAGGAAAAAATGTTAGCGAAATGTTCTACAAACCTTGGGATCGTGGATGAAAGCTGTTCCCCTGTTACTATTCGGAGGGGTTTCTCCCGTCAGCACAAATTTCAGGCATTCGATTATCGTCTACAAAAAACAGGACGTTCGCAAAAAAATATTATATAATAATTTTGCAGCTACGTACGGTTTTTCCTGTCCCATTGGGGCCGATAATCAGGGTAACTGGAGACATCCAGTCGATATGGCCGACATCATCCAAAGCTGGACCGAAACTGCGAAAGCCCTGAATATCCAGTGTTCGCAGTGCAACTCCGTATGTCTTCTCTCCATCGACTTGCGTTTCGTGAGTGTCATTTTCGTTCACGGGGGATGGATCTCGCGGTCGTTTCACTCCGTGCGCAATGTCTTGGGTCGTTTCGGTGTTATCTGCATGGTCGGTTTCTAGGAAAACAATGACCACGATTCAGCTTCGGGTTCCAGAGCAGTCAACTCCAAACCAACGGTACGCTGTTGCAGTTCTAATTCACAGTCAGGCAATCTTACCCATGCTCATCGTTCCATTATGCTCCATAGCATTATCTGTTGGTCGGCAAAATTTTGCAAGTTCAGAACTTCTTGATTACAAAACCAACCTGAAAAATCGATATGCAGTTTGCACAAAACCGCAATACAGTTTACAGTCAAGCAACGAAAGTTGCAGCTTCAGAGTTTTTGTAGAAACTAAAAGAAATGGCAAACTAAAAGATAAAAAGAATAATACCAGCGACCAGTCTGTGGCCCTGATAATACTGCACTTTTTCGCGTGCGCAGTAGTAAAGACATGCTGCCGTGAGTACGTAAGGCCCCTACATGCATGTGAGACGTGGCGAAGCGAGGCGGTCTTCAACTCTTCATCATCCTTCCTTCGCTGCGTTATTTTCGTTTTTTTGTGCTTCGTTTTGGACAATTTTTGGTATTTCCAGAAAGTCGCTAGTGATTCTATATTCAGTGATTCACATTGGCTACCAGCCTAGTTCAATTCGAAATTTTGTTGCGGTGCTCAACGTATAAGAGTTTTCGAAAGCGAACTTCGGGACTGTGCAGGTGCTGCAGGTTTTTTTCAAGCCGTGCAGGTACGTTTGCATTCATTGATTTGTAAGTGTACAATGCAAGGATTGCCGTAGGCCTCTTTATCTCATGGTCAGCCTACGACTAGAAGTATGGATAATCCGAAGTCGTGGTTCTTGCTAAATTTTGTAAATTATTTCAGGATGTCACAGAATACGGAAACTGTCGTGGATGCAGAACTGAAGGAAATGATCATGCAGACCTTGGATGCAAGCGGTCAGTTAGCGAGCTTGCGCGCGCAGTTACGCGCTGGAGTTTATCTTGCGCTTGAGGGGAACCAAGATAGCAATTTTCCTTTCACCAAGTCAACGCTGGCCACTGGGCCTTTAGCACCAGCTGAGCGAGCAGCAGTTACGATAATACGAAATTTTCTCACCAAAACTAATATGCTGCATACTTTATCCATCTTCGACGCGGAGAGTGGAGTCAGTCCTCTGGCCGATAATGAAAATGCAACCACTATCCTGAATGTTAATTCCGATTCATCGTCACCCGCTTTAGTCCAGTATCTGCAGATCAGTCCCCATGTTGTTCTGGAAGAGGATAGGCCGAAAACAGCTCATCGAAAAACGTCTCGCCCAGCATTTGATCCAGACACACAGTTAGATGGGTTTTCGTAGCTTATATTCAAGTACAGTACAGTACCTGTTTATTTTTGCTGCCACAGTGTCGCTTGATGATTTTGCAATTGATCTCACACTTTGTATGATATAATATGATATCCAGGAACGTTCTACAAGTATATTCTGCACTATAGGAAGGACTTGGATGTTTATATGATTTCACGGTTCACCTCACTTAACCCTGCTGCCTGTGGTCTGTGCCAAGATCACCGAAATAATGCGAAAACTGAAAACCATTGTCCGAATGTTTTTCTGACCCATGTGCAGATTAAAAGATAGGAGTAATATATAACTATTCAAGAATAAAAGAAGAGCGGCAGTGCGCAAGTAACCGAAAATTGGTTAAACTCTCTGCCGCAAATACTGGTACTCGTACAGTCGTACTGCAGTCAGGAATCGCGAGCGACAATTTTTTTCCATCAGAATTAGCTCCAGTCATCAAACGTCTGGGCCGAGAATTGTTCTTCAGTAAGAACTACCTAATCCAAGCAGCTGCTGTGATGTTGGATAAAATCTACCCCGCTCAGCACATTGCCCATAGACAGTGATTAGTTTATTATTGACAAGTTCAATACTTCTAGAAATATCAATTTCACTATCCAAAAGATCTTGAACGCCTCTCTGAAGCGATTTCATTGGAAGGACATTATCGCGGTAGACTTTCTGCATCGTTTGTAACTGATCCAACAGGCTGTAAAGATCAATTTATTATTTAAAATCGTAGAGATAGTTACTTAAACGAAGATGTTTAAGCCACATCATCACATACGCTTTATTCGACTCATCATCTTCTTGTTCGGTGGATGGTTTTTGTGTTCTCGTAAAAAGCCTGGTTTCTGCCAGCATAAGCGACCGGTTGTTATCGTGCACCGCATTTCGCAGATCCAGATAGTCCTTTTTGAATCGTTCTTTCTCTTCGTTCGCTGATAACAGCTGTTCCTGATTCAATTCTTTCATTCGATGTGCTAAGTGATGTCCTTCAGCCAACGCCGAAATCACTTTATCACGGGCATTCTGGATTGCCGTAGCCGTAAATGCAATTCCCCGATCACAGTCCTTCAAGAATTTATGTTGCAGATCACGCAGAATTTGTGAGCGTTTGATTGTATCGGTTGTCCGGTAGAAACTTTCACCTTCCCTAAAACGGTAAGGTTTGTTAGTAAGCGAATACTATCGCTTGCAGAATAATTCAATTCCTATAAGTAAACATTATCCCTATGGAACAACTAGTAGTATTTCCGCTGCCTACTTATTGTGGGAGACAGCTAAATTTGCACCCTCTGCCAGTGGCTTGTACGTGATGAAACGGGAATCAACGGACACGTTATGAGCTATCACGTCCACGTCCAGCGCCAGTGTCTTATCATTCCAAAAGCCCTCCAACTGCGATCGGATGTGATTAGCTTCTCTACAAAAATAATTTTCAGCTTCTGATTATCAATTCCCATCTCGTGCGATTTTACCATACATCTCTTTTTGTCGCACATCTCCCTGCATTTTCAACATTTCTTCACTTCGCTGGATTATTGCGTTGGCTTCCTGTCAAACAAAAACGATTTCTCCATTCGTACAAACCAGAAATCACATAAAATGTCCAAGGACACATTTAGACATTTTCATAAAATCATTCTGTGCACAAGTTGCATCTACATCTTTAATTGCCGCCATAAGGAAATCCGGGATGTCCTGGACCGCTTTAACCAATAAACTGACGATTTCATGATTGATTTCCAATGGTAGCTGGGTCCAATATAAAGCATTTCGAGTTCTGTTGTGCAAAAGCTGCAGATTTCTTAATATATCACCTTCAAAAAACTTTGGTCAGACGATCCCGTTAAAAAAAACTCGTATGAAAATAAATGGCGAGAAGTTCTCAGCTATACTCGTAGCGGATGTTCTGTACCTACGCCAAAAGTCGATCTCGCTTTTAATCTGGTTTTTTAGAACTGTAGATTCCTTGCATTTTTCACCAAGCGCGTGATGCGTGCGATTTTCCTGGAATGCCCAAATGCGCTGAAACTCCCGTACATCCATTAGATAAACGTGCTAAAGGCGATCCATCTGACAGCAATACTGACAGCGATATTTAACTGGTAATCTGGAAAGGTAATTATCCGTTTTTGCAGAGCATTATCCAGACAAAAATGTTAAGTCCGGTCCTGCGTGTCTGGTGAAGTCAAGCATTTTGTTTTGAAATCTCCCGGAACGTGTTTACCACCATGTAGCGACTAAAGACAATATATAGCCACCGAAACCAAACCATTTGTGATGCGTGACATCGCATAGCCCTCTGAAATGCCACACAAAAGCAATGACGTGGAGTTTACGAGGTTAACCATGGAAAGGTCAAGAAGTGCCTTATAAGACTGACTTTGACCTTTCGTCTCTAAGAAACATTTCCAAATATTTTTTGCATGTGCTTGAAACAGATTGAACCGCACATGAGGTAACCATATTGTTATTGATACAGTACAAACAAAAAAATATGCCCTAAAGCAAAACCGCAAGAGTCGTATTTATTCATACATTATCTTCTTACTTGTATTCTCCCGGTGTGATCTCTGCTCACAATAGTTATCAAATCCCAGTCGCCATACAACGTGATTGGAATATCAATGTATTGCAAATACTTCCTGACAGAATTCACAGTATCCAGAACTAACAATCGGCGTCCTATTAAAAAGCAAAAAAACTGGCTACGATAGTAATTAGAGAAGTAAATACGAAGACTAAAATTATGTTGTCCAGAAGGGACTGCAAGAAATCCAAGCCACGATAGATCGCGATTGCTTTTTCACCTTTCATGCAGTACGCAGCATTTTTCTGCATCGCAGTTAAGCACCGGGATAAATCTCGATGGTTTCGATGTTCACTCACGCCGCTCTCGTCAAATGTCGCTATCTATTAATAAGGTATCATAAAAAACTCAAAAACTGGCAGACTATCAGCCGACAGCGCAATGCTCTGATGACTGTGGTAGGTTTACAAAAACTTATTATTCTCCGTACCACGCTTGGATTCCATTCCGAAATGGTATCAGTGATCAAAGATCGAAGTCGTAACTGACTCCAGTCAACCTCAGGATCATCCGGAAGTGCACTGCAATTAAGCTGTTTTTATAGTGTCATCTCATCAGAAACGGTTTTCCCCTAGAGTAGTGTTTTCCTCCAAATATTTACTTCTGATTGTTATTAAATATTACTCAAAGTTAAATCTTCGTACTCTCGCAATAAAGCCCCTCGGTTTCTAATTTAGGAGGGACTCGACTAGTACGTCTTATTGTTAACAGCTTACGGATCGTCAATGCACTTTATATTGTCTCGATGCACACCCAGAATTTCACAAGCTTCCACGAGCTCTCGCTTTCGTATGTCCCCCATGCCGTAATGATTTCCTAAACCATCCAGGTACAATGGTAAATACATCTATGTGCAATTAATTTATGTGCCGAAGATATGCTCTAAAAAACATACGAGCACTGAACTTGTAGAAAAGCACAAAGAAAGTCTTAGAACATGTAAGAATGACGATGCAAGAACACGGATCATTCTCGCAAATTAATTGGATACCGTATGCTAGGAACGAATTATGGACCGTACAGAGTAAGAGTACTTCCATGGTACTTGCTAGAGTAGTGACTCAGTAGTCAGTAGACACTGCCAACTGGAGTCCTGACGATTGTGAATTACTTTCGATGTATATATTTTTACCTCTCATCTTAGAGTCTCTAACAGCTTACCTATGGAACAGCATAAAACAAAGACATCTTCCAAACACCATTTCCGTACGGCTGTTACGATTAACGGCCCGAAAAACATGCACTCGTCATCTGGGTGTGCTATCACCACCAACAATCGTTCGCTTTGTTTTAGCTTCCGTTTCCTCTCTGGAATCTGAGTTTGCCAGCTTATGCATTTATAAATAACCAGCATTCCAACGAACATTGATATCAACAGGTAAAAGGCCATTGTAGTACAAACCAGCTAGCATAAACTTAAGCAAGATTCAGGAACGTAGCAAAATTTGAAGATTTTAATTTTTACAGAATTTATTATGCTTACATTACTGTTTGTCTTGCTGCCATCAGAATGCGGCTGCGCATAACACAAGCACTGGCAGTAGACAACACACTGGCTTAATTTGCATTTCGACTTAGAAAAATTACGTGCCGTTCATTTTTTCGTTTTAAAATTTTAGGGAACGATTTAGACAGTAAGGCTGCGCTTCACAAAGAACGAGAGAAATGCAAGCGATATGCTGCAGTTATTGAAGTTCGCTCTGAAATTTTGGGTAATGACAAGATTGTGATGTTTGCTGCCCTGCAGTAGAGATGTTATGGATCATAGATTGTATGCTAGCGATTCTGCTCTGGTAGAGCGTACTATTAATGACTAGAAGTCTTGTTTCAAAAACAAGTTGTTGTCGGTCACACATTGTTTTTCAGGTGCTTTTCTTTTTGTTCGCTGCGGTTCCTTCCTGCATGCCGATCTTCGGTGGACTTCAGAGCCTGCTCGTGACGAGTTTCAGTCTTTCTCGAAGTATTGTGCGGACTGTGGCCATGAGCTCTTTCACAGCGGAAGAAAGTTTTACCGTTTCGTATGTGACGGCGCCCAATGATACGGTTGCAAAGCACATTGCTAGGTAAACAATAAACATAATAGAAATTTTTCATATAGTACGGTATTAAGTGATATCACAATAAAGCATGCTATTTGTAATTTAAAAAAGTTCGATGCATTGTATTTACTATTTAGAGGACTGGTGGAAAAGAAACTCGCAGCTTGCGTGAATGTTGTGCCGGGAATTGTTTCCATTTACACCTGGAAGGTGCGATCAGATACTAGCAAAATTGAAGTTCAGTTTCCGTGTCTCCACTTCTGGCTAATAAAGGCCAGTTTTTGCAGAATGAAACGCAAGAAGATTCCGAGGTCCTTATGGTAATGGTATACACTGTGGTCTCAAACAAAAGACAGGCTTTGAAGAAGATTAATTACGCCGAAAATTTTGAACTCATGTCCATATGCGATGTTCTTATGGGTAGATCATCAAGTCAAGAAAAAGCATTCTCGAAGAGATGACAACGTTTATCCGTGATAATCATCCGTACGACGTCTGCGAGGTTATTTCAACTCCGGTAATTACAAGTTTATTACAAAGAACAGTAACTTTTTGTCTGGTTTGCACTGTTGTAACAGAGATATGAAATACGATTCATCTTGCTTAATAGATAATCCAAGGGAACCCGCCGTACATGCAGTGGCTAGGAGAAGTTGTCAAGAAGCCGTAAAATCCCCTCTTCCGGTACATTTTGTGCGCGCTGTCTTTGCAAATTAATTTGCTCAATGGTGTACCAATGAAACTTCCTGTATATGTTGTACTCGTATCATGGTTTGCTTGGATAATGTTTTCTTATCTCTAACAGATTATGTTTACCATAAGTTTCTCGCTTTTCCTTTTCGACCTGTAGCAATCTTTGAGAGTAATCAGTGAATGGGTTTATCTAATTATATGGCCATTACAGTAAATCCCTATCACAGCAATGTATTTTATTATCTCATTACGCTTGAATGCTCAAAACTTCGATGCATTGCATTGTTGTGCTTGTTCAGTAGGTACCGACGTAAATCGTATATCATTGATTATTCAGTTCCGCTGTACTTTACCGTGGTTTTCATCTTCCGCTGGTTAACATCTTTTTTCATCTTCCGCTGGTTGATCGGTATTTAAGTGATCCAGAAGATTTTTTAACTTCTAGCGCTTTTTTGTAGTGCACAGTACTGTCCACAGTGTTATTCTTTTGCTGTTATGTGGATCTGAGAAAAGCACTACTCTACTAAACCAATGGATATTAGCAGAATATCCCGTCGCTTTCATCTACATCCCGACTATCGGTTATGTATCTTGGCTGGAATACTGTTTTCCTGTCTTGGCACTTACTGCGCAGGTTTATAGTAAATTCCGTATTTTGTTACAAAACAGGTTGTTCACTGTAAACTTGTAAAATACAAGTTACAGTAAATGAAAACTTTAAGTCATACGGCGTATTTCAAGTGGTAACAGGTGTTTTACAGTTACATTTGTAGAAGCAAAAGCGGAAAATGCGGCAGATTGCATCCTGTCAGCCACTGACAGTCCAAACGATCAGTTTGAAATCATCAGAACATATTTCACCGATCCGGGCTCACAAATGGCTTTCGCCCTTAATGGTCCGCCATTGTTTCACAATCAAACTGTGCGGTTCGTAATGGAGCTTTCTGACGCGTCCAAGAGGAGTAATAGAAAACTTCTTTTCACTGCGAAGTGCTAACCTGTAGTGTTTCCTTATTGTACGCTGTAGGATACTCTAGCATTCTGCCAAAAGAATGTGACTTGATAGCACAAGAGCTTCCCACGGGATCGCGTGTGATGGTGCGCATTGTACACGAAAGGTCAGTACTTCCGACACGGATTCAGCATGTTGTTTGCCAGAATTAAATCCGTTCGCTCTTTGCGATGCAGTAAAATCCTGGACCAAACGGGTATCGTTAGCAGCAGTGATTCCATTGTGGATAGCGAAGGCAATCCAACATCTTTTTTCATGGATATCAATTCGATTAATATCAACTCTGCCGCTGAAAAAATGGACTTGAGTATCCGCTGCGCGGTAAAATTATGCTTCGGACTTTCTCAAGATCGCGCAAGCTGTGACCTGCGCAGCACAAATTTCGGCAGTGTCTCCCAAAGCACTCGTTTAACTCGCACCTTGACAGAGAAAAGTGCTCTAGTGCAGCGCACTAAACGACAAGCCGGTAAGCAAGTTTGCTTTGCGAGAATTTCTGCAGATCTTTCGATTTTAGTACGTAGTAACATGCGGACACAATTTTTTATTAAATGTCGCTACGTTGCAGCGGACGAACGACCGGTTTCAGACCTCGTTTGCGTTAACAATGCACTCTTTATCTCACTGGTAACGGGACTGGGAGCGTTGCTATTGGTGCTGATCAGTGCAGATGGATACTACGCACTGAAAGCGTTGTCCAGCAGTTCATCCAAGCCTGGCGGACGACCTGCTGGAGAGATGAGCTTGTCTGATGTTCCCTCCAAAAGAACCGCAGTGGCCCAGCATATCGAAAGGTCGCGTCCTCCACAACCTCGCGGTTACCCGCGGTCACAAGCAGCCCGAGCCGAAATGGTGGCACCGCGTCGACCTACGGACAGACCCGGACCCTCGGGCGTTCCATCCAGCGACAGATTTTACTACTAGACCAATGTTATAGAGTCTATAGGACAGACGCATATTTGTACAAGACTAAAAGCTAAAGTCGCAAGCTCATAAAATTAACTGTTGTGCGATTTAATTTGGTAATTGTGGTACTACGTTTAGCGCTCATATTACAGTGCCTAGAAAGTCAAAATTAGTTACCGCATACTGCTGCGGTCTACACTGAGGTTGCTTGTCTGCAAACCGCATTTTTGTTTGCGCTAATTTGTACGGGCATTTATGCCTGATTCCGTTTATTGGCATTAACGGCAACAACAGCTCACCAGTCAGGATTTATACAAAGCATATATCAAGTTTTATTTAGCAAGCTGAACACAACCGTGCGCTACCGTACTTAGCTCGTCTGAGAAGTTTGCAAACACTTTCAATAAGGTAGATACAAAATTTTCCAACTGCACAATGCGTGAAATGTACATGCTGAAGGGTAAAACCGAAACACAGCAAGGCGTACCGCGATGGCACGCTTCACCTAACACCAGCCAAGATTGCACCAGCGCCAAGTCTGAAAATCCACGGTATTATTATAAGCCTGCCAGAAAGCGATTTCTTACCATGATCATCACGCCATCAAACATTTAAGCACTATACATCCGTCAGGGTAATTATCATAATATCCAAGCAAATTTCCAGCACGCAGACTTTGGAAATCAGTCTGAGGGAAACTACGATTCTGCCGGCACAGGATGTCCTGCATTTGGACTATGAGGAGAACTAACATCGTCGCCTTCGTCGGATGGCTTCAAACGTTTCTTCTTCTTTTCCACATGACCACGGCAATGTTCACAATCGTCATCACTCTCCGACGAGGAACTCTCTCTCTCTTCAAATGTCTTCGGCTTAGTGTAAATGCAGCAGCCTAAAGTGTGCCCCGTCAATATTTTGTATATGTATATCCTGTCGACTCCATTCTAAAAATCTGTGCATGCTTACATTTCGACGATTTTTTATTCAGTCCCTCGTTGTCAACCGTGTCTTCAGCCCAGTGTACCTCCCGTGACGTCCTCGGTTTTTTCAAACGCAGTGTTAATGTTGGTTGATTCTGTAATCATCAAGCCAATTCACTGAATTCTTGACCAAGTACAAATAATACGAAGAACAATTAAAACCTAGGCCATCGGTCGATCGTCTTCAAAAATCAACTCACTGATTGCGCTGGAACAGCTGGATTCTCCGCAACGGTGATAGTTTCCGTTCCTTCGCTCGCAAGCGTGGACGCTTCAGCCATGATGAAAATGTTTTTCACAAGTTATGTTCGCAATATGATTGTCTAGAGTCTTCAAGATGTATGACCACAATGAGGAAACTGAAAGCTGGAACAGTATTTAAACCAGCATAAAGCTGGAACGCACGATACATAAAGCCATCACGTCCCACTGCAGATTATCTTCGATTCCAGTGTTATCGAGTTTATTGTTTTCCAATACTTGGGTCGCAGTGTCATCACTCCATCAACAAGGCTCCACCCAGAAAAGATATGCGAAATTTCTAACAACAAAAATGGTGAAAACAGAAGTAACTTAACTTCGAGGAAGTAATGAGAAAACAGAACGAAAATTCAAAAGTCTTTACGCAAACGGCAAATACAAAATAAAAGTCGCGGATTTTGGTAATTTTGCCTTTACCTTACAACAGCCACTCGTGGGGGTAGGGCATAAACAACAAAACCGAAAAGTTGGCAAAACCATTAATTTTAATACGTACAGTACGTGTATGGTATGTTAGCCTATGTTCTGTACTCGTAATTTCGTATGTATGGCCGCAAATCTATTGCATCGACCACGAAGCTTGTAGAATTAAAACAGAGATAAAGTAATATCATCTTCACATTAATAAATCAAAATGAACTTGCAAAACAGTATTTTGTATAATAAAATATTTATTCTTATTGATCAGGATAGCCTAACTCAAAGCCGTAGCACAGTGGCTACAGTCAAATGCTAATACAGGCGTGCAGTGCACTGAGTGCAGCCGCCGTGCACATCCAGCCGATCCGCTGGCAAACGGCAAATGGATACCGAGCACCGACGTCATTCGAAACCATACCGTACTTCAATCCACAACACAGTTAACCGCGCAACGTCAGCGCTGTATGTAAACACTGATTTTTTCAAATTTTTCTAAAACGTGCATAATGCTGCAGTCGATGAAAATTTTCATTCGATAAATTTGATAGATGAAATTAGATGTCGTTGCAGTTTAAAGGCGAGTAATAATACAATAACACAAGTTAGTAACAAGTTCTGCAATTTAGCAAGAGGCTTGTGATACAGTTTACAAACTGAACTTTGTGAGTTGACTGAATCGCAGTCTTGCGAAACGGGTTGGAAGTCTGTTTATCTGCTGGGCGGATTCCGAAAAAATGGAGCTCCGGAATATTTTATCTTTAATTTGGCACTGGATCTTTATGCTGGTTAGCGGTTCGTTTGCTTTAAATACGATGGACAGCTTAAAGAGGGAGCATTCACTCGTGAAGCCGTACCAAGGTTTGTCCGTGATGCTACTACCACAATCCATTAAATACTGAACGTTTTTGCGGTGTTTTCGATTGTCGTGGTGTATGTTTTGTTGCATGTATCCTTTTTACTACTCTAGTACTTTGTTACTGTTTTTTGCACTGCATATTGTCGTAGTTTATGTTACAACCATTTGCAGGTTTGTGTACTCGCTTGTTACAAGAATTATGAAACGAGCAGTAGTAGAAAATGATTTTTCAGGTTCTGGAATGAGTATACCACAGTGGGACTTTATCGGCGCGACGATGGTGACGAACAATTTCATTCGTTTGACACCGGATCAGCAGAGCAAACAGGGTGCTATATGGAACAATGTGGTACGAACTTGACTGTATTCCGCAACATGATTTCTTTGCGATATGTTGCACAATATTTTTGACCGATGCAGCTAACGCGTAGCAGTGATACCATACTGGATATTTTTAGCCGGTTTTCTGGACAAAATGGGAATTTCAAGTTCAGTTTCATGTTCACGGACACGGAAAAGATTTGTATGGAGATGGTTTTACAATTTGGTACACCAAAGACAGGATGCAGCTGGGTAAGTTTTCTTTTCGCGGCGTTTTGTCGTTAATTGTACAGCGAGAAGTTACACTGGATAAAAATTAGGAATTTACATACATGGCAAGAAATGACTAGCCTGATGAAAAAGTACACTGTATGTGATAGTACTTATAATTGTAAAAGTACCGGGAGAGATTTTCGCTAATATCTAATTGATGGGCCTAAGCCATGTGCCAGACCGGTATTGCCAGCATGGCACTACAAAAATATGATCATTGACAGTATTCTTTAACGTTGCCCACGTTTTCAGTGATACTTGTAAATTTTGTTGACTGTGCAGTTTTTTTCTACCATGCCTTCTCTGCAGGGCCGGTTTTTGGAAATAAGGACTTCTTTTCGGGATTAGCTATCTTTATGGACACGTGAGTAAAATATGTATATCGGCATTGTTCTACGAGCTGTAATCGTTACTGTGAGTCTGGGGTGTGTTTGTTTGGATCTTTTTAGGTATAATAACCATAACGGAGCCCATAATGTGAGTTATGGCTTACGACATACACATACATTGCCCTCGCTTAAATTCCCAGAAAAAACTAATGTGTATCGTAGCACGAGCACCCTTTTGTCTCGTCCATGGTCAGCAATGGGTCGATTGGGTACGATCACGATCGGGACGGTACACATACCCAACTGGCGGGATGCACTTCAAAATTCAGAGGGAAAAATACGCCCACTCACGTCGCAATTCGATATGATCCTCCAGTTCTGAAGGTTTTAAAAATAAACTTATGTAATTGCCTTTCTAATTTTACGTTTTGGCATTTTTCGTTTTGATTGTAGGTGTCCATGGACATTGATGGGGAAAATACATGGAAAGAATGTTTTAAAGTGGAAGGAGTGCAGTTGCCGACAGGCTACTTTTTCGGAGTATCAGCTGCTACTGGGGATTTATCAGGTTACACATCTTTACCGCTAGCATAACTGAGAATGTGATAATGAATTCTGAGTTTTCGCAGATAATCACGACATAATATCGTTGAAATTTTACAATTTGGATGAAAATGCGGATTATGTAAGCGCTCCCAACATTTTTGTTTGTGATTATGCGGTATTGGATTGAAGATGGTAATTTTTTTTTGTTTATTAAATTTTGCAGAATACTGCAATGGCTCGATCTCGTATCATTCCTTCTGCGTCTAACGCTGAACCGCAGAGGCGTAAGTTTCGAAATACGTACCTGCATTGCAGAATGTTTTTAATCCTTGACAATTGTTTTTTCAGCTCACATAGAAGATGTTCCACCATCTACAGTAGCGAAAGTTGCCGGTTCCGGGTTGAAAGTTTTTGGATACGTCATTTTGATCATAATCATTTGCATAATTGTGATTTTTGGTGGTATATTCTTGTATCAGTATAGCAAGCAGGACAGACGCAAACGATTTTATTGATATTTTCATATGGAGGTACTTACTGTTTGTGTTACTTTAATGCACTATTTTGTTGTTTTTCCATCAAGTTTTAAAACGTGTTGTTTCGTCGTTTGCGGGCAGCAATTCTGTGATATTTTCCGACCAATTGCATTACGCCGTTGTGTTCGCAAACGTTCAATAATACTGGTCGTTGTGACAGTTTACGTTGTTCCGCTCTTGTTAGCACCAGCAAAGCTCAGCTGTACTGTGTGTAGGAAGAAGATTGCTTAATACTCTAGAAATAGAGAAGTGAAAGTGCTTTACGATCTTTTCCGCATAGTCCACCTGACCACCTCTCCTTTTTTTGATGCTCTATTGATCCAATTAATTTATCGTGAAAAGCGATGCTACTCATAAGCGAACCGCAAACGCTCGGTGGACGGAAAACGATAGCAAAATGGCGATATATGCATTTAACATGGTAGGAAAACGTAGTATCTTTGTTGCAGTAGTGTGTTTAAGCCGCATTTTAGTTTTATTATTCTACTATACAGCATGATCGGTTTTATTTAATTTCAGGTTTCAGTTATTCTGTGGTGGCATTGGTGGATTTTTTGTCTTTGTTCCGCTGTTAATGATAATAATGATAGCATCACAATTCAGCCTGATATCCCAAAGGAAAATAACTTCGCTATTCTCGGGAATCTAACAGTGGACAATGTCGTGGCTGCGGCATCAGCTCTCGTAAATAACAGAACTGCGCGAATTTATTACGGAGACGGCGTCTACGGTGACCGGCACGATACCTACACCGGAAATAATGGATGGGGCTCCAAACGCGATTACTCTGATTCCTATAGCCACGAAGATAATGATTATTCATCAAGGTCATACCACTCATACGGGCCACGAAGGGAATTTTTCGATGAAAAAGATGATTCTGGCTATTCTCCCAACTACCGACCGTATCCGAGTACAGCAGGATATTACAACGATAATCCTTATGCGATGACCTACAACGGATATCAGGGCTGGAATAACTATGGCCGGTACGGTCCGGCCTACGGTGGTGGAGGGTATGGGGCTGGCGCGTATGGCGGTGGGTACTACCAGCGTCCTGGCTACGGGGGATATTATGGCTCACGACCCTTCTATCCGCCTCCACCACCGTTCCTTGGATATGGGTTTGCACCCTATGGGGGCTCTGATAACAATGTGCGTATTGGAAATACATCCCCGGTTTTGTTGTAACTTAAAGGTCACGTGCTGTATTTTGCAGCTACTGCTTCTGTTGCTGCTCCTAAGAAGACGGGAAGAATTGCACAGAATACGGGTACCGTTTGAGTTAATTTTCAGAAATTGATATCACCGCACTGTTCGACTCGTAGTACAGTCGTAATTTCTTATGGCCCCGTGCCATAATAATACTTGTTTAGTTCCGAGCACGTCTGTGGATGGTGCCACGTACCACAATTCAGACAGCTGTTATGCGGTAACATTAGATAGTTCTTTGAATGTGTGGACTGCCATTAAGATATCTTTATACCATTAATATTAGCTTCTATTATTCGGTATCAATATTTCTGAGGCGCAGTATAACCGTTTTCCATACAGTAAAATTAATTATGTTATAACTTTTAACAGGAGAGAGAACAAATACTTAACAACAACAACGACAACAACGGCGGTTTTCCATTACAGCGTCTGTTTCCTCTGGTAAGCGCAACTTCTATATAATTTAATTCGCATCCGAGCAGGCGTCTCATGTCTGGCTAGAGCGACAGTCTAGCTTGGGGTTTGAAACCTTTATGCTGTAACCAACTGAACACGAGTAGCAACGCAAAAAAATTGTGACAACTCAAAACTTGCTCACTAAGAAATTGTAACAGCGTAGCGGATGCCTACTATAAAAACCTTGAGGATGTGCTTTAAAGATACTCGTTACATATTGAGGAATATACTTATTCGCCGCCACCATAATTATACAGGTCGCACTCGTCGCCATAATTATACGGGTCTGTGGTTATTCGAATTAATGTTTCATTGTTTCTTTGCAGCTGTTACCACTACTGGGGAATTTGTTCGGATGATAACTATGAACGAGGATGGCCATATTCAATATATTGGGAGTTTATTCCTGATATGCATTATTTGACCACTTCCGGAACACTATGGCTACGGAGTTGAAAATTAATGCTTATCTGTAGCAGTATTTCTTATGCGATCGTCGTACGTTCCCGAACTGCAGATCCAAAGCATCAATGTACATGTAAAGTTACTTTATAAAGTTTAAAGCATTTAGGGTTTGGACTTTGGATTGGTGTTTATTACGTATATTGTGCACATCTAGTTTTTTACAACTTTAAGTATGAGTAAATTTGTTCGTCAGTATTAGACTATTGTTTGATCGGCTATTAATATTATCATCGAAAAGATACGATTTTAACAGGCAACTGCTGTAGCTACTTGTTCCCATCACATCATCATTATTCATTTCAGCTGTTTTTTTCCTTTCTTATTTTTGGATTGATTTGCTTTACGGGCATTATCGGAATATTCATACTAATTATATAAAAGCGATGTGCTTCTCGATATCGATTACTTTTGTCCAGCTAATGTTCGGGCGATGTACAGTACATTATCAAGTACATATCTAGATATAGTTAACCAGTAAAAGACATAGTAAATTACCTGGTCCGCTTCAGTTTGCATAATATACATGACCCTCTGCTGCAACTAATAGTGAATAAATGTTCGCGCTCCAGTAAACATGTCGAAAATAGGTCTTGCAGTCTGCATATTAATTACGTTGATTTTGATTTGCTTCGACATCTGATCAGATTAATTGAACTTGTTTCATTTACTTTGATTTCACATGCTTGGTCATGACATAAGAATTCGTCGCGTAACTTTGGTCCATGACCACTTGTATAAACATTATGAACAATCACTTTGCCTTTGGAAGTCTATAATTTCAGCTACTGCAGTATTTGTCGTTGTGATGTATGATCGCGACATCCCGGTTCTGTTCCAGGTTCGGTGTATTTAATTCCGATTGTTATTAATTACACACAATGACCCCCGGGAACCGATCGTCAGAAATACTGACTGTTGCAATTGTGTTATTGTTTATACTAGCTCAATCTGTTTTGCGGGTAACTCATGCTGCTAATGCCGAGCCCGAAAACAAAACGGCAGTCTCATCGGTGGAATTCTCTAAGACATACGACAGTGCATTTATACCTTCGCCAGGAGCGTCGAAAAAGGCTGACCTTTTGAAAAATGTATTCGGTATACCGGCAGTTTTAGCCGCGTCTACGCCAAAGCCAACGGCAGCGCTATCGCTTCAAAAAAGCGCCAACTTGGCAGATAGCGAAAACATGCATCTTCTTAACTCCCAATATTCAGCTGTTGCTTCAATGGAAGACGATGGTAGCACACGTTCCACATCGTCCAACGGAACCGACACATCCGGGATCCGATTTTTGGAGCTCCCCAGCAGCATCAGTAATGTTGCATTAACCGGTACCGGAAGCAGTAAACGAAATTCATATGTATCTCCGGACCTGAATATTACTTACGCCAATTACAAGCCAATCATCTATGCCACGACAGCGACCACGAAAAGATACACAACAAAGAAGATCCAGAGAGCAACGCCGGCACCGGTGAGGTTACTAAGCCCATCGTCTTACGATATCATCACGGCGAAAAGTCAGCGCGAGAGCCGGGCGGACGACTACACGGACAGCGATTCCAGCGTGCCGGTGCAAACCAGTTACAAAACCGCTCAGAGTGGTACGACTTCTGGAGCGGCCGGCGAGGACGGCAACTATGGTGACGGATACAATCTGGGGTATATTGCTGCAGCAGGAGAAAATGCCTACAGTGGATGGGGAGGGAATGACTACGGAGGAGGTGGAGGCAGTTACGGTGGGAACAGCTACGGCGGCGGTAGTTATAGTGGTGGCAGTTACGGAGGGGGTAGTAGCGGCGGCGAAGCGTACCACGGAGGTTCTTCCCAGTCTGGCTACGGTGGTCATGGCTGGGGATGGGGAGGTTCCGGATGGGGAAATAACGACCAAACGGTATGCACAATTAAAATATGTAAAGCATACATCGCCGATATATTCTTCATCGTATAACTAGCGGAAACGACAGCTATTTGTTACATATCTATATAACAAATAAAACAGATGCAAAATAGTACAAGAACGTACAAAAAAAAGTACTGTACAAGAATCGCCAACATTTATTAATTATGCTCAGAAATACTTAACAGTAAATATTCATTAACTGTAAATTTATGCTTTCAGTTGTTGTACGCCCTAGCCATAAAGTACGCAAATTTACGGGACAGATACCAAGATGACATTGAGGTAGGTCACCGTAGGTGATACTGAAGTATACTCTGCACTCTGCAGACATTTACATTGTACAACGCCAGAAAAATTTTATACATGATTTTATTCATTGCAGTACAGGGACGCCCTTATTGCTTCTATGCAGAAGAAAGGATTATTTGGATAAATCATACATTTGATTGCGAGATAACTGTGTGATTAGGGTCTATGTATTATTTAATTATCAGTTCTTAAATATACAGAATAGTCGTATAAATAAAGATGCCAAAGCATAGCGAAACCGCAAGCCGCAGACCTGACTACAAAAATGGTGCAAGGAAATACTATCTGCTCAAATACCACGTAACATATGATATTAAACAGTAAACGGTTGGCACGTTAAAAACACTACCAGTAGAATGTAGATTAAATAAATTCCTGACAGCTGACTAAATTCCTGACAGCTGTCGCACTGCATGAAATTTTTCACAACTTCTAACAAAAAATTCTACTTAAAATTACTATCAACATTACTTATTTGATTATTACCCGGAAAAGACGCTAATCGACTAATTCATGTCATCGCAACTGCTAATATTATATTGTTATTGATAAATGCAGAGCGGTAACAAACAGCCACACCAGTAAGAGTAAAAGCCGTTTATTCAAATCTACACAACAGCTAAAATAAAAAAAATTTATCAGCACACACACTCGTAACTGAAGTCATAAACGATAAACCGTACCTGGCATTTCTCAGGCCATATTCACAAACACGCTACTCAATTTTGTACTTCACAGAGTCCCGAACACAGGTATATAACTGCATGAAACTTAATGATGACCCTTGTATCCCCAACCAGGTCCGTATCCAATTAAATTACGCCTTGCAATAACTTCTCCGACGAAAAACCAGCATGCTATCTCAATACCCACAAGTGTGTTCAGCCAAGCTTCCTAAAAAGCAATAACTGTGAATGCTAACAGTTGGCGGTGTATTACGATTTCCTTACTTTGACGGTAAGTTTACGCCAGCTTCTTCGGCCGACACCAGCAATTACTCCCGAAATACCAGCAATCCCTTGCGGAATTTCTCCGGGAGTCGGGGGTCGCAATTCGCTTCTGGCATACTTCCATGCAGTGTTCAACCCAGGGCGAGCATTTGTCATTGCAGCTAAGAACGCAGAAATGTCAAAAGGCGGCAGCAGCGACTAAAGAAATCTCTCTTTCCCTTACTTTGTAATGCAGGTCCAATTTTGGCTACAAGTTTAGCCATTTTCGGGTTTACTTGGCAAGTTACGCTGCACCGTCAAAGGCTGGTTTTTTAATGGCAGAATAGAACTGAAGAGGGAAAAGAGATCCCAGATTGATGAAATCCGCGGTACTGGCATGAAAACTTCGGGGATATACGAGATAGGAGATACGGCTACGGCTACGACGACCACGTACGTACGTTCATACAGTACGGTTGATGGTCAGATGGCGCCACCGTCGCTCGTGATACCGAGTTTTAATACCGTGGCAGTTGCACAGCCATTTTAGTGTCTTCATCGTTTCCAAAGTTTTAACTTTTAAGTCAGTAGGTTTCGGATTTTGCAAACCAAAGGAACAGTTTTTATATTCTGCAGACGTTGCTTGGCATCGGTTTTTCGATTAGTTTATTTTTTGGCGAATGTGCATCGTGGCTTAGTTGTCGTTTTACGGTTTTATCTCTTGAAAATAACTGCGTGCTGTACTGAGTAATTGGGTTAATACACTACGTGGCTTACCGTTTACTCCGTTAAAATGGCTGACGTTGCTTTGGATGATTACATTAAAACCAAGCGAATCACGCGCAGCGGACGAGGGGGTCGTGGAGGTGCAGCTGGTGGACGTGGTGGAAAGTCTCGAGGAACTTCGCGGCAGTCCACGGGTCTGCGTGGCGCCCGGGGTGGAATTACCAAGGGCACACGTGGAGCCCGCAAAGGAGTTGCTAGTGTGAGATACGGACACTTAATCGACTGTTTCCCAACTTGATTCAGAGTGGAATGGATGATGAACGGGTTCTCTTAAATTGCAGTATGGGCGTTCCAATGTTGGTGGTGGAGAACGTTGGCAACACGACCTTTACGGCGGAGCAGGAGCTGGTGGTGTGCGATCTCGAACTGGAGCTGCTGGCACAAAACTCTTGATTTCCAATCTGGATTTCGCAGTTTCCGATAAAGATATTCATGTAAGCGTAAAAGCGATGTTGCGGCCACGGAGATTACGAAAACTCAGTTACGGCACTTACTGGCTGTGAAATCTCTGACATCATAATCAATGAGATCATCGACGGGGAACGGTCGGCTAAAGCCGTGCAGCCAGTGCTGTGATAAATGAAACCGCGTCTTTTTCGAAGTCAGAAAATCGAGCAGTCACGGTTCCACAGTTAGTGACTAATTAATGTCCATAAATTACGCAAAGGTAGCGTGCAAGTAACAGCGGATGACAGGAAACGCTTGCCTGTTTATCCTCCTGAACCTTGCCATAATAAATGTGGAATTTTCTGGGTGAACAGTCCACTGTGTTAAATGGATTGTCCTTGGGAAATTACGACATCTGCTGCATGGAACGAAGAGATGTAAATTCACCAAGTTACAGCCTGAATAAACAGCTTACAGCGCTGACTGGGTTTCCGGGCAAAAATTGACGCTGTGTGGCACTCAATATGACAGTAATTGTGTAATTAAGATTAAAAAATATCAGTAATCAGCTACTAATGTTGAAATTTTTATTAGGATAGTAACCGATAAACAGGTATTTTAAATTCTTGCTTATTTTGTGACAATAATAATGGTATCTGCAGGTACTTCTTCGCTGCATTAACTTTCTCCCAGTCACCGTGTTATTAAACTCGGAAATTTCTTTCAGGATTTGTTTAAGGAGTTCGGTGCCATCAAGAGAGCTGCCGTACACTACGACAGGTCTGGCCGATCGATCGGGACAGCGGAAGTTATATATATTCGTTCCAGTGACGCGGTTTCTGCCCTGAAACGTTACAACGATGTGCCATTGGATGGTAAGCAGTATTAACTTTTGGCTGGTACATTGTGAAATTATTCAGTCGTAGTTTTAACCGCTCTGAAATTTTAGCTCTCTGCATATTCATGCTTTAACTAACGATGCATTTAATTTATTTATTTTTTCAAAAAAAATTTGTTTTTAAAGGTCGTCCTATGGATATTCAGCTGGTTACTAGTGGTGTTGGCGCATCAGCTAATGGTGCGGGTGCCCCTCGACGCCGAGGTACCGGACGTGTGGGAGGTGGGAGCCAGGGTGCAGTGCGTGGCCGTGGTGCGCGGTAAGAAATTGCATACGCTTCGCTTCCTCTAGATCAAATGTTGTGAACGAGGAATTTTTTTTACCGACGTATCTGTTACAGTGCCGGAGGCACTAGCACCCGTGGTGGTCGAGGACGACGTGGAGCGCGTGGTGGTGGCCGAGGGCGCGGTGCGAAGCCCGATGTCACTCAGGCGCAGCTGGACATGGAATTGGACGAGTACCAGTCCTCAGCAAACGTAAGGCGAATGTTCATTCTTCTCGATGTTATCGATAGATATCTATTTCAATATACGTTTCCTTTGCAGAAATCAGCCTAGAGGGCGGAACTTCATAAGACTGTCCAGTCCTAACCACTTTTATTGCACACGTGCTATATGTACATAACTGTTTTGTCCACGTTGACCCTATCTTCCGCTGGTTCGTATTTTGTTTGGCCAGAGAGGAGGATTTCCGTCATTTTGGTAACGCTGTTAAAAATTCATGCTGTAAATCGGTGGTTGACTGGGTTTCTTTTTCAGATTGTTTGATATTTCGCATTCTGTCACAGCTTGAACATCTTCATTGAATAAATTTTGATATTCCTGTGGGCGGTTTGTTTGTGGATACACGGCACCAGTTTAGGAGACCACCAGTCTGGGATCGGTGGGGTTGAGAAGTCTACCGTTTGCGAAATATCGGCATTGAATGTGCGGGTTAAGGACTGACGATTATGGTTCTTAGAAAGCATCGGATGGGCGTTTACTGTGAAGGCTAGGGTCATTCAGTATGCAGTTCCGTTTCCTTGGAAATGGCCGCATAATTTTCCACTCCGCAGACAGCAACGTGGTGGTAGATCCTCGTTGATTCAAACTCCATAGAAATAGAATGTACAAAGGGGAAAACGAAGACAGTTACATAAGTCCCGGACCGACGAGCAGTGCTCTGGTACTCGTCAAGTATGGATGTGAGTTTGCCAAAATTATGTGCTGTTTCGTTGTTCATGTCTTACAGTATTGTACCTAATTGCAGACAGTAGGAGTCTAGCCGTAAATCCTAACGCTGGCTTATCTGGTGTTATGGAACTGGTGAGACAAGCTCTCCGATCGTCAGGTAAATATATTACCTGCTCTATTATAACCTGATAGCACTATTATAACCTGCTCAGTGTTCGTCTAAGATTTTCAGAAACGTTAGGTACTTACTGTTTGTTGTAATGCGAGTATCGTTAATTGCAGGCTTGCCAGAGGTAGATCGTATAGAATTATGCGATGAGAGTGGGAGGCTGATTAGTCCATATGAGTTTCCATCTATGATGACGCTGTCGTCTTTTATCAAGCCTGACGTAGAGGAGACTTATTTCATCCCAGTTAGAGTGGAAAGTAAGATATGTTTTCATTTCCCTATTTCCTTTACTTTGCGCCCGTTAATGTAACTACATCGCGCTAAAAGATTACCCATTAATCTTAGTGCTTAATTTCGATGTTTTTGTTGCTTTAAGGAGATGGTAAGCAAATAGTGAAACTTGACCCCCTTCTGGCCGATGCTGAACGAACGGAGCCAGAAGTAATGCAAAAAATGAAGAAAGAGAACCATGTAGCAAAGGAGCGAAGAACTCCTAAGGGGGAAAACCTTTTTAATTCCCGGAACACTTTCCCGGAAGAGACTTTGCAGTCGTCAGGTCTTCCTGGGTCGGTACATACTCCGAAAGTCGACGGGAAACGAGCACATGGTTCCAAAAATCAAAAATAAGCCGTTGGGGTCGCGGTGCTTTTACATTTTTTCGACGGTGTTCTGGGTTCTTGGTAGTTGCCGTCCTTCTGTGTATTTTTAGGAGAATTTTCGAGAAGTCTTATGCTGAAATAAAATATTCGTAGGCTGTCAGATGTAACCAAAAGCAATAAATTTGAAAAGAAACCATTTTGCGAACAAAATCTGCATTTAAAAAATATTTATTAGTTATTACGTGTTCTGCTGGCTGATGATGTGTTGTACTGATGATGTATTGTACATGTATGATGTAGCACTCAGCAAAAAAGTACCACAGTAAAAGTACGATTAATTACGACACGAGTATAGGGGGAAAAATGTGTCTAGCCGAACCAATCCCTTGTACTTCTGATGTAAGCCAGCTGGTGGTTTACGTTGTGGCTTGACAGTGTTTTATGTAAAGCGCTGCCATTAAGATTGCAGGTACTGATAACAGGTAAGCAGCACTCGTACAACTGCAGGTAAACAGGCTAAAACTGTGTTATAGCCCAGACCTGCCTGGTGCAGTTAATACCACATGTACCGTCAATGCCGCACAGCCTTAATAGCAGCGCTTTACATAAAACGCTGTGCTGCCATAACGTAAACCACCAGCTGGCTTACATCAGAAGTACAAGGGACTGGTTCGGCTGGACACATTTTTCCCCTTATATTAGGTACAGATGTCGATTGCGGTGGGTTAAATTAATAACAAACACTACCCGTATTTCTGTCGCCACCAACAGAGTTATTCTTTCCTGGCAAAGTACCAAATAGTCAAATACGATGCACCATTTCCTTTCAGAGCAGCCAGACTAATCCTTTGTCGAAGAAAAGCCGATTTCAATTATTACTCTAATTGTTTTAGTTATTAATTTAACCACACAATATTATTACAGGTTTGAGTTTGAAATAAATCTTATTATTATATATTATCATATAATTATTTGTATTGTACCAATTTGAAATAAACCTTACAATTGTTATTATGCTGTCTTGGAAAAAATAATTTTTACAGTACACTACTGTACACTGCGTACTCGTACAGTAGGTTTCGAACAAAACGTTCCATTTTTCAACTCTTGCAACCACCAAGGGTTGGCAGCTTGTCATTGTTATTTGGTATGACTACTGGAGTACTGGTACGGACCACCGTACGGTAGAGTTTTGGCTTTTTGGTGTTAGACAGATGCGGGTAAGGACATGCGACTGCACTGCCAATGCGTTGAGCGCGCTGGTGTTCGTTGCGACGTCGGCCAAGTGCAATGCGGGTGACGTCGACAAGGCATACTACCTCCGGATGTCGCAACACTGCAATAGCTTTACTGTGTTTCACTTTGCAGTCTCATAAATTATTTCTGATTTTTTAATCGAAAATAGTTAATTTTTAATACCATTGTCATTTGATCTAACAATAAGTCGATAAGTCAATACTCAATAAGTGCCCAATTCAATAAATTGCTAATGCTGTTCATTACGTATGTCAAAGTTAATTTATAATTCACCGGAATATTCCACGAAATTTTAGTTTAAGATTTTAAGGAATAAGCTCTTATAATTTTTGGCTGATAGTGCGTTTAAGTAATTTCGCGACGCCTTTGGATTTTTGTGGAATGTACCGGTGAATTATAAAATCTTGTGGCGAATTTTGTGGAATGCAATGGTGAATTACTTATAAAATTTTAGTGAGGCACCAGCATAAAAATGCACCTTCTGACTCCCCATTTTTTTAAAAAGTCGGTCGAGAATATTTAAAATATCTGTTTTCTTGCATTCGTCGGGTGAAATTTTTGCTACGCTAAAGATTTTGCCGCATTTTTTTTATCATTCTTTTGCAATAACTGCATTCAATTGTAATTAGTAGGTCGAAAATAAGCACTTCGAAGTAGGCAGATGCCGGCTTCCAGAGTACTGTAGCTAAAACTTTTTTTCACTAGCAATAACAAAATCACACAGTCTAACATTTTCCAATAATATCAGTAGTACCAAAAAATAATACTTCGTAAGTTACACGTACGTACTTACCAAGAATATAATTTTTAAAGAAATGGGCTCGCAACATCAGGCGGCTAAACGTAATTTAGGTTATTTTTTATTTGCCAATTACCATTGATCAGGTGCTGGCCGAAAGCCGACTACTCTGTAGCACTCGTGCAAGTGCTAAAGTTATTTTACATAATTCCACATATAATGTTATACATATAATACCAGATGTGGTATTACTATATCTGCGTAATATACCGCAGGTGAGATGAAAATTAATATTGCAGCAACAACACATTTAGTTTTGAATAAAAAAAGTTATAAACAGCCGCAGGATAAAATTATGATGCCGGTCAATAGGAGTCACAAGCACACCAGCACTATGCGCTAAATGATTATTTCCAGAAAAGTTATGAATCCTTTTGTGGTGCACAGTTATCGGCATTTGTGGACACCGTGGTGCACAACAATGCGGGACGACTAGGATAAATACGAACTAATGACTCCGTTGCCGTTGTGTATTTTTTACACGAGTATTTTTATTTTCACATTTTACTGTGGTCTGCCATAAATTCATGCCGGAAACGAACGGTCTGTTTGCCGTCCCTCCAAATGTTTTGGTGTATATACGAGATAAAGAAAGGTTATCGTAGCGCACAAGTGCTTATACAGTTATACTTATTTATCATTATTGCATAATTTGTAAGTGTCTAATTACAGTGCAATCAGCTCCAGTACCTGTAAAATGCAATTTTTTGTAATTCTCAAAATCTGTAACATACGTGAACTGTAATTATTTAACGAGAAATTCACTATTAACTTAACTACATGCGTGAGTATTTATTCTTAAAGCTTAAAGAATTTTTTGCCGCATAACAGCATACGGAACTCAATAAAGGTTGGTTGTTCATAAGCACTCAAAACAACAGCAAAAGTTTTGTTCAAATAATTTAGCACAGTATGATCGAAAGTACAGTGCTCTGAATGTGCACTAATTATTTTAATATTTTTGAGATTTTATAAAATTTATGAATACAAAATTTAATCGACAAATTTTCAAAGTGAACTATTGAAATCGACAAAAGCGTAGAATTATAACATTAAACTTTGACGTACAAGTGCGTAGTGAACAACATTAGCAATTTACAGAACAGCATTAATTTACTGAATTTAGCATTAGTTGGAATTATCGACTTGTTGTTAGATCAAATGACAATGGTATTAAAAATTAACTATTTTCGATTAAAAAATCAGAAATAAGTTATGAGACTGCAAAGTGAAACACAGTAAAGCTATTACAGTGTTGCGACATCCGGAGGTAGTATGCCTTGTCGACGTCACCCGCATTGCACTTGGCCGACGTCGCAACGAACACCAGCGCGCTCAACGAATACAGTTAAAAAGTAAAACTTTTACTTTTTAACTGTATTTGCATTCGTAAACCTTGATTTTTCAGCATATCTTCTGTTATTCATGACCTGGTTCATTTATATGAATTGCGTTTGTGTATGCAAAACGGAAACAATTTAAATTTCGGACAGAACTGAATCTCGATGACTCTCTTTAACTCCAGATCCCACATGCGGTTTTGCGATATTTAGTCTTTATTGTTTGAATCCTGGCATAATCATGATCAGGGTATTCTTCCCAGCTTGCCGAACATTTGGTGCAGGTAAGCTATTTGATTTCCTGTTCTAGGATTCTAATCTTCTCGGTAGGGCATTATTGATGTGACGATGGACGATGTGGTTTTGGTGGTGTTGTAGTTGTGCGACCGAAAGGCATCTGCAGTGCAATGTGTGTCAGAAGCGTTCATCATATGATAGATCTTACTCCTCCGGATCTCCATGAAGGTAAATAAAATTAAGTCTAGACTGGACCAGAAGGGATCGTTTCTATGGGATTTGGACTTCTGGTTTTTTAAATATCACATGCAACCTCAAAGCATGTAGTAGGCATGTAGTATACACTGGTTGCTGTTTTTGTCTCTCGTCCGGCTGGTGTCGCAAGCGAACGATGTGGAACATTGGAACATATGTGATAAACTGTAGACTTGCAAAGCGTGCGTAGTTCGCACAATAAATTATGGCTACACGGCTTTGACAGATGTGGAGTTCCCTCCTAAAGACCTGTATAGCACGACTCCCAACAGGCTGCGCATCATGGCAAAGGTTCCTCCACCGCCCCCTAATATGAAGCCACCGTTCATGAGTAAAGGTTTTGATTTAATGCGCGGTCCTGAAGAAGTCCACAATACCTTGCTGCATAAGCAACTTGGAATTGTAGTAAGTTTCATATTTTATCCTAGTTTTCACCGGTTTACGCAAATGGCTGTTTGCTATCGTTAGTTTCTCTTAAATTCTGCAGACGATACTGAGCTTTTGATTTGCGTTTTTTCGTTCGCACTTAATATGATTGTTGAAAGCTTTTGTTTATTTACCTCTTCAACTTGTTTTCCCTTAGGCGCTGCAGGGTGGCAGGTTGAAATATCCCCATTTCGAGATGATGCGGCATACCATTAACAAACTTCTGGACACCAAGCGAATGTTTGCAATTTGGCGCGTGGACGCTCCGTGGATGTCTGTCACTAAGAAGAGCCCAGGCTCGCGTATGGGAGGCGGGAGAGGCAATATTCATCACTTCGTTACGCCCGTGAAACCCGGCCGTATCATCCTGGAAGTCGGAGGGGTATTCAACGAAGCGGAAATCATTGAAAAGCTGAACAACGTGAGCAAGGGTGGTTTATTTGTTGTAAATTAGCTTAGGCTTTGTGTTCGTTCCAGGTTGCGTTGCGACTACCGGTATGGGCCAAAGCAGTTTCACATCAAATGATGGAAGACGAGAAGATGGAGGAAAAGCGACAGGAGGAGCTGAATGCTAATCCATTTACCATGAAATACATAATCCAGAATAACATGCAAGGGTGTAACAAATGGACAAGCCCCTATGATTATGTTTGGTTTGGTAAATACCGGTGATTTAATGTTCATATACAGTATCGTTGCTCTTTGTACAATCGGTAAACTTTTCTAAGATTTTTAATCTGTGCGTTTCGGTTTCTTTGTTTGCATGCGTACTTCTTTCTTTCAAGTTGCCTTGCAATACCTTGACAACAAAATTGTGTTCAGAAACAGCACAGCAATAAAAATACGTACTACTAATTCTGGTACGAAGTATCGCAAGTTCCTCCGCTGCATCGCGCAATGTGATTGTGAGATTTTCCGTCTTTGGCTCTTTATGCATTTTGTTTTACTCCTTACTTTATAAAGCTACAATGACAGCCGATAAAAACGCTTCCCCACAATTGACAGTATTTATTGGCAGTCTGGAAGAAAAATCCGACGAATTTTATCGAAAAAATAAGAACATCCTGCCCCATATTGCTCGCGTGCTGTTAGTGGCCACATTTTTGGAAGATGGTCTGCGAATACTTACGCAATTTGAGATGCAGCGGCGGTATATTGCCGGAGTGTGGGCATGTGGACTGTTCGTCAGCAGTGCACTAATCGTGATCTCAGTATTTTGCCAACTGGTTCCCGCTGGTTTAATACTGTTTCGCAGATACGTGGACGTCGCATGTCTGGCACTGATTTTTGAGGTATTTTTTCAGCGATTTATATATAACATCGCCTGGGACGAAATGATTCCCAATGAGTTTGCTCGTATTGGTGCTGTATTACTACTACTGGCGGAAGCGTGCAACGATGCTAATGCGGTGCCCATCCTGTATAAAGCTGCTGACCACTATGTTGACCTGCAAAATCTGACCAACTGGCTGCAGTTGGCAGGACGTGTGTTTTTGGCATTTAGTGTGGAATTTGGCATCACACCGCTGCAAATTATCAAACTTATCGTCGGCTTTAGTTTAGCCATTTTAATTATAATTGGATACAAGACGAAACTGTCGGCCACGGTTTTAGCATGCTGGCTAACTTTGTTCAATTTTTACAAAGTCATATCTGGCTGGATGCACAATGAGATTATGGAGATTCTCATATACGGTTTCTTTCTGAATATTACGGTTGTTGGTGGTCTGTTGAATGTGATAGCTCTAGGACCCGGTACAAAAAGTATCGATTCAAAGAAAAAATACTGGTAACATTTGAGTTTTTCTGGTAACAAGTGAGTTTTTCGTTATTGGTGATTATTCGATACTTTTGCCGACGCCCTGCACAATAATAATAGTAATTATAGAAATTATTAGCAACACGTCTGTAGCCTCTGCTACCGCAACCGCGATGACCACCGGTGACGGAGAGATCAGTACGACAGGAATAATTACCGTAAATAATCAGTTCTGTCCTACCGACGTCACCGGTAAAAAATCATTCGCAAAGCAGTAAATACGCTCAACAATAAAATTATTGTTGTAACGTATTAGTTCAAGGAAACAGGAAATCCTGGAAATTGGAAATATTATGTTGGCAGTTTCGCAGTTTCTTATTTACAACAAATTTCTAGAAAGATACCAGGGAATGTGATGCACTTCTATTAAATAAAGATGTGCAGATAAAACGTGAAAACATATTCTTTGTACGCACACATTCCCTTGGTGTCAAGACAAACGTTACAGACAGACTTTATAAAGATGTAAGGAACTTATTTTGAACTGATTCCTCCCAAGAAAATAGAAAATCAAAGTTTGCACCAAGATCTCATACAATTTATTGATATTACTATAATTGTATGCTTGTTCTAATCACGAACACAAACCTGTATCTTGAAGGGTACTGGTTCTGAAGAAATTCTGACGATTTTCTGATTGATTCCCGGTAGTTTATAGTCTTTTGGCGCTTCTAGCCGGAATTTCTGCAAGATATTAGCAAAAAAGAGAAATATCTCCATTCGCGCTAGTGCTTCTCCGACACAAGCTCGTTTTCCTGCAAAAGCATTAACAAAACTGAAACCACCTGTAGAAACGCAATACTCGTAGACTTAATGACTGACCAATGGAAAACGGCATGAAATAAGGCGGTTCCGTCACTTTTCCATGCTTGTCAAGAAAACGTTCCGGCTGGAAAGACTCTGGATTGTCCCATAGTTTCGGGTCCATGTTGACGGCCAAAAAGTTAGGCAGGATAAACGACCGCTTCGGTATGCGATAGCCCAGTAATGTTGTTTCCTCCAAATTACAGCGCAGTACACCAAATGGTGCGACGTTACCCAAACGCTGTATTTCGCGGACAACCGCTTCGGTGTACGGGAGTTTAACTACGTTAACGACAAACAGTCAACGGATTGTGTGGTTTCCTTCATGTGGTGCGAGGTTTGTATTTTACGCAATGTACAATTCATTCTACTCTACAGTACCGTATCCGAACTAAATTTTCATATTAATTATTATAACTAGTACATACCACGTATACGATATTCTTACAGTATGTACTTGTACATGTACTCGTATAGATACAATACACACCCCGGTCATCGACAGTTATCAAACGATCGCGGCCAACGTTTTCATCCATTTCTGCATGGATTTTCTTCTGCACATCCGGATAGTGCATCATGTAGAGAAAGGCCCAGGACATGGATGCTGTTGTGGTTTCGGTCCCAGCACCAAAAAGGGCACGCACGTTAAATAGTAAATCCTCATCTGTATGACAGGAACTTTGTGAAAATTTAATTCAGGATCCTTTGATAAGTTCAAGTTTCGTTTGCGATTTTCCCATATCTGTACGTACGCTGGAAAGCCTTTTGCTCAATTTCGCTGCCAGAAGCGGAAACTTTCTTTTGCTGATTCAGGAAGGCATCGATATAGTCCGCATCCTCTTCGTTTTGCTGAAGATTCTTTTTGTGTGTCTCAATTTCCTTGCCACAGAAGCCAATGGTACGATTCCATGCGACTTTGTATTTCCGCCAGGTTGTCAGGAATTTCCCGGGAAGGAAACGCAGAATGGGATACGACTGCATGGGGCCCGCTTGAGCGAACGTGTCGGCAATGGTTACGTTATCGTTTATTATCTCCCGGAAGATGGGGTCGTTATGATCGAAACGTCTGCCGTAGCAAAGTACACATATGACGTTGGCGACAATGGCGCTGATAATCGGTCGGGGATAAAATGGAGTGCCGGTGGACTTGGCGAAAAGGTCACGCATATAATCAGCCTCCTCCAAGATTTGCTCTTGAATGCGATTCTTGCCCATGCCTAAATTTCGGAAAGTCTGCAGCATAAACCGCCTGCTAATTTTCCATAACTCTCCTTCCAAAGTAGCAATACCTGCGATAACAAAACATTTGCCAATAAAGTACATGCTAAAACGGCTTCTGTTATCAACCGAATTTTGTTATACTTCTACCGTGAATTTCGCCATCCGAGCCCGCAGATGCGTGTGTTCTGATAAAACCATCAGCACGTCCGGAAAATATATCCGCTTGGTCGATATACGCCGCCTTAATGGCTTTGTAATCATTCAGCACAATGGTCAAGTTTGGACCCAGGTACATACTGAAAATATTCCCGTATTGTTTTCGCAAGTCATACAGTGCATCCTGGGGTGATGGGCCCAGATATGGTCCGTATCCAAGCAAAGGAAGACCTAGACAAAAGCAACCACTGTAGGAAATGCGTACGTGAATGGTCAGCTGAAGCTTAATTAGCTACCTCGCGGGCCAGGAGGAAGATTTCGGTGTTTCAAGTAGTACCACACACAGAACGCCGTTACAACCAACACCAAGAACGACGGCTGCAGTAATATGGATAAAAGCTGGATCATTTTGCTGACATATCGTATATGGATAAAAGACCAACCAGCGGTGGAAGTAGTTCAATATTATGGTGGTGTCTCGTGCTTCCTTAAGTATACTTACAGTATGGATGTCAGGATGTGTAATAAATATCCACCAAAACTGTAAGATCAGTTCGTCTCTCAATTAAGTACCTGATGCCCAAACCGTGCCTAAACTGCCTTTAATGTCTATCAGCTTAATATCCTTACATCGGACACGAGTTACAAAGAATGTAACTGCAGAAACACTTTTCATAATAAACATTGTAACCTCGTGTTCCAGGTAACAGTGCTTATTCAGAATGATTATCAGCTGCTCACAAACAGATAGCCGAGTTCAGTTACTATCGTCGCATCAGCCGTGTGCAATCTTATCTGTTCGTCGGGGATCATTCTAAACGACCAGCTTGCGAAGGCTGTATCTTAATTATTCTGAACCTTGCAATTCTGTTAACTTATGCAAATAATTAACCACTTCTAGTTCTGTTTAATATTTATTATTCTTGAAGTTGTTACATAAAGTCGCAAAGTAAACAACAAAGATGTGAACAAAAAAAGTAATATCACAGGATTCCGAAATAAACGGCACTGGCTATAAGGCTTACATTACAATTTACAACACACGCAAACTTACGGTACAAAAATATACATTGCCCTCGCGGAGACAATAACGTTAGAATCGTCAGATAGCTGCTCGCTCATAATATTTTCAACTCTGCTGGAAAGGATCCACAAATGTCAGGGATAACTTTGCACTTTTCGGAATTTCACAGGACAGGCATCTAAAGATTAAATCACGGAAATTACACATCAATTCACCGTTACGTTGTACTGTAACATGCATCAGTCTCAGAGATGTACCAATGCTGAACATTTCTAAAACTTCAGCACATCTATGCTGCAGTTATGCATAAAATGACGTGGTAGCAATTGGATATCATATAAAATGTATTTATAATTCCTACCTTTCTTCGGGAAGAGATTCAATGGTGATATTTAACAGATCCAACTTGAATTGCAATGGTTTGACTTCCCGGCTTCCTGCTAAAAATTCTGTAACAAGAATTTCTTCCGGTTTCCTTTCCAATAAATCCCATCGATGACCCGGTGTCGAAATACAGGTTTCTTGTGGACACACCTTGAACTAAATAGCAAAATTATATTTTTATGAACGGGTGCGAAAGAAATTATGGAGCATGCATCCCATTCCAAATCGGACTCAAAATCCGTAAAAAACGTACCAGGTCAGACAGAGTTTTTTTACTCGAAGGTGTAACTCGTTCCAGAAATTCCAATGCATAATACGTGTAGCGGTCAATCACGTATACTCCGATTGCAGTATCGTGGTGATGCTGGAAACAATAATGATAGTTAACCACAATTATTATAATAATAACTATAACACAACAACGGCGCTATTAAAACTGTTCAGCCGTCGTATTTTCTGCTAACGAAGAGTGTCACTAACAATTCCCTTATCAACTAACAGAGATACATTTTTTATCCTGCAATATGTCGCACAACAAAAACATTCATAGCGATGATAATGATCAAGTCATAGAAATATGTTCAAAACTTTTTCCGTTATTTAAACTCACAGAATAAGAATCTTGACCCACTTGGCTGCTGGCAATGCTAACAATATTGGGCGAGTAATGTTTTTTGTACATGCTGACCGCTTGACAGGTATCGATCATGAATAGAATCTGGTTATAACGTTTTTTCTCATGCATCTGCTGAAATGCATCCGCCAACTCAATATCAGAAATCTCTTCATGGTCTTGGAATTTTAAAAATCCATCGCCTCCGTGACCTAAAATGCAACTTGCAGCCTGATGAAGCTCTTAAAGTAGAGCAGAATACACCTATCGACACCAGTGGCATTATCACATGATGTCAAAAATTACAAAAACATGCGCACCGGTCATATAAATGAAGATGTTGCTACCATCATCTGTCAATAACTGCTTGCTGCGAGGTGTACCAGGTGGCAGTCTTCCTGTCAGCAGTCGAATGAAATTCTCTACAGTCACCTGAAAAAATTATTGTTTCATGAACAGATACATACATAATAATGCTTAACGAAATGAAATTCTAAACGGACCTCATAACCACGGTAATCCACTTCAACATCGTCACCATAAACATTAATGTGGCGATGAGCGTTATTGAATACCGCACCTGCAAATAAATCCCCAGTAAGAATATCGCCCGAACCAAAATATACGAAGCAAAACATATTATAAAAATAATAAGCAGCATTAATTTCAACAGCACCGTTACTCTCATAATAACTACTAGGTAACAAAAAGGATTTCACGAAAGGTGTTTGACCAGACTGTATCGAACACCTAATGCATGACCAAATAATCAGGAATATGTACTATACGTGCATTACCTGGGCGAGGGTTTCGCGCATTGCATGGCATATCATCGGCCAACATCAAAATGATCTGACTAAAACCAGAAGGGCATTTTCAGAAATACCAATGAAATTATTCACACAAGTGAAAAACATTATTTTCAGGGCAGCTACAAGCACATGCGAAAAGAAAGCTGCACATTTAAGTGATTTAACAATGAAATTCGTATGAGTTATACGTTATTTTATGTATCGCCACCAAGTACCAAAAATGGGTAAAATTAAAAACTGCATTACCTGTCAGGTATGCCAAGGCGCTTAACACTCCGATACATGGATAAAGCATTCGCAACGTGTCGATAATTAAACCAGAAACGCGATGTGCAAACAATAACAGCCCAGTTATTGGTGTGGTGTGATTTGGCATTGTCTGAGCGGGACGCAGCACCAACAACGGGCAGCCAGGACAATATTAGCGACACGATCAGGCAGATCTACACAATGAAATCCCTGGTAGAGCGTTTAATAGATTCCGGCATTTTAACAAAAAATACCAGAATAACTTACCAGAATAACCGTAATGCATACAGACTTTATGCTTGGTGTTGTTGAGAACGGATGTCGATGTTCTCGATCCATCCTTTTTGAAAGTCGCGTATGCGATGGGATCTGTGCGGAGCCAGAGCCAGAAGCGAGGCACAGCTACAAGAAATTGCTCGAATTGGAATGGCTACCGTCACTTAACATCAAGAATCCTTTACTCGCTGCTTATGTTCTCACAAAAATTATGTTAGAAACAGCCTAAAAAATCGCAAGGGGAAATTAAAATTTAAAAACCATTTTGTGCGAGCGGTATTTCTCAACAGGGCTTGCGCGAAGAAAAGGCGGAGCTATCTCGCAGTGACGTCACAAACATTTAGATAAATTTTTTTAATACTGCTGTATTTGGCATTATTTCACAGAATCACAACAATTCAGCTGGGACTCACCAGGCGCTTTTAATTGGAAAAATTTATTATCCAAAATCTTAATTATTAAAATTTGCATGGTGCAAACTTATACTGTCCTTCGCTGAGTTTCGCGTGATGTACCGTGCGCCTGGGACTGGGATCAATCCCGAAAAACGTTCCAGGTATGAGGTAAGACGAATACTTGCGCGTTCGCTGAAATACCTATCATTAAATTGCTGAACGGTTTGTGGGAATTTCGTGCTAACTGCAGGCTGGGAAAACGAATGGAAATACTGCAGAGAAGGAGGTAATGGAAGATTCGGAATCCGCTCCAGAACTAGTGCGAGTGCTGGAAGGACAACGCTCCATCATCAGTGCTCTAGATTTCCACCCGTTGAAATACCAGATTGGTAATAATAATTCTTATCTTTTAAAGTCCGCTTGAAAAACTCTCCGCTCGCATTTTGTATGTTCGAAAATTGGGACATACAATAACTTGTGCAGTACTAGGCTCGTACTACGAGCAACCATTCTCCGTACGATGCGAGTTTTTTAGTTGCTAAAATTATGTAATGTCAAGTTGTTGTAGTTACTGCCAATGCGGACGGCTCTGTTGGGCTCTGGAACGTTAAGCCGGATACCCGCGCTCACAGGCTCATCGGTCACAGGGTACGTTGCAGAAAATTTTTATTTAGGGATGGGTGTAGACTTATCATGTAGTGGTAGCAACATTCTACTTGTGCTAAATGAAAAGCCCTTATGAGCTCGTGTAGCTTATTTGGAAGACTGCAGAAGTTTTGTTTGGTATCGAACTGGTCAGCGCAATTAAATACGTATCTGGTATTCACTTTCAACGGAATTTTGTAGTAGCAACACAGCGTCGTTGCTGGAGAAATTTGTTTCTTCGAAATTTATTCCGTTTTCCAAAATTGCGAAACACTTCGGATATTTTCTTTGCTCTGCTAAATTAGCCCTGCCATCGATTCAACATGCCAACCCGCTTGCCTTTCTGTTCTAGGAGGTTGTGCTGTGCGTGCGGTATGCTAAGGAAGGTCATATTTTAGCGTCTGGATCTCGTGATAAAACTATCAGGATATGGATCCCCGGAGTGTATGTCAGTGCTTTGATATGTATTCGAGGGGATTGTTCGATGCATGTTGGGAGTTTATACCTTTAGACGGGCTGAATCGATGATGCTGGCGGCACATTCTGGAAGCGTTTCGGCGATAGATTATTCCACTGATGGATTATCCTTCGTATCTTGTTCCCATGATAAATCAATCAAAGTACGGTGGTTATTTAGATGTCTGCTGTAATGACAATGAATTGACATAGTACATCTGTAAAGTAAGTATTACTTATGTACTTGTACATTTCCACGTTACAGATTTGGGATACCAGACGCTTCACATTTTTAACCAGTTATACCGGCCATTCCAATTGGGTGAATGCTGTCAGGTAAAAATCACATTATTATTTTTTGCGTGGAAGCGTCAGCCAGAAAAAAGAATTTTTTTTACAGCTACTCTCCCGATAATTCCATTCTGTTATCCGGTAGCAGCGATGGAACGATAAAATCTTGGAGTGTAAAAGATAACTGCTGTATCCGGTCTTATGATTCCTTCGGTGGTGCCACCAGGTCTGTCGCTTACCATCCATCCGGTAACTATTTTGCTGCGGCAATCGAAGACGGTTGCGTTAAGGTGTGGGATTGCCGGAAGCATGAACTGTTGCAACTTTACCGAGGTATTAAGCGGTCAAGCAGTTACACTTCTTAATGAATTTTTAACAATGTTTACCACAAGGCAGTCGCGAAGCTTTGCTGTTTGAGTTACGGGTTGCTGGCATTTGAGACTAGTGGTGATTAAACTGCATGCGACGTCATGTGTATTGATGAGTAGTAATATCTAATTTATATAAATAGAAACTAATTGGTATGACAAATGGAATTTTTTTTCCAGTGCATGATGACGCTACTACCTGTGTATCGTTCAGTCCGTCGGGATCTCACTTGTTGTCCTCGTCCGCGGATTCGACTTTGAAGATCATGGATGCTGTTGAGGGACACCTAATATACACTCTATACGGACACGAAGGCCCGGTTTCTTTCATTAGATTTGCTCCTACGGGGAAATTCTTTGCTTCTGCCGGCAGCGACGAAAGAGTTCTAATATGGAAAACAAATTTTTCATGACCTTGATCCAATTTTATTGTAGTGGTAAATTTTTCGGTATTGTTTATTTGATCTCACTGTTGTGCAACACTCCCCGTTTTGTTGTGCATTTTTGAAACCCGACTTTGTGAAACAAAAGGAAATCATACAGTCTGTACGTCTGTCAATAAACTGCAATATGAATAGCGAAAACATGTACAAGTCTCATTGCAGCTGTATCGCTGGGCGCCCTGGTGGATACACAAAAATCTCAATATTGTCTGTATCTTGGCATTCTGCTATTTCCGGAGGCACAATGGATGTCGGCATCGGTAGAGCAAAGGTCGGATAAACCAGTTGAGGAAACTCTATGGAAATCGATTCAACCGTATCCATTTCGATTTGCTCCACTTCGGGCTGCCGTCTGCTTGCTCGGTTTTTCTTGTTTATTGTTTCGAATTTCCAAATATGTTTTGAATTAGGGAACTGTTTGAATTTGTGTAATTCTGGATCAGCGGCCGATATTTTAACAACCTACAACATTCAACAATGAGCATTTCATCAAGTACTGTATCATCCCGGTGCTGCTAGTGACAGTGAAGTTGCTACTTGAGGAGGATTCATGCATGAGGGAAAGCATCGCTCAAAGAAATCATATTTTCCAATCGCTTCATTATCTGACATGTTTCACTGTTTGAATTGAAGTGTCTCACTTCCCGAATTTTGCAATCCCCGGCCCAGTCAGACTGCGATATACAATTCTTCAAAAATTATGCCACGAAAAAAATCGACATATCTTTATAAGATATCCCATATTTTCTACACTTCTACTGTAAATTCCTTACGTAATTACCTTAATGCCAACACTCTTCAATCGCCTGTGGATGCTGGATTTCGAAATTCTTCTGTCAGGGGGAGCAACTAATTCATTGTACATGGATGTCAAGGCCTGCAAAAAAGCAAACTTAAATCCCATTTGTAACACTGTGGCGATTAACATTTACTGTGAATTAAGTATATACCGATCCCATACTCAAGCAATCTGCGCTGTACTCTGTGCAGTGTACTGTACATATACAAAACTTAAACAGAAATTGGGGAAGAAATTATTAACATTATTAATTAATAATTAGCATATCAGAGTACACAAGTACTTCGCAACCGATGTATGGATTTTGAAGCGCCATTTGACGGATTCGATCATTTTCTGATTCCGACGTTTTCTGGTGCCGTCCTGCCTTTGCGACAGTGAGTTCTCCGGTGAGAGGATCGACGCGCTTGAGAATCCTTTGGATGAACGAACGCTGTTTTCCAATCAACGCAGCAATGGTAGCACAGTCCAGCTTATTCTCCTGAAAAAGACAACACTTGTTAACTGATAACTTACAGCTCACAAGTTAAAAAATTACTTCGTAACTAAAAACTTAAAATTACTATTACTGAGTACTATGTGTTACACAGACAATGGAATACCAAGATTTTAATACAGATATAGTTATATTATTACTCATCAGTCCTTCTACTTGTTATTGTTAATGTTGTTTTCGTAAAATACGTTCACGCACCTCCGCCATATACCGGATGATATCCACCGCATCTTGGGAAAGAGGTTTGGGCATTTTGCTTCTTCGAGCGTATGAAAGCAGTCATAACCATAACACAAGGGAACAGACGCTCAAAAAAATAAAGTACTTTAACTTATCCGCTCCATATCGAGAGTAAACACAAGAGAGCTCCGAGACAAACGTATTACAGGAGTACTGCTTTAGCTTTAGCATACAACTTGTTATAAATTAACTTGTAGATATATATAAGTATATCATAATTCTGCAATTTCTATTAAGTCTTTGTAATTTATCGTTATAAAAATAGTGGACTAATAAATGATATTATTAATCGATCCACTCACCATAAGGTAAAGTGGTAAACCCACAATTATGTAGTGGAGTGGAGTTTCACTCTCTACTACAGGATTCCTTTGCTGATAACGCGCCTACCGTGGGGGTTGCTAATGCGTCGTTTTCAAGAACTGTTTCCCGCCGGCGACCTATTATGAGCAGCTTGCGTAAAGACTTGCGCTTGCGCTTGCTTGGTTTCTCACTGTTTCTGTTTTAGTTTTTTACTTACCAGTTAGGTATGCAAAAAATGAAGAAAATTTTTAATCGTAGAACATCTGACGATTGAACGATAGCAGACGCATCTTCCGGGATTTTTTCTACATGAAGTGACATAGAAGTGAATCAGTTGACTCAACTTGGCTGCATTCATTTGTGCAACATGATCATATTAATTTCTGGTTTGGATGCTTTATGGCGCTGAAGCATAATGCCATAATCCGCTGAAAGTGGAGTGCTGGAAGTGGATCAATTGCTGATTGATCCGGATCATTAATATTATTAAGAACCATAGTCTAACCATGAATAAATTTTGCCTTGGGTTTCGAGTTGTGAGAAAATATCGTAACCGAGTGCGATTCTAATAAGTAAATCCGTATAATTTTACTCCTTGAGAGCACTGCCGTTTGCTATTTTGCGTTTTTTGTGACTGGCCAAGTGTACAGTACTGGTTTGAATCAAATCATTCAAATGGATCGCGAACTGGCCAACGATATCAAGAAAAAGCTGAACATCCATGATTCCAATGTGGGACTTAAAATTGAGAAGTAAGTGCGACAAGCTCAGCGTTCTGGACGAAGTAAATAAACGATTGCATAATTGGTGTGCTGCTCTCATACCAGATTTCTCCATAGACTTGCAGAACTTGAATGCGGGCAGGAAATTCTGGCCGTGATTCGGAATGTGGTAAACCATCCCAGCAAGCGGACGGGTTACGAAGCTGCTGCGTCCAGAATTAATTTTCCCTCGCGACCCCCCACCAAGAAAGAATTGCAAGATCAGCTCACCCAAGAAATCAAGTTCACGGCATTCACTGAAAGTGTCTTGCACGTTATCAAAATGCATCTGGACAAGAAAGAGCAGAAATTACTAGCTAAAGGTCTGCTCACATAGATTTATGCGGAAATAATTACCGTGTATGTCGAATTTTCATCTAAATATTGACTAATGAACTGCTGACAGAGATGGAAGGATTCGATGCTCATTGTGCTGCCATTTGTGGTCCCAGCAAAATCGCGCTGATGGACAAAGCTGTGGATTTGGCTGCGTCATCCGCTGATCGCATGGGCAATGGCGTCAAGGATTTTGCAGCCACCAGCGAATATCTACACCCACGAGCAGCGTAAATTACATTTAAGTTTTGTTGCGGTAACGTTTCCAGTCGTTTGTAACTGGTAGGTTGGAAGATTCCGAACAAATGCGCCTTCCATCCCGCTGCATGGAGTTGATCGGTCATATTACTGAACCTGTCATGGAACGCGAAAATAAAACAAAGGGGAAAACGTCGGCTGACGGTAAAAGCATTGGCCAAGAGGACCGTTATATGTGAGAAATATGTTAAAAAAATTGTTAAAATCAGTTCGTAGTTCGTACTCCATAAATTCTGCTATCAATTCGAGTCAGTAGCGGTATAAAATTCTGTCACTTATGTGATTGGATGTCGTATATTGACCATAATGGCTGATGCGTTGCAGCGGAATGCTTCAGTCTAAAATTGATTTTCGCGTCGACAAATTATTGACTGGTTATCATTCGCTGTGGGATTTTATGGAACTATTCAAGCAAACGTTCGGCGACGCGAAGCAGCAGAACACACTTTTGGCGATGGATCATGTCTTACAGTATGTGTTCTACGTTGACTGTGCTCCCGAGAGTTTTGATGTCAAAATTGTGTGCTTTTTTTTAGGGATGTACGCCCCTCGATTCATGATGGAGAAAACGTTGTGCTGGTTAGTACTGCGTGACAATTTGATCTCTTTAGCTACAAATAGAATATTATTTATTTGACGTTTGGCACTGTACTGTAGAGAATTCTCAGTCATTATTCCGATCTCAAGGAGCAAATCAAGAAATGCGAAATTGAAAAACAGAAGAACCATGCTGTGATGACCAGATTGACCGATGAAGTAGTTTCCAACAGAGAACAGATTGTCAAAATTCAAAAGATTAGCTTCAAGTGAGTAAAACCAGCTCAGCGGATATCTGTCCATTCTGTGGTAGTGGTGTTCTGCAATTTTCAGACGTGCACTGGGACAACTCGTACATATTATTACATCACTATTTTTAAGATTTTTTAATTTACTTATTTGGTTTTACTAAAACTCAGATTTTGTACTACGTGGCCCGTTTTCAGGATGCGCTTGGATAAAGCGATCAAGAATATTGTATCAGTATCGCAAGAGAAGTATTATATCAAGGTTTTATCGGAACTGAATGCGGAAATTGAAAAGCTGTCGGCAATCGTACCGGTGCCACGAATTGATCCCGAAACCGGCTTAGAAATCCCTTATTGCCAGTTTTCCGAAATACAGTTGAATTTGCAACTAGTAAGTGAAGTTCTTGAACAAAAAGAAAAGTTATACATCAGGAAATGTTCCGTTACAGAACACTCTTGTCACTGCATGCTATCAAAAGCATCAGTACTTCAAAAATCTTATGCAGAAAATATCGGATTACCATCTAGCAGCAACCAAATTTAGGCGGGAAACGTTGAACGAAGCGATTGAGGATTATTGTGCCGCGAGTACCGGTTTGGTTGTACTGGTGAAAAAATTGTTGGAGAACTCGGAGAACTTCAGTTTTTCAAAGGATACCCGCTTATTTGGGATAGTTACAAATGAATTCCCGGTACGTATGGTTATGGCACCCAGTACTTATTCTTAAGTCCATGGTTGATATGTGTCTTAGAGCAGCTACGGTCAGTTCATGTGTAAAGTTTGTACCAAAGGTTTTGCTTTCGGAAGATCATAGTTGTGGTTCGATGTCTCAGAGCAGAAAATTCAATACAATAAGACGTAGTAAAAGAGTGATTCAAAAGTTATCGTAATTCAATAGTTAATTCATTAATAATTCAATAGTTAATTCGCTTGTCAATAGCAAAACGAACTACAAGCTTTGCACATAAACGACAGATTTACAATTCTAAGTTCAAAACTTTTGTGAAACGGCAGGAGAATAATACTGACAAAATCCATGACTTACTTTACTGTAGAGTGACTTATCGGGTCGCGAAGAAGTGTTGGCGTCTTTGAGCAATCGTATTTCTACTTCGGTTGATTTGGAATGTTACGAGCACAATCTGAGTTTGGAAATTGCGAAAGCCTTGACAAGATTTCAGCAGCAAGATGCTATCGCATTGGGTGTTATTGAAAATCTAGAACGGACGCTGAAATCAGCGAAAGCGATCGAGATAGCGTCGTCGGAACCGTCCTCTGATTCCGGTAGTGGTGTCGATAGCGGGAGTGGAAGTGAAGGATTCCGTCTTAAGTTGCCCGATAACTGTTTTGAATCAGAAGAATCAAAACACGAATTTTACTTAAATTCCCTGAAGAAACTGCCTTTTTCTACTCGTTGGTCGCAGAGCCCAGCCACGAGTCCATTTAAGTAGACATTAGACAGATTGATTGTCTTTAACGCTACAGCAATAGATGTTGACTTTTACGTTGCTTTGACTTTTGGACGGATTCTTTCTGCTATTCTCGCATCCGTAATTTACGTTTGTTTTATGTTTTACAACAAAGAGACTATTTCTACCTCTGCGTTAACAAGTTTTGAGTTAGTGATCTGTCAGTCTTGAAGTGTGAGGGGTTTTATTCATTTCGTTTGAAAAATAAAGGAAAATATTACAAAAAGTTACTTCGAAAAGCTGCCTCGTATTAAACGTAAATATCTGTTTTCCATGGCACGTACATCGCGTTTCATGGTTGCTAATTTATGCTCAAGAGATATAATATCTTCTTCGACTGTATTTTTGTCCGTATCCGAACCTTCCGGGTCGCTGTTGTCATCGATCATTATGGAACCGTTCTCCGACAGCACCAGCGGCACCGTAAAACTGGTCCCGGTGGTGGTTCTTTTCCGGAAAACCATCGCTCCATCGTCGTCCACAATCAGGTTTTCGTACTGGCCTTGTACATTCAGAACATCCTGACTGATTGTACTCAGCTTGTCCTTTAGTAGGCGCACATCCAAGTCGATGATGCGGTTACGCGATGATGCGGCGGTTTGGAGCTGTTTTAGCGGTGGTTGCCACTGCCAGTTGGCGCGTTTTAAAGCGAAAATCTGATCTGTCGCCTGCACGGGGAAGGATTCAGGTGGATTGCATATCACATAACGCTTCGGAGAATCAGGCGACAGCTTCCGGTAGAGTCCCAGTGTCACTAGACCCATGCTGTTTAAAGCATCCACGAACAGACCGCCATACGCTGAGCCCTGAAACAATGTTATGTCACTACAACATGAAAGGAAATCGCCATTTCCTCTTGGATCCTATGTATGTGCCTAGACATATGCACATATTCATACAGTGTTACACGTGACCTTTGCTTTACATGTACCGTGCCAACGAACACTCGGACGGACTGTTAAGGTTTTATGCTTACCACATGTGACGATAGTGAGCCCTCTCTTATTTCCTCCTGAATGACCGAAACCTGAGTAATGAGGAGAAATAGTTATAAAAACAGTCGTCTTTCATTGCGCCGCTATAATCTGTGTACAATCTTATGAAGTTGCGCCGCACCGGAGCTTGTTGTTATAAGATTTGCAAACAGGTTGCGCAAATTTCAGTTTATGGTTTTCTAAAAGTATTTTAATTTTTTGTTACTTGGTTGGTGACATCCGCTGGTTTAGATATATTCTCGCCACCGATCAATCCCGCTCCTTCTGCCATAATCCGTTCCAGCTCTAGAGAAGCGCCTCCGAATATTATCGTATGAATAACTTTCGTCAGGGTAGGGTTAAAAAAGGACGTAATCATAAGGAGATCAAGAACGCTGGCAGCAAAAGCGCGGCCGCAGCAATAAGGCTGAGTCATGTAGAATTCTGTCCCCGGCAGATCAGTGTCTTCCTCGTCCAAGAACATTACATTGGAATCACGCACTGCAAAATATCACCAATCAACTATAGTAATTGGGTGATCGCATGAATATCAGCCTGAAACTTTCGTATACGTGTTAAAAGCGAAAGAAATAACAGTACTAGAACGTCAGAAACTTGTTTGTTTTACCTAAATCTGTAATGATGGGAACTTCATATCCCGACGTCCTATTTGGACAAGGCCGTTGGGAAATTTTTCTTGTTAGTGATGGCCGCGTATCGAGCGGAATCTGGAGGGAATTGACAGTTTTGGATGTGGAAAGTGCCGGTTGCCTTTGCAGCAGCGGCTTAGCCGGTAAATCTGGAGTTGTATCCGATTCGTCCGTTCCGCTGATTAGTCGTCCTTCGTCTTTGGAGAATCTCATGGCCCGCACATTCAGTGTGGCCAGCACTACGGCCTTGTCCAGCATCGATGGATCGGCAACCTTTTCCGCACTGTTAGGCGCACCGAGGATGACGCACATGGTGCAGGAATTTAGATTGACCGCTCGTAAGTCAGACCGATTCAAAGCCGTGCCCTGCGTCGAAAACGTGAATAGCTTTACTAACCGGTCCCGGACTTCACAACGGTCGCCGTTCAGACTTTTATCACAATGGTCATGCCCAGACCCCAGTGATATGCATACCTTGACTATGTAGATTCCCGGCAGATTATACAGATATTTCCACTCTTTTTCGAGAAACTTTGGATCACCCAAAACCACGATGTCCAATAGCTCTTTAGCCGGGATTACACTGGATCGTAAAGGAAAAATGAAGCTCGAGAGACCGATTATCTGGGATTTTTCTTGCGACAAGACACACACGACAATGTGGCGCTTAAAGGTCGCCGTTGCTGCTTTCTTCCTGTTCTGTCCAGATAATGCAGTAATTTGTATGGGCTTCTAGTTTTGTTTGCAGTAATATAACAAAAAAAATTGTCTCTGTTTGCTGTTTCTTAACTTACCACCGTGGCAGAACCCATGGTCCGCAAAGGAACCCAGTGAAACATCCCTAAAATTATAGTTGTTATGCAAAAATATCATGCAACTCCGTAAATCAGTTAATGATAACATACGAGTAGTATATATACGCCGTATTAAAGCTAAGTCAGATCTACAGTAATTGTCGAAGTGCATTAAAATATCTATACAGATATAGTATACGTAATACATATACATACCCCTTAAAGATCGCTTCGTTTGCACTAGTGCAACGTCATAGAAGCGAATGATCAGAAACCTTCTGAATAATTATTAATGTATGATATGCAGAACTCAGGAGAAGTGCCAAAAAAGTGAAAAAGCTCGTTTTTGAACAGTAAAGTCTATTTGACTTCAAATTTCCGAAAACATTCCTTGTTGCTTGAGCTTAGTAACGCACCTGTAGAGTCGTACATGCTTTCGTTGTTTTCGTTTTTCGGACAGGGAATCACATGCTCTTTTGGAGGCGCTTCCGCGTCAGCTTTGCTGATGTTCGTTAAACTCGCAGAAGGACTGATCATATAAAATTATTACATGATCTCACTGTTAAAAAATCTTAGTATAGGCGCAATATAGTATACGCACGTTGCCGGATATCGACAAATATACGACCAGATTTTCGATTCCACGGCTGTTGCATTGAGCTTGTTTACGGTTTTCGCTAGAACCGATTGTTGATGCGCGATTTTTCGTAGTTCATCTGATTCTTCGTCTTCTCTTAGAGAATCATGATCTAAAAAACGACACTTTCAAAAATAGCTTTACCGCGTTGAACGCAATCAATTGCAAAGGAGGTAAATGCAGCCAATTATGCGTGTAACCAGACTGGTATTTACCAGGGTCATCCAGCGATCTGCAGCTACACTTTTTTATCAGCTGGACATCTTCCACGTCAACATGACATTTTGGGCAATAATACTGCGCACTACAATTATTAAATTAATGTTACGATAGTCAGCAACGGAATACAAAGCTACCGTTCAGCTGGTTATTTTAGTGCTTTGTGTACCGGTCGGCTTCTAGCGTATCTGCAGCAATGAAATATCCACAGGTTCCCGGCAATATAATTGTAGTTGGTAGCGGATTGATTTGCGGCATACTTGTTATGTCTGACGGATCAGCTTGTATTGCCAGCAGGACAATTTTTAGACGTCTCTGCAGCGACATTATTATCACATTCAGTGTCAAATTTACCTGATATTTTAATGTTGAATATATTGATAGGTTATGCTGTCAGTAAATATGGCACCTTAACTGTGAACTATCGAAACGAAAGCGCTGCAGCATCAGCGTGTGATGAACAGTTTGTGCTTCGCTTGAGCACGTGCACTTACATAGCAAAATTCGCATGCCTGTGCAAAGGTCATACCTGCATAAAAACACCAGTTGCGTTGTTTTTTGGATGTTTTTCTTACGTGTACTCGAATTGTAGATTTTGAGGTAACTCGGTTTTTTACTAATTGGTTAATGTTGAGTTCGATTAATCAGTTCAGCTGTTATGGATGTGATTCTGCAGTCGTATAGCAGCATACCCACAAAAGCATCTCCAAATGGCCGGCAGTATAATTCTAACGCAGTTCCTTGAACGTAATCCCGCTGCCAGTCCTCATCAAACTGAAAACTAAAATTATTATATTTTTGAGCATCCGTACGCTGGCTGAATCTTATTATTGTACAATTTATGCGTCTGCCTGCTGATACATGATCAATAATAATATTGTTAACACTTCTAGGGTGACAACCGCAAAGGTCAATCAATAAATTCTATTCACTATACAATAAATAAATAATCAATAAATTCTATTTTTTATAAGAATTACCTTTTTATTTGGGTCATAAGTCCTTGAAGTGAAAAAGTTAGCCATCAAGGTGGAAAACCCAGGTGCTAAACAGCTTTGTGCTAGCAATCCCAATCGCAGTTCTGCTAAGCAAATGCATATGTCGCCGTTTTCCGGATTCCAGCTGGGTATGTTTTGCAGATACGCCTGCCGTGACATTTCGGAACATAACGTGATTGTGTGGAAGGTTTTTGAGATTGCGGCGGTATTACAGTAGCGTCTTTACCTTGTTGTGATATTGGGTTATTTGGACAATTACTTGTGCGTCGTCTTTATAATTTTTAATGGATACTACGCGCATAATATTAGCCGCGTCTTCGGCATCCGTGTCAGCCGCTGTCCGGTCGGCAATAATCAATACAGCTCTGGCTTCCACCAAATTCACACGGGCTAAATCCTTCAGACTCATAACTGTCCCCCGTAGATAATCCAGTCGACTGAAATATCTCTCCTGCAGCGATTCCATAATTTCATCCGGTTTTTCTCTCAAAAATTTCAAACATTTGTATTCTTCAGAGTTCTGAGATACTGGGCAAGATGGATAATTATGAACCCCACGAGTTTATGATCTCTTACTCGGATAAGATCACAATTTTGAAAAATTCGCTGATATCCCGGTCCGGATGCTGTGAACAGATAACAATAAACTTTGCAAGAACCAACAGCGCCGCACTTTAGAGTACGTAATTATAATGATTAACTTGTTCGTTACTGTTTTCGACCGACTATAAGGCACGCACCATTACCGACTATAAGGGTAAGTACACGCACCATTACCTGTCAAGTATATATATAACTGTCATACACTATGCATAATTTACTACGGCAGAATAATGTCATTATAATGATATTCCTGGCCCACAACTATTTTGTCGCAAACGAACATTTATTAAGTCAAGTATTTTTCATACAGCTATCTTACATAAAATTCCTTAAGAAACGCTTCCATGGCTGAGGCGCGCACATGACCGCAGACAATTATATGCCTACAAATCAACATTGTTGTACCACAATGTTTTTTGTAAAATAAGTGTTTTTAATGGCCAAAATTAAAGGTATAATAATTATACCGTCGCAATTCGATGTACGCCCGAAAGACGAGTTACTTACAAGAACATAGGGGATGGCGTATATTTTTTATCGTAGTCCGGTTTGAGCTTAACTCGTTCAATAATCTGTGGAATAGCTCGCGCCACAATTCCCTATAAAAACCAAAGGTGCTTATCATATACGTAAAGTGTGAACTCTAAATTTGTTGGGTTTACAAGTTAACACTGAACCACGAACAATTTATTTGCATGCATACTTGAATAGTATGCTTTTCAATTGCATAAAGACTATAGCTGCTTAAATATACCTGCGTCAAGCTATGTATCAAACATTAAATTTTTAATGACATGCCGGGGATTCGAGCTTACCAAAGCTAGAATTTGGAAGATGTAAATGATAACGCGTCCAAGCATGGTATACATTCTCATTCCGCTCAGATCAAGAAGAGTAATCCTTCCGTAAACATATAAAAAGCACCGGAAGAACACAATGGCTTGACCATTGTAAAGTGGCACGTTATCCACATCGTACAGCCAAGGGTCACCCATGTTTTCTGCCTTCAAGAAAAATCGCATACCTTATCAACACAAGTACATTTGGCAAAGTTATAGGAACAAATGAACAAATCCACTTATCGTTATTTATAATTAGCTTTACTGCTACATACCGCATAAACTAAATATTTATTTTTTCCAACCATATGAAGAAAAATCGTACTCGAAGAATGCAGACCTTTGCGGGAAAAAATCATACCCTTGTTCCAGTAAAATTGTATTTTCAAAACACATTTCATTAATTGTATGTAAGGTTTATATAAAAAAATGAAAGAATTTTAATAATTGTGCTTGATATATATATATATATATATATGTATAAAAATTTATATTTATGTTTCCATTTCGTGCTTTAGATTTGCATGTTTCTGCTTTTCAACAAACCAGAAAATGGATGATTCAGTAAACAAAATTATCGTTATCGTAGCCTGAAGACATTTACGAGACATATCTTCTGAGAAGAAACCGCATTTGTCTCCCTATTAGGAAAACCATTTTTCTAGATAGCCTAAAAGTCAACGGTAATCGATAGGTGTTGTGATTGACATCCCGTAATAATTGCCAGCTTTTTGGTGTTGATGCACACTATGACAAAATGATATTAATTAATACATTGGCAACACATCTACATTCGTTATTAGAATTCTGAATAAACTGTTGTTTTTGTAACGGTAGCAAAACAATGGCCGGGTAATGCGGTTCTTGCCAATGAAGACGGTGGTGATTATTCTACAGAGCGCACGAATTCTGCAACTGTATTGCTCTATGCTTTTGTTTGGATTTTAGTTCTCTAAGAAGTCTTTGTATTATTTTGTAGTATCCTTTAAAATAAAACTTGACAGAAATTAAAAAATGTAATTTAGCTTTCTATTTTTGTTTGATTGTACGTAGCAGAATTTTTACTTAAACTAGTCCAGATTTAGAAAAAACCTTATCTAGTAACAATGGATTTAAAATGTAATTGTGCGCTTTACCACGTGCAAAAATCCACCGGCAATAATGATGATAGCAAAGACAAGGAAAATTAGTTTCGCCAAGCGAACGGAATTTGTCGATCGAAGAATGCGCCGATGTGCAAGGATTTCCACTAGCCACTGAAAATTATAGGCGCGAAAAAACGCAAAGCCTAAAGGCAAGAAAACAAATCAATCGCCACGCCACATGTTGTATGCGATGGTAAGCAGGATGAACAATTATCACAATAATCGTATAACGAATTGAGCGCTCACCTGTAAAATACCGGTTTAGAATGACACCCAGCACAACACTGGGTATTGTAAAATAGTCAACGACGGAAAACATGGATGTAATCACTTTTTGTTTCCGATCCGACCCAGCTAGCTGTGTGAAAATGCAAAAGAATACAATTCATGAATGCGGAGGTTAATCTTCAGACTTGCATGCAGAAAGCCATTATATTATACCCGTATAACGAAGAAACAAAGCATGTAGAGATTGGCGCACAAGTCAATCACTTGGTAGGCGTTCGGCAGTGTTCCACAAATTTCTAAACTTTCCACCTTACTGGAGTAATAAAAACGTTAAAAAGTGTAGCTCCAAACTTGCAGAATGTAGTTGACACAGATGTGACAACTGCTTTTTTACCTCGACACTTTCACCAAGTATATCGACAAAGAGACCGCGCTGCATAATACGCCAATTCCCATCTAAAATGCACTAAACTGCTTGAAATGTACATTTATCTTTTTTCATTGGCGCTCTATTACAAACAGCTAACAATCTTCTAATATCTTGATCTGATTAACCTTTTAAAATCTCGGAGCGTACTTTATCTGTACTGATTTACAACTGCCCATATCAATATACATGTAAATATATTGCGATTGCTTCTTTTTTATTTATCTGCGTTATGACCAACAAAACTTTTCACACAACAGCAACCAATTTCTCACACAATCTACATAAATCGTGAGGAATCTATATCTATGCAAATCCATGTATATTATATCTACATATGCTTAAAACTGATATCGAAAATTTTCAAGTAGTAGCACCGAAGAGTCGAAAGGGCACGCTCGGTTATTCCCACCTCTTAATGCATGTGCACCTCACGTATCCCGCAGTATCCTGGTTATTGTAATATTAAATCGACGAATCAAAGTGTTTGGTTGTTTTTTAAAAAAAGTTTTAGACGGAAGCAACTATCGATTAGAATATTCATTACAAGCATAGATGTGCGGAAAATTATTAATGCCAGTTCCGCTGGCTTTGTTAAGAAATCGGTTCAGGAGATGTCAGCGTTATGCTGCAAAATATTGATTGATTGTTTAACTACAGGTAAAATATTCAATGTTTCTGCAATTACAACCATATATGCACATGATTTGTCAGTATTCGGCGCCGAATTACTGCAAGCCTGGATGTAGCTAATTATGTACTTAGTACTATATTAATAGCCTATGTAATGCGTTAAGGCGCTACAGCCATGAATATTGCAGCAAACGAATGCCACAGAAATGTTGCTACTGAAAAATTCTGTTGTTATCAACTATCAAGTCTACATTGTGCCCGCATAAAAAAATAATAAGTACACGGTGAACCCTTGACCAGCACTTTTATACCAACCAGAACTTGTCCGAGTGGTGCTTGAGGAGACGATGCTTCGGCCAGAAATATGTCGAGCTTGGATCTATTGGCTCGGGCCTGTGCCAGCTGTTCAAGCCGATCCACAGCCGGTGCTTCAATATTCAGCTCCTCGGCGATTTCGGCTTTCTCTTCCGTTTCCGCGTCGGCTGTCGCGCGCTTACAGGTGAATCCCTTGCGAATTTTCAGTAGGCAAACATTTTTTATCTTTTTGAAATTTATCAGGAACAGTGCAAAAAGTGGAACGCCGATGCCCAGAAAAAAATACATCCAAACAAGATTGGGCGTTCCTAGTCTCCAGCATGGCGCCGGAAGTCTAAAGCCATAATCACATCATAAATTGACAATCGATACAGCGAAAGAACTACTGAAATGCTTTACATTAATTCTTCGCCCGGGATGACTGTGTAATTGCGCCGCACAATGGGCGGCTTTGGAAGAATACACTGAGACGCATCCATGATAAATAAATGTTTTGGATTTTTCTGTTGCAAGAAGCGCCGGGAAATGTGATGATCAAATTATAATTTAACCTACATGGGCAAAAAGACACCTTTTGCGACAGCACGAATACTGGAAAACCGGAACTGCTTCTAAACTGTTGTGCTACCTGTGGATTTCATTACTAACTATGTGCACATTAATGCGATCAAGGTAGCACAATATATTGTGTGTCACACACACAGACATAAGCGCGTGCATAAAATTTGCGATGACTACCTTACACAATATATTTAGAGAATGGTGCACCAAAAATCTTCTGTTCTTAACCACGTCGGCGATCGCTCTATGTGACAAGAACGCATGCCAAAAAACCTGTGCTGCAGTTATGCATACATATATTATTGTCGGTGAACGGATAAGCCAACTTAACGGTTAACTGTTAGCCAAGATAGACATTTTCAACTGTATGATAACATTGAACGCGGCATTCAAAAACTATGCATTCTTACACCAAGTCCTAGTAAAAGGTTAAGCTATGATGAAACACGTTGAAAAGAAAACAAAGGTTGTGTGTGTCAGCAAAAGTTGTTGTAAGAAATTGGGAAACGGTTTTATGTATAAAACGGATCGGAAGAACTGCAAATATTATAATTTGTTGTGAAACACACAATATACGTCCAGTTGTATACAGTTATGCTAATGAAATTCAGATTCAGTTGTCTGCTATCTTGTTTGATTGCAATTTGCACATATAGATATATGTTTACAAGTGCGGGATGGCGGCTACTGTCCTGTTCCAGAATATTTTGATTTTGAGTAAAAATAATAGAGAAGCTAGCTGTGGTATTAACGCTAAATAACAAACACTGCATTTATTTCCTTTTTTGACTAACCAAACGTTTCATTTTTCCCTGAACAAATACGCATACTGCTTGGAGAAAAAATTTTACAACCCAATACACGCGTAAACTTAAAGTATATGTATGATTTATAAAAACGTTTGGATTATTATTCTCGGTAACCGTCAAGAAAACATTATGAAAAGATTGCATTATTGTTCGAAATTTTGCTTTGCATGACCGTGAGATGAAATTAATAATTGCAGACTGATAGATTGCCGCAATCGGGAAGCGCCGTCACCTCCGGGCAAAAGTGAAGCAGAATGTGGCATTGCTAGCTTCTAATTCGTAAAATTATACCGTCTCAATATGAATAAATTATGAATAGTACTTAACAATTTTCTACGTAATTATTAGGCAGTTTTCATGCTTACGCAGAGCACATCCATAGCACGATGCTCAATGGTCCATTCGAATCTCATAATCACAATCATGCATTTCGGCTGTCCTAGGCCTACATGCAGGTTCGTGTTAGTTTACTAATCAAATATAAAAAGTTAGAAACGGTGTGCGTGTGCCGGTTTTCAATTAGGAAGTCACTCGCAAAGAATCAAACAAGTACTTATTCGATACGTATTAATAACTGCACGCAAAGTAGAAAATTAAAGGAATCAGGAAGCGCATGCTCTAGTCAATCCGGACTAATGCTATCAGACAAAAATTTAATGTTGTCTTGCAACAAGATACACACTTGTGAAATTTACCATATAAGTAAATATTTTATTTGACATGTAAGTTATGTACTATACTTGGGGTAACCAAAATTATTACTTTCACGATTGCTTTGACCTGTCGAAACTGTAACAGTAAGGCGCTAACACAAATATTGAATTCCATTGCGCATCGGAAAAATTTAAAAGCTTTGTAAATTATGGAGAGATAAAAATTTCTGCACACTCGAAACAATTTTGGGCCGGTTGCAAGCTCGAGGTAAGTGGATGATCCTAAGATAAACTGTGTAAGAATAGGTTAATTGTATCCCGATTTTGCCTTTGGTATTTGCACGTACCTGCAATGGCACATACACGGCATTATCGATTTTCGGTAAACGAATTAAATGTCATATTGGTGTACATAGTTCCCTGTTTCACAAGTGCGTATTAATTACAACAATCTGTCAAAAAATTTAGAAATGCAATGTTCGCCGGACAGGCCCTGGGGCAACAATGCGGTAGCATGCCTGAGACACTCCACAAAGAAGTCAAAGATTTTGAAAGGTGTGATGCGCTTCTAAAGGCGTGGCTGCTCCAAGGCTTCGGGCGGTCACGGTAACGTATCTACCTAAGTAATTTTAAATTCTAAAAATCGTAGTATTAAGTGGTTTTGTTTAATTATTTAAACATTTGTCAAACAAAATCAAAAAAGGCTAAAATAAACTGAAAGGACAACAGACGTTCAAACAACGACAGAGAGGATCACAATCCAACAGAAGTTGATCTTGAGATCATTTCGAAAAAAAGGGAAGCACCGCATCACAAAGTAAAGTAAATAAATGCACGTCATGTGAAGGGTATCCAAAATTATACAACGTAAGGCACTCCGTGGGTCATTCTATCGCTCATCTTTCTGACCACATCTCCAGGAAAAATACAGGAACAACACCAGGCACATAAAAGTAGAGCAAAACGACAGTATCACAAGGAGACCAAAGGTGTGCGGCCACGGGAGAAGAATGGCTGCCAGATAGGTCAGACGGACAAAGATCTGTTTAATCGAATACTGCACCGCGCAAACCGCGCCCCGATCCTCTTCACTGGTATTTTCCAGTAACAACTGCGAACCGGTTAAGTCCATCAAGCCATACGCAAACCGTCCTACAGTCAAAAAGGAAGAGAAAACGATCATAGCGGTCAAGGGATTGTGAATTAGTAATTCTGTGGTGGATGTTGGAAGTGGTGAGACGATTTCTTCCTCCACACCCATCACGGCCAATCCGATGTTGTAATATTCAGTATCATTGGTCACCGCGATCACTTCCGGTGGATAATGGGAATTATCTAAGGCTTTGTACAGATCGAACGGACTACCGGGTAGCCAGTTGGACACAACACAAACTGCATGAGTAAGGCACAGTATGGACGCAGCCCATAAGCCGATTCGGGTAAGAGAACATTGACGCCTGAATAAAGGAAAAATGAACGTGCTAACTACACCGGCCAGCGCATCACCGGCAACCAACAAGGAGATGACAGTATTGGAAAATCCCTGCGTCGCTGCGAATCCTGCAAATTAAATAATATAATAGCGCGCATCCACAGTTGCAAACTATTACAGATTCGCAATTCTTATTTTCTGGGTACAAACTTGTGGCACTAACATGAAGACGTTACTGTGTCACTGCAGTACTGCAAATATCTAATTAGATATTTGCTATATTTATATAGTACTCGTATGGTCGTTTAAGTGAAACACTATGTTAAGTGAATGGGCGATGGTCGTTTAAGTGAAACACCCGAAATATTTCATTCCACAAACCGATTTCCTTCTGGTTTTCTTTTTTTACCCGATAGAGCTAGGTGTGCTCTTCACATAGTACTTGAAATTATTTAAAAAACTTGAATCGTTTTCTTGCAATTGCGTCGGTAAAAAAACAGTGACGACACGCTTAAGCCACGCCACCCGAGCCACTGCACTACACCATGATAATCACAGTCACTACCTCACATGTGCGGCTGCGCCATTCAGTTCAGATTTGTTTGTTTTTAATGTGAATTATTTCTTTATTTCTCAAAATTATGCTTTCTGGAGTGTGATACTGAATGAATAAACAGTAATATGGAGAAACGTGTAATATCAGCTTGTACTGACGTCAAAGAAAAAGGGCTTTCGCTGAGGGAAGCTGCTAACGTGCACGCTGTGATTTTTAATATTATGATTTATGCTATGATTTTTAATATTAACCTGTGATTCCACTAACCGGTGATTTGTTTTACTCGCAAAAGTTTTGTTGTTACCGTTGATTCAGGATTTTATAAGTACAATGAATATTTTATTGAATTAGCTGCTCTGGCGCAACACTGTCTTAGTATTTAAGTATTGTGTAAATGTGCCGTCTACAAGGGATGGCGCAGCCGCACATGTGAGGCAGTGACTGTAATTATCATGGTGTAGTGCAGTGGCTTGGGTGGCGTGGCTTAAGCGTGTCGTCACTGTTTTTTTACCGACGCAATTGCAAGAAAACGTAATATATAATATATAATATATAATATATACTATATACTATATACTATATACTATACTATATACTATATACATACATATTAACTATATACTATATACCATATACTATATACTATATAATTATATACTATATACCATATACCATATACTATATACTATATTATAACATATAATATATAATATATAATATATAATATATAATATATAATATATAATATATAATATATAATATATAATATATAATATATAACATATAATATATATAATATATAATATATAATATATAATATATAATATATAATATATAATATAATTATATAATATATAATATATAATATATAATATATAATATATAATATATAATATATAATATATAATATATATAATATATAAATATATAATATATAATATATAAATATATAAATATATATATAAATTTATTTATATTTATATATTTATATTTATTTATATTATATGATTATAGTATATTATATAGTAGTATATAAGTAGATTGTTAGCTTGAGTATCAGTTTTAGTCATTAAGTCTACTTTATAAAGTAGACTTAATGACTAAAACTGATACTCAAGTAACAAATACTACTTTACTCACAATCACTACGGTATGTTTACAAATGGCTGTGCCTGCACAGACATTCTCTAAATTCCTCTAAATTATATGAAAGTATTCAATTTAGGTTCAAGTTATTTTTTTGTAAGACTAACAACACACTACCGTTAGAAATATTTAATAACCCACCACCAAAAGGCTAGTCAATCATCCAAACCACCGAAGGAGCTAACCGTAAGTACGCTGAGTATCTGTACGTTGTGCAGCTAATGACACTGCGGTTTTCAGTTTTTTCTCAGATTTTTCCAGTCAATCATCAGTCAAAACTTACCACATGTCACGCCGTTGAAAACAATGACATTGGCTTCCAGCAGACAGATAGCCAACGCGGCAGTCCCGACTTTATTGCGGCGGAACATTGTCCATCCATTGTGGATCGAGTAACAAGTGCGGAACACTTTTTTCACCATTAATACTGTGTCCGATTCAGTCCTTTCTCCTGGTTTAGGACCAGGAGCTGGTCCCTTTTCCTTCATAGTAGGCGACAAGCGCCAGGCTTGTCGCAAGAAAGCATACTCCACACTCATAGTGGCAAGACTCCATCCTCCAATTGTGACGGCTGTTACGCCGGTGCCACAGTATGTTAACAGTTGGGCCATGGCCAAAGGGCACAAAACTTGGACTATCAACTCAATTCTCCGGATAGCAGCAATCATACCTACAAATTATAAAGAATACCTCACTCACAACGTGACAATTTAATACTACCACCGTTTACGGAACACAAAAGTCAAACAACCCTTACGTGCTAATTTTGATGAATCGTCTCCTGCTATGACAGCAACCCAGTCTTTTTCGATTATCACCAATGATGTCTGTAAAACAACTTTTTAGCAAATCAGTTTTACGTTTGCAATCCATACATTGTAACAAAAACGTAATCAAACATTAAAAACATATCTGTACTTTTGGACTCATACATGGTTCTACAACTACAACACAACTGACAAACTTTAAAAAGTAGTTTTCTGACAAACTTTACTCTGGCAGTCTCCGAAAAGTCAAAAATGAAGGACAATGTTGGGAATAGGGACACTACTACACAACCGAGAGAATAATATGTTCAGCAACTTTATTCAGTATGCTGAACAAAAGGCAACGCCTTGCGTTCATCCCATCCAAATGAAAAATCTATTCCAATTTACATGGGATGGAACCGTTCCCAAAAGGTCTGTTCTCCATGATCTTTTCTGGCCAATAGCCAGTCAAACACAGTAATAAAGATCGCAGCCACTGTCACACTATTTGCGTTTTACTGGCCAAAATATATTTCCCAAGATATATTTCACTAATCTCATTCTTACCCCATAAAAAATGTTGGCCACAAAACTGAACAAAATCAGACCGGCAACACACAGCATAAGATTGATTTCCTCCATCTGATTCCGCATGAAGACAGCGAAACCCAGTAGTAAGGCTGCCATGGCCAAAAAGCCATTTTGCATTATAGTTGTCACAATAGCCGCTAAAAAAAACAAGACATATATACATACGTGAAATCTAACAATATCAATACGAGTTACTAGTAACTGCTAACACCTGAAAATGTCTATAAGGAACACTAAATTCTGTTAATGTCATGGAATTACGTTGCGTGCCGCGATGTGCCCTAAAGGATTAAGGTAGTTAGTACAGTAACAAATCAACAACTACCAGTTCCAGTATTAGCCAGCAAAATAGTTTTAATACGATTTCCAAGAAATGCAAAACATTGTATCAACTGAAAGTGCGCTTTTATAAGCACTCATTACCATGCATCCGTGGTTTCGCATCAACCCATTCCCCAAACAGCGGGCCAAAAATAATGGCCGATATCCCTGTTATGAACCCGTATAATGCAGGTAACGTCAACGTATCCGGGCGGAGAGAGAGGAGCAAAAGGGGACCGCTATAAATCCACATGCGATCTCCCTGCAAACAAATGCAACATTTTTACCCATCATAATAATATTTTCAAACGCATTAGTGAAAGACACAAGGCATAATATAACTATTATTTCAAATAAGGTCACCCGACGACGGATTATATACAACTGCACTACGTAAACAGTTGCTTATAATGATATAATCCTTATATCTATCATGGCTATATAAATAATTAAAAACAAGTCTAACACTAGTTTTTCACTAAGAAACAAATAATATTTGCTTTCACAGTAAAAGTAGCAATAATTAGGTAACAACAGCCTGAATTGGTATCCATTGAAACACTTGTCGGAGATATTCATCTGCATTAAATATTGATTAGCTTACCAAGCACTGGAAGAATTTGGCGCAGTATAAATGCAACGACGGATCCTTATACCAATGCTCCACATTTTCTGCAAACAATAGCACAATTATACAAAAATTTGTGTTTGAACTCTAAAGCCAATAAATATGGTTTCTTTCATTACCTGAGAATTTATATTCTGAGACCCAAAGGCGAGATACATTTTCATTACAGTCTGCACAATGTGCACTTTCTACATGGGAGATCGGAAGGGCTGATGTGTATTCACTGAATGCAGGAATCGCTTCCGATTCGCTTTCCTGTATAATTTTTGGTATAACTTCCTCATGAGACTGCAATGTGCGATTTTCCTCCGCTTCTACAGAAAGTAATCCTGTTTTTTCGAAGCTGGTGCAGTCTGGATGGAGCGCCATGTTGATTCACATCATAAATAAATCACGCATCAAGGGTTCAGACTTCAAAGAAAGGAAATGTTTGTACAAGTCCACGTGATCACAAACCAACTTGTAGTATTAATAATACCGTGGTACAGTTGCAGTAAAACAGCTGATCATCATCTCATTGGACTTCGTACTCAGCAGTCATCACTTCCAGGAGCTGGTGTGTAATCATGACGAAGCTCTAATGGTTATCTCTTTCCGATTCCAGTTCAAGCAGTAGAACATGAGAAACCAAGCCTAAACACTGCAGCATGGCCAATAGAGAAGCCTGGCGGAAAATGAAAGCGTGTATGTATCGCTCGTCTATGGACTATGCGTAACAGATTATACGCTCTACCAGGTTACTGCACTAAACACTGCTGTACTGCCTGGGAAAGAAAGAAAGCCATGCGTCGGCTAAAAATGCCGAAATGGTCAAATACAACTAATTCAATGCTCGTTCTGTGTGCCCCGCACCGCCTGGACCAGGCATCCCATTAATGTATCACATGTTTTCTTAAATTTACAGTAACTTTCTCGCTGAATTTCCGGGTGAATTTTCTTAAAGTTGCAAATAAGGTCATTTATCACGGACACAATAATACATTCCAAACTTCTAAACATGTCCAGCTCACGCATCATAATGCCTTAAAAGCAATAAGTCTTGAAGAAGGCATTTAAATAGTTCTAATATTTATCTAATTAATGTTCTAGGCAAATCGACCACTTGCCGTTTCAGCTAGACTAGAACTGGCACTACAAACATCTTAAACCACAAAAGAAACTGATTATAAATGTTGTAATGCCGGTACTGGTAGCAAAAGCCGAGAAATAAACACGTAAATACTATAAATACGAGTATCGCTGAAGTCACTGGACCACTATGTTAAATCTAATGGATTCGTTGGGTAATTTAATCTAACTGTAAATTCTTGTTACAAATTTTCAAAAATGTCGCACAAGCCATTAAAAAAGAATACGGCCGCGCGGTGCGAGTATATACAGCAGTGTAATATTCACTAGCGGGATACACACTACAGGGCAGCATCCCCAGACTTTACAGGCGGTCGAGTAACCGAAAAGATATTATTGTCTAATAACTAGTAAGTTCTAACCCCGTCGTCGCGGGTGGCGTTGTTCCCGATATACTGCAGATCCTTTGCTTCCTCGTTGGACTCCTGTGTGCTGAATTAGAATAGAAATCAATAGATCATCAATGCTGATCTCCTGTGTTTCGTTTGGTCTGCGTTTTGTTCCATTGAAAATACATATCATAAAGAACAGACAGCGTGCATCCTATAGAGTAGTACATTTGTTGCCGACATTTCCGCGGCAGATTTCGATGCTGGTCTGCTTCTGCAGTTACTCCGTTGCCGGTGTTTTTTTGATTCGGAGTTACTGACCGGGTTCGGGGCGAATTCATAATATCAATTCCGTCGGGATCACGACTTCCGGTCAGTAAACCACCGTATTCAGTTTTATTACAGTCACCCTAATCCCGGGTGCGGCTTACTTGTTTGAGCCTACATACTGCCTACTCCAGTGCCTACTGAATGCCAAAAGAATTTTAAAACTTGGATTCAGTTGAAGTGGATTTTAAGTTTTTTGTTGCAAGCTGCAAATGTACTTGCGGCTTAACTAATTATATTTGATGGTGCTTTAGTATCGCATCTATGATTTGGTTGGTACCTTTGCAGGTTTCGGAGCTAACAGTTTCTCCTGAAATAGTGCGATCTTATGAAAAGCGACGGAAACTTCGCACCCTTCGGGCTGCTTCTTAAAAATACAGACGTTTTGATTTGGATTTTGGTCTTAGCCTTACTACCATTATTTGGCCGATGCCGCGGTATATCCGATCTGCCACCACCAAACGTTGCTGAATAATTTGATCTCCGATAGACGAAATATTTGTTATCCAACAGATATATATATTTGCTTTGAAAATGACCTGGGTGAACATACCTTTCTCTGTGCCATGGTTTTGTTGGGCCGTAGCACAGCTTATGACTTGTGTGCGGACAAATGAATACGGAAATGGAAATCCCGTGATTTGTGGAGGTTTTGTACAGTCTGATTTTCCGATGGATTACAGTAAAATTGAGGTGAGAACGGATCCCCCCGCGAAGAGCGGCGGTAAGACTTTCGATGCTCAGATTTCCAAATCGCGGTGCAGGTGTTAACTGCAAAGGGAGCCTTGGTCTCGTGCGAAATTCAATTAAGAATTAAGGACTTGGCCGCTGTTGAGCCGACAAAAACGCCGCAGTCCGGGTGCGTGGCATCAGTAAAATGCCAGTGACTTCACCCGGGGAGTGAAGATCGTGTTGAACTTCATTCTAGGTTTCTGTGTTGTGCATTTTCTCACCCATTATTGATTTTGGGCATCAATTGCAGGTTCGGCTGCTCGACAAAGCGGGTAATCTGAAGTACCAGGCGCCTTGTGCTGTCAATAATGGGAACTATGAAGTGCCCGTTTTTGGGAAAAAAGGCGAATTTATCCTTGCAGTCGCTGGACCGGAAGGACTGTCGTTCGGTAGGAAATTACGGTTTTATTTCGTTGTCTGTTTTCGCACAGCTATGGATTAGTTTCAGAATGGTGCGGCCGTTTTTTTTATTGCTTGGTCGTTTTTTTTGGCGTAAAAATCATCTTTAAGACGTGGAAGTCCCCGTGACGTTTAAGACGTGATTGTAATCTACACTGTAAATCCTTGCAGAGCCGTCAAGAATTCCAGTAAATATTGACGGGACGACAGATCCTTGCTCTATGCAGCAGAATTTGAATTTCCGTTTCATTGGGTACTCCTTGGTTGGTAAAGTCAACAGCATCAGCAGTGCTGATGGGCCCGCTGGTGTTACAATCTCGGTTTTGGATCAGACGGGCAAAGCAGTGTCTACCACGACAACGCAGAGTGGTGGAGAGTGAGTTTTGTTTACATTTCTTATTTTTCGTATTCCTTTGCCGAAGTGTTTCAGTAATGCAGTCTGTGCGATCTATCAGCCTGGTTTTTCTGTACATTGCAAAAAAACTGAATCGGCGGAATTTTTCTTTGCAGTTTTGCCTTACCTAACCTTCTGCCGGGAACATATACCATCAGAGCAAGTCATCCGGTTTTCAGGCTGCATAAATCGGAATCGACTGCCACGTTGAAAGATTCCACGCTTCAACTGCCACAGAATTCACTTGTTGTGCGTGGCTATCCTGTGAAAGGGTCGGTTAAGAGCAGTGGGGAACCGGTTGCCGGTGTGAAATTTTTGCTCTATTCAAAAACCATCGACGCTAAGGTGCGTACGAGATATTTTTGATTCATTTGCCTGTAATTACAGCGACATTAAAGTAATTGCTGTAGTTGTAAGTTAATAAAATTGATGAAATGGTTTTCTTAGAGGATGTGTACTCGTGTCATTATTTCGTATGTAATTATTTATTACATATAACACTATACGTGTAACATTATAAGTTATCCGTCTGTTTGCGAATGCTTGACTTATGATTGTTATTATAGGGTATTGACGGGTGTGACAAAGAAATGGCCAGCGACTTGGCAAAAGATCATCCCCAGTATGGTCGCCAGCTTTGTGGAGTGAAGTCTGATAAACTCGGAGAATTCATATTTGCGTCCCTGGTTCCCGGCATTTATAGTATTTTGCCTACGTATAAAGGCGGCGATACGAAATATGACATAGAACCGTCTCATATGGAAGTGCAACTAGGTCAGGATTTGTTTACCATCAGCAATACCTTTGAGATTAAAGGCTTTACCGCCACTGGAAGTGTGTTTACGTCATCAAAGGGATCGGGTGTTCCCAGCGCCGAAATCTATTTAAACGGCACTCTCGCTGCCAAAACCGACACGAAGGGAATTTACCGCTTGGAAAAGACAGTTACCGGATGGTATAAAATTGAAGTTAAGAAGAGCCATTATGATTTTCCGACATCCTATGTGAAAATTACCCCGACTGAACCGAAAGTACCCATGATTGTAGCCCGCGGAATGAGTGTGTGCGGGGAAATTAAAACCCTGCGTCCAGTTAATCGTATACTCACATTCGAAGCGGTAGAGGCAAAAACCGGGATCTCACGGGACACTGTCATTCGCGATGATCATTTTTGTACAACATTGGAAGCCGGCGAATACAAATTGTCGATTTTCGATGCACCTCAGGATAAAAGCCAAAGACTGATGTTTTCTCCAGCAGAAAAGATCATCAAATTAACGGACTATCCCATAACTGATTTGCTGTTTTCGCAAGTTTTGGGCAGTGTTTCAGGAACGGTGCATTGCTTGAGCACTTGTCCGAGTGATTTGAAAGTGGCATTGCTGGCTAGCAATGGAGAAGTGTTTTCACTAATTGATAACGATGGAAAATTTAAATTTAATAATGTGGACTTGGGAACGCATTTGGTGAAAGTGGTCGAGCCGTCCAAACGCTATTGTTGGGATTTAATTCAGAAGACAATTGAACTTACAGTCGGCAAGCCGTCAGCTATTGTCGGTTTTAGACAAACTGGATTTCTGTTTGAGATCTGGAGCAGCCATCCTACGGCCATTGCATACTCTGTAAAAGGAAAGCAGGCGCGAAAAGAAGATAACCTTAAGGCCGGGTTTACTGAGCTGTGCTTACCAGATGCAGGTACGGTACTGTGAATGTTAACATCATAATACAGTAGTATATATTATACGTTGCTAGCGGCAGTCGATGTGACACTTATCATCACGAAATCAATAAAGAAATGCCGACAAATTTCTGGTTGATATAGATATTATTTGCATAGTGTTGATAAGTATTATTGCAGTTGGGTTTTTGCAGGGGAATATGACATCGAGCCAAAGTCGTGCCACAAATTTGAACACGACACATACACTTTCAACACAGATTCTCCGGTGCGTTTGAGTTTGCACGCGACTGGGCATCTGACTAACATCTCCGTGAACACCGACGACGATAAAGGTCTCTTTAAGTTGCGCGTTAAGTAAGTAAAATGGTCTCACTCGAAAAATGTTTTTAGTCCCGCATTTGGCATGTTTTTAATCCCGTTTTGCGGTCATGATGCAGCTGCAACTTAAAGACCTTGCTGATTATGTTTCGTTTGTAGACGAACATCCGATGGGTCATCTTCGATTTTCACTCCTTCCGCTCCACCAAAGCTGATTAGTCCAGAGACGTTTCAGTATAGCTTTTTGGAGTACTTTCCTGCTGAAGAAAACCTTGTTTTGTTTCCGTCATCGGAAACGTTGTTATTTAAACCGAACCAAATGGAGCTGGCCGTCACAGGTACTGTAGTGGCGCAAAATTGGCGTCTTAATTGCAGGCTGCGTTACAAATGTCCTTGGTCTTAAATCACTCTTAATTATTATGGTTAGATCAATGTGACAAAAACGTCATTGTACTTAACGGAAACAAAGGCGTTATTATCACCGGTGGTACACTGCCTCCTGTTCCGGATGTCGACATCACTATCACAACGGAAAACGATGTCTTGCGTGGTAAAACAGACGAAAGTGGACGATACAGGTGATATAAAAAGTTACAACGACACAACTCTGGCTGCTTTTACAGTACATGGTGATGCTACGAAATTGAGTTCAGTGATTTTGTACCGTCTTTCCGGTAGATACTGATTGTGGTTTTGTCTCACAGTCTTGGACCGGTGCCGCGAACAGCTATAAAGAGCATTGCAGCAGAAAAGCGTGGCTACGAATTCGAATGGAATTCCAGCAGCCATGATCTCAAAGCGATCAAACTTTCTGAAATCCGAGTGCATACTAACGATGCCGAAGGAAAGCCGGTTGCTGGCGTTCTGGTTTCAATTAGCAATTCGGCCGGATCACGGTAAATAATTAATTCCTTAAGAAACTTTAAACCGTACGAATTACATAGATTCCTACAATGTTAGAAATGTTCAGTAGGCGATATTTCTTTGGGTGGTTGTGTTCCTTCAGTGCAAATCCGTTGACAGGTTTAACAACTTCACCGACCAGACGGGCGTTGTCTCCTTTATTAACATTGGATTAGGAGATTATCTTATTCGTCCGATGGTGAAAGAGTTCCGATTCGATCCAGCCTCGAAATCTGTAACATTGACGGAAGGCCAAACGGCTTCCGTGGAATGGCGCGGCATACGGGTAGCCTATAGCGCATTTGGAATTGTTACGTCGTTGGGTGGTGAGCCTGAGCAAGGGATCACGATGGAAGCCGTCAGTCGTGAGCCCTGTCTGCAGATGCAGGAAGAAGCAATAACCGGAAGCACTGGTCATTTCAGAATTTCCGGCCTGAAGGTGAGAAACATGCTTTTAGGCTGGAATGTTTGATTATTATCAACATTTTTACAGGCTGGATGCGGTTATGAAGTCAGACCAAAGGAGGGAGAGCTGGAGCGCTTGGATATAAAATGGACCGCTCCAGCCAACAGAGTAGTCCAAATGGGAACGGATGATACGCACGGATTAACATTTCGAACGCTTAGAGGGTTCAACGAGGCTGAATTTACGGGCAGACTAGATGCCACGAAAGAGTTTTTGAATCAGCTTAAGGTTAGTGCGTTTGTTTAAAAATTATTCACAAGTCAGTTGTGAATAACTTGTGATATCTGACTCAGTAGTCGTAGTTTTAAATGGTCGCTATTATAAACATGTATTTGCACTTTTCCGACAGGTAACTTACCGTTAACTCAGTTGAATTTTTATAATGTTTCTCGTTGATTGATATAAAATATTAACCGTTTTTGACTTTAAGTTTTGCTGCTACTGTAAGACAATGAAACTGACATCGTAAATTCGTAATGCAGTCATGCATACACACACAGCAACTAATTTTGCAGGTCTGCCTTTACCGAGCGGATCGACCGGATGAATCTGTTCAGTGTGTGTCATTTTCCATTAGTCCACTATTCCAGTTCAGTCCAGTTCCTCTGGATAACCGTAACTATATAATCCGAGTTGAATCCAGTCTTTCCCAAAAGGACTACGTTTTCACGAGCCCCGATCTCCATGTGACAGCTAATTCGACATTCCGTCATTTTGTGCTCTCGTTTACGGCCAGGCGACGCCTTTCCGAACCAGAAATTACGCCGGCGACGATGTGGATCGTTCCGCTTGTCATCGTATGCACGATTGCGTATTTCAATCGCAGCAATATATTGCCCACCTTCCATAAAGTGGTCAGCATAATCACCAAAACCGCGGTAAAGTCCACAGCCGGAAAAGACAGGAAAAAACCTCAGCGATCCACATCTCCACTGCCACAAGGAGCAGGAGACGGATCTTTCGAAGATTATTTAGCTGGTGGACCGATCGGTGTTAAAAAGCGAACCAAAGCTGCTAAGTCGTGATAATTATATAGTTTATTTTATCTTGTTTGTTGTTTTTGATTTTTACCCCGATTTTACTGTACACGTAACAAAAAAAAACCAGAAAAATATCACAGATGCATATCACGCTCTAATTTTACGCTACAGTTTCCGTAAAACTATCACTTATTGGGCGATAACTCATAGTAACAATGGTTTGATCCGCAGGTGATTGCAGACTAAGTGCCGTAGTTTCATCCGGTTTATTCTCATCGTCGAATCTAGTAGATGGTTCGTGCGCGGCATAGGTCACAAGGCCAGTCACAACAAGAGTGAATCCGATAAAATAAATGTAGTGGAACTAAAAACCATTTCCGCTTTATGTAGCTAGCTCCTGTTTTTGAAAACTGCAATTACAGTTATTTGTTTACCTGGTAAGAGAACAAAGTCAATCCGATGATTAAGGCATAGAAATCAGCAGAAAGGATGGACATATTAAAAACTGAAGCAAAAAATTTCACAGTTATTCCACAACTCTTCATACGGAACCGAGAAAAGGGAATCACGTGAAGCTCCCTCCAGTACAATACCTGTTGCTCCTGTTCGTCGCATCAATAACGGCACCAGTGAGTACAGTCCGAACATGCATCCGGCAAAAGCGAGAAGGCACAACACTATAAAAGCATGCTTCTCTAAATAATAGTAAAAGATAAAACATTGACATGGTTCGGAAATCGATAGTTAAAACCGTAGTGATGCACACTTACCAATTTCCCAATCCTGCCACTTTATCGACTGCACTTCATGCCGCTCCAATGCAACCCTAACCAGTAATGCCAGGATAGTGCCATATTCCTCAAAAATTGAGGCTTACATCACTGAATAGCATAAAATCTGTACTACTTGAATAAATTTTTTGTTTTCCGGTAAGTATTACCAATTTCTTGTAATAATCATTTAAAGTAAGTATGGGAAAACGTTCGGTGACGTCTACCCGCGCATATCAAAGATGCCGCCCACTCGCATCTGAGATACCAATCTTCCTTACAAACTTGAGCGCTGGCCTACCAGGACGGCAGATAGGTTAGCGATAAAAGAAAGTTTTTAAAAACTGTAATTTTCAATCCACATAAAGTGCCGACGGATTATTATTATATTCATTAATTTTTGAGTCTAGGAATCCTTGAACTGCAATTTTTTTTGGTTGATGAGAAAAGAACCAAAAAGTATGCCGCTCAATGCTCAGTAGATGCAGCTCACTTTACTTCAACTCGCACTGAATCCGGATTATGATCTCCCACCGTGCGCTGCGGCATATCCGCGATCAGCGGTAGTGAAGATCGGTATCTCGGATGCGCGATGGGCGGCATTTCTGATGTGCGCGGCTAGACGTCACAGAACGCTTTCCCATACTAACTTTACACAACTTTTACAAAAAACTGGTAATACTTACCGGAAAACAAAAAATTTATTCAAATAGTACAGATTTTATGCTATTGAGTGATGTAAGCCTCAATTTTTGAGGAATATGGCACTATCCTGGCATTACTGGTAAGGAAAATAATCCGCATCAACAGCAAGCTGAAATTGCGCTATCTTGATGTAATTGCTATTTTTCCAGAAGATACTTACAACTGAATACCATTCACAACGCTTCCAAAAATCCCCAGCATGGATAGAAATTCCAGACGGGAATACTTTTTCACAATATACTCTTCCGAGACATTGGAGAAAGCATACAGAACGGACCCGCCGAACACCATTAAATCGCCAATCAACCGATTCTCCGCTGAAAAAAAAATAAACGTAATCGGATGCATCGTGCTGTTACGATACTTACGATCCTAAAAAGCTGTTTAAAAAACTCAAATCAAGTACCTTCTTTTTCAGATTTTTTCACCAAAACATCGCCCAAAACCATGCAGACCGCTCCGCCAACGCAAAACAATACTCCGATGTAGTGCGAGCAGTGGAAGCGATAACGCAGCACCACACAGGATAAGATCAAAACGATCGGTATAATTGAGCAATCTAAAAGCTAAATAAAAAATATTTATTTAAATTTATTATTTTTGCAAACAGCAAAACATGAGGAAAAACTGCGCACCTGCACACTAGTTAGCGTCGTATATTGATACGCCTTCACCATCAAGTAGTTTGCTTCAACATCGATTACTGCGAGAATGAGGTATTTCCACCATCTTCTTCGTAGCGCTTCCAGTAATTCATCTCCCTTCGACTGACAGCGGAGACAAATGGAATATACAAGTCCGATTAACACATAATTTAGGAAACTTTGAGCTACAAAATGGCAAACCAGCAAAAATTATTGGGCAAACCAGTAACAAGAAAGAGTTATATAGTTATTAAAATTGAAATTCATGAATAAAGCCAAAAATCAGGACAACACAAAAACAAACGTCAACAGACTCAACACAGACAAGTCGTACCTGTGGGACAGTTGACATTCTTTTTGGTTGTGAGCCATGTACTGGTTACCGCGGATCCGCAAACGAAGATGGAACAAACCTGCCCCAGCACGAATGACGTCCAAAGTGTCCTACGTATTTCAAACTATCACATTATGGCTGAGAAGAAAAATACTTAACACAAATCGAGTCAAATATTTTATTCTTATAGCGGATAGCCGTCATCCAAAAATGGTTTACTGAGACTGCAGTTTCTCCAGTACACGGCGAACCTGCGCGAAGGCGCCGACAACTTTCACCGGATATGCTGAAGGGACCGTCGCTTCCATGGTAGTCCCATATGCTATCGAAACGTAGCATTTAGAATATCTTCCAAAAGCGCATTTACTATTAAAATAAAATATAGCATCACATTCGGAAACGAAATGTTGACTACAGTCTACAGCAGTAGCTGTTAGAAGTTAGCCGAAAAAAATCGAAAAAAACATTTCGGTTTTCGACCAGGCTCCGTTTCGAAGCTACCGTGCCTAACTGCCGCAAAGATATCAGAAGCTCGAGCGGTAGATGTCGACACCCAGGGGAATGTTCGTTGCACAACAGTTATAAAATTACAAAACAGTTTTAGCGTAAAATTTTTGTAAAATAAATCTAACAAAACAATTAAAAATTTACGTTTTAAGTACGAATGTACGAGTAAGGACTAATGACTACTCGTACCTTTTTTACTTTTGCGTTCCCTCTTGATTTGGTTGCCTGCTTGCCAGAACAACTTTGTGGTTTTTGTTTATGCTACACTGCTACAGCGTGGATTATACGGTAAGTTGTTTGGATGAGATCACAAGCGGTTGGTTGCTGCATTTTTGTTACGCTACTTCTGCTTCGGATGGATTCGCATTCTTAACAGCCTTGCCGACTCTTGCGACTTCTCCGACATACCGTAAACGTTTTCATCCGTGGGATCGTGACGATCATACGCCGGTGCACTGAGCACAGCAGAGTTTTTTTCCATATCGCAGCCGTCTGCTTGCGTTCTTTGATTGCAACTATGAGCATGTACAAGCGGTTTCTCGCCATCTGCCAAATGTGGCCGCTTGATCCCAGCAAAACGGGAAGAGACCTTGGGGCGCATATTCGCCAGAGGGTGGGAGAATATTTCCGGATGGGTGACGCATCACCAATAGCTGACCGTGCAACTTGTGATGCCTATTACGAGAGCCTCCGGAGAATCGCCACGAACCACCACGGCAATAAGTTTCAACGAGTACGGCGGACAGGCTGCATGGCCATATCGCGAGAACGATGTTCCATGATCGTTTCTACCCACGTGCTGGCGGCTGCAAATCAAAAACCGCCTTCGACCTTCACTGTTCTCAAAAACAAGCTCTTCCGAAGGGAACTGCCGGAACCGGAGTCGCCTAAACCATAACCGGAAGTTGGTGTATGTCTTGTAGTTTTGTTTTTGGCTGCTTTCGATTTTGAACTCCTCAAATTAAGCGTCTCATATCAGTGCTGTTGCTGTTTTTATTCGCTCGGGACGACAGAGAGCGCGCCCCGGATTTTGTCGACAACTCAGCATAATCTTTGAGTACTTATTTTTGACAGTTGACAAATTTTGTGCCTAGATCCCTGTGGAGCTTTGTTTTACTGTTTGTCCGACATGTCTGTAAGCAGAAGAAACTGTGAAACTACTGAGTGTAAAATTAATAAAAAGTAATTAATTTGAAAAAGTTTGATTTCAGTGAATACTGTACGTATTTCGTAACAGATACATCATATTTTATTGTGAAAGTGAACTGGTGAATAAATTTTAGTTGATTTTAATCTCCATTTTGAGTTGTACCTATTACTTTTGTCAGGTCAGATCGGCAGATCGTTGGCAGACGAATACTCGCGTTGGATCACTGCGCCCTTTGAAGTTTGAACATACTTTTCACCGGTTTCTGTATCTGACAGTTCATTACGGTAAGGTAAATACTAAATACTTTAATTAGCTACTACTAGATTGGTTGCAAATAATTGGCAATACGAGTACAGCACAGTACGTGAAGCCGACATGATTACAGTATTTCGTCCATTAAGCAACCTAAAGGGTATTCTGGATTTGACAATGTTTTTCGACTTCTAAAATATTTTACCTTTACGAGTACTTTTAATTCGCTTTGCAATCCTCAAATGCATTTGGCTTTCGCGTGGTAACACGGTACACTGCGCCTATTGGATCACAGAAGGATAAGATGGACGCTATACCGCTTAAAACATCAAAAAATAATCCCGAGTATGCATTTGGAGGGCCGGTTGGAGTAACCGGGATAATAGTCGGTCTTCCACTTTTCGTTTTATTCCTCATTACATACATTACGGTATGTCGCTGAACATGCACATGTTCCCAAAAGTCAGTTTTGCAGACTTGATATCATATCGAACACTTGTAATTTGCAGCCGGATGTCCATGATATTTTGGGAAATGCATTTAGTTTCCGTAGTTTACTGTGGGTTGCCGGGTGGTTTGCGTTTCAAGCAATTTTTTACTTGCTTCCCTTTGGAAAAATCGTGAATGGACTTCCTCTCAAGACGGGGAAAAAGTTACAGTATCGGTGTAACGGTAAGAGCCTAAGAAATTTGTTCTGGAACTATGTGATAGTGTATTACCTTTGACTTATAATTACATTGCAGTGATTGCACGCATTTGCCCAATTTATTACGATATTACATTGTACTAATTTACAATTTAACACCAATTTATCAAAATTTGTATCATTGCAGCATTCATTGCTTTTATTGCTACGATCATCGTCAGTGCCATCTTGTGCTGGTTCTATTCCTTTCCGCTGCACGAAATCTTCAGTAATATAATTCCGTTGTACGTTTCAACGGTAATTGGCGTTGGACTGCTTTCATTATATCTGTACCGAAGGTCATTGGGGAAAGCAGATGTTGAACTGTCCATACACGGGACTTCAGGTAATGATAAACCGGTATTTCTCAACCTTCGAATGCGTTGTCGTTTGTAAAATCCTTTTACACGAAAGGCTTCCAATTGTTAGTGCCATTAATAGATTAAACACAGATTACCTATTATTGTACGAACTGCGCTTATACGCCAATCTGTCACAGGAAATCCTCTGTATGATTTCTTCATGGGACGAGAGCTAAACCCTCGAAGTGGATTTTTCGACTGGAAATTCGTGTGCGAATTGCGGCCGGGATTGATCGGGTGGGTAGGTAAAACTAAGTTTTGATTGCATTTTGCAAGTAAAAGAATGACCTGCCGCTTTTTATGAGTATTTGAAGCTGAATTTGGCTTGTAGTTCGTTCATAATGGCAATACTTAATGACCTCTGATGCACAGTATTTTTGTATAGCCATTATTAAGTGAGTAAAATGTGTGTGATAATGAGATACGAGCTGGACTGTAGGTAATCCTGGACCTCAGTATGCTAGCCTGGGAATACAACACCAGCGGAACAGTTTCACTGGCACCGGTCATCCTCACAGTGTACCATGCTTGGTATGTTGGTGATGCTCTGTGGTTTGAGGTAATGAAACGTTTAACTCGCAATTTTTTGCGCGTTTAACCATATTCACGTGCTGATTTACGATTTTTTCATCACAAGCCGGCCGTTTTGTCCACCAAGGATATCATCGAAGAAGGTTTCGGCTTCATGTTGGCCTTTGGTGATCTGGCTTGGGTGCCGTTTTTTTACTCCAGTCAGACGCAGTATTTGGTCCGGCTTCGACCCCAAGTATCACTATGGGTTATCTTATTGTCCATTGGGTTTCATGGTACGTCAATTCTTCTTGAAAACAAGCGTAATGATTAGCATTATACTTTTTTATTTCTTGATGTTATGCATTGCAGTTGTTGGATATCGTATTTTCCGGCAAAGCAATTTACAGAAAAATATTTTCCGTGGTAATCCAAAGGATGTTCGATTGGAAGGTGACTGCGATGTAACCATTCCATATTGTTGCTGTTTATAGCGCTTATTTAATCTGAAGTTGATATCTACCGAATGATTTGAAAACGTGCTTATTGATTTGCATTTGCGGTAAGGTTATCTAATAAGAACTGACGTTTTCCCGTGCGCTTTTTGTATTTCTCTCGCCAGTTATTTCTACTTGCATGAAATACTGTACAGATAGTTCTAGCTTATTCTTAATTTAGCAAGAAAGCGCCTTGTAAGAGACAAGATCAACTGCATGCATGCACAAAACACAAACGGTACGAGTATTCAGGGCAATTCCTTTTTATGCAGGATTTAGGACGATTCCCACCTCTGTTCCTGGGAAGGATCTGCTTTGCGGCGGTTGGTGGTGCTTTGTTCGACATCCGAATTACCTCGGTGACTTGCTGATGACTGTTGGATGGACCATAGTTTGCGGTACGAACGTATACCAGCTTGGTCTCCTTTCAGGTTGTTCGTTACATTTTTATTTTAGGATTTGGAAGCTTGTACCCGATGGTCTATTATGTGTATATGTTTACTCTCCTTATTCATCGAGAAATCCGCGATGAGCAAACATGCCGAAAGAAATATGGCGATGCGTGGAATCAGTATTGCATAAAAGTGCCTTGGAGAATATTTCCTTTGATATTTTAAAAGATCTAAGGTGCACGGTCGAAGTGAAAAAAGATGTTGTTGCATAATTATAGGACTTAAAATCAGACAGGCCGTCGATCTTAATCTGATAGGATTTTGATATAACATATCTATACTATCCCATTAGAGTTTGCTGATTAGTCCTAGTGGAATTAACTGTACGGTACATTCTTGTTTTATCAGAAATTTGATTGTGGAATTAAGGGTCACATTAGAATTTGGCTGAATTTGTTTTACATAACAGTGGCTGATATCAGCATAATACTTATTTAATTGGTCGCAGTCGCACTCATAAGAACGTTTAAAACGTCAGTATACTGTCACGCACGGCTCGAACCGAACGAATTTAATGAAAGTTGCTTTAATAAGAACGATTTGGGTCCATGTATGGGAATGCTGTTATTTCCGGGTTGTCGTTATTTCCGGGAAAATTTGGATGTGGGATGCTTTTTGAAAACGCAGGATGGCGGGCAGCCACAGTATCACTGTAGAAAATGCAGATGTCGTTACAGATTTGTACTGCAGTTATTTGAAATAAAAATAACCGCAAATGTTAATTTAATTTTATAGAATTTATACTTTTAAGCACACTTTATTTATCTTTCAAATTACTGTACTTGATCTTCGATCCAATTTTTCACAATTCTCTCAGAAATCAGTTGTCCCCGTGGATGCACCAAATCGTTTTGCTGTGGCGGAAGTAATGCGAGATAAACCTGTGGGCAATCAGGGCTGGTTACATATTAACAAGAATTAGTAAAATTCAAATTTCAGCCACTCTGTCCCATCTCTGGCGGAACCAGTAATATACGAGTATAAACAGACAATTACCGGTGAGTCCGCTCCTTGTTCAATGGTTTTGAATCCTTGATGTTGATTCATATCGGTTGCGACAAATCCAGGGCACACCTGATCCGGATACATACCCAAAGATGTTTGAACATATTTTCGAGAACACAACAATCGCAGTTGTGCATAGTCCCACTTCGCCATTATTTAACTGCAGCTTACCGCATTAACGACGATGTCTTGATTTTTGTTTTGTCGATCAAACATTCTCTGTTGGACACGTGTTAACGCTGTGACTAGGATTTTGGAAAACGCATACGGACCAAAAGCTCCAGGATAGCCCGAATTCTCCAATTTGTTGTCCTCGGCAGTCCTGTACAGTCTTTATGTTTTATAATTTTTCGAGATATCCTGTGCAAATGGTCTTTGATGTGCTTGTAAAACGCTCAGGTCACAAGTATTTGCCCGTTTACCGAATATAATCTTGGACCATCTTTTCCAGCTCCAGAATAGTAAGGTCATCCGCAACCAGCCGTTGTTTAAGGGCATCAATTTTTAAAGACCGTAAACTACCCAAGCTGCTGGAGACATTGACAACCCTAGAAAAAAGCTCCGTTATTGCAAAAATTATACAGAGTAAGCATATACAAAACATTTACATATTTTACAAACAGTTACAAATACAGGGTAGGTATGTATGTACAGAATATATAAGTACTCTTATACATTTATTCCAGTGAACAATTATAAAGTACTTAAACGTAATACTCGGATAATCTTTAGTGTCGTTCTAGCCGTTAACAGCTGCTTTGTACCTGGCATGCGGTCGTAATAGCGGAAACATAATATTGCATACATCCAAAAGACCGGTAAAATTGGTAGCCAAAGTCGTTTTCGCAGCTTCTGCAGATGGGACGCGATCTTTGTCCGCCACAGTACCCTAAACAATTTGACTTCACAATTACGTAACTTATCCGGTGCGTTAGCGCAAAACATATTTCCTTATAATCACTTCACTGGGGGTTTAACTTACGCACCACAAATATACCGGCATTGTTGATAAGAATATCCAATCCTCCATGTTTGTTCTTTATGAAATCTCTCGCACTCTCGATGCTTTTTACATCGGTAACATCAAGCCGAAGAAAGTTTGCGTTTAAGCCTTCGTCTTTCAGAAGCTGCACAGCATCTTGTCCTCTTGCCTGGTCACGTGCTAAAATGAACCACAAAAGGGCTTGTGAAAAATCGATGCTGCCATACCTTTTTTGAAGGCATTGCGCTTTAAACGATCGATTAAAAACCACATACTTCTAAACTTTTACCTGCTAAATAAATTGTTCCGTTTGTCTGACGGCAAAGTTCACGCACAATGCCGAATCCAATCCCTTTGTTCGCGCCGGTCACCTACGGAAGTATACAAAATAATATATAACATGATGTTAGATACTGTATGTTTCTGAAGGAAACAAGTAAACACGTTTTCAGTACAAATTATATTTTAATCATCTAAAGGTAATAGCTGCAATGACATTAAATTTTCATCTTGCTGGACAATCGAATCACGTACTTACCAGTGCCACAGGAGTTCCGCTAGACATTTTTATTTAAAACAACGGCTCGCAGCTTAATGTTAGAATAAGTACGGTATTTGCTTGGAAAACTGCTTTTGCGTGATCCAAAGCATACTCTGTGTTAGCAAAAGCGTATGGCTGTATACTCGTCTGAGTTGTACGCCCGTTTTTTCGTTTCCGTAGCGGCGTATAGATGAACCACAGCAATATTTTGCGTTGGCTGATTTGTCTGTTTACACAACCAGCAAACCGACAATCAGCTGTTTCATTCTTGCAAAACTAGGTAAGCATTTGATTTGCTAACTCGTCCGCCGCTTCTAAAGCATCGTATACCGCAGTTTCCGTTCGGCACGATAATAAATGTTCGAATAATATTCATCTTTTACCTGCAAATGCGTTTTGAATGTATGAATCACATGCTAGTGGCAGCACTTCGCATCGCACGTCAGCGATAGCACGCACGATAATGAACATTATCATGGTCATGTAATCTGTCATCGTCTGCCCACATTAGCGTAATCAGTCGTATTATCGGAATTTGGGGATTCCATCCATTTTCGCATATGATCAGTGCATCTGGAGGGATCAAGTCATCAACCGCAAGCTGTTTCACTATGGAGAGCTGGACGTGGAAAGGATTGTTGTGCTTTGCGTCGGTGGTGCTGATGGTGAATGCGAGCGATCGAACCGTACGTACGTAAATAATTTTCAAAAGAAAACACGGGAACTCTTTCACTTCTTTCCATATTAGATTATTTTATTATGTTTATGCCGTGAGTTATACAATTAGTTGGTAGACAAACGGCGGTTCATGAAGCATGCCCTTCAAGATTTGAATGGTATTCGTGAGAAAATGGGTTAGCGATTCATTTAGCTGCTGTGAAAGCTCGCTCTTTTGTGAATAGTTCAGCATGCACTGCCCAAAATAATGCAGTAGAAGTGCTGTTATTAAAATACTTTGATGGCTTTCAGCTTAACATTGCCCTCAATCCGCGTTGTCCTCTCGGACCGGAAGAATGCGCTCATGATGGCGCACCTGCTCCTTTTTCCAACAACTTACTCTATGTGATTTCCTACAATCCCCGGCCGAACACGACGGATCCGCGGTACAAAATTTACTGGAGTACGATTGATGCACCCACGGTTCTGATCGCCGAAATCGCTCCCGACACCGATGCCAGTGATCCAGGAATTGCATGGCCGGAGTTCATACAGGATAATAAACCGGAAGTCCCCTTTTTGGTGCCGAACAGCAAACGATATGCCGGCTTTGCCCTGGCCAATGTAAGTTTTGGACAGAATGTTATTTGTGAGAAAATTCGGAAATTAAGTCTTCTACTCGCTTGTAATTATGTCATGCACCTGCATTATGCTGTCCGCGCATATTTTTTCTTTCTATCTTCAGCTGATCGAATGGGATGATGTCGACAATACCGGGCAGCTAACCAATAAATCCAGTACCATTATTCACCCATTTGCAGAGGCACATTGGTACAATGCTTCCGTCAAAACGGAAGGGGATGGCGTGTTTTTGGCCACCTTTGTGGGAACCTTCGGAAGGACTCCTCGCGATAACAATATTACGATCGAGGTACGCTTACTGAACGCCTGGAAGCTGCGAAATCTTGATTTCGATTTTTATTGCAGTTAAGAGCCCATCTTGACCCATCTCGTGCAGCATTGCCACCTCGGATGCAAATTATGCCTAGCTCCGTGACTGCTCGTATTATACTCAACCAGACTGCCGTCCACTTCAATCATTCGCGATTTGCATTGGATATGATCTTCGCCTCCAATGATTCATCCAGAAGACCAGCTGTGCATTCCATTGACAAGTCTATCAGTGATGAATTTTCCCCCGGAATATTTACGGTGAGAACCGTGTTTGTCAGTTCTCATGCGCATGCTGCCGCAGCCTGTCGTTTGCTGTCGTTTTTTCTTGTCTCGTTTGCTGATTTTTCTTGTGTAAGACAGTTTTGTTTCACAGACAGAAAAAATTTCCGGTGCCGATACGTATTTGCAATGGCGACCTGTGGTGTACACTGCAGCGAACCCTGGTGTCAGCGATTCGACGCGCTCACAGACCGGAAGTGTAAGAAACGCCACATTGTCTTTTAATGCAAGTCTCTCGGACGTGCCCGATTCCTTGTTACTGGGTTTGGCTGGCATCACCGATCCTGGAAATACTCTGCTACGTTTTAACGTTAGCCTTGGTCAAACGGACGATGGGTTCTACAATTCTACAGCTTATCAGGACTGGTACGAATTACGTTTATAGTTTCTTTATACTCAATCTTAAAGACGTTACGGTAGGAAATGTTGCAGTGCTCCTATTACAATCGGATTTGTTTTATTTACTAAAATTGGATTTTTCCCAGTAGAGCATATTTGCAGTTAATTTCACGAAGGTTCTTGTTGAGTTATAATTAAGAGTTCGTGTATTATGTTTTAGCAGTAATACTACTGGAAAAATATCTACGCTGAGTTTAGACCGACGTGAAAAAAACGGTTGTTTTTTCTGTTTCGTAGGACATGTGAGCTTGGTTTGGGCCAGGCGCCTGTTGATCAACCGACCAGCAAAATTAAGCTGATCATTGGTATCGGATTTGGTGTTCCTGCGGCCTTGATCTTGGTGGGAGTGGTCTATGTCGTTTATCTCAAGATTAAGCGACGAAGAAGGGAGAGGGAAGCCGGGCTTTTGGTGACAGAAACAACAACAAACTATCAGACTTTGGGTTAGCAACGTAGAAAGTTCTCTGCGACGAAAAAATTCAAATTCTCGAAAAACTTGTGGCGGCGTTTGGCCGTCTTTCCCCTCTCGTGTTTTCATTGGACCAATTTAACTGACGGTTACATGTGACTGTGATCCTAAAGTATCAATATTTGATATACTCCAATTTTGCCAGGTGCCGGTGCTTTATAGTTTGTGACTTTGTGCTTTATAGTTTTCGCAATTATGCCCAGTGGTTGAGATTAAAATGTTTGAACATTTAATGCAGAAATTTTTTAAGGTACTACAAAAACATTTTGTACGTCTGTACTGCAAAAGAAGACCCATTTTGTGAAAATGCAGCTGAATTACTATGCAACGTGTTATGTTATATTGCAAAGGGAAACTGCGTTTTCGAAAAATTACTTACGCCCTTGTAAAAGCGAGGTTTAAAGATCAGAAAGCCTACAGCCTCTGCATTTCCATGGAACTGTATCAGTGTATCTCTGCGGAAGTGGTTTTGTAATAATTATTTCTGAACACATAGATGCGACGGGCGATCTGCAGTGCTTATAATTTGTTGTATGAGTTACATCTTCCACAACTCAAATGCCATCGAAACACAATCTACCAACACCACAATTCATCAAAAATTGAAGGGGTTTCAATGTTTTACTAAAGCAGGCGTTTTATTAAGTAAACCTGATAAACTGACCCATTATTCCAAATGCAAAAGCAACCATGCTACCCGAAAAACTGTTAACAAACCCATGGTTGAACTCTCAAACAAATTTCTACTCTGTAACCACTGTTTTGGTGTGTACAACTTCATCCAAATCAAGATTTTTCTTGCGCTCCAAACGATCATGGAATTTGCTGAAGGTGTCCCGGCCTACAGCCATAGCTTCCTGTAACAGCAAAACGTTTTCACAAAAAGCCGAAAAGCAATTCTCGATCAGAAAAGAAACGGTTTTATATAGATAACGCATTTCATCTTTCTACTCTAATTTCGGCCAGTAAAGGTCACAGTACGGTAACTTATGCATATGCTGCATTGGTTTAGAATTCCGTGCAGTTTATTCGTAAAAATGCGATACAATGAACAGCAGCGCGCATACCCAAAAGATACTACGTGTTCCGTATTCACTCCGTTTAAATTTGAATTCTTTTTTATGTCAATTATGCAGGTAGTGTTTGATGCCAGTATCACTGTACTAAAAAAGTCGTGCTTACTTTAATGGCTGGATCCTCTGCCATGGCCTGATAGTGACCGGTGCCTTGCGTTCCTGCAATATTGATGTACATATTGCCTGCAGATTTAACGCCAGCATTAAATAATATATAACAACAGCCAACCTTTTTTGCAACGCGTCTGTATATATTTAATTAACTTAAACTAATTCTGGAACCTAGAGTACTTACTAGCTTCGTCCGGGCTGGTCACGACATGTCCGCCACTGTGTCGGCTTCCGCCGGATGAGCGTCGCACTTCGTCCTCATTGTAGCCCGGTGGCGCTCCGTAGTTGATATCGTAATCGTCTCGTCCCAACAGGTAGCCGCCATTAATGGTGTACAGGATGATGATCAGTGCTAAACAGTTAATCAAACTCGACCCGGCGCTGACCTTGTTCAGACCAATTAAAGTATTGGCCATCGCCAACAAGAAGATGCTGCGACCGGTAAATTTGTGATAAGGCAAGTAACTTGCACGCAGAGGAGCGCGGAAGCCGGGGAAGAGAAGGCCGAAGAAGCCGACAACCCACTAAAATTATTAAAACGTTCAGAAGACAAATAAGAATTTTTAACTTGAGTAATTAAAAAGTCTTTGGAATTAATTTTTCAACAACAAAAAGTTTTGGGGTTCGCCGTAACATCTAGAGATAGTGTTGCAGTAGTAGAAATCAGTAACCATTTACCTGCAACGCATACAGCAGGACGATCAGCAAACCAATCCAGCTGTGAGTGGACTGGAGATTCGGGCGATTCCTGGCGTCGTGCCACCAGAAGACAGCACACAGAGCGGTGACAATGAAGCAGAAACCGAATGTCTGGATGGTAGCGTGGGCAATCTTCACCGACAACCTGTTGCTATTGCGGCACATTCGATACAGCACATCGGCTGCAAGACACACAGTATCGATGTTATAACACACATCATCCAGCTCTGGAAAAAAGGTCAGTTCGTTATATTTTGCACGTACCAATGCCGTTCAGCGTAACAAAGGCGACAATCATGAATGTTCCATGGTAGTTGATGGAGCCGGTCATATGGGCGAAGTCCTTCCATGCATATCCCATGTTGGAGCGGATACACCAGGCCACAATGAGAATCAGCGCCAACAGGGCCAAGAAAATGTATGTGGCGCACCACCAGACCAGACGTTTATAGAAGCTGCTGTCGGGTCCACGTGTGCCATGTCCCTCATCATTGACACGGACATCCACCCGTTCCCTGACCACTTCTTCATGGGAAAACCGCGAGCGAGCCATTATACAGCAAAGTGGAAAATCAATGCGGCGCTTGTCGCCCTAATGAAATCTGTAGCGGAAAACGGTATGGAACTGGGCCCTGACACACACACTCGCAAGCCGAGAATGCTGAATTCTTTTTCGACTGGCTTATTTGTTCACAATGGCCTTAGGACACATACACATTGAATTTCACCGATTTGCGGCACTGCTGCAGACAACGGCGTTTTTCTTCGCAAATATTGTTAACTGCTCCGAGGCACGTTAAGAGCTTGGGGCCAGCTCATCTCTAGATGTTACGGCAAACCCCAAAAGTTTTTGTTGTTGAAAAATAAATTCCCAAGATTCTAAATCAAGCGAGTCAAAAAAAATTCATCCCGGAAATCGCAGAAATTAGATTTATTTAAAACGAAATTTGTTTACGCTTTTGCTACGAATGAAAAAACCGTCAGCCGGAGAACTGCACTTACAAAAATAATTATGTACGACGATAGCTATACTGAGTGTATGAAAAAATATATATGTTTGCACTAAGTACAGTTTATTATTACAGCAAGGCTGCGATGATGGTGGTGTATTTGAGCGGCAACTGTACACTTGTACTATTGGAACATCAAGAGCGCGACCTATCTGACTTTATTTTATAAGGGTAATATTCGCTAAGACTAAATATGAGATGCAATATTTTCAATTCTGGTCGTAGATTTCGTAATTCCTATATGTACAGAAGTTCAGCAAACGCCCTGTTTAGTGTGCTCCTTTCCAGACTATAAGGGCAATGGCTTCCAGCAAAATGTTTTGTTGCTAAATGTGTCTTTGCGTGCCGCAAGACAAAAATTGAATAACCTAGCGATAAAAAGGTTGTTGTGAACATCTTTACTTTAAACTTATAGGAACTCGTTCTCTGCGGCTTTTTCTTAACTATAATTTCGATTTTGTCTTTCCATCGCTAATTTACTGTTGCTTTTGTGCTTTTTGTATTAGTACTCGTAATAGTAATTATGATCCTCTGTGCACAACTATAATTGGCAGTGAACTCTTAGCAGTGCATTTACGCCACATCATGTACTGTACTAGTTTGAAGATGGAAAAATTATAAATTACTGCAACACATCCCATTAATTAAAGGTTACGGCGCCAGTTACATGTGATATGCTGTTTTATTTTTAAGGTATACGGCACGTATCGAAGAAAGAACGCCAATTGTTCATACTACAGCAAATTATACCGCTTCACTGATTTTCTAAAACAATCTACGAAGCAAGCAGCATATATAATGTTCCAATACACCAGGCTTATACCAAAAATATTCCCTCGGTTTAATAAATCAATCTTTTTATGGCAGATATCCAGCAGATGCGCGATCAGTGGAGGTCAGTGGTGCTCGCTCTTCCGTAGTGGCATCTACATGTTCAGGACGGCCTGGTTTGAAGGCTCCCGTGGACAGAAACCACGCTCCCAGAATGGCGTAAGCAATCACGGTTAATGCTAAGGTGTTCAGTGTGCTGTCGGCTTTGGAGAGTGAGTCAATGCCGATCAAGACAGTCGCGCTTCCCAGCAGGAAGATCAAGTTGCCGGTAAAAATGTGGGTAGTGCGGTACTGATGGCGACTGGTAAATAGAAAAAGTATTTAAAAAGCTCAAAAAAAGAAACCCATGTTCTCTGAAATATGGCTGATGGTGGCTTAATAATATTAAACGTACCGTTCACCGCGGCATCCAGGCACAAGCAGCCCGAAAAATCCACAGACCCACTGAAATGAAGAGATGAATCGTTAACGATATCCATGTCACTGATGTTAGGACTCCACGAAGTAATCTCGGCAAAATAAAAGAATACGCAACAACGAACAAGGAAACTTTTAAATAATTCCGCTATTACGGAGAATATATGGCACATAAATGGGCATTTTCCTAAATAAATAATGGTTAACTATCATGAATTTAGGACAAGGAAACTTTACCTGCAGTGCCATAATGATCAGGACAGTCAAACCGCACCAGCTGTGAACGGATGTGAAATGTCGGGGCACCTACAGCGTCAATGGAGAGCAGAAAAAATTCAGCATGCTTATTTAAATTTGTTATTACAACAAGAGGATCCTACATGGGGGGTGTGTCCATAATCTTTCGACCATCCGACTGCATACTACAAGTAAACCACACAGAATATTATATTAGAATTATTTCCATCGTTTAGGTAACAGTGTAAAACAAATTTTATTGCCCGACAAAACACACATACCACGCCGCAGCACATCAGAATGAAGGCGGTCAACTGGAGAAGGGAATGAGTTATTTTCAGAGCGGTCACATTGCCATCCGGAAACATGCGGTAGATTAGATTAGCTATAATCAAGAGACGTTAAATTTAAACAACATGCCTACTACATCACTTTCCTGACAGTCTGATAAATTCTTCTTAATAAGTATCAACTATTCGGTACGTACTCATGCCAGAAATGAAGAGAAACCCCAGAATCATGAACAGCGGATGATAGTTGAACATCAGTCGGGGCTCAGCCGGGTTTTCCCATTGTACACCGTTATCGGCACTGATCCACAGGCCAATGAAGACCAGCGCCAGAATGCCTAATAAAACATAGACACCGACCCATCCCCACAGCCACTTCGGTCGATGCTGGCCGGATCCATGTCCGGAACCATGTAGACCGGCCGCATTGGGTCCGGTTGTCCGGACTTCACGGGTTTCCGAGACTCTAGTGTACGATCCCATGTCTCTAGCGTGAATTAATTAAGCTGTGTTATTCTGCAGCAGAGACTGTATTATCAGCGCCTTTTTCTCTCGACTTCTGGCCAAGAAGTACGTAATAGCAAGGCAAACGAGGATAATTGTTCGGTAGTGCAGTTCACAATGACTGGCTTGTTGTCGTGTATACCCTGAAGGTTTGTCCAAAAATATATTTTGCCTGCGGACCGTTTTAGTCGGCAAACGTTACAGCGGCTTGCTAAAATATGCTTAACGTCTGTCGAAGCAGTAACACTGTGAAACACAGTACACTTTCCATACCAAAGTGATTTTCTATTATAGAGAAAGCACGGAACGTATTTCTTCTATTGTTTGCATACTTCAACTATTGCAACGCTTGTTGGGATGCTCGGAAATATCCCCATTTAGAAACGAAAATACATAATAATTATTCAACAAGAGAACGCTAATATTAATCGTACCGATACAAGAATCCCGAGCAATTAAATCAGATAATCACAGCAATCCTCATTTTGAATAATTTATGTAGACAATCGTAATAATCGATGAAAATGTTTTCATATCCATCTGCATAACACTGATATAGTACTTGTACACTGTATATATGATGTTGACTTATTTACGCCATGGAATTTTGATGAATTTCCTGACCTTTAAAATGCAACGCATAACTGCACAATGCACATGCATAACCGCACTTTTGAAATGTATGCTTGTGAAAGGACTAAGTATAAGTGACTATAGTTTTTCTGTCATCATGCCAGAGCTCTGGTTATCAGTGTCAGCGCGAATTATTATTCTTAATTCCTTTTCCGGAGGAACTTTACAGTTGTGCATGTGCATTCAAGCGCCATACGGGTAACGTCCTATAAATGCAACAATACTCGATTCGGAAGATGCAGCAACACTGACAGCGGATACATCGTCAGCTGACTATCGCGTGTCCTGAATTGTTAACCGTAGGGACTACCAAAGGTCATGAGCAAATTATGTCCATGGTTTAGCTAGTCAACAAAGAGTTCAGGTTCAGCATGCTGGTACATATTGATCTCACGATCAAATACAGTACATACTTGTATATCTCCAATATTTATTAGTACAATACACTGAATACAGTATTACTTTTTGGATGCCTTGTGCAACTATGGCACTAGCAATGTCGTAATCCATGGCGGTACTAAAAAGATTATTTAGTACTGCCATGCGTAATCGAATATACGCTCGTCATCTTTTGTTTCAGTACTGTAATAAATTAATAGCTCTGTTTGATTCTGAATGCAAATTATTTAAAAACGAATGGCATGACAGTTTACCCGAAGATACCTTCTATATTCATATTTTAAGATTAGCTTCGCTACATGAACATATTTAGGTTACGGACATTAAAGCAGTGTTTCAACGTCCTTCGTGTCTATATATTATGTATTTGCCCTGGCGGAAATCAATGATCGGCACCCTCACACTCAGGAATACTCCTCTACCACGCGTAAAATGGTGTGGGATGCCACCACACCTAAAAGGGCACAGTATGACATTGTATCGTTTGGTAAAATAATACGATTCTGACACAAAGAAACCGAAGCCATTATGGTGGTATCCCTTTACCGTGTAGCGTGGTCTGTTGTAAATCAGAAAACATGATTCAGTTGACCCTGTGAATAAACACGTGAGACGGCATGACCGAAATCACAAAAGAACTGTAAGCCCTTTTCCAAAATTCTGCCTATCACGAACTGTAATATTTTATTATACATTCCCTAAAAGATGCTGTGCGTCAAAATAACTGATTCCCAGTAAAATAACGGCTGAAAGCACTTAAAAAGGCCTACATTCCCTCGTTATATTAGCTGCACTCCAAAAAGTTCCCATTGTTTTGCTAGTATAACTCCTAACAAGTCACACATTTTCTAATAATAATAAAAACATATAGTGGGCATAGTACTAGTACACGCTTGCGGTGACTGTCTGTGTGTGTACAATGCCATGAAAATTTAATTACAGTATAATACCCAAAATTCAACAGCATCGGTATCCATAGAAAACTGAAATACATAACATAAAATATCTGTACTTTGGCTAAGAATTCATGATCAGAGTCTTTTCGTTGCAAAAAACACTGCCAAGTGAAGCGACTTTTTAGTAAGACATGAAAAACCAAAACTTGATTTGTAATGGTCAGGTTTAGTTGCGTAACATAGATATTTGCGAACCGTTGTGTCAGTTCTCAGGCACCGGCAGAATAATGCAAATGTGAAAACTCTGACCGGAAACTGATAGGTATGCGGCTGGCGATAGCGAGCATTATAGTTATAGAGTAGATTCATCCTTATTAAGTGCATTAGTTTTTGACAGGACTAGTTTGATTTATCCCTAGAAAATCTGGTTTAATGTGACTGTGATTTAAAAAACGGTTAAATGATCTTGGCATCCATTTTACTACGAATTCGTTTTTCATTTCCATATGATTTCCATATTATTTACAAATAAATAGTAAATTCTAAGTACAGTAAATGCAAATCAATATTCTTTACTGTCATTCATTGTAAAGTATTCGCAAACCCAGAAAGTGCTGTTGCAGTGTGCCGGTAGCGAACTATGTTGAAAATCAAGCCTATCCCTGAGAACGCCAACCGCCAAACGCGTTTCACTTTTCCACCTTAGTAAATTCAGTATTCTGACTGAATTGAATCAAGAAAAGCCAAGTGGAAGCCCTACAGAAAGTTAGTGTAGTGTATAAAGTGACAGCAGCCTGCTCATCCAGAGATTAACCATGCCACAATTGGGCTGGCTGACGCACCGGAAATCAGCGTCATCAGCTAATTCCCAGTCACATTTCTAATGCATAATACAGCGAAATCACAACCATTATCGCACCAGACCAATACTTAATATATAAAGACCGCCACCGCGTTCACTTGGGACGTAGACACGATATAGTCATAGTGACATTACACTCTCACTATTACTTCCATCCTGTACAAGCCGGAAATCGCTGACAAGTTTTAACGGGTAAGTGATGCTTGTTTTCCATTTAATTTCTCTGTCCATCTGCTGTGGCAAGTGGCTAATTTCTACATCTCCATGCTCTTCCGGCTTGAAATGGCAGATTCCTATCACTTTGTTCGCTCATCGTGTCAGTAGCATTAATATCTTCCCAAAATAGATTATGTCGATCTTTGTCATTCATTTTCATGTTGCTTGATAACCGGTTAGAAATAAACATGCGCATTTTGCAGGGTGAAATATCAAAAAACAATTACCATGAAGGCTGTTTTCTTTGCGTTGGTTGCTGTTTGCGTGCTGGCGTCCCAAATGATTGCGGCGTCGCCTGTTGGAGATGGAAATGGTGACCTTTCTACCAGCCAGCGACAGGTATCAGCTTAACGTATTTTGAAATTATTTTTCATGTATCTATGTTGGTTATTCTAATTATTGTATATTTACATGAATGTACAGTAATTTTGTACATTTCACAAGCCAGTGAAATACCTCTATTTAGACACCACACTAACTGTCTGTAGCCTGTAGGGCACCTGATTTTCGGTATAAGTACATATTGTTAGAAGTATTATAGTACCTGATGTTCCGAAACGTCGCTGTTTCGGTTTGTTTCACTTTTTAATATTTTTAGTGTTATCTATCGTTCTGTTACTTGTGTTGATTATTGCCCAGGTACTAACAAGGTGTAATTAATTAATTTCCGGCCAAAGTTTGAAACAATTATAGAAACGTTAGAGTTTTGTAAACTTACTTCGTGTAAGTTCGAAGTTGTTTATAATGGTTAGTGTCAACATTAAATGCAAATGCATAAATTTCGTCAGCTGGATTAGAAATCTCTTTTCAATGAAAGTTAATTGTTCTCGGTTGAGTACAAAGCGGTTAAATAGTGAAACTTGTAATTCAGAATAAAGATCTCTAATCGAAAACATAAGTATATAATTAAAGATTTTATAAGCATCAAAGGAAGTCGTAATTTTCTTTTGCGATGGAAAATTTCCATATGTTTGTTGGCTTCAGCAAAGCCCAGATTGCACTCAAACTGGAGAACTCTACAGGTGTAGCAAAAATTAAAGAATCTTTGCAGTGCGTAACTGTAGATGACCGTAACGACAAAAGATGACCATTACCAAATACGCCCTGTCCCGTTTCAGTTTTTTTCGAAATATTGTTATAGGCAATTGCCAGTTTGGCTACCTACATCCTGAAGATCGCAAGCTCGAATGACTACAGCGATTATCTGTCTACCGAAAAACGAAATGCCGAAGTGTTGAACAGGTAACTTCACCTGACTTAGTACGCAACAATTTCCCGATCATTAGCACGTGCATTCGCGCATTCAACCGTTCACCGATTCACGCGATTCCCTTTTTCAGTCTGATCGGTCTTCCTCGGCTTCTGAAGGACAAAGGTCGATAAAACGAGAACACCTTTGCGCAATTAGTTTTTGTATCCAACAGCTATAACAAAGATGTCAAAAGCCATGTTATTCCTTTAACCAACCTCAAACTGCCACGTCCAGTTTGGCTTTAATTAACCTTTCGAATGCCGATGCCGCTAGTGGCTGTAAAATTTGAATTGCTGCGTTACGTCAATTACCATCGTGATCGTGTTCAATAACAAATCACTATAACAAATCTTCCAGATCACATAATGTGCCGATTCATTTTATGGCCATTCTGTTACTCCCACTTAAGATTACTGTTCAGTGCTGCGATTATTAATTGAAAACAGCTAAATGAAGCCCTGTGGTTAAAAGGTCATTGTGATTGCGATAAATTCAAGTGCAGCCAGATGCTCCATTCATGCCTGAGATGCACTGAATGTTTACCACGAATGTAATTAAATGGCGCTCACAAGTTTTCCCGGCAAAAACGATAACAAAAACCAAAAATCGATATAGTGCTTATACGATACGGTGTTTATGTTGAAATCATAACGGGCGACCAGTTGAGCACCAGCTAAAGCTGGTTACATAGAAGTGATAGAACAGTAACAGGAGGAAAAACGGTCGTAACTCGAGGGTAAGAGTACTGCTTCCGTTAACATCCAGTGGAACTTAATTGTGGACGATTAAAACCTGGAGCACAATTTGAGGTGCCCTTGTACTCGAGTACATTACTTGTACATTGTTTCGGGAACCTCTCTATACATTCTCGAAAACATTCCAAATGATCACTGTGATTGCGAAAAGCAAAATTATAGACTGAATCGGAGCTGGGTGCTAATTAGATGATTATTTCCATTACTAAGTAGCAATTTTTAATAGATACTGCCAGGCCGGGCAAAAGTTGAAAAACAATAAAGGCGCATTGTGCAGCTAGTTTCTTAGTGGTTCAAAAATACGTGTTGTGCTTGAACAATAAGAAACTGTAGTTCACAAACTCCCGCGATCCGCAGATTTTCCCAGAATTCCGCACGGGTTCCAGTCCCGGCAAAAGATAAATTAGCTGGGTTGCAACTTGCACGGGGTTTATGTTTCAGCCTATGTACTACCGTAGTATGTATCAGCATTTTCATTTTAACGGCTATAACCACTACGATACCCAGTACAGGCAGTACTGTACTCGATTAACGAATAACTTTATTCTTATTACTTACATTAAATAATCTAAATAATCTACCCAGTCATTTAGATGTAGAAGTACCTAACAATAAGTTTATTAGAGTGTTTTTTGTGTTCACGTTTTTTAGAAAAATATTGACGTTTTAATAAGTATCACCAGGACCGGGTATCACTTAAAATACAAACTGTGTAAAAACTGTGCCTGGCTTGAAGCAAGTACAAACCGTACTACAACAATATCTTAACCAAAACACGTCTATGCTCTCCTTTTCAAGGATTGTACCCATCACACATACGGTATACTTCTATATCGCATTTCCTCGTTCTGTTACTAAGAAATTACTACAGTGTCATTTATTAAAGTCATCACCATTAACAACACGAGTAGTTTTAACAAAAGCTTCGGAAACTATCACTGATTAAGCATCAATCGACACAGGCGGCCTAATCACAGAAAAAAGTTGGTCTAAATTAGCTCCCATCGGCGCCGTCCCCATGATCGATGCCGCATTTCCTCGTTGGATTTATATGCTGATCCGCTGGCGAAGATATTCCGTGGCTCGTTTTTCGCCGGTTTCCTGTCGTATTTTCTGTCCGAATTCCGTTATTGTGCGGACAGCTTCCGGTCCGGGCGGTCCGAGCGTCTCAAAACCCAGAGCACGGAATAGGTAGTCCTGGCCGATATCGCGATATTTCTCGATCTTGCCCTGCTCTCTGCCTGTGCTGCTGCTGCTCCCGCTCGTGCGGATGTCGCGACGATGTGCGATATGGCCATTGTGTTGACCCAAGTGGCATCCCATGCCAACATCCGTCCTCTCTCGGTCTCTCCCATGGTGTCAAGGTAACGCCGTCTGGGCGCTTGCTGTCTGTAGGGAAGATACCTTGTGGTTCTAGTTCGCTTTCGAAGCCGGCCGATGCGAGGGTGCGCTTCACAATGGCGTTCAGGTATTTAAGCGTAGGGCGTATTACTACAGTATTTATGCGTATTACAACAGTAATTAAGACAGCCGCTGCTTAACAAATTTACAAAACTCTTTTGCCCGTTGCTTGGTCGCTAACTGTGGCGGTAGCTATGCCGTTTCCAACTTTCTCCACTATAGCGTTTTATTTAGTTCCATCTCCCCATGGTCCGTAGAATTCAGGTATAAAGTAACATCTTCGCTGCAGCCAACGATGCTTGATTAACTAATCCTCTTTCCGCGTGCACCGCTGCTGTTTCTTCGATCACAGCTGTACGTACGGCCAGTGTACAAGGCATCCAGTGTCCACGCAGGTTACATCCACTGCCAGCGGCGTTCCACGCTTCCATAGTACAAGAGAAATCACAGCCGGAATTTGGAGATCTTTCACAGACAGACCTATGGGCTCCATTCTGGCTGGGAAACCGGCCGCCTTCAGGCGCAGGTAAACTCCCTGCTGATACCATCGTGTCGCGGCAATCTTCCGGCTGAACGTTAATAGCGAAGCCCGTGCCGGCCCAGATCGTCACCAGCCCGTCACAAACACAAACGCCAAACGTGGGGAGTAACGATTAGTGCTCCCAGGCGCACCGCAACACAAATACGGAAGGCGTTGTTACCAAGACATGCTGCGGGACCAGTGCGGGTAGTGCGCGCCGGACCCCGGGACTGACACCGCCTTCAGGTGAGTGTATTACGAGTATAGCAATATAACAGCAGTGCCTCCATACAATCCGCATTCGGGTGTGCGTACCGTGATTCAGAGTAGTAATAATATCATCTATCACTTATCAGCATTAAAATAATTTATTATAGAAGTACTGCAACGCAGCAACTTGCTTTCTGTATGTGCGATGATTGGATATCTTTGAATCTTGTGGTTTTGACAAGTTCTTCTCCTCCTACACCTCACACTATGTCATCGAAAAAGGATTTGTTTGAGCCTGTGTCTCCAGTACGTGCTTCGGAACAAGAGATAGTCAACCCGTCGCCTTCTAAAAAGCCCAAACTCGGTTCCCCATCGAATACTTCAGAATCATCCTCATCCTCCATTGCCCCATATACTCCCAAGCTGAAAATTGTCGATCCTCTCCCTGCTCTTGCCGAAACAGTGCGTCCATCTCCCAGCCTGCGAGACTCCTCCAGCAGTAGTAAACCTGTTCTGGCAACACTCAAGCCTTTGCTTATTGCGTCCGCAGAACCCCCGACCATTACGAAAGAAGAAGAATCTAAAGGCCCGCCGGTGCGCGATACTGAGTTGGCGCGATGGACGCCGCTCGCTATTGCTACCATGCCAAAGAAGACCTCTCTTTCCAACACGGACGACGCAATCATTCGGCGCAAACTCATGTTTGAAGCGGGCAATCCCATTGCCAGCAGTCATCGCGGCATCAAAACATTAACAGCGAATATTTTTGCCTTTGTCAGTGCCGTGCGAGAGCAGCAGACACGCCGGGAACTGGAAGTGCTGTTTGAGAAAGTGCAGATGTTTTTGCGCTGTGAGGAGCTGACACTGACTAGACTCACCTGTTGTGCTGAATCAGTGCGGAGAAACGCCGAGACGGATGCTCGTTTGCCCGATGAATTGGCGCTGGCCATCGAGGACGTGAAGAACCAGATCGCCAACCAACAAAAGAAACTGGAGCAGGCGAATAAGACGGAGGCACGATTTAAAGAGTATCTCGATATGGCCAGCAGTATCCGCAAACTGCCTTCCTACGAGGAACTTCTCAAGTCACGCAACAATCTTCGGGAAGAAACTAATAAGCTGAAGGAGGAAAAGGACGGCCTGGATCGTCAGCAGGCGGATAAATATCCCTTCTTGGTCATTGCCAATTGGGCCTTGCACAATGTGAAATTTGAGGGAAAGAAGTTGGACACCAGCCGAACGAAAGCGCGATTGGCGGCGGCTTCTAGTAGAGAACATTCAAAGAAGGATTCCTTGCGCCATAAAAAATCTCCAAAGAAGTCTTCTAAGGAGGCAAGGAGCAATGAGAAGTGATACCTTCGACTGAGGCTGACGTTTTTCTTATACGAATAAATTTCTTATAATTGTGAAGTATGGTTTTTAACTGTAAGTTGGACAATGAGCAATGTGCCGCGCCCTCTGAGAGTTTGCGTGTATTGCTTACGGACATAATCATTTAAGCAAGATATGAGTATCCATTTTTCTGGTTTTTTCGTACAAATTTAACTTTATTTTATTGCAAAAATAACGCACGGCCATCTGTGCTCGTATAAAGGATCCTAAAGTAAAACTGCACGGGATTACAGTACACGCGTACTACAAATGCAAAAGAAGTCTCAGCTGATACACATATGACAGTAATATTTTATTTGTCTGGTCTCGCAGTGAGTCGGCCAGCGACTATAAATCCCAAACAACAACATGTCAGGAGATTAGAAAACTCATTAACAGTAAGCATTTGATTCTCAGAAAACCGCCCATACCACCAGTACTTGTAATGAATGTAAACGACAACAGCAAACGATACCCAAACAGTGGCAAACACCACCATATCGTGAGCAATAAGTAACAAAAAAAAGATACCGTATGAAAAAACTGCATACCGTATGAAGACAATTAAGTAAGGACGCTTACTAAAAGTTCGTGCACACTGCAAAATCTTCCAAATGAAAATTGTACTGCACTAAATAAAGCCTACGCTCGTCCTGTAAGAAAATTCAGAATTGGTATTCCGTAATTATTTCAACTTTGCAGCTTTATCCAATCAGTGTCCATGTCGTGCTGCTCGTTTTGATGCTGCAAAATGAGCCGGGGGAATTCCCGCATTTTCCGATCTTTTCGGTAAAAAACTGATGTTAAAAGATCCACAATGCTAAAAGGCAATTTTTAAACATCCAGCAAAAGTCGCAATATTCACAAATACTGATATATCGTCTGTATTTTATAACAAAACCACAAGATTAAATAGTTGCCGGTTCTTTTAGCTGGTAAGAATTTCAGCCAATTTAAAATTTTTCGATACTACTAAGACCAATCAAATCAGCCAATTATATAGCAAAATTTTGCTGATGCAGTTTACAAACTAAGTGTCTGAACGGCTGAGTCAGACTCGACCCCACGTCTAATGATAACGACGAGAATCTGATTATAAACGCTCCTTCACGACCGGAAGCTGTCTGCGCTGCAGGCTTTGTAACTCACCACTCACCAGTCAGGAATCTTCTGGCTAGCTCTATTAGTCTAACGAAAAATCGCATCAGCTGGATACCCCTTACGATTTGTCTCGTTTTCCCTTTTTCACTTTCTGTTTTATACTCCGGAGAGCAGATGCTACTTATGGTTTTATGCATCGAAAATACGAGGACTGATCGGGCGAATGCGACGCATTCGTCGATTTTAGTCCCTGACTCTCGGCTCTCTACTGTCATGCACAGCTAAACATTTTAAAACAAACCTGTAATTTCAGCAATAAATTAAATTTCTACAATTTAATGCCTCACCATATCAGTACCTGATTTGGCAGCAATTAAGACGTTTAATCGCACAGCTGCTGGCGATCGCTGCACACCATGATGCGTTGATTTTACTACTGGCTGATGGTAGCTTTGTGAGGTGGTAGCATCACGGCCGGAAGTGGTGCTCTGTGTTAACGGTGTGACAATCGCAGACAGGTTCGTTAGTCGCCCTTGCATGGTGTTGCAGTCAGTTTCGATCATTCTGTACTACAGGTGAGGAGAACAGAAGAACACACTGACGAGGGGGAGGCTGTTGATACAGAAGAGCCACTGAATCATTCACACTTGGAAAATGAAGACGCGGTGACAGTAAGAGCAGCGTAGTAAAACTGGATGAATTTTCAAACACAAAGGTGCGTGAAGAGCAGAAGAGCGGTAGTACCGATGACAAGTAGTAACAGTCTGCGATGACAGATGAGACGCGACCTACATATTAGAGCGCTGGATTAAAACCAAGTGGAATGGAATGCTAAACAAAATAACGAAAACAAATAAACAAGACAAACACGCGCCACTGATTCGGCTGGTGTTGGATAAAATGAAGGGCTTAATCTTCGCTTTTAACGCCATTCTTCTCCTCCGATCCAGCTCGTCCTCGGCGACGACTGTCATCATTGCGCGGGGATCCCGAACGGGAACGTTCACGTTTGGCATCGCGCGGACTCCGCGAACGACGTCGATGATCACGGTCCCGACTGCGGCTGCGCGAATCACGATCGCGACCATTTCGTCCTCCTCGACGATCATCCCGATCCCGACCGCCACGACGATCGCGATCATCGCGGCGACCTTCTCCAAAACGCTTCGGCTTGCTGCGTCCACTGGACATTTCCACGCGCACACGACGCCCACATAGCGTTCGCCCATCCAATTCACGGGAAGCGTCTTCGGCATCGCGCGGATCCTCGAATTCGACGAAGGCAAAACCCGGTGGATTACGGGCAACCCACACATTCCGCAGAGGTCCGTAACGGCCGAACGCATCTTCAAGCTCACGCCGATCTCCATTGGTTCCCAGATCACCTACATACACTTTGCAATCAAGCGGACACGGCCCACGAAAATTACTCCCAGATCGTGCCATTTTGGTTTACTGAAAAGAGAAAATATCCGTCAAGATCTGCATCACATCTATTTCGAAAAGCGCCAAGAAGGCGCTGCTTTCAAGTTCGAAAGTCTTACTTTGAAAAACGATAGCAGTATAAGATGTCAAGAGAACTGCGAAAATGGATATTAACCTCACTTACAAACTAAACTTAGCTTAATTAGCCAAGCTGAATAAAAAAATCAGGTTAATATTGCATCAAAACTGCAAAGGTATTTTCTGTGCGGAGAACTGCGAGTTACCACTACCGAGTGCCGAGTGCCGACCTTGCGTATTCTGGGACAAATCTCGTGCTCTAATGTATCTACGATCCGCAATGCCATATTATGGGCTGTACCAAAGCTGGGAATGGTCGTCGCATGAGCATCAGCCAATCATACGTGCGCATCGAATTTATTTTTATTTCCAAAATGCCCACAGTTTTATTGCATGCGCCAATGCGCATCGATTATATTTTTGCCCGTGCCCGAACCCCGAAATATTTCAATTTGAAAAAGATCAAATTACTTACAGTAACTTACTCGTAAAAGTATTTTTCAAAGTAAAAAAGTAATTTACAGTAAGTGTAGTTCTACCAGTACTAGTATTTTAAACTTTTAAACAAGTAAAACGTCAGCAATATTTTGTGAAATCGAATATTTAGTTCATACTGTCGAGTTCTTTCCTGTTTTATTTGTTGCGTTATATTATTTGTTGTTTTACCTATCAGTATGACTTGAATCAAGTCCAGAACTCAAAACTTCAGTTTGGAAGTTGGCTTCCGTTTTCATGGATCTGGCAGGATTCTGGATTCTGGCTTGTCACTCTCAAGCAAAAGGGTGAGTTGAGCAAGCAAGTTCAATAATTATTACCATACTTTGTGCAAATAAAAATATCGCACTAGTTACCTAGTAAGCTACTATCTCAGTAAGTAGACGCCGTTTATTCAGCAACGAGTTTTATTGCTCTTCAGTCTTCGGGTTTTTAGTTATCTCTTGCAGTCTTGCTGTCCATTTTTTTAGGCTCTCTCAGCTTCGCTTTTGCGGTTTCCCCTTTCGGACGGCTTGATATCCAGAAACTAAGACAGCGAACGTTGATGTTCCAAGATTGCCTTCCGCGATGCGCTGCCTCCTTAGAATGTTACTTTAAAATGGAGAGTACCAGACCTATCTTGGGATTCCACGACCTTCTGGTGGTGTGCTTGTTTTAGGAGATTGTTTAAGCAGAGTGTTTCTGAAACGACTAAACATTTGGATTCTCCCAACGGACGGGGAAAGTGGCAGTTTTTTAATGCGTATGTCGTTGATTTGTGCTTCGAAAATTATGGACGAAGCACAGTCTTCTGGAGAAATGTTTGGTGATTCCGAAGAGGCTTCGACTTCAATTTTACAAGACGCCTGTGAGAACGCTTTGGAAGCATTTGATCTGATCTCTTTGCTGCCTGAAGAGGTATGTGCGTTCGTGTTTCGTCCGTATTGGTTTTGTTTGTGATGAGGGTCTTGGTGCATGAATGCTGCTGACAAAATACTAAAGCGTTTAAAATATAGAAACTAATGTATGCTAATTTATAAAATATATAAATAATTAAAAAATTAAAAGCCAAAACAAGTCATCAATAAATAATTTTTTTACTGACTTGTTTTGGTTTTGATAAGCTCTGGTCTAAATTAAGTCTGCAAAAATTTCGAAAAATTGAAATATGCAGTACTTACAATATACTACCTAATAATAGAATTCAATCGGTACGAGTACTGTATAGTGACGATAATTATGGTACGAGTAGTCACCTATAGAAGCAGTTTCTGTACTTAATTAATTATGATAATTTTTTATTTCGTTGTTCAGAAATTTAATACAATAAACTAATATGCTGTGATAATTCTGCCGATTCTGCCGTTATATGTTTTTGGTCAATGGATTGTCGTAGTTGACTCTTCGAATCTTTGCGTACTTGGAAGCCAAAGACATTTGTCGAGCGTCGCAAGTGTGTCTCTCTTGGTGTCGGTTTGGAGAGAGTGATCTTTTGTGGCGAAATAAAAACAGGCAGCAAGGATTCTCGGATCGACGTGCAGACCTTCCGCTGCTGAAACATAGTTTAGTGCGTAGATTAACCAGGAGTTTGTGGAAAGTGAATTTTGCACGGCATTTTGTGGTATCTCGCAATTGGAGATACGGTTCCACTCGACCAGTCAAGGTACGTTAGCGGAATTTACGCAACATTTTGAGATCTTTCTGAATAGTAATATGAGGTACTAACATTTTGTTAGGAGCTACCAGCGCACCAAGGCCACATGATAACCTGTTTGTTACTGACAGATGACAACAGAATTGTTAGTGGCTCTGACGATGGAATAATTAAAGTGTGGTCCGTTCAGCGCGGACAGGTATTGTAATGTGTCTATGCTCTAAATTTTTAGTTCAGCTTTTTTCGCGTTTCAGTTTTTCAGATTTTCTGATATATTTCAGTGTTTGTACACCTTACCCGGCCATGAAGCTGGTATCTGGGCGATGGAAGTCGAAGGATCTCTGCTTGTTAGTGCCAGTGTAGACCGTACCGTTCGGATATGGAACTTGGAAACTGGCGAATTGGATACCGTGATGGTCGGCCATGCACAAACTGTCCGCTGTTTGGCGCTGAAAGATGGGATGTATGTTGCACGTTGTATTATACGCTTGTTTTTTTTTGCTTCCTCTCAGCTCGTTCGTTTTTCTCATTCAGTTCCCCATAGCATTTTAATCGCGAACTGATTTCATTAAAGATACGTATCGGTTATTTGAATTCTGAGGTTGTTGTTCACTATGTTGCTTCGCCGTGTGCCGTTTGTGTTGTCAGTTTGTTTTTCTCGTCCGACGGGTTATATCTTTAGATGTGTTAGTGGATCTCGGGATTGTACATTGCGCGTTTGGAATGTCGGTCTGGATGCCTGCAATGATTGGACCAGCAACAAGCGTATGAACGGCTGCTTAGGAGTGTTGATGGGACATACGCGAGCCATACGCTGTGTCCGTTATAATGGGATCTATATTGTCAGCGGATCTTATGATACTCATGTCCGTGTTTGGCATCCAAAAGAATTTATTTGCCTTATGGTACTACTTGGGCACGCGGAACGACTATATGCCCTACAGGTTTGTTACGGTAGTATAGTAAGCTGTAGCATTAGCGCTATATATTTCACGATTTTACAGCATCTTTTGGTGTATATACAGTATTTCAGCCGTGGGTGTTTTAGCCCTGTTTGCGGCATTAAATGAAGAAATTGAATTATGACCTTGAATTAAATGCCTGATTTTCTACGCTCCGCATACTAATGAAATTGATAGCTTAATCGAGGTGGCATCTTGTTGTTGAGCATAAATTGATAACTGAGGAAATCAGCTAGAGTAGCGTTTGATTTCGTCAAAACGCAGCTCATTTGAGCTGAGCTGGTTTCATTACCTAATGGCACGTGATGTTGATGCGATGCAAGGTCACCGAAATAGCGGGATTGTACTGGTATAATGATAGTATAACGTAACTGTTTATTAATAATTTGTTTGTCTCGGTGCTGAATGTTTCTGTTTTCAGTTCGACGGCGTCCATATTGTCAGTGGCTCTCTGGGGAATACGATCAGGTGAAAGGACAACCACTTTAAATTTTCTCATAGGTAGTAAATTTTTCGTACACAGAATCTGGGATGTCAAGACCGGAGCATTGAAGCATTTGCTGGTTGGACATCAGATGCTTAGTTGTAAAGCCCGTCAGGATGAACATGTGGTGATTACAGCCACCCCGGATTCTGAAATCCATGTCTGGAACATTCAGACGGGAGCTTGCATACTAACTATGGGATCTGGTATGGCAGTTTTAACGCAACAGAAGTAGTCATGTAAACGTTTTGTGGTAATTCGGTTTTGTGGTGGTAATCTACCATTCGTTTTATTGGTTTACACTGCAGTAGTACTCTGTGCAAGGAGACGCGTTTAAGGCATCACTTTCGTGAGTATTATGTGCAATAATGTAAAATTGATGCAGTTCTGGATATTATAGTAGTTCTGATGACTTCATGCTATACTTCTACAGAATTCTTCATATGTTTGGACCGCGAGTTACACTGCTAATTTTGCCATTACTTTTTGCAGATGTTGAGACTCGGCACAGCAGTGGTGTCACTAGCGTGTATTTGGATGAGACCTATGTAGTTAGCTCGGCGGATGATGGTACCTGCAAGTTATGGGATCGCCGGACGGGTTCGTTTATCCGCGATATTGTTCGGCTGCCGACTCGCGAGATCGGCGGTGTTGTTTGGCGGATCACAGCTAATCATAGCACGTTGGTATGTGCCGTGGGTAGTCGCGATCGGTCGATAGCGGATGTTCAAGAGACAAAGCTGTTGTTGTTCAATTTTGATACGGAAACTTAGCATAGAGTATTATTATTATTCACTGGTCAGTTTATCACGCCAGAATGTTTCGCGAAGAATTCCAATGTTGTTGTGTGATCGTTTGCTGCCTTTTTGTGCTTCTGTGTTGAACGTATTTATTTTGCTCAGTCATGATATGGTTCGATTTGGTCTCGTTGTTGTTATAGTTGGAGTGCGGTTTTGTTATTTGGTAGTGTTACCTTCAGATCTTCGAGTCGTTGTTTTGATTATACTGCAAAAGACTTCCACTTTGTAAAAGAAAAAGATGTTTTGAAAAGGTCTTTAGCGGTTAGTTTAAAGAAGTCAAAGATTTCAATTAAATTTGATGTTATGTAGTGCCTCGGTCTGCGTACTAAATTCCTTTGATTGTTTTATAGCGTGGAAAGGTATAATTCGTTTAATATATAGAGTCGTGACTAGAGAGTAATAATAGAGATTATGCGCGGTAATGCTATGAGTGTGTTGTGCACAGTCCCTTCGCACGTTAATTGGGACAAATTCTTCATTTGATTATAACTGCTGAGCGAAGCTCACTTTGTACATATTGAGAAATAAATTCCAAAAATAGAGATTGGCGCTTTTTTGTTTAAGTACGGTACAAGTGTTGCACGGTGGTAGTCCTGTGGTGTATTATTATCAAGTAGTCACACTATTTGATAATAATAATATTAGTCTCCTGTGATGAGCTACGATGTTTTCACCCATACCCCCATAAATTTCCATTTCGCTTAACAATTGGGTGAAAACGCTATTAAATGTAGATCGTCTGGCGTCAAAAATTGTGAAGTTTATCTTGGCATGCAAATGCTTTATTGTGAGATTCTTTTTACAGCGTCTTCTCGCCATAAATACGACAGGATTTAGGAAATTACGTAGCGTATGCAGTAGCTGCCACACCTTGCACCATGATGCATTCAGTATAAGCGAATCCTTGCCAATCTAGCAGACCCCATCAGAAATCAAAAACAGGATGATTTAGCGTTTTGTGGGTAATTCAGCAGAGGGCGGTGGTACAACATTATTCGTGTTTGCTTACAATCATCGGTTTTGCGGAAGCGAGGATAAGCCCTAATTGCTCGGATTAAGCAACATTGCTTAAGGTATATAGATAGATTCATGTTTCCGCTTTTCGCTTAAAGCTAGTGGGATAAACGGTTTATTGACGCATAACAACAAGATTGTAGTCATTCTCGGATGGAATTAGGCTGTCCAGCTTCTTGAAGTTAGCTGTAGTCTTTCCGGTTGGTGTGGTGGTTTTTGCTACCGATGCCTCCTCCGTTTTGACGAAATTCTCCAGGTCTTGCACTAACGCTTGCCGGAACATAGCCATAGCGCAGCCGCGAAAGATGTCGTTGTTGAAGCACCCGGCACTGCAATGAAAAATATGAAAGTATAAGAAATGCGAATTATGTTCCCGGTAACGAAAGCATCAAATACCTTTATTCAATATTTGTGTTTACACGAAAACACTTCTTGTCGTATAATAAAAAAACGAATATATAAAAGTTAGAAATACAGTAATCTTGCTGCTGGCTCATGTTACAATAATTATATGAAAAAGTTGACTTAACGTGCCGCATTTATTCTTAAAGTTAACAAAAAGCCGGTAAAACATAAGATCTGTAGAAATATAGATCTGTCTATTCCTGTACAGCAGTCGAAAACATGTATTAGTATCTCATGTTAATTCTAGTAAAATTTTGTATTGTAAACATTAAGGTATGGTAGCAGAGAAGATTAAATATGCTTAAAATCTAAAGGTGGCACTTGCTATCTGTAGTTTTCAAACTAATAAAAAATCAGGAGGGAAATCAAAGCCAAGCCAGAAGGCAATTATTATTTCTAGCGACATCTGCTAGCACTGCCATAAGCTGTAGCGGCTTAACTTTTATATATGATTTCCGGCTCAGACCGTCATATTGAATTTCCTGTCACATCGTTAACATTTTATCGTTGCGTTCAAAGAAGTCAGGGTTGTAAAACCGCAAACATGCATATTCGTACAATTTGTCGACGCTCTTGTTTTGTCACACACTCACCGGCAACTGACGTAGAAATTGGCCACACGGTATGTCTGAAAACATTCATCACACAGACGGTCTAGCTTGCCGGAAAGTTCCTTGTTGTGTTGAGTAATGCGGCAATTTTCAATTGGAATATCCTCTGGCTGACGTCCAGGCCGGGAGGCTAGTTTTCCATCGGGCATGAACTGCGGTGTGTTCTCGATCAGTTCTCGAATAATGGACTTTCCAGCAACGGCATAAACCAAGGTAATGGCGGCAAAACTCAGCAAAAATAAAGTCGACGGCGAGAACATGGACGTCCGCATTTCTGCGAAAATACACATAGATCAAGCGATTGCAGCAAAGCGTAACGTGGGTTTAAAGGTCAGGTGGCCTTGATCAGTCCGTATTTGTTGTACGACGCAATGAATTGACAGTATTTTACTAATGGCCTCAGTTTGCGATTTCCCAGTACCCTCACAGTCCCACGATGGTGATCTGGGCTAAAGGTCACCCTTTGTAAGTGCAGTGTTAACGCTCTTGGTCTCGTGCTGTTTTTCCTCGCCAGATGTATCGCAGTCACTTATCATCCAGGTATCAAAAATCTGTACTCAACTTTTGAAAGAGGTTTATCACATAACGAAAAAACGAAAAAGAAACAATACAATGCAAATCAGTGTGCATGTCGGCAGCTGGCGTTGTGTATTTAAACAGATACGATGTCATAAAACTCACTTACGTATTTTATACTGGGACACATGCCCAGAGTATGGTACCCTTATTAAGTACTGTTCGGTTACATCAATGTAAGTACAACAATTCCTGCTCCTCCTTTGAATCCAGGGTGGTCATATCATTATACGTACAACGGTATACATACAGACAATACCAGTCCAGTTCACCCGGCCGTACATAATCAATTATTAATACTGAGATCGTTCTTGAATTTCGAGGAGGGGATCCGTGTGACTCCCAGTTGTATTTCCCCATCCCGATTACGTCAATATCAAAGCGATACTGTCAAAATGTATCAGATTAGTATTAACGGTTTTCCTAAAGCTTCCCTAGCGGCTTCATTCCCTTATTGTTAGCTAACGATGTGCAACCATTAATTTAGCCAATCTCTGACGATAAGAGGTGGAGGGAGTGTTAACACACGCAACAGAAATCTGATTTTTATACACGACTTCATCTGTATTGAATGCATTTGTCTGTTGGTTTGTCATCAGCTATCGAATAGTTTAAATTAGAATTGAATTGTTCTTGCCACTGTATGCACGCCATATATATCGCACACGCATAACATGACCTTTCGAATTTTCGCTTTTTCTTGAAAGGCATTCCAGTTTTTCGTCCTGATAAAAAAAAAACTGCAAAATGATTAGCAAGGCCTTACCACGTCCAGAAAATGTAGCGCTTCCTATGGCCGCTCTGCTTAATGATTATATGATGAGGTCTGGATGTTGCAAATGGACAGGGTTCGTTCGACGTAGGCGCAGCTGCTGTGGTTGGGTGAATATGTCCCAGTGAATTAGCGCCGTCTGAGTAATGGGCAATACTCAAAGGAATGTGACGAGAATAAACAGAAAACAGAAATAAAGGCAGACAGTGCCTTTCGCCAACGTGTTCCACGCAGGACGATCACTTAACAATAATACATGCCGGATCTAATTTTCTGGATACCCAACAACTGTATCCCGTGCCACATAAAGTATTAAGGAAGGCGGATCGGGATCTAATACATTTATCAGTCATAGCGTTCCAGTCTTCACGATATAATAATTAAGGGAACAGAAGCATCTATCCAGCAGTTGGCGCGATTTTTTTCACGGTAATGCAGTATAAGGTCAGGATTCGTATGCGACGCGACAGCTAAATATCGAAGAACCGAACTTCGGCAAGTGTCTGGAACCGTTGTATACAGGAAACTCGGTGATCTGCATACATACAAACCAGTACTTTCCCTATCGTGCTTACTTTAGTGGACGCTTGACGTGAAATTCTTGTTCCGGCTTCCAGTATACGTGTGCACACATATATTGTATTTCCATATACTTATATGTAATGAAGGAGAATTTACACAAAGAACTGATTGGTTTATCAACGTCAGTCGATCTCGGCTGGGTTCAAGGAGTTCCACACCAGTTGCTATTTACGTATATTGTACAGCACCGCACAACCGAAAATAATCGAACTGGTGATCGGCGGCTGTCAACATCCAGATGGTTGAACTAGAATCAAAAATTTTTCTATGAAGACACATGAGTGGAGAGGCCTTAGTCAAAACATCGTTGCTGTGCGGTGCGCTAGATTGTCCGATCCGTTGCTAGTCATGGAGTTTAAAATGAAAATAAAAATGTTTCTGACACTGGATATAAATAAGTTCTCTGTAACTGTTCTATGTCGATAGGTTAAAACTATTAACCTATCGCAGCTATAAATATTCACTAGGTGCCATCGTGGGTTTCGCGATTGCTTTGATCTTTGTTTTCAGATAGTCTCACTAAGGATGTCTTTATTATTCGGTTCTGCTTATTATTACGGAGTTACTCAAATATAAAAATGCTTTATATGCTTTGGCATTGGCAGATAGCACATTTGAGTGTAAGCAATATAACTAACTAAATGAATCTACTAGCGACACGGAAACTTTTCGTACAAAATACTAAATACTGTGCATATAAAATTAAATGTTAAATTAGCACATAAAAATTGTTTAAATAGGCAACAGTCATCAAAGTAACAATAATTGCAAGCGCGGGCACACTAATTCGCAGTTAAAAATTTAAACATTGGCACTAAGAAACTTCCTGGTGATCGTAGAAGGGATACGGATGCTATACCGTATATTTACAGACCAATTACAAACCATACGCACTAAAATTGTCTGCCCATGAATTCACAGTGGAGTTCTGTTAACGTACTACTCTAACTTTCTAAGGTAAGTAGGGTAGCTTGCGACTACTCAATAATATTCGCATCTTTTTTCACATCGTCGCACGTCGTGACCTTTTGACGTCTTTTGAATCAAATCTTTGTATGGCGCTGCAGCAATACGCACCAAAAAATCTACTTGATTTGAAAAATTAAATGATAAGTAGTTGCGTAGATATATCAGAATATTCCACTTTGCAGTATCAATACTGTAGCTACACTGTAGCATATCTGTCTTTGGGAGTTTCGCGCTATATTACCTTATGCACACTGGAGCTCGCATGCCAGAGTACGTTTAATTGTGCCGAAAATGTTTATGTAATGCCTAATTAAATCACTGAACGCGTTTGATTTCGTAACTTTCTGAAACTGCTGATTGATCGCGAACGTGTGCACCCATCTAACCTAAGTATATTACGGTGTCGTGTGGTAGAAATGTGTTACCGAAATATAGCCAAATTCTTCCGATCCGATTTCAGAACTTTTGCACCAGACACGTGTGCAGGGCATGTGCCAGAACGGAAACGAAGTCAATTTTCAGAAGATTACGTATGTACCCAGGCTCGGGTGTGGTAAGACAGAGCGGTCCTAAAATCTATAAATAAAACGCTTCTTTTTCGAGCTTACTGGTTAGCATGAGTTGCATGGACGGCGCAAGAAAATTAATGATTCGGCTTATGTCTGCTCGATCCCGAGCATCTGATCTAGATACTTTAAAATTTTATAGCAAATTTGCACGCTACACATGTTGGCTTTATACTGCAAGTTCAACCTTGCTTGTAGCTACTTCACAAGTACAGTATGAGCTACAACTAAAAATGGTAAGATTGAAAGAAACATATCTTCTATGTGATTAAAACTTGTATTTTAAAAAACATTTTTACCATTGTATTACGGGAAGCGGGACCCATATATTAAATACATACTATACAACAAAACTTGAGTTTATAGAACTGTCCATCGTTAGTAGTTTTAAAACTTATAATTGCCCCGCGCTGCATATTCATGTCGACAAATTTTCGGGTTATATAGTTTTGCTGGTACGTGATATAACTGAAAGCCATTGAAATAAATAGCGCTTTTTTCGGGGATGGGAAAATGTGGATGTACTTAAAATTAATTGCATCATATTTATGAGTGCTTGATTAATTGTCAGTAGAAGTAAGTATACCTGGACTACTATTTGTAGCCTACGTATACTCTACCACGTACCGTACTTGCTACTTACCGCTTTCTAAATACAGCATCTTGTTAACTTTCTTGCACTTCAACACGACCGGTACTCGCACGACGCACCAATGTAATTCAAGACCAACTACTTAAATTGTATTTATTGTTCCATCTGGATATCGTTAAGAGGAAACGGAATCGTATACACGAACACTACTCGGGCGTAAAATACTCAGATTACATTTTCCGTAAGACTTCGTAATTGCACGATTCATTCGAATTCCCGCACACTTAGCAGAAAGTAAAGTAAAGAAGCCAAACATGGATACTGAGAGGTCTCCACTGACCACAACAATGTGCGCAGTAGAAACGGAAAAGATTCGCGCGCGAGAAATTCTGACCAAAAAATTATACCACTGATTTACGCAACAATGAATGTAGCAAATGATTACAGTATGTGTGTAGAGCGGAAGAGAAAGAGATGCATTCAACGGAAAAGAGAACAAAATAAAAAAAGTGCAACTCAGATAATATTTATACATTTAATTTATGTTCTTACACCACACGTAAAATGCAACAAGACCAGCATCACGCTTATGTAGCTGTGGGGTTGAATGCGGCATACGAGCGGGCAGTGATGAAATCCACAGCAAACCTTACGAATTAGTTACAGCCATTTTTTCTTTTAACACACGACGTCCCGAATTCTCCCGCCATCAACCCTTCTACTTCTTCGCAATGATTCCCACGAGATTACAGGCCTCATCCAAATCTTCCTCCGAGTTCATGTAGGGTGTCCCATAGAAGGAGCAACGCTTTACCTTAAAACCGGCTAAGATGGCTTCACGGGCCAGAATGTCAGGGTCGTAGCCGTAAATCCAGTCGTTGGCCCACAGCCGACCTCGGCGTGCATCAACAAACATATCCTCTGTCACAACTCCCGGCCATTCATCGCCAATGTACTTCCGGTGATGGTATGTGTCGACCGCTTCTGTTTGATCAACGAATAAAACACACCGTATATAGACTAATCAAACAGTCGTACTCAACAATGTAGAAAAAAGCCCTCCGGGGGTCAGTTTACAAACGGACTTGTCATATGGCTTATTAGCTGCCAGCCGGCCACCAACTATATTGTTTAGATGGCTGGAGTGCGCTAATAGTGTTGTGACGGGAACAAATTAAACTTCTTGGCATTATGCATTTGAGTGATAGACAATTATTAAATCAAACACAAAATTGGACTAAAACAATTCCGTTAGGCAAATCGCCGCAAATGTGCTTCGATCAAAATAGTGATTCAGAAATGCTCATGTTCAACATGGTTGTATTACTACGGTTGTATTTGACTTCTGAGATAGCACAAAACTTGAGTACAGTAATGCAAAATCTTCGGTCTGTCGCTTGCCATTAGAGGTACCATCAGTTACAACAAAAATCCAAAACTCCGAAAATTGAAGATGAAAATTGTACAACTAAAGACCAGAGTAACATTAAGCGGTAAATAAAATTTTTTCATAGTTGCTCACGCACTAAGCACATTCTTCCATACTTTATATTTTGCACAAAAAACTTTATCGGATTCCTGTCAAGGCGCTTGCAATTTTCTTTACTGAACGCCACGGCCCACAGCTGACCCCTTTACCAGCAACTTCTCAAAATACCAGAAATGTTTTGGTAATCGGATAAACGGAGAAGAAATTTTTCCGTCTATACTGGCATCTCACAGAGAGAAATATTCCAGTTTAGTAGTAACCGAAAATAAGCTTATTCATGACGGCAAATACTGCAAAACAATTACGAGAATTTTGTTGGAACTGCAACATTTATAATTACCTTTGGTGGTGTTGGAGTAGGGAGTATGTGCCGTAATGCACATAATTCCGCCGGGCGCCAACCACCGGTAGAAATCATTCATCAATAGCCGGCACTCGTAGGGCCGTAGCACATTGATCCACCGGGTGGCCAGTATGCCATCCAGTGAGCCGGTGCCTATTACCAGCTGCAGGGCATCCCCGGGCTTCAAGGTCAGCTTTTCGCGCTCCTGTGCCGACACCGATCGATACAGTTGATCCACGCGTTCAGGTTTCAAATCATTGGCAATCACATGCGCGCCTGTCTCCAGCAACTTTTTCGTTGTGAAGCCATTGCCAATGCCCAGATCAGCTACGGGCTTCTCAAATGTTTTGGCCAAATCGACAAATTCCGAACAATACGGATCGAGCGATTCGTTATCCCAGCGCGACTGGTTTAGATCGGTTATGAAGTTCTCTCGAACTTGCACATCTGACAAACACACAAACAGTCACATGTGTGTGTGCGTACAATTATGACAAACAAACAAATAAGTGTCGGTGCATAGTTTCGTGCACACGCATTTTTGTGGCTTCACTTACCACCAACGTGATGGATACTGAAGGTGGACATAATAATGGTTATCGCTGGGGCTTGGAAAACGATGTGAAATGCAGCGATAAAGACGGAGATCAAATATGTAGTTAAATGGTTCTTCCTTGCCAAAACAAAATGTGCTGATATGTAGCTGACGTCCTTTCAAAGGAATCACAGACTGGAACGAAAGATCAAGGGAAAGTGATTACATTGGTGGGACATAAATGAATGTCTGCCAAATGGACCACAACACAAAACCCTACAAAACAATTGATTGTACCAAGTAAACAAGGTGCTTTCTCCATATCAATATCTGGTGGGTAAAGAACTGCATCAATGCTAAGCTGCTATTCATTTCTTCTTTGGTAACGCACGCTAAAATGATTTGGAGTTATCACGCATGTACTCATTCTGGTTACGCAAAATTTTTGCAACCTATTCTAAAGATCAAATATCTATATAAGAGCAAATTTAACGAAGATAGCAAGCCATAATGCAACGAAGGTAGCACCTCTACCATATTATTTGTATTTTAAGCTCGGTTCACAAATTAAAGTTTCTTTTACGAGTTTTGAACAACAGCGGATTCAGCAATAATATTGATTGTAATTACTCCAAGTAACCGGAGAAAACAAGAGCTCAAATGAATAAACTGGTTGAATGCACACGCCATAATGTAAACTACTGTTACAGTTGTACTTGTAGTTACTGTACTACGAATACTATAGTATCCGCAATACGAGTACTCTGCATGGGACCTGCTATAATATCTTATCAACAGTTACATAACAGAGTACAAAGGGGAAAATTCTTTATTCATGTTATGCTAAAGAATCGTGATTATCTAATATAATTACGCAACACCAGTATAAACTGCAGTATCAAAACGAACAATCGTGTGGCAATATTTCAGCGATATAATATAACTTAAATACCCTGCAAGTTGCAACTCAAAGTTATATCTTTATTACTGTAGCCGCCCGCACAAGTTGCTCCATTGGCAGATCCGGCCGCTGCCTTCTCCCTGCACACACTGCGCTGAACAGCGAGCAATGTGAGGCCAAATATCCGTATACCTCACTCTGTGGGGCAACTTGTGCGGGCGGCTACAGTACAACAACTCAAAACGTTAACAGTTTACAGCAAAATTAAGTAGACTTGCGCGTTCTAGAATTTATTATTCTGAATGTTGAAAATAAAACCCAAGTGCTGGGTTCACTTTTTCAAACATTTTTAATACTGGTTTTTATCATTATGATTTTGGAATCCCCGTAAACAGGTCACAAAATACATACATCATCCTCACACGTTTTCGTGAAAGATTATTGACATATTTGGTGAAATCATATCATTTACAAAACTTACCAACTAGGTCATTCCGGTTCGTTCCTGACAAAATTGCTCAATAACAAAAATCCGACTTTCCACACGATAAAACGATTTGCGTACTCGGCTTTTCCCCCGTGTCACGAACAGATTTGCCTTCGCGAAGCGCGCAGGCTGATCACGCTGGATCTAGGAACAGAATAGAATGCACACAGTACACACTCGCGATCGGTCTGCTTAATGTTTCATTTCAGTCCTGCGGCATCAGGTCGTCTAGCAAAAATTAGACGGAATTCATGAGTGGTGACGGTAGTATACACTATACAGTATACCCGGCGCTGCTTTGGAAAATTATATATCTGCTATCCATCGTCGTAACCGGTTTATAAATGAAAGCGAAAGCAACTACTGCGCCGCTCTGCTTGCATCAAACGACAACACAGCTGCTGACAACAGCATCTTCTACGGCAGAGCTTAAAGTTTGCTTAAATGCCACGCCACTACCGTGTACAACCGGCATAGTTAGGCCCTTTTGGTTCTGAATGACAAAATCGGAAAGGAAAGCAAATTAAAATATCGATATCACTTCGTCATTCGATGAAGTTGGCTGCAGCAGAAGTGCGCCAGACAAAACTGCAGACCAGAATGACTAACACGGACCGCTTTACGCTGACTAATCGGAAGTACTCTTCAAGAAAAAATTCATAAATTTTTTATGCGGAGAGCTTGCGATAAACTGGTAACACCGGCGCTTAATACGGCAAATAATACCGCGAAAATCCACAAAAAAATGCTCCGTACCTGATCACATTATTAGGTACGAGTGTATAGCGCGAGTGCAGCTATTTGAAGTGCAGTATTATTTCCTTGGTTTGTCATCGTTCAACAAACGCTTACTACCATTGCAAAACAAATTATATTACTTAACAAAAATAGTGAAAAACGACGCCCAATTCACAATCCGAAATAACACATATGATGAGTTATACACACACCTTTCATATTTCTCTACACAGTAAATTCATATGTACATTGCTACATATGAATTTACTGTAGATTTTCCGAAACAATTTCATGGATAAATCACAGTCAGCAATCAGCCAGACTAACAGTGGCGGTTACCCAATAAAACAAAAACAGCCGACCATAATACAAAAACTTCCAGATGACAGAAGAACTTGTGAGTTAAGCCTCTTATTTAAACGTATCAGTGCGTTTTGGTAAAGCACTGTCGTCAACCATTACCGTGCGGTGTTCAGATACAACAGGGACAGACTTCCAAAATTGTAAATTTCGCAAATGATCTACATATTTGTCAACCCATTTTCCTTAAATCAATGGTTTGCTTCAAGGTCTTGGATCATGGTGCGTACCTTTCTCCAAACACCAGCGAAATCCTAGGGGCTCTCCTTTTTCTTCTGCCTTTCTCGCGCTTTTAATCCTTTTCAATTATCGTTGACAAAAGTATGGCACCTCAACTTCACTGCAGCAGTCAGAGCAACTGATTTCCCACAGAAAAATACAAGAAGAAACCAAAAAAGTTTTGATTTGTGTCCAGGATGATAAAATCACTAGGAACGAGATTTGAAATATATTATTCAACTTTCAAGTAATGTCTTTGACAGCTGGGAAATGAAACGAAGGCGCTGCAGAACACTTATGATTGAGGCAAAGGCAAAATAATTTAAAGTAAAGCGGATGTGGCCATAGCCGCTGTACAGTAGTGTACAGTGTAAGTGCAAATTTCCGCTCGGTTTTGCCGTAATGCAAAGAAGCATTATGAAAAAAATACAAACGAGTCTAACCGTAAATAATTTAAGCTAGTTTGCTTCCTATGGAGCGCAATCTTGTGATGTACCTAGTGACGCTCTGTCCTCAAGGTGGCCGAAATAAAAACAAAATTTTGCTTCTTTCTATGAGGCGATGAATCCACGGGCGCTATCGGCTATTCCTAATCTTGACCATTTTTTGCAAAAACGTCGGTGACACTGTAATACCCTGTATGGCCGTGTTGCTGACAGCTGCTGACTAGACAGTAGTGAACTGCCTGGACTCTGAACACACTGAATATCGCTGTCAGTGCGTTCTCCCTCATCCCTTTCTGTACCGGGAATTACTTTCCGTCCGCATTGCGGCTTCTTCTTGTGCCCCGTGTTTGGTGCGAATCGATTATCCCTACTTCCCAATCAGACTTTATTGACCGTGTGTGTCCATGTCTAGCGAACATAAAGCGCGCTAGCGCGTCAGATGGCACTGCGCTGCTGTACGTACTTCACTCAATTCACTGCTCCTGTGCGCCGTGGGGCTGGTACACTGTACATATATTTCATCCATGCTCGCGTTCGATCCCTGTTCTTACGATAGTAAACTTCCACAGTCAGTTATTTTATAGCTCTACTAAATGTATCATATTGTGCAAGAACTGTGTACATAAAGCCTCTAAGCAGACACGGGGAAGGCGGTGGCCATGCTGCATGCGTGTGAGAACTGCTCGTGAAGCCGGCCAGACTCTCCGCTACTTCCGGTTGTCGATTAGGATTACGTAAGGCATATTAAGGCGCAGGCTGCGTTGTTAGTACAATAGGAACAGCGATTGTAAGTCACTTGCTGGCCCGGGAGCTTTGATTTTCTCGCTGCGATACTTGTTTGACGTCGACTGCAATCCCAAATGTCCGCTCAGAACCATACTTTCCAAAAATCCCCTACCCGTACGTAGGCTCTAGATTATAAGGGAATTTTAGATTTCACATGGTTCAGGCTCCGTCCACTAGAAACTACTGCGTCACATAAACAGTACGTTACCAGATTGAATAGCGTTTAAAATGCTTGTACGGATGCACACTTGCAGTAACGTACAGCTGAAAAATAAATTGAGTCGAGAGTGCCCAGAGCGTGACCAACCTGCTCTCGGGGAGGCGGTTAGAGCACATAAAAAAGATCCACAGGCAGCATGCGCTGGCTTGTGGCTCAGCCATACGGCTGAGCCGTTGCACAGATCCACGCAAGGCAGATAGTTTTTACGCGTCAGCCAACGACGTTAGGTTACGGCGCCTTACGTCGCGAACGGACGTAAATCGACCCGTAACGCCAACTTCTACCCGCAAGTCGAACTGGACGGAACTTGTTTTGTGAAATCTAAAATTCGCTATAGAATTAAAGTATGCCCACAGTCATTAAGGAATGCTGATTCATTCCTTCTGTACTCCTTGAGAGCGGTGCTGGTATAAGACTTTACCTTTAAAAGTACAAGATGTAACGAATTATGAATTCGCACTATTAAAGTACCGACTACCGTCTACCGGCATAGTTGACGACCCTGCCAAATAAAACAATGCAATCAAGCAGCGATTTATTACTTATGCAATACGATCGACCGACGTGCTGAAAAATATTATTTTATACATGGTGCCGTTTACCTTTACTAGGCTGAGCTGATGCTGAAAATCGGTTACAAAGCAGTAACTAATTTACGCTGCAAAAAGGTCCTAATTAACCCGTACCAAAGCGCCCAAAACTGGAAGAGCGGTACGCAGCTATTTCGGCACAGGGAGAACATCTTATAATTATTACGAAATGTTATAACCAGTGACCTAGTTTGTGCAACATGTGGGGAATCTGTCTTTTAGACTGCTGCTTATCTCGTTTGTCATGTTTTCAGGATTGGTAGATTTGCTGTCTGCGAATTTTTTGTTGAAAACCTGTATTCCATTTGGTTAATCATTAAATATGTTGCAATGTCGAAACGGTCGGGCACGGTAAAATGCACTGCTGTTTTTAAGAACGCTCGTGAACATCTTTCTATATACGGCTAATGAAGTGTACGCAATATTCCGCGGATCTTACACGAATCTCCATTTGATCCCATTAATTTACAATTTGTGCAGAAATAAACGGGAAAAATTAGTACTAATGTAAGACTTGTAAGTCCATCTCAAAATTTAATCTCCTGATCGGTTTATGCTTTTGTGGATGCGCGAATAGTGCGCCGTATCCTTCGATCTTTAAATGCCAGAATTAAAAGCTGTTGCAGTTAGTAGGCTGGACCATGGTCATTCTGTAAATGTGGCGCGTATTCAATTCAAATTTCCTGTCGACTTTGGAGCACCATGGGGTGTGACCGTAAAGAAATCATTATACACCTGTTGTACTTGCCCCATCTAGTTTTAAAACTTATGTTGCTCTGAAGCAAACAAAATAGTGTAGTTGTAATCGTATTACCATCAGCGATAATCTATTTATTTTTTTATCATTTTACTGTACCGCGATCCTACTATGCTTCGGTGAGGCCTACCCGTATGGTCGCTTAAGTGAAACACTATGTTAAGTGAATGGGCGATGGTCGTTTAAGTGAAACACCCGAAATATTTCATTCCACAAACCGATTTCCTTCTGGTTTTCTTCTTTACCCGATAGAGCTAGGCGTGCTCTTCACATAGTACTTGAAATTATTTAAAAAACTTGAATTGTTTTCTTGCAATTGCGTCGGTAAAAAAACAGTGACGAAACGCTTAAGCCACGCCACCCGAGCCACTGCACTACGCCATGATAATTACAGTCACTGCCTCACACGTGCGGCTGCGCCACCCTTATGAAGACTGCATATGTACACAATACTTAAATACGAAGACAGTGTTGCGCCAGAGCAGCTAATTCAATAAAATTTTTATTGTACTTATAAAATCCTGAATCAACGGCAACAAAAAAACTTCTGCGAGTAAAACAAATCACCGGTTAGTTGGATCGCAGGTTAATATTAAAAATCACAGGTTAGTGAACACAGGCTAAAAATTCATAACAGGGAAAGACGGCGGGCGGTGATTAACGGGACTTCTTTGGTTTGGATTTTGGTGCTGCTTTTTTCTTCTTGGCTCTTTCGGACAGCGAAAGCGAAAGCCCTTTTTCTTTCACGTCAGAACAAGCTGATATTAAACGTTTATCCATATTACTGTTTATCATTCAGTATCACACTCCAGAAAGCATAATTTTAAGAAATAAAGAAATAACTCGCATTAGAAACAAACAAATCTGAACTAAATAGCGCAGCCGCACATGTGAGGTAGTGACTGTAATTATCATGGCGTAGTGCAGTGGCTCGGGTGGCGTGGCTTAAGCGTTTCGTCACTGTTTTTTTACCGACGCAATTGCAAGAAAACGATTCAAGTTTTTTAAATAATTTCAAGTACTATGTGAAGAGCACGCCTAGCTCTATCGGGTAAAGAAGAAAACCAGAAGGAAATCGGTTTGTGGAATAAAATATTTCGGGTGTTTCACTTAAACGACCATCGCCTATTCACTTAACATAGTGTTTCACTTAAGCGACTATACGGGTAGCTAGCCGTCCAAACACTGGTACCAAGATGCTGCCAAAAATAACCTGATGCATTGCAAAAATATAAAACTTAAAACCTGTAAATATGCGTACAGTAGCATAGCAAGAACACTTCTGCCTTCCCATTTAGAATTTATAATTAGAATAAGCACTTACATCTGCAATTTTTATTTAAATATTTAAGTATTTAACTACTTTTTGTAATTATCTGAATAGGCACGAGTAGCTGATGCATGAAACCAAAGAAATGTATGTTTAATATTAAAGAAAACTTTGTTACTCTTTATGTATGGCTGACAGGGCGTTACACACGGCCCACTTTCGTTGTCCCTTGGTCCTTGATAGAGACATCCCTGTTTTCTCCTATTCGTTTTGACTAGCACAGTAAAGCATGCATTCGCTGTCCGCAACGTGATAAACCAACCAGGTGGCGAGTGGTGCCTGGCCTGATCGTGTCCAGACTATGTGGATTCACTTCCATAGGCGTTGCAACGGCTACAGCAAAATAGGAACACATATTATTTTTGCTATATCCATAATATTTATAATTTTTCGCACTGTTAACGGTTTTAATATTAAAATATCAGTCTGGATCGACATGAAACTTTGTGTTATCAGTCCGATACTTATGGGCATTTGACTTCATGGCTACACGTTTGCGTTTCCTATATTCTCAAATTAAGCAGAGAAATTCAGTAAGTAAAACAGGTACATTAACGTCCACATTTTATGCCATGGATCAGAATTTACTTCTGTTAAGTTTATGATAATTACTCGCTGCAAGGGAAATTTTGTAACGATCGAGTAACAGCATGTTTCTTTACTGATATCGGTAAAATTAATTCTGCTTAAGAATAACGTGATGCTATCGTTCTCCGATTTATTATTAATTGACAGTACATGGTGCCCCGAAAATTTGGATAAGTGAATAAATAAATACGAAAAGGGCACGTAAAATGAGCATTTTTGCAGGATTACTGTTCATGATGTATTGTACAATACATCATGTGAGCTAACTGGTCAACACTATACGGTATATAATTTCAAAATGTTGCTTTAGCAGTTTGAAAGCGCCTTTGTTACTTACAACTGCTTTTTGATCCTGTTTTAGATGGAGTCGCCTGGAGTTGTAGTGCGGATACTGCATTAATTTGATCATCCCGGGCAGTACTTTTCTCATCGGTTTTTCTTTATCTTGGTATTCTATTCGTAGCGATTCTAGTCACGCAACGATGGATGAAGTGCGGGCATTATGCGAAATGTATGAGTTAAGTGATGTAACGGAAGAGTCATTCAATATGGTGGAGAATCCAACGGGCGAAACAATGCTTCCCGCCCTCGTGTCCACTATGGCAAATTTTCGTCCGGTTTATCATCCTGTTGAACGGGACTTTACCGGTGTTCCCACGTATCCGTTGCTCAACCAGTTAACGATACCGACCTTTCCCCATACCGACCAACTTGTTTATCCTGAATACATGATGGTCTATACGCAGTCAGGGCTGCCGGTATTTCAGTCGCCAGCCGAAAACGTCAACGAATACGCCATGCCCTATACGGAACCCAAGATTGATCATTCGGAATCCAAATACTCGAGCATACCATGCCCTGCCGAAATGTTAAATGTGGTTGATCATCCGTCCGGACCGGGCCCCACGGAACGGACCATACCGCGAACGCTGCACATAACCGCACCCCGCCGCGGTCGTCCACCAAAACACGGAACCCATTCGGGTCCAATATTGCTGGTCAACGAGAAAGGTCGTACTATGCCTAAAGAGAAAGAGAATCTGCCGTTCGTTAAACTGCAAAAAGGACACTGTGATCTTCCTTTCACCAGCATATCTTCTGCTAAAATTACTAGAATCACTGAGGAAGACTACAATGGTGACTGTGAAGAAATGGACATGGAATTTCCTGAGTTAGACGCAATGGATGACGATGAAAAAGACCGCGATTATCCCAAGCCGCCATATTCGTACAGTGCGATGGTCACTATTGCGTTGAAAAATAGTAAAAACGGAAGGATGACAGTGCGAGACATCTATAATTTTATGTGGTAATTGCCTCTTACTTCTTGCAACTCACAATACTTATCACATGCGCATTCTTAAATTTCTGTAAGTGGCTGTGGAATGTGGCATATATATTTACGTTTCACATATTCTTGGAAATCAAAGTTTTTGGGAAACTTGTTTACATATTGCATTAATGAAAATGTCTTTTTGCAGCAAACATTATCCGTACTTCAGAACCGCATCGGCTGGCTGGAAGGTTTGTATTCACTTTATAAAATAAACGATCTAGAATTTTGCAACTGGATGGGTCTAGTTACAACTTATATATATATATATATATATCCCCTTCATTGCTGCACGAGAAATTGTTTTGCAGAATTCTGTACGACACAATTTGTCCTTGAATCCAGGATTTCTAAAAATTTTTACGGAAAGCGGTCCAGCAAAGGTGAGGAGGTCGTATTGTTGCCTGTTTCAGGAAGAACCAGTAATCATCTATTGCCATATTGCCTACAGAATTCTAAGACGACTTTCAGATAAGTCTCGTACACCATCACCTTTATTATAATCCATAACAACAGGAATTTTCCTACTTAAAAAAGTTTCATACTTATAGTAGGTACTGTTGTAGGCGAGAACGGCTTGTCGCTGGGCTATAAATCCGGATCGTTATGCCAAGCTGAACGAAGACGTTTTAAAATGGCATGCAAAGAACTTGGAACTAATAAAGCGAAGCATGAGAGATCCAGGTACTGACACTGTCTATCTTCCCCTAATGCCATGTCGCGTAATTAGAACAAGTTTTACTTAAATTTATAGCCCCTTTTTTTCCGGGAGGATGTGATAGCATCTCGAATACGAATATTGCTATGTAAATTTAACGCTGATAGCGCAGAAGTATTTGTAACGGTGGTTGGTCGATCAACGGTGGTTGGTCGATTACTGACAGATTATAAATAACTTTTTTTTTCAGAATTATTAAGCAGTTTGGAAAAAGGCTCGGGCGTAGATTTCCGTCTAGCAGTGCAAGGTGTGACTATCCAAAAGAAAAATTTGGGAAACAATCGTCGAAAAAGTTCAAAATCGGTAATGTATATTTTTTTTATTCATTTTTCGGCTGGTGTTTTGGGAAAAACAAATAAATTATTGCTCAGATTCAGACATTCGGGTATCTTCCAACGCCTATGTAGGTTTTTTGTGCATTATGCGCGGTAGAAACGACTGGTATCGTGACTCATCACGATCCGGAGCTTATCTACGCTCTGAATGGTCAAAGCACCTATACCGCACGTATTCAAGATACCGCGCTGCACAGCTCCGTTTTTAACATACCCGTTCTTATCTCTATGAATCATAACTTGTGCACCATGATGCGCTGCACTGGCCGTATACCAGCTAACAGAGAAAGATGTCTGACTCTTCGTATTGTACTGGTTAGTATGCTGATCCAGCAGGATTACGCTGCATGCCTAACATTGCTTCAGAGTTTAACCGGAAGCGATGTTACGGATAATCCTGACAGTCCCTTCATGACCTGCGTGGACGAATTCTTGGAAGCAGCCAATCCAACATTTAAAAAGGGTGCCGGGGCAGCTTTTTCACGAGCAACAAGTCATTTGCGCTCGTATGGAGAACTGAATGGCGAGACTGGATGGGGTAGCGTTCAATTGCCTGAATCGTCTACCTGGAAGGTGTCTGATGAACGTACTGCAACTGTCCACGAAGCGAAATGACACCTGTTCCGAATAAAAGGTACCGAAAGCATAATTAACGTGTTCCAAGGTTTCAGCAAAATCAAATGATTTTATGCACGGCAGAATAGTATAAAATCTTCTTTTACTACAGAACGAATACATAAAGGTCATTCTGGTCATCGGGATATGGTGTTTCATCACTGAAAAGGTCATCAGTGAAGTTTAAAGATTTAGCATTAATGATACTTCTATCGATTGCGAATAGTTGGTCAAAAACGTCGTCTTGGTTTGTCGGTCAAAAACGTCGTCTTGGTTGATCAACCTTCGCTGTTTGTATTCTTTTTTGTCTGGTCAGTGTGGAGTTACTAGTGTTTTAATTATTAATTGATGATTATTGTACTGTAATTGCTGAATATGCTTAAAAACTTTGCAGTGCTGATCTTCATTTATTATCAATGTTGCTTGCGGTGCATAACAGTGCAAACAAGGTACAAGAGTTTCGTATGTTTGGTGTGGATAGGCCATGGACACAGCTTTTAAATAAATTGACAAAATTTCAGGTTGTCGGTTGCACGTCTTTAAACTGAAATGGCTGCATAAATGCAATACATTTTTACAAACTAAGAAAGGGCAGTTGCGTTTAACCTTTTGAATAAACAACATCAAATTTACTCTAATATGACTGCTGCTTCACTTCGCGGCATTTTGTTGGATTCTCGATGTTATGTCATTTGCAAAACGCGACAGGCATTTTTCTGTAAAGTTTTTTTCTGTAAGTACTTCAAGAACTACTGCATGGTCTATTATTAAGAAGAGGTTCTACCATGTTGGGTTACCAAAATTTTAATTTTCGAAACTTTTGTAACTGCAATCAACATGGTCTGGCCTACCTCCAGACGAAAGTTCGGTTAATCAAAATTGCAACTTAAAATGATATAAAATTTTTTGTGATAGCTGCGCTTATTCTTTTGGCGGACTGGCGATCTTTCTTTTCTGCGGCCACCTGTGGCCAAAAGCGCACAGTCGAATGAATGACCATAACTGGCAATATAACAAGGAGAATGGCGTCTAGAATAACAGTCGAATGGCAAGTGTAATAGGAAGCAGACCAAAATCTTGTGTACTCAGTGAGGACACCAAGCCATAACATCTCCCGCGAGACAAAGGGATAGGCCTAACACTGTTCTGTGAGCGCCAGTGGTCATTCTCCGCTCATATAACTGTGGCGGCACTGCAGGCGCAAAACTGAAGCATTCCGCGAAAGTGTAGAACAAAGAAAGTTCTTCGCCGAATACTGAGCAATTTCATAAATTTAATCTGTAAAATCTATAGCTAATTTAGAAAACCTAAGAAAATTCCCAGCTTTGATCAGTACGTGAAAAAAACATTTGCTAACAACTTTGTGGAGCGTTTTTATAGATTATTGTCTCCCAACCCCGTACATAAAAATGAAAGTGTCATTGGGTGTAAAAAAATGCAAATTTTAAACGCATTTTAAACTTTATTGAAAAAGCTCTTCACAAAGTTTTTCCTATTCCCGTGTACGCTGCTTTTGCGTTAAAATTAAATTTTTTTGAAAGCAATGAAATTTTTTATAACGGTTTAAAAAATCATAGTGAATAACCGCAGTTTTTTCGCTTAAACCATACAAACAATTTTTTTCTTTCATTGAATTGTGTAGTATAACCATTTTTTTTGTTATTAATTGCATCGGTTTTGTTATCAGCGTTTCCCGCATTGCGCGCAAGCGATTCTACCGCTCAGATAGCGAACACGGTAGAACTTCTTCTTAATTTTCATACTACTTTTGTGATACTTACTTGATCAATTTCACGATGCGAGTACTGGTGGTAATGAAAATCATTGAAAATCCTCAAATCCGGGATTCTCTAGTTATAGACACATATTATATATAATGGCGTATATACAATAATTAAGTTGCGACAACCATCGTTAAAAAAGGAAAAGTGGTTCGCGGTACTCGCGAGAAGGCTTCTAACGCTTCAAATGACATCATCATGTCGACCCTACAGCTTAAGCGTGCCTCTAAAACCGACAAGGAAAGAGAGAAAAAGGATTTCTGTCTACACGGCATCCCCCCGCTGGAGTAAACTGAGCACCAGACCCCTGACGACTACAGTAGGGATTTGAAGGCAACCATCGAATCCATCGGGATCTCTGTCAGATTCGTCTCAATTTATTCTGCTAAAAAGGGTCGTAAGAATAGTTTGTTCGCACGTGTTGGTTCTTACGCCAGTGAGTCTGAAAAAATGTTCACGGCAGACAACTGGCCCCCTAACATCGGGGTGCGTGAATGGCAGTTCACCCCTAAGGAGCAGTAGTTGCCGCTGTCTCGTTTGCATACTTAATCAAACTTCTGTTTTCTAGTACTTAGTTTGTACTTTCACGTGATACTTATTAAAGGTCCATTAAGTTGCGTATATACAATAATTAAAACTTTTAATCCATTGGTTCAACTACATCACTTCAACACATAATACACTGTAATCTTTCATAATAAAGATGTAATCTACAGTCTCAACCGACAACAGAGATAGACGGTCTGATTATACTGAACATCTCATCTAAATTAGCCGATGCTGGTGCTGTTCCCATGACGGAGGCCGCATTCCCGCGTTGAATTTCAATGCTGAACCTCTGGCGCAGATACTCAATCGCCCGTATCTCGCCCGTTTCTGCGCGTATCATCTGTCCGAGTTCGGTGACCATGCGAGAAGCGTCTGGTCCCAAAGGTCCGAGTGTTTCGACGCCTACTGCACGGAACATGTAGTCCTGTGTGATGTCACGATACTTCGCCACTTTATCCTGCTCTGCGCGCGCCGCGGCTGCTCCCGCTTGTTTCGATGTTGCCACGATGTGCGACAAGGCTACTGTGCACACACATGTAGCATCCCAGGTCAGCATCCCAGGTCAACATAATTAAAATAAAAACTGATAATCTTCTGTCTGAAAAAAATTTAGTTCCATTACTAATTTATGATAAGCTACTTATAGCCAGAACTCGTTTGAAGTGTAGCAGACTGTGATTTTCAGTAATGAGATTATCAGTGGACAGTGTTAGTGTGTATGAATAGTAATTGAAATTTTGAATATTTGTGACTTGTGAGCACACAATAATGTGCTTTTGAAGTTTGAAATTTTCAAAATTTTACTGTACATTTTAGTTTTTTTTGGTACGGAAATGCATTAAACATTAAAGTGATTAAATGTTCACGAGAAATCGACTTAAATCTGTCCTGTCTTGTGATTGTTTACTGATTAATAAGGCCTCGTCCCGCGTTCACAGCGAAGATTGTTGCGATACAGCAACTCCACCTCGCGAGGTGGCTTCGCGTACCGTATCTGTAGGAGTGGCCACTGGGTACAGCTACCTCGTGCGGTTGAGCAACCGTACCATAACGAGATTGCTTCGAATTCTAGACGACGCCTAAAAGTTTTTGATTCAGTACTTAGATTTGAGCACGGTTGCTTCCTAGTCGTACTGTAAATTTGTAAATTTCTTATCGTAATTTAGAAAATTAAATAGCAGCAGCTGAAGCAAAATGATTTGACAGGGGAGTCAAAACTTGACAGGGGGGCAACTGGCTTCCAGAACATCTAAAAAATTGACGGGGGGCAACCGGTTTCGAAAAACAGGGGGAGTCAAACTCCGAAAATTTGCCGGTTGACACCCCCCCTTTGACGCCCCTGGCCAGAAGAAATATTCTGTGTGGTTCGCAATTGTAGAACATTTTCAAATTGGTAACTGAAAAAATCAGTTATTATCTGATTTACCTTATTGCATTAGAGAGTTACCGTGAAACTTTAGTTACAATTAATTTTACAATGCATCAAAATAATTATTGCAGTACAGTACTCATTTTGCATTAATTTACAAAATTTTCGTATGAGATGCGATTATGATTCGTCTGCGAGTGCTGTAATGTACAGATACTGTACTGTGTCTGTACAATGTACAATACATAGGTATTCTTTCTTCTCAACAGTCAACACTCGTACAAAAATCGTTAATAATTATGTACTAGACCGGTGTACCTTTTCTATGGGATTATGCCGATTGCCGATACTGTATGCGTCACCTGATTTACGTAATAACAGCTTACAGGTACAGTATGTGTAATCCGAAAGAAATGATAACACTGATTGTGGCGTTTAAACCGCAGCTCACAAGTCAGTGCTATTGTGGTTTCGCTTGGATGATCATTAATTTTTTAGTTCTCAAGACGAACTGAAATTCTGATAATCGCAGTGAATAATTTCAAAATCGTTCTTGTCTTTCGTTGATTTGATTCCTTTTCGTCTAAAAGCCTTTTCGCGCACGAACTGGATACGGGCTGCTGCTGTGCACGAAATCTTAGAACGGACGAAAACGCAGTACTTTACCTGGTTTGAAATTCTGTCTATATAGTATAAGTTTTGTTAACCATGGACGCTGCGAAACATCCTCATGCTCCTCCCGAACCCGATGCTCGCCCTGTTTTTGAATCCTATCATTATCCTTCATCTCCAGCCACCATAGCGCCGTTTCCTCCAGGACACGTTCAGGTTCAGCATACCCAGCACGTTCACGCTCCTCCGGATTCGAAGAATTCGTATACTTATGAGAAGACTACCGTCGTCGAGGGGTCCGGATCCAAACAGTCTAAAACGGTAACGCTTCGTTATGCTGACTGTATTCTTAATGTGCACTTGTGCTGAGGTTGTGCTCACTGCTGAAAGGACATTTGTATGAGGGTTGTTGTGAAACGTGTTTAACGTGCAGAGATTCTGAAAATAATGGGACAATGATAATATTGATTTCTTGTTGTACCATAGGGAAGCGGGAAACTGTTTGGATCCATTTCAAAAGTTGGCTCGGATTTAGTGGCGAAGGGACTGGTCGCCACAAATAAAGCTGTAGACTTCGTGGCTGGGAAACTGGATGAAACTATCCAGAAACATTACGGAGGCAGTGCCGTTATGGTAAGCACTCGTACTGTTTTGCATTTCGTGGTTTAGATTGTTGCGGTTGGTGGTTATTCTTCAAATTATTTCGTGCTCGGAGTCTGGATACCGAAATTTTGCTTCTCCAGATTTTGATACAGTAATGTTGCTCTAGCCCATGACTGTTCCTGATTTTTGGATTTTAATTTTATTTTTGGCGTAATAAACGCGTGATTGTAAAATTTCGTAGATTTTAAAACTATTCTGTCACATTGTTTTGTCGCGCGCAGTAGTGCATGGATGGGCATTCCTTAGCGGCCGATAACCAACATCATTGCATGTTTTGCATTTCAGAATCTGTTCCAAACAGGAAATGTTGTGCAGCTTATATCCAAAACTACTGGCCGAACACTGGAGATTCTTCAGGCCCCTAACGGGCAGCTAGTGCTGGATTCCAATGGGCCTGACGATCCTCAAGCGTTTCATAGTGTGTACTTTCTTGTTTAAATACTTGTGGAAGTTTGAGTCGAGCTCCTTGATAAAATTTTGGTTTGCCTTAGCGCATTTCATCGTGAACCGAGAAGCCGACAATATTGTCACGCTGCATAACAACTACAACTATATTGCCATTGTCAACGGATATACCACTATACACCGAGCTGTAAGTACAATACATGTATCTGTATCATTGTATGCACCAACCATTAAATGTGTTCGCGTTTTTTTGTCTGGGCAATAGTACTGAACGCAGTCGATAATTGTTCTATTTTCTCTTTTTTTTAAACTGAGATTTACCATTTGCTGGTTTTCATCTAACTGGATTCATGATTGATAACGTACTTGCGTATGTTCCTTGCTGGTTAATTGTAACTGCCAACATGCAAGATGGGTGTTTTTTCGTATTTTGGATTTTGTAATTTTGACTTTCGTGATTTAGTGTGAGTATGATGTGGAGAAGCATCGCTTAAATAATGATAGACCATACCTGTGACTGATTTGTTTATTTTCAAACTGGTTACTTTAACTTCAACTTTTTTTAACAGGCGGAACAAGGCCACGTTACTTTGGTAAGTTTAAAATTATTATTTTGTTCATTCTGCTGGGCTTCCTTATAACGCCATGTTGCAGCATTGTCGTTTACGTCTGCATGAACCGTCGGATAAGTACGTCAGCCTGGAGTCGGTTCAGGAGAAGAATAACACAGTGGGAGTGACCGTGAATGGAGCACTGAAGTCTGCTCTCGCTACGCGACCAGGCGATAAGGATGCCTATTTCGCCATCCGCTTGATAGTACGTAGACATAAGGGGTAATTTTTCCAGATGAGGATCATAATTATAGTGATTTTGCTGCTGACGTGAGAGCTAATCGAGATCCAGCTGGGCATGGTTTAAAGTAATCTTTGGACTAAAAGGTTATCGAATGTTCATGGTCCTATTGGAACGCTGATTGATGGCTGTTGCCATTGTTTTGGATGAAACCTCTTTTGACAGATTTGTATGCAGCTAAAATTTTGTAGTTCAAATAAAATCACTCAAACTGAGCTTCAGTATGTATGCGCCTATGCGGTTCCTGTTTTATGATAATACGATGATTTATTTTTTATGTTTATTAAGGGATAACTCACCAGGCCGTAACTCTGGTGCAGAATTGAAGCGTCGGTTGAGTGCGTTTAGCGTTTTTAAATCAATTTTTTTCGGGGCTTCTCTTCAAAACATTTGTTGGTTACGTAACTTACTTTTTACCCAAAGCTGTTATTCTAAAGGTTTAATTTTCTTTTTGCAGTATTCGCCGCATGGTGCACCACCGACCGTTAATTCCAAGCAAAAGCAGTGATTTCTCCTTGGAAATTACTTTCAGTGGCAACTGCATACTATATAGTGATACAAACGTTTTATTAATTTGTCCGGGTTTTCTGCTGCCTTGTTTCCGAAATCGAAACTACAAAATCGTTGAAATCCGCCTTTGAATTTTTAATTCGTCCAGTTTGAGCTGTATAGTTATAAATTGCTTGAATATCGATTTTATTGGTGTCCAGTCTTTTTCTGTGCCATTATGCCTCTTTCATTTACATGATTTAGAAAGACTGCTGCAGTTTACTTGAACCTTTTCTAGGAATGTCCTTCATTCGCTTTTTTAAATGATGCTTGTATTTCGTTTTGATAAATTTGAATGCGAAAAGACGTACAGCATAATGACATCTTTTGCCCAAAAAAGTTCGCTATCTGACGTTGGTGGGGGTTCGAACTTCGAAAGGGTCAGTGTCGCTACATAGTCTGTGCTTTAAATTTGTGATGAGAAAAACAAAAATATTTACATATCAAATAGAAGCTGGCTGTATAAGAATGTCGAGGAAAGTAGAAACAAGGAAATATGAAATCCAAAAAAATGGGAGAAATGGTTGGGTTTGTTTAGGTGACAACATTGTTTGCAGTGACAACACGATATTTGATGGTAATGGATACAGTTTTCTGTCAGTTATCGCATTCGGGAATGGCTATTATTGTAACTACCGGATGACATGTTGGCATGGTTAGATAAAATTACCATAGCGAACAAACACTGGATGGTCCGATATAGGCCTGCAATCTCATTTCCCTTCAGCAACAAATTTAAACCAGCGACGACGGGCGTTGCCTGGGCGTAATGGTTCCCACGGGAAGAGAACTGCTTCTGGCCCGGGCTGCAGCGTTTATATTCTATCAAATTTGAGCGAGTCAGTGTGTGTTGGATTAAGAGGGATCTTTCCTCTGATTTATGATGGGTAGCGATTTGCAGTGATTTTTCCGGAGCTTTTCCGTTTGATTGTTCAGATAGTGTCGATCCGGTGCGTGGCTAGATTGTCTGCTGCGCTGATGGCAGCAGTGATGCAGTCCGGCTGTGCGTTTGCGTTATATACGTAGACGGCAAATTACAGTCGCTTTTCTTTTTTGGCAACTTCGTTTTGTATAGCGTCATCGATTGCCTGGACGCGGCCTCAGGCAGCCGGGATCAATGCCTGAGAGCTTTTGAACTTTGCGGACCCTTCCTGCGTGAGCTGGAATGATTATCTCTCCTGTTTTCCCCCCAATCAACAATATCAGCAAACCAACCATGTCAAGTTCTGCCCGCCGGTTACGACCGTTACGTTCCGGCTGTACTTTAAATGGGTACAAGTGTGTACCCAACGAAAATCGCTCTCTTGTCTGGGTTTTCTAGTTCCTTGGGCTCTTCTTTCAAGTGTTTGGATGTTTAAATGCAGAACGCGAGTTTTTCGACCCTTATATTTGAAAACCTTATACGCTGACTGCCGGTTCCATATGCTGCTTCGCTTGAATTCTGCAGTTTTTATCTCGCATCTCCTTCGACGAAAGCGTTTAATTACGCGATCTCAGTTCATCCAGGTAAAGAAATGTCAAATGTTTTAAGCATATAGTTCGAATAAAATTTGATTTTCTGGAAGTCCTGAAGTTTATTTCGACTTGTTCTACTAATGTCGCAAGCGTTCTTCTGCATGTGTGAACCGAGATCGTTGCTTTGAGTGTATGTATGTCGTATAACGGTTATGCCTATCCGTATTATGGAGTTATAACTCTATAGAGAAATCTAAATAAATTTTGACGTACTCCTACATGTACTATTGCATTAACGAGTATATAGTTCTGCTCTTGGTGTACATGTACATAGCTATATGCAGTACATCTTGTTAATTTTTGATTAAACATTTTTGTAAAACATTTTAAACTGGAAATGGCTTGACGTTTGCTTATCGTTAGAGGAATGGACTATCTTGCACCATTTTAAAAATATAATATCCGTGTCTTTGCACTACAGTTACGCGAATTATACCATAAGCAATAACATGTACGAATACAGTAATTATGTACGAAACTACGAATACGATAAGTACTTAAATTTATCTCGTTGCCATTTGTGCGCGGTATGCATTAGGATACGGTACATCTACGGTGTTTTCCATGCATGCAAGTCGTATGCACGGTACGCATGTTTCTGCTGTCAAGAACAGTTTCCGGTACGTCGCATAAATTTATTAGCATTTCCATACATCTCGTAATGTTCGACGGCAAAGTCCGGCAACATGAAACGTTATTTCCTTACAAGAGACGCGGTGTTGCAACCTTTATTAGCTTATTTCCAGTATAAAGCGTCGCCAGTGCTGTTGTCCGCCATAACAGTCCGGTTTAGAGTAATTAAAAGGGTTGTCCAAGGCCTTTCAAGTGTGCGTCATGCAAAAGTTTCGCAGATGGACTTACTACTGTTTTTGGTTGGATAATGCCAATGCTCGACATTTCGTGGTTGTTGATATACGCCTGTTGTACTCTGTACGTGGGGTATTATTAAACGACACCAACACTGCCACAAAGGCATTTGAAAAATAATGCGCGATTTGTGCGTTTTTCTATTTCCTTCCTTTTTAAAAAATGTCTAATAAAAAAATAAGTACTTGCGGGATCGCATGTCTTTAATATAATAAAAAATCCAAACTTTTATGGGAGCTCTTTCCTAGCTCTGTTTTTTTCTTATCTTTGATTTAATGCCAATGCATTACATTAAGCATATGATGCCAGCACGACGTACGCCCATTGCAGTCTTTCGTAGTTACATTAAGCAGAATAGTCAATTTTGGGAAGTTTTCTGCTCTATTTTTTCTTTGATCTAGTTTGCTCGAGCTTCTCATGCTCCGCTCTTTGCCTAAACATTAATTACAACTCCGCAACTACCCTATTTGTTGAGTGTAAAATTTTTCGCCGTTATAACGCAACAACGTTTTTGAAAAAAACTCGATAAAATAAAAATAATAAATGTTTTCAAGCGAAGACACAAAAAATTTGCTTAAATTGCATTGACACGTACATCTAAAGATTATGTTTTGGCACGCTGAATGTCACACAACAATTACACACTTTGCTATACAAAATGCTATGAATAAATAACTGATGGTTTTATATGTATTGCAGTCCTGAAAACTCTTTCCTGATAATGTTTTGTCATGGTTTTTTGTTATTGTCAATAAGAGTTACAGGCATAATCATAAAACACTGTTTGACGAGAAAGAGTGAGTACCTAGCTATAAAGTACCTGAGTGACTGAAGTGACGACATGAAAAAGTGGTCAGCAATACACCGCTTCGCAGCAGTCACAGCAATCTGCGACCTTCCATTAAAATGGTATGTCGAAGGTACCAATTTTTTTAAGTTTTCATCGTCTGATCGTTTTTATTTGCTTATTGCAACTGACTGCTCGAATCGCGGTGTGCTTCGAGTATGCGGTTATGCTTACGGCAGCTTTAACAAATGACCAAGCTATTAACTGACACTTCATAAAAGACGGAAAAAGCGGCACTTCATTGGTATACTTTGGTATTGCTTTATTAATAGCAGGCAGCACCTCTTTTCAGAATCTTCTTGCCCAAAGTCATCTTTTTAGCATTTCTCATTAGGCAGCTGTACGACTCGGATAAATATTTTTGACGGTCAAGTTTACCGCCGGTACCTTTTTAGTGTATTCACAGTTCGTAGTTTAGTACGCGCTGATCATTTGGAGTGTTGACAAAGTAATCACTCTGGTGCCGTATCCATCATAACCCACTACCTGACTTTAAGATGCTTTTGATAATACCGCGCTCGTTGGCATTTTGACATCACTACGGAAGTTAAGAGATAACAAAATAAAATATTTCATTTTTATGGAGTTTTTATATATCGGACTTATTGCATAACAATCTGATCCTTGCATTCACTTTCTGCGTAGCTAGCTAGGTTCGTATTGCATTTTTCTGCATCTCGCAATATGTATTGGAAATCTGTCGGCGAAATATAAAAACATTGTGCTCCTATCACGAATCATTATGGTATCTGTTTTTATATAGATCGATTTCGACAATATTAACTATGACGATTCTCCCTCCGCGCTCTCACGATATCCTGAATATTTTATTACTATTGAGTTCGTTAGAGTTATGGTGTGCATTTTCAGTGTCTGAATCGTAGTTGTAAGAGTGAGCGGTAAGTGAATTTTGTAATTTATGGATGTTTCCGTAGTTCCGGTGCAGTGAGTAAAGTGTTTTTCGGCAGATGTGAGAACATATACTGTATATCGGCTCACGCCATGCCCTACTTGTATGCTTAATCGCGCAGTTTGATGCCTATTCAATATCCTAATAAGTTTCGATCATTTTAATCTCCAGGTGTCATAAAGGTATGAATTAGGTGGTGCGATACATGAAATCGCTTACTGGTTCTTGACATTTACTAAGATGGTTTTTTTGTTCGGTGTTTCGCAGATACTCATGTTCCTTTGAGTGCTATCCTCAATCTGTTGTTGTCAGTCGGCATTTGCGAAGTGTAATTTTATCGTGCCTTCTGTGTATTCTATATAAGTTATTCATAAGGTTAATGGATCTCCATAAAAGTTGTTTACTACGATAAATTTAGCTGAGATCACTGTTAAACCGCAAGTTAGTTATTCATAGTGCGTATTTCGGTATTGTTAATTAATTGAATCAACGAACTGTGCTTGCTTCGCATATGCCTGGAATACTCGTACAATACATAGGACAAAGCTATTTTGTATTAACAATTAGACTTTGTATTAACAAAGGCAGATTTCGAATATTGCCCACAAACCGGAAACATTATCGTGATTGCAGAATTAAGTCCTACCGATGAATGGAATAGATGAAATTTGATCACCAGTATGGCTCTCTTGCGGTCAGAAATCGTGGTTGCCTGTCGGGATGCTAATTCCGCCTCATTAGACGAACTGGCTCAACAGGTAGAATTTAGTAAATTTGGATATTGGAAAATTATGAGCTTAACCTAACAGTACCGGCTCTTAATCCGGCCTGGTCAAACAGATTTTTATTTCTTTGTCTGTTTAGTTGAACCCAGTTTGCGGTGCCGCGGATCTTTGGCTGTCCAGTCAGCGTAATCCTAATGGACGTTTGGCATTACAACTACCGCTCGATCAGTATTCTGACGGGGAAGTGGACAGTATTAACGGCGACACGGTTGTCGATGGTCGTGTAAAAAAATCCACTAAACTCGAAGAAAGTCCGACAGATTCAGCTTTCCATTCGGATGACTTCAGTCCGGAGGGCAGTCGTTCTGAAGAACCAATTGACTTGTTTTCTCGACTCGTGGATTGCTGTACACCGAATCCGGACAGTGCATCGGATCCAGACAACGACTTTCTGAGATATAACGACGTGAGTGACTGTCTTTCAAAAGAAGAAACACATCACAGCAAGGATCAGGAAAATCAGTGGGAATATGACAACTGGCTGTGGGGACCTAATATCCGGAATGTGCACGTCAATCGGGTTCCAATGGTTATACCAGTACCAAGCGTTCCCATGAAGCCACGCCTTGGCTATCGGTAAGTGTCTCGGCTGCGCCATACAATTAGAAGCGCAGTATTTGCAATTTGCATGCACGCAGTTTTTTGCTACAAAGTAACTGTCCGGATTATACGGGCATTATTACATATTGCCAAAAAAAGAAATACCTATCAATACGAGCGACAAACCATGATTATAACGTTGCTATCTGATTTCCGCTACATGTGAACCTGCTATTACAGCTAGGCAGATAGCAACTTATCGTGCAACTTTATGTTCTGCTACGAAAAAACTGCAGTAAAATTATGATTCCCACACATTGGAATGGTCATAGAAAACATATTCACATCGTTCCTGGCTCGATAACTACCTTATTGTTAGGCGGAGGAGAGATACGATTCACATGCAACTTGAAGGGAAAGCATACCGTAATATCAGCGTGATTACCTGAGTCAGTACTTCTAATTTCTTCCTGCGATAGCTTTACAGTATGTGGAATTAAAATTAATATAAAACGGGAAAAATTAAAAGAAAGGAGAAAAATATTAGACGGCTTCTACAGAGTACTAAAATTTTTCTTTTGTTTCGTTAATAAACATAGCAAATGAAAGAAAAATAAAGTGTAAGGTGAATAGCATGAGCATCAGTACGAGTACTTATTATTACAGTTACTGGCATCGAGTTTTTTGTTTAGGATTTTTCAAAAGTATTGTTTCGTAAAATAATGTAAGGGATTATTCTGTAGGGATATGGACGCAATGTCGGATCTCTCTGATGGATGTTCCATAGTATCTTCCGAGTCAAGCCTGATTTGTCATTCCGAAAACATGGCCCTCCATGAGCTTGCCTTTCTTATGGAACTGACCGACTGTACGGTTGGTGTTGGGAAAGTGGCTCGCTTCAGTTGTCAATTGATGGGACGAAGTGCCTTAGCAGTATCCTGGTTTCATGGGAAAAAAAGTGTGGACAATACCGGTCGCTATCGGACATACCGACAGGGAACCAAGCACACTCTGGAAATTTACTTCACCTCGTTCGCTGATTCAGCTACCGTCCGCTGTGTTGCCTACACCGAAGATGTGGTTACGGAAAGTAGAGCCCAGCTACGGGTGCGAGGTATGTTAAAATGACGTCTGTGTTAGAGATAAACAAATGCATATATGTAGCGTAACCCAACATCATCGCAACATGCAGAACTGAATGGACATCGGGTATAATCCTGGTCGCGTTCATTTAAAAATAATGAAAAGGCAAATAAAATCGATTAAATACTAAAACCGTTTGGTTGATCAAAATATTTAAACCAACCTTGGACCATCTTACAGTGTGGTAAAACAAATGATAAAAGAAAAATTAAAAGTTTTTTTAATTGTAGGTTTAAGATTGCCTGTACTTGCTGCAAAGAATAAAACATACACTACTCTGCATATAATTATAAATATGCAGAGAAATTATAAACGTGTGCGTTTACATTTGCATTTAGAACTCGCACACGGGGAAAAACGAGCTTAAAGCAAATTTTTAAAAGAAATAACTGATAATAATCAGCGCCGGTATAGTAAATATTCTATTGTTAAGTTTGGCATACGCTTACATTAATTAAATGCCTAGCATTTCTTCTAGACTTGCGCAAGTCTAGAAGAAATGCCGTCCTGCATGCAGGACGGATCAGCTAATGTATCACAGTATCTGTTGGGTTACTCTTATAATCTAATTCAACGAGACTGGAAGTTTTATGCTTGTAAACGCAAGAGGCTGAGGTTTATCATTTTAAACAAAGAGGCGCTGTAAAATCGCGCTCAACCATTCACAGTAACGTAAAAAATGGATCGTAGAAAGCGAAGCTAATGAACTAATTGTAATCTTGTAACACCCTGGCAAACCCTGTTAAAATTTTATGCAAGCTATTGACATCGATTTCATTGCGTCAAACCGCTGTTTTGTCGAAAGTGGCATTTGTAACAGTAAATCTTTTGGATGTGGGTTTATGTTGTGAAAGAATTCTTATGTTTTGTTTATATGCTTTTGTTTCTAAGACTCCATAGCATTTTGCGGCAGTGTAATGTAAATGTACTACATACCGGTATTGTTTTACTATCTGCTTGTGTTGCACAATGTATGATAGATCTATACATACAAATGTCCGCACAAGCTTAATTGCACCTTGCTAGACATAGTTATCAGGTCGAATATTAATACATAATCAGTTATCGTGAGGTTGCTTATAAAAGGTTAAATATGTATGTACCAAGTAGTATTACATTAATTATCGTTTAGTCGAAATAAAAGTTCCTTGGTTTTGTCAATTTAGAATCTCGTCTGCATCCCAGATCTCCTGAATTCGTTTTCTGCCTCGAACCATTGGAGATTATCCGTGGAGACGACGCCGAACTGAGTTGTCGCGTGCGTGGACATCCGGTTCCTATCCTAACATTTTTCGTGGATGGCCGAAAAATATCCCCTATGGATTCTGGTTTTGAGATAGGTCATTCATAAATGCTATGTTGTAATAAAACAGGCGTAAAGCGCAAGTCTTCTGCGGTTTTGTTTCACGTAAATCGAATTCGATCACCAACAGCTTAATTTCATTCACAGAGCATATTGGCAACGAAGAATGGTTGCTGCTTATTGACGGAAGTCGCCTGCTCAGCTCCTGCAATATCCGCTGTTTGGCCACAAATCCATTGGGTGAAACGACATGTTCAGCATCCGTCATTGTCCTGTCGTCTAATGAATTAGCCAACAATCGCTTGTCAGTGGATGGAAGATTGAAAAATCTCGATAGAAAGCTGGCCCACACTAAGGAGCAGATATTGAATAACGCTGAAGAGATGCTGAATAATGCTACACAGGTATTTAGCCGAAATTAGCATTTTATCCTCCCCCTCAACGAACGCGCAAGTGGTGCCTTGAGATAATCCGTACATTTTTTATATCTCCATTTCCATAATATAATGTCGCTAGTATATTTTACAGATGTCGTCGCTTGAGCGGCAGCTAGCCATCGTCGATGAATATCTTGACCGTATCGAAAGCAAATTTCGAAAAAGTAAATTCACTCGAGTGGACAGTAATCCCCGTGCGGCACCGGTGGGGAGTCCCGCACATTTGAGTGTTATTGAGGTATCGTATCCTGACACTTCGCCACAGCAGCACACGCCGCAACGAACATCTTATCCGTGTCCAAGTGAATGCCGTACGGATGATAATCCTCCTAATCGACACTCGGTTAGCATCACCGTCCTGTCCAGACAAATCAATTCGGAAAAAATCAACGTGGTGTTTAAAAAATCATTCGGCCAGTCGGATAGTGAAAACAGTTATCAACCGGAAACTATTAGTTTTGATACGTACTGTCCGAAGCCGCCGTCGCCACCGACGACTGATGTGGAGTGCCGAGAATCAGTTGCTAGCCGGGAGAAGACCAAATGGACAAAAGCTATTGTGATGGATGAAAATAATAATCCGTATTCGGGCGTCAATTTGAGCCGCCGCTTGGACAACCGGTCGAGGACGCTCGATGCCGTATTGGCAAATGGATTAAGAGATTTTTCTGAAGAAGATCCCGGTGTTGCAACAAATGAATATTTGGGGAAAGGAGCGTACTATAATGGGAATATTACCTATGCTACAGCCAATGAGAGTAGCAGAAGTGTATTGACGGGACGATCCGGAAACGCGCTTGTCCCACCAAGCAGTGTCATTGACGAAAAGGTATGTACCCTGTGACTGCTCGTTTTGGTGGCTTGCAGTTTCCTGAGGAAACTTATTGTGTCGGGCAGCTTCGATCTGTGCTTCACTGGCTAAAGTATCAAAGTTTTTTGGCACCAATAAGTTAACTTGTAATAGATGTAATATCTGCGCTGGATTCATGAAATAACTTTGTTCTAATATACTACTGACTGTTTTTGCTGCAAGATGTTTACCAAGTATGAAATAGTCAACATAATAATTACTGTATTTTGTTAGTATATTAGTTTAGATACTCTAATCAGTACACTAGTTCAGCTAATTTTAAATTCGGTGGTAGGCGCGGTAGCCGCAAAGCAGTGTGATCAGTGTAGCGAATAAAATCTATGAAAAACTTATTGTATACCAGCCTTTTTTTCGCTATGTTGGTTTTTATTGATGAGCGAATACAAACATATCTAACAGCCACAAAAGAAACATTACATTACAAATTTAACAAACAGCGGAAACAGGCGGCCGAATTACAGAAAACATTTGATCTAAATTAATTAGCCGAGGCTGGTGCCGTTCCCAGGATGGATGTCGCGTTTCCCCGTTGACCAGCCTTTGCAAATATGTACTCGTAGTCTATAAGTTAATAACAGGCTTTGCCGCTTTTGCACGCACGATTTTTTAAACGATGTACAGTGTTTAGAAGAAACTGCGGCATTGTTAAGAATCCGAGTTTAAGAACAGCACATACGCACAGAAATCTTAAAGAACATTCCGTAATGTATCTGGATCGCGGAAGGTATGATTTTTGCGGTGTTCGGTGTCATTAACATTAAATATTCAAAAAAGTACTGTCCAAAGTTTGTATTCGAAATGCGTTGAATAAGTAATTTAATTTTACTGTGTGCCCGTCGTGCAAGATCCATCTTAACATCTCAAATGTAACTGTAGATATGTACACCGCCGCTGTTCATTGATGATTAGAATCAAAATGCATTTAAAAGCATTGTGAGTTGTTCTAACAATAAGTAAAATATCGATATCGATGTTTATCAGGCGGTAGCCCATGTGTACGAATATGTCCGAAATGGCATAAACAGTTCAGTTGAATTGAAAAACAACAACTGACAACACTGAGCGTTTAGTCTAGTTCGCTGCCTTGTTTACTGTTGTGTCTGCGCACAACGAAAGACGTCAACTTGTTTGGGAAGAATTATCTGTGCTACGGACTTGCTTCATTAACGAAATTATCAGGCATTTTAGTACGCGTGTTGTGTACACTGTACAGTGCGCTCGCAGGTGGCTGCTAAGGATGTGCGTGTACATTTGACCATGTGCCGTTCCACTAACTGTTGACCACCTAAAATAACGCATACGTTTAAGGCCATAAACAACGTTTTTTATTGTCAATTAATTACTGATTGGAAATTACTTAATCGCAGTGCGCATAATTTGCCAATCCAGAGGCAGTTCATCTGCCTAATGGTTGCTTATGGGAACTTATAACTGCCTTGCATACACGATACACCGAACTTACATCTGGGGACTAGGAATCGCATTGCGTTAAATGCCGGATAAATATTTATATACTGGTTCGTGTTTTTAGTCGTCGTTTATAACATTTGAATAGATATTTTGATTATTTTGCTTGGTGTTATCGCGCTCAAAGGTTTGTACGGTTTTTTTGTACGTTCAGTTACATTTTAAGGCAGACCTATAAGAATGTAATTGTATTTAATCGTCCCTGTGCTGCAGCATGGTGAAGTACCGGTAGAAAACGCGCTATTATTATTGCTAAAGAAAAGTAAAGTGTACACGATAACATTAAATTTATCACCTTACACGTTTTCGGTGAATCTAATTCTTGCGCTCACATGAAATGGCAACATAAACGGAAGTCAATGCATTTTTGTTGCTTTATGGAAACGGAAACCCGAAATCTTAATTTTTTAGTTATTATGCGAATATATGAGGTATTTGTATTTGATGCAGCATATGCTGACTGCTCTTGCTGTTTTAATTTTTATTGCACAAAAATTAAATTCTTTTACCGCACTTTGCGGATAGAACGGGAGGCACTTAAAGCCTGCAGCCTGTAAGCTTGTGCGGCATTTTTCACCTATATTGCTGCCATCGATTCATGTCAGATTTAAATTTGTGTGTACAATTACAATTACGCGCACAAATTACTCGCAGAAAGATAAGCGCAATTCAGCATACGATACGAATTCTATGCGCTCGTGACGAAGGAATATAAAAACCGTTGTAGTGAATTTATATGCTATCATTTCGATATGATGAGATTATACTTTACTATTATCGTTTTGACCTTCATACGGCGGGATTAATACAGTGGCGATTGTTAGCGAACATGATATTTCTGAATAGATAATTATTTGTCTCGAACAGGTAAATCGCACAGCCGACCGGCTACAACAGTTGGACAGCCGTATTGATATTTTAAGCAGGGAACTAAAGGAGGTTCAGCAGTGCACTCCAAGCGATTTAAAACGGCTAGAGTCTGCCGTTATCCTAACAGCATCGGAAATCCATGCCACTGAACGATCGGTGAGTTTTTCGAAAAAGTTTTGAGGAGTCACTGCTTTTTTGCTTTTTTGTTGGTGAAAGTGCAGTCAAAACCGTAACGTAGTTTCCCTCATGGAGCTTTGTTTTGTATTTGTAAGTAATTATTTAGTTTTAGTTTATTAGCTTTCTGAGCACCAACAGTGTTTTATTACTGCACGGAAACATTTTGATAGCTCCATTCAGCTGCTGAGTATTTATTCTACGGTTCTCCCGAACACACTAATCGGGTCGTGCAGCATTCCAGTAACTGAACAATTAAATAACTAAGTAAATTAAATTTTAATAACTAACTCTGATGACGTTTTGCCCTAGTTTTACTCGATTCAACGTCCAAATATTTGTAGTGCAATAAAAACCTGTTTACCAAAAATATTCCATGCCCAAGAAAATTAATTTTTAAATGTTAATATCGGCACTAATAAACTATATCGAAACCGGCTCTTGTTACAATTTGTACACGTTTTGTAAATCTGCTTGGCGATTGATCAGGACTAATTAGAGAAACAAATGCATCTGAGCTGGTATACAACGCGATCTAGTTTATTGTCTAGCAGAAATCGTTTTTTAGTATTTCATCCAATTAAGCGCTAGCTAAACAGGTGATAAAACAGTTAAGCTGCCCGAAATAATGAGCGGTCATCTCAGCAGTAATATATGTAAACCGAGGTTGCTGACCGTGAAATCGGAGCAGATGTAGACGCCGGGCCGGGCTTGTTCAGGTTTGGGGGTCGACCTTATCGTGAGGATGTTACCAGTGCGAGTTTGTTGCTGATGTTTTGATGTGTTGGCGTGTAATTTCAACTGTTGTCCACTTTGTTCAGACAATGTGCTTCCTCTATCAGTTAGGCGCACTATGACTTTTTAGACCCAGCAGGCGGCATTCCTTGTCGGCTGCAGCCATGTGTGGAAGTATTACAAATCAGTGTTTTGTCTGTTGTTTTAGACTAAGCAGGTCGAATCGTTAGTGACTCGATTGTACGTCCAGCAGGATTTCATCCCACAACGTCCTTTAGTATCGCCCGATAGCAGAAAGCCCACCTCGCTCCCGGCTTCTGGAATATCCCTTCCTGTTGTTCAGCAGTCAACCGTGGTTACATATGCCAATATGACTTCCACACCCCAAGACTTCCCGCAGGATGGACCATCCGTTAAATCACTGATGTCACGTTTTCAGAATGACAAGCCCAAGCCAAGCGAAAATGGTCAGCCACGCCGCTTGAGTAAGTCGTCTGTAGGCATAATTACAATATAGCCGGGTACGTACATCGGTACATGTACGAGTAGTTAATAAACTTGTTAATTGTAAATTAAAGTTGAGTGATATAAGCATACCTTGCGCGCATACCTTTTAGTTTGATGCGTATATGTGGTTCTAGCAGAACTTGGGCGTTTATAAATCTATAGACTTAATTCTAATTAACGAGATTACATCGTCTGCTGTTTTCGGTACTGTCTGCATCTGAAGCATTGTTTTTCAATACGTATTCCCACAAGGAATCTAATAAAGATTTTCACAGTCAAGATAATCTTTCGTTTGTACATTTCTTTGTATCCGAGCCTTGCAATCATCACTAAAGATTTTTCTACGGCGACGTACTTAATTTGTTATAAGACATATGTGTACTTTTATGTTACTAAGTGTTAAATATTTTCTATATATTTTTATTACCGCTTCCATGTTAGGCTTTAATTGGTTGTATCGCTCAGTTTCCTCCATATGTGTTATGATTGGGCGACCGCGTTTTGTCTCGCGGTATCCGGAAGCTGACTACCGGTAGACGAAGGTCTATCTCGTGTTTCATACCTCGTTGAACTTCTCATGCGTAATCGAACATTGATCTGCTAATTAAGCAGTCTGATTTTACCAATCAAGCGGAAAGGCCATCCATCTACAACTGTACTGTACACGTTCAACCGGCTAGAGCGTGATGTTGCTCGATATGTAAATTAACTAAACTGTAACAATTTTTCTTCGTTATCTGTTACCGACGATAACTGGCATTAATATTCCCTTTTCGCAAATTTCGCATGAGCGAACACGTTAAACTATTCATTTGGAATTTCGGAGTTGCTGCTTACGAGTAGATTACAAAGACAGACATCTGAAATGATATTTTGTACTGTAATAGTATATACACTGTTGCGTTTTACCCACACAAACCTTTCAAATTTCATTTATCTGTTTGTATAGGTGGAGCGTTTTCCGAAGAAAGTTCGGACAGCGCCATCACGCCCAGTCCCGACAAAGACCGCAAGCCGTTGCCGGTGTTCAATAAGGCCAAATTCCAGGAGAATGTGGCGGCTAATCGGGCACTACCCCGGCCGAAGATCCACGCCAGTCTGACTGCTCGTAGTCTGTCGAGAGAAATGCGTGAGCAGCTACGCATCTCCCGTCCACAAATCGGGGCTTTCCGGTCCAACATAATGACGTCGGAGCATGGAGAATACGACCCCGAGCGCGCAGCGAAGGCTAAGGAATTATTTCTGGCTGAAGGTGGTACACCGAATGGCAATAATCGCACCGCCGACGTCCAGAACGAATCCGGTGTCAGCTATGAAAAGGTCGTGCGACCCAACCGTTTCCGCCAAGATCCCTTCATGGAAGCGCATGAAGAACAATACGAAACTGTACAGGAAAACCATGATGAATTTAAGAACAGTGTAAATGAAGACTCAGGAATTCATGAAGTGGAAAGCATGCCACTGAAACACAATGGACATTATCACGTGGCGGAGGAGGAGAGAGTGATTCGCAGCGATGACTCGCTGGACGAAGAGACGGAGCATCATGATTCGACATCCGACCAGCATGAGCGCAGCAGTGCACATGAAAATGAATTGTCGGAAGATGAGCCCGAAATGCCGGAAAATCATCACCATAACGGTGAGCAATTGACCAATGGTAACGATCACCCGGCGACGGAGGAAGAAAGCAGTGGTCATGTTGAGCACACGGATGCCGACCAGAAGACCTCCCCGGAGGAGAATGGCGAGGACATTCCGCTCAGTCAAGCACCAGACTGGGATCTACTGATTTGAAATATTAGACATAATCGCTGATTTGCTGCACGCGTTGCTGTTTGTGGACCGGAAATGAGCACCGGTCGCGCTTGATATCGACAATTGTCATTTTTATGACAGCGTCCTCTTTTCACCTGTATGTGACCTTTAATGGCTACATGTTTTTGACAGTTGCAAGTACCCGGTTGTCCTACATTATTCACTCACGTTGTTTTGCCTTGCATTATGCACTTGAGCGTACCATAATTGCGATTGTGAAGGTTTTTAGGTTGGTTTTCAATGGCGTTGGACAAGGATGGTTTGGATATACTGCAGATATACGTATACATATCTTCCGTTATGTACTGTAGATGACGCATATGTTGCTTGCGCTGTGAGCTTTCAAAAAATTTTAACAGTTTATCAGAGCATGTAAGTTTGTTCGATTTGATACATATTTCTGAGTGCGAGTAGTAAAACAAGAAATTACTTTGTGTATTTGTTTATACAATGTTCATAGAATCAATTGCTCAAACGATTCACCTACAGAGTACTATTCCGTCGAAATGTATAATGTTGTTTCATGCAAAATCTTATTTTACTGACCCATGCATACTGCACGCTGCACGGTTCATGCAGATGCTACACTCCTCTCTGTTGTTTCCTTTCTGCAAGAACCGTTTTTTGCGAAACAAAAACGCTTCATCCTGAAGTTTTTCGTTGCAAATAATGAGACTCACATACTCAAATATTCATTTCATTCTTTATTTTTACCCAATTCTTCATTTTATGTGATATACATAAATTTTGGTTGAGATCTTGTATCATCTGGACGAAAGGAATTCATAATCACTATACAAACGCAATCGGGCGCCACAAATTTTAATTTTGTGGATTGAAAAACAAGAGAACTGGAGAAACTGAGCAGACTTTTGAGGAATACGTATGTGGTGTGTCTTGCAAATTATTTACCAAAATTACTTGATCCTGTTATTCAGTTAAACGTTTTCGAAGCAGCTACAGTATCCATGATCGATCGCAATCTCGTTAGAAATCCATACACGGAAATAAAAGCTTATGCAGCATATAGGTTGTACAGTACCGTACGTATTGATTGGGCTAACTAATCAGCAAGATGAATATTGCAGTTGTTTTCGTTGTGCTTCTACTTGATTAATAAACAACCCATCACAACTTTCGCTTTGGCTAATATCAGATTTCGCACTCTCGTACGTTACAACCTAAAGCGGATGTGCGTTGCAATTTTACAGCAAAGAAAAAAACTTTTTGTTTTAAAGTCGAATTTATGTTTTACAAATCAACATTAATTAATACTGCTTTTTAAAACAATATGTGTAAACTTCCTCTTGCGCCAGCTGTCTTATAATGCTGTACTTGTTTTCATTACAAAATCCTTTACGCAAACAGCAATTTGAAGTAAACAAATTCAGTGAAATCTGCTGGTTGATGTTCAGAAGTACGGGTAAATTATTACTTATTATTGCGGCGGAAGTTTATGCATGTCATTATGTGACGCGCAGAATTTACTTACAATTTTCTTACAAAGAAATAGGATATAGTTCCATTTACTCTTTTTATCAGTTTTTACATTCGCCATTAAAAGTCCATCGTAACCTTAACATGATGAGATACAGCGGCAGTCGTGCAATATTTTTGAGCGGAAAATGTCAGAAACAACAAATAAAATATTTAAACCGCACTAGAAGTACTTCTAGTCATACTCGGTTGAGCCATATAAAAAATATTATAAGTGCGAATAAAGGATTTATACAATACTTTGCGTCACATAATATTAACAAAACGGAACGCGGTCGTAAAGCGCTGTTAGATGAGCTGCCAAAAAACGCAGCCGGCGCTTTGATGGACGGTTTTGATTTCAACGTTGTCTGTATCGGGATATTGGCCACTGTGGTGGCACTGAGAAAATCATCATCCTGATCACTATCGTCAACTGGGGAACTTCTGATTGTGAACACCGCCGCTGGCTTCACTGTTGTGGAGTGACGTTGCTGCTGCTGCTGCCGTCGCAATGTGGAATGCCGGTTATTGTTCCCTTCACTGCGCATGATCTTTTTATCGCTGGCGGCAATAAAAAGACCGCCATTTCCGGGAGGAGATTTGGTGGACGATCCACGGGAATGAGATTTTCTATGGGAAGGAACATGATCAGCTGGGCGTGGTGGTTGGGATTTTTCATCTGGACTGGATGCTGCTGCAGCGACGGCGGTGGATGTTGTTGTTACACGGACGGATAGATCCGGTTTAAATGATGATGACGGAATTTTTGACGACGCTGTTGATGCATCACTTTGCAGTTCTAAAGGTTGAGCGGGCCTGTCGAGCTGAATTACGTTGGGTGAGGAGAACGAGTCCAACAGATGCCGACTTGGAATATCTGTGTAAAAATAGTCGTAACAGATGTGCTTCTGTAGCGTAACGCATTCGGCGGACAAGGAAAACTTTTCAGTTCATTCAAATAGCACATTAATAACTTAATTCTAATAAACTGGCATTATTCAAAAAACAGTGCTGTCAGATGCAGCAGAGCTGTAAAAAACAATAAAAATCAACTTCGCTTGATAAGATTGCTTTGTTAATTTGAGTTATCTGTGTGAATTATACGCTAGTCTTCTCAGTGAGCTGTAAATTCATCCTAGTCTTGCTTGACCAGCTCCCGTCATGTTAAGCCACAATTCTCACATTGATTATTCTTTCGTAATCCGCTTAAGGTTAATATAACATAGCGGTGTCCATATTATTTATGCCTTATTGGTTGTGTATACCTGAACACGATACGAAAATCTGCAGACGCAGCGCCTGTGTCGAGCACAAAGCTTTTTCCATCATTTCCTCATCATGATTGTGTCCCGGCAGAGTACCTGTAATAAGCCAACAATCACCATGAGGGCTTTTTATCAGCAGGAAGGCAACTGCTGGATAAAACAGATGCTAGTGGATATTGTGCAGAAGTATTGATATTATACGCACTATACGGTATTATTAATGGATGGAGTGCAGTGGGTAATTAAAATATTCTGCGTCCATGATTATCTCTTTGAAAAGGCTCAACGGGTAAACATGTTAATCTTAATCTATTAGTTCGCTTAGTCAGCCGGAGAATTTGGAAGGGATTCGTTGTGTGCAGTAGCGGAGGTAATTGATTAGTTGCGGCCAGTGTATTCGATGCTGGCCGCAGCTCGCACAAAAGGGGTCTGTATCGGTGGACATGCAAGGGGAAAATAGGTTATTAATGCTGTGTGTCCCTTTTGCCTGGACCAACTGCATCAAATAAGCATCGTTTTCGCTAGCTCTCTTCCGGTTGATTAATTATCCGTGCAGTCAGAGATCGCGTTTCGTAGAGGGTGGTACATCTGTGTGTGTGTTAACAATGCCATTCCCGAAAGTCAGAAAGTTAAGGAGACCGACTGTATTATCGGGGCGGTGCGCGCGCCCGTTGCATCCAGTGCAGCCAGTGCACGGAGTGTATACAAAGCGGGTCAGATGTTCCCGGTGCACTGGACCGAAAAGGAACAAGAGCGCTCAGCGAATGGACAGTACTGTGCCAGTGTGTCCGTTATATCCCTTTGCACTGTTCGCGAGCGCAGAAGCCGGTTCACTTTTCAGTAGCCAGAGAAAATGTGTTGCAGGCGGTTGGGTTTTAAAAAGTCACTCAGGCGATAATGAACACTTCTGTCGATATGCGCTGCGCCATCTGATATTTCGATGGGCTTGCAAATTCGTTACGCTGACAATTTTCCCCGGCGCTGGATATAATGCGTTTTGCGGGTTGTGGTCATCTTCCAGCCGTGAATGCGCCTGATTGAAAATGACCGCATTCTCTTCTGGGTGTCTAATTTGATTTTGGCCAACGAGAGGCTCAATTGTCGAGATTTAATTCCACGCCCCGATATTAACACACAGCTACAGTCAAACATTTTTCGATGTGACGACGAAAAGATTAAAACTCCTCCATAATTAAAACGATCTCTTTCTCGTACAGTCATTTACTTTTCGTTGTAATAAAACGCACGAGACACTCATTTTAATTTTGAAAATTCCCTGAACCAGAAACAGTCATTAAGCGCTTGCGCATATTGCTTTTTAAAATGATTTTTAACGGATTCTGAAACGTAAGTCAGGTGGCGCCATTATAGCAATTAGAAAGACGCCCAATTTTCGAATGTGTTGACCAGTCCCGCATTTGTGTGCAGGAACAAGATAAACAATCGTAGAAATTTGCCGGTTGCCAGATTATCAACTTAAGCACCGGTGGGAGATTTTAAATACTGAAGATCTAATCTGAATTAGGGCCTGCTGTGTCACTGGGCTCCTGTAAACCATATCAACCTAATCGAACGGCCAGCCATGCACACAGTGGAGCACAAGAGAAACGCGCTAGGATCACATAAAAAATTCAGTATGTTATTCTCCCTAACAACCCATGCAAGAGTAATTATATAGATGAGGTGGCCTGTTTACGATCCATTTCGCTCCTTCCAGTGATGATGCTACACATCTGTCCAGTTTGATTAAAACTCACCCAGGAAATAATATTCCTGATTACAGTTGAATTCCGGGCCTTTAGGCACTGGCGAAAACATCCGGAACGAGACAGTGTACTGGTATTTGGCTTTTATCCCGGTCTCCGCCGTTTTCCCTGGACACCGCAATAATAAGCGGACGTGCTTACGGGACAGTCGACCCCCCGTCAGCGCACTGAAGCAGGATTGATAGTCGGAGCCATCCACCTGTAAAATATTGGATGACAGAATTAAAATGCGGCATATTATTTCCACCAGCCTAAACGCTCAGCGTCCAATTTTCCTTTATATAGAGCGTGGGCATGTGCATGCGCCGCATGCGTTAAGGAAATTGGAGCACCCAGGATTTGAATCTGTGATCAGAATGACCCCTGGCCTGTAAAGGGCTTTCTGGGGTCAGGGCTGATCCTCTTGAAAAATGTTTTAAATCAGACGAATTTACGCTCAAGAAGGATTAATTTGGATTGTGCCAAACCGGCCCAGTGTCCGCGCGGCTGCTATGCCGGCCACACCACAGTCACCCGACAAACAGATCGAAGCGGCTTTAGGATGTGTTGCTATTCTTTCTCACACTTGCAGTGTGTAGCCACTGTACAGCAAAATAGCCATAAACCATCTTATTCAACAATTAATGGCACAGGAACGCGCCGACTGGAAGCGAAAGTTTTTTGGAAAAAAAGTTAAGTGGTCAGCAAATCTCTTAGGGGAGAACCCCAACAAGTAGCTCGTTTGGTGACACTAATAAACAAACAGCAATTTCCATTTTTATGATGCTAAATCGTATTAACTGCCGGGGTTAAAGGACATTGATCATAAAAAACAATCGACCGGTCATACACGCAACGCCTGTATGCCCAGAGAGCTAAAATTACAAAGCTGGATTTCGAGTAATTTTCAAATCTTCGAAGCTCTTCCAAGTATACACTTATTTCAACTAGAGCTGTTTAAAAGAGGGCAGTAATTATTATGACAATCATAACCACATTAATTTTTAAAATTTAAAACTTTTCAGTGTATACCATGGAAAATGCTTTTACACCGTAAAAGGTATACCAATACAGTACTTCTATGGATGCAGGCAGAAGTTTAATTACTTACTGTGCATTGTACATGCGTTGTACTTGTACATACCATATAAATTTCTTCGGCACCGTAAAAATCACTGGGACTGGCATGCTTCTTTGATCCCGTAAAGCTTTGGTATTGTGAATTAATATAATCCGGACAGAAGAAATCCAACGAGTCATGCATTTGCACGACGATCCTGGCGGGATTCGTTCGATTATTAAACCTATAACAAGATAAGACAAGAAAATGACCATCCCGAGCCGTCATGATGATGCCTGTCAAACTGATAGCATCGTTCTCGCGCCGAATGATGTAAAATCCTTCTGACAATTCGGCGATGGTCATCAAAAACTTTATACCCACATTCGCTGATCATTTGACAAGAGTAAAAGCCAATTAGGACTTAAATATGCACGGTATACACACCGATAACCGGAAAAATGCATACTCTAAGTTAAAAAAGCCTACAGGGCATCTTCATACTTTGAATAATTTAAATTGCTCATGTACGTCAATAAATAACATGCATTTTGCCCACTGTCCACTCAGCGGTCAGTGGTCAGACGGAGAGAGGGTTTATGAGATTTTTAATGGATGAATAATTCAATGAATAGTTAATTAGCTCGGCAGGCGACATTAAGGCATCAACAAGCCGCGGCCAAGTGGTTAAGAAAAGCAATTAGTCCAGTCCACTTTGTGCGCATGGGCTAATAATTTATGAAAAGTCACTCTTGGCATATTTATCTGTAAGAATGCACGGGGAAGCTGCAGAGCTGGTTTGGCCTAATTACCACAATAGTCCACAAGCACCCGAAGCACCCACTTTACACTATTCCTACTTAACGATGACCGCTTGTTCAAACATTCCTGTTTATCAACAGAATAGACGCCCGACTAAATGTGCAGCAGTTTTCTGGTGTGTACCTAAAAATTATCAGCGGTAAGCAAATGAAAACCCTCTGCTTTGTGCCATATTGACAAGCTGCGAAGTGTGATGCAATATACACACAATAATAAAATCGATCATCGGTTACTCCTCCTTCCGTTATTCTCACTGCCAATTAGTAGTTGCAAAGAAATAGATCATTTGATCTGGACTTCGACTTGATACACTAATTTTCAGCAAATTTGTCATTTTGAAATTTATACCGATTTCACACTCCGGCTGGTCAGTTTACGAGCATTTATACTCATGTAAAACAATCTTGTAATAAACGGGTCTTTAGTAACATGCGTCGTTAAACAAAATAGTAAATAATAGCAAAAAAAGGAAGATGGCTTCAGTGACGCGTTACGCTGTTTATTTGTGCTATAGAAGTACGGATATTCACGGTCATTGTATTCATGTTAAACATTATCGAATCTTTATTACTTTGTTCCTTCAACAAGGCTAAAATAAGTTTTCAACTATTGATCGATGCTAAATTTTTTTCTCCTTCTTAAAACTCGGCGACACGCTTGTCGAGCACAAACTGCTCAAATCCTCAGTAGAAAACAAAGCCGACAACATTAGTCAGCTTAAAACAACATGTAAGTCTCTTCTGTTGACAGATGCATTCTGTCAGGAAGGAATTTGATTGGAAAGAGGAAGATCAACAGACGATATCAATCACATGAGCAACATCCTGGACTATCTCTATTCCCTTGGATGCACTCCAGTATTTTTCCGGTGCATTACGGAGCCGTGAATTTGATCAGCAGCACATTTGAGTGTGCGCAGCTTGTACGGATCAACCGTATATGCATGCAATATATATGCATACTGTGCTAATATTGTACAGCGGCCAATTTCACATCATTCTCGAAGCGCACTGTCATTACGGGGATTTTAATAGAGATGATATGGACAAGTTGCTGCAGCATATTCGCATTATATGATATTTACTTTGGACTAATGTGAAGGCTACCAGCCGGCCCTTGTCCTCCCCTGACCGGCTCCCACACGTCCCTAATCTGACCTTAAGGATCCTCTACTCTGATAAGCCATCGTTTGATGACTAACACTCTTATACTGCAGATATGACGGCGCGCTGTGGTCGCGTGGCAGTATTCCCTCGCACTGGCAACAATTAAGTCGTCCCACGTTGGTCATCTCTCGCCCCTGTTCGTAAACATAACACCCCAAACGTTAAAATGTCCAAACCATTCCATCCATCACTGACTGTAAACAGTCCACTAGAAATATTCGATACTGGAAATTGATACCCCCCATACTCCTGTTTCTTGCCCTCTTCGCGCCCATTGGCAAGTGTTACAGTTGCCCGTTTGGCCATATTACGAATGTAAATGCCGGCCACCGCTCGTATATTATGTGCGTACAATTTATCACCCGGCCTCCATCCACATTGGTTTTAAAATGGTAATGACGGCTTGTGCGCAGAATTATACAGCAGTGAAGCCCATAATGATAAAATGCTTTTAAAGCCTATTACGTGCATGACGCAAAATAAATAATCATTTAAATATACTCCTACACAAACCGATCAGATGGTATACAAAAACAGCAATTGTAGATATTTTTACAAATTTGTATAATATGCGTACCAACGGAAAAATCTTGCTGTGGTACTTCAGTCTGGCTTTGGTGATTTTTAAAAGAAGAAGATTATGATTTTTTTGCATGTTCACACCATTATATTTTTCCAGTCTGGTCAAATACGTACATTGCAGTGCAGCTGTATATCCCGAATATTTTTACGGTGACACGTTTCACCTGACGTCATTTTTTCCTATACACAGTTTGCTGCATTTTTCAAAAACCGACTTTTTATTTCGTACTGTTGTGAAACTATCTGTGTTATTTAGTCGCGGCAGTCCTGTGCTGCAAATAAGTGTGTCATACTCGCGGGCAAGAAACGTGAAGAAAGCTAAATACTTAACGAAGTAGCGGATTCGGGCGTGCTTCAAGCGGAACACTCTTGGTTAAAATTCTTTGTGGTCATGAAAGCGACGATGATTTACTTTACTAAGTCTTTTCAAATCCATTTTTCAATACAAGCCCTGTCTGCACATACAAGTCGGTTGTGCCGGTCGTTTGACCGTGCGCAAAAGTAGTGGTCTGACTGGAATACAGCTCAGCTGCACATACATTTATCGACGAAAGAGGAAAAATATTGCTTATGTGACCGGCTGAATGGAACATGTGTGTTTAATAACTATTTGCGTCCGACCACAATATCCGCAAAAAGGCTAATTCATGCATGAGTATTGTCAAAATATTTTCTGTGCCCAAGCATAAGTATGTATCCGGCCATCTTAGATGAGCAATAAGGTGGAAAGGAAGAGTACATAAGGATAAATGGCCGAATCCTCAATAGCCGTCGTCTCATCAATTTTACCTATTCATTCCTGTATACACACTCATACTTCCCTTATATATGACCGGCATTATTGTACTGCCGACACCGCTAACCAAGTTCCCACGAAAATCTCATGGAGATTGGTCACTGTAGATTAATTTAATCAAATATTCCAAAACCTTCGCGAATACTAACACCAATAGCAGATGCCATTTTGGGATCAGGTACATGTATACTGCAGGAAAGCTATTGAGATTTTATGCAAACAATCCTTCAATAAATTAACCTACATTTCTGCGTAAGGGATACGTACGTTTCGTCCATGCCAGATATGCAAGCTCTTACCCCAAAATCAGGAATATGTGCATTAATAGCAAACTAAATATTTTCACTGGTCAGCTATTGGCGAGCAAATATTGATATTTTGACAGCTTAGTTATAGATTTCTCTATAATACTTCACTTTCATGCCACAAGTTAGTCAAATTTTGCAATGTAGATCAGTTTAGCCAACTGTGCAGACTGTACACTTATGACTTACATAGGGAATTCCGGAAACCATATAACCGGGGGATACTTGGGAATCTTGTACCGGGAAATGCGTTCTCGCTCACTGAACGGCATTACACTTTGTACCAAAGCAAAAATTATCAAGCAGGGATGATTAAAAAATCCTTCTGGCAACATTCTCCTCAAAATAATTTACAATATCCACCGTTGCAATTAATTTCATCCATGGTATGAGCCATACAACGGCGAGCACATTCCAGCTTTCCTGTTATACAGCAAATAAAAACAGTTGGCACGCTTTCCTATGTTATATAAGGGATCGGGTTTTACGGAATAACAAAACGCTTGAAATGTTGATAAAACATTTTTCAGTGGCAAAAATCATTCAGGCCAAGATGGCCATTGTCACACTATACAAAGGTCATCAGACTGGTTGGCACTTTGCGGCAAGCGCAACCGGAAGTTGGGTGCGAATTCCCTCTTAAACCGCGCTGCAGATTGAGCCAAGATGAATCAATTGTCACCGCTATATGCGCACTGGATCAATGTCGAAATCCATGTGCCAAATCCTGGAATTGAATGCACGAGTAATCTAACACAACCAGCTCGGCGATGTATATACAGGAGACAGATTACAGCTTCTCATCAGCTGGACGCCGGTTAATATTGGCGCTGCATGGGGATGAAAAAAAGCGGCTTAATCATAGTGTGTAGATGTCCGCATACATGCTTTATACATATGACGTTAGCACCGGCTTGACTTTGAGAGATTGTTCACTTTCCCCACTTATCCGACACTAAGGCTAATATCCAGGCGCAATGTCGTACGGGCGTCGTAAGCTGGTCCGTGTTTTTAAAAAGGACTTTTACAACGGCATTTATTGTTCGGCTGGCAGCGGAAGCGACAGATGCACGAGACTAGGCTCCGGCCAAAAGGATGCGGCAATAATGGATAATCGCTTGGCCGAACTGACAGCGCATCATATCCATGATCATTGCCCACTGAGTGCGCAAATGACTTTCGCTTTGCGTTTGCGCCAGCTACTGCGCGTTTATATCTGTAACAGAGATTCCGGACAGGGTTTAGAGATCAGTTGTTCCCAGTATAATAAATGCAACCAGGAGCTTGGATCTATTACACAGTAGACACTCTACTGTACACATACTAAAACTATCCAAGCTGAGAGAAATTGAAAAGATGCAGGCAGGATAGACGCTTTGAGGTTGCCGGTGGGGAGGCGGGGCTATAGCAGTGGTTCCTTCGGCGCCCAAGGGCAATGCTCCATAATACGACTGACAATTGGTTCGTATTACCCAAATTAAATAGATTGTGCGGCTTCTACTTATTTCGCATTTACCACCCTTGTATGTATTCTGTGACCAGGTTTACAAAACTGAATTATCTATAGCTGCCGCATATCCTAAAAACCGAAGGATGTTTATCCTATGATTTACAATTGTGTTTCCTCCAAGCAATTAATTTTTGCTAAATCTTATGTAAGGTATCAATCACAACGAAAACTGATTTTCTAAATAAAAATAACGATACATGTAACAGGAAATTAAGTGCTTACGGGTTAGCGAGCGCTATGGGTTTCATATAATGCATTGTACATTTTTAATACCTGGCAGTGCTAGAACTCATTTTGAAATTAAAAATTATTACTTGTCGCACCGATTTGTATCTGTATAAGACAGAGATATCTCGTACCCAATGCTCATATGCAGCTTTTCACTTCGTTGCCAATATCAACTCTCGAATTTATTTCCCTGGCGACTTTCTCGCGTTTGCCAACACTTTCGTCTCTACGTAGTAATAATATGGATTCGATAATAACATGGTTGTACACTGACTGTGCATCACCGCGGGAGGACGTCCAACTACGGTGCGGTGTAATGACCACTTACAATTCTTCGTAAATATTTTAGATTAGCTAGAGGATGGTTATTACGGGAAAGGCTCCGCCTAAGAATGCATATAGCACAGTGGTAAATAATTATGGGAACCTGGTTTTCAGCAGTTAATATTCGCTGAATTTGTTTGAGTTCTTTTAAGCTACTTGCTTGAACTTGAACAAAAAGGTTACAAACATTTCACTACGTACGTACTATTTAACCCCGTTGCAGTAGTGGTAGCTAAATCTGATATTTGTCGGTCTCTGTGTGGTTTGAAAACGATTTTAAGAAATATTTGTTGTCCTTGCTACGCATGAACACGTGGCATCACATAATACAGAATTTAGAATTCCTGTCTTGATGTTCCCCATATCAAACAGAATTTGCATGAAAAATGCTTCGACTAAAACTTATGCGTTATTTGCCCACTTTTGTATGTTCATGGCGTATATTACACCTTTTAATTACTCTATCATGATTGTGATACATACGTATAGTAAGTTGTATTGCAGTTACATTGTGCTTCTTGTTAAAATGCAGTGGTATGATTGCAGAAAATCTAGTACTTACCGGCACTATTGGTATCTCCTCTACAACCCTACCGCACACCACGTAATGTAAGTACAGTAACTCTTTTAATAATTATTGTGTACACCGCATATCCCGATCAGTTTGAGCAATACTGCACTCCGCCACAAAATAAGAGTAGAATACGGGAAATGAGATTTCTTAAAATGAATGGAATAAGTCCATCAGGAAATTGAAACTAGCTGATGATGCTTTCTGGCTTCCATTCCGCAGTCGCACTGAAGCAAGTCTACGCGACTTCCACACAGCCGGAAAGCCGGAGCGAGCGACAAGCTGCATCCAAACAAGTTCCATTCACGTACACCCGCACACCAGCAGACAACAGAATTCGTCAGTGTGTGTGTACATTGCGATTTGCAATAAAGTGTAAGTTATTTTATTCGAATAACATTTACAAAAATTATTAGTCATAATTTGGTGACTGGTGAGTTTATTGTATTTGGTTTATTCCCAGGTTTATGGATGAGTTTTATTTTTACGTGCGATGGATAAAAACTACAGCGGCTAGGATATCAGTGGTACTCTTTCGCGGATCACGAAGACAGATAAAAACGATTTGTCAACGTTAATTGGCACTTTGGATCCCGAGAAAATAATCGATGATCCGAAGATCATTGCCTGACTGATGTTTTCTTAGAGTGAAAATTGCTATAACTCGCTAAAATTCAACGCAGACAAAGGAAAAACTTCCAATAATAACAACACGGAATTTGCGCTGCATCTGATATAAATAAACCAAACTACCAAGCTAATATAGATATAAATATCGTATTTTAGTTTCAACATTCACATACATTCTTAGAAGTATAGAGTGCGCAACGAAAAGTCTAGAGCAGAAAGCGTGATTCGACCTTCATTTAAATTACTTGCCAGTTTGATGATTGATCGAAAACGAATGATCGAAAACGAATGATTGTGCGATTTTGCATGAAACTATTTCAAGTAAAACAAATTTTTTGCTTTCCTTCCTTTGAACTGTTGCCGGCTAGAGATAACTGGTTTGCTCATCAAAGGTCCAGTAGTCGTCGAACAGATTCTGAATACCCTTCACCCAATTATGATACGCAATATCCTTTTGATGCAAAGCTTTCGGCTTATTTTTGACAAGTAGTGCTATACGGCAAACAGGAATACTTCTCTGACACCGATGATTAATGGCTTTATTGCGCAGAAATGTGAGAAAAGCTAAGTAAATGCTGTAGATCACCAAATCAGAACGGATGACATTATGATTAATGTGGCCGATGGTATGGAAAAACGGTGAATATGACAAACAACAAGCTATAAAATATGGAACGAGTGAGTGGCCGCCTTTTGAAACAGCTATTTAGTTTAGATGTTACATATTTTTTACTATTCTAAAAGCAATATAGATTTAAAAGAGTATGTATGCACATAGTTCATAACCAAATTAGCTAGTTACGGCTGTAATATTTTGATGTTATATAGATATCTATAGTGCACCATATTATTATCAACCGTTTCGTTGTTTCAGTTAAACTTCTCCGTTGGTAGGACGTTTGCAATTGTATTACGCAGTTCTCAACGCAAGCGCAATTTGTAGTTTCGTATTACATGATTTTTTTGCACTGAAACACAGGTGGGTATTTTACGGCATTGATTTATTGCTTTTACCCATGTGTATGCAAAACAGGGGCATTTCTGCTTGTGCACTTAGCTCAAGAGATTTCCATTGCGACCGCAGCGTGATTTGCAAACCTGCATCTCTTAAAAAAACATTCCCATCTGCCGCGCCTTTGCACTGGCTTGCTCTGTCGACGTTTCGAGGCTGCTGTTACCCAACTACCAAAATGATACAACACAAGGCAAATATCAGTGTATGACGATTTCCGACAGCGCTCTTGACACCAATCACTGTTTTCTCTTTCACGATGCCGGGGCTTACCCCCATTTTTGAAAAATTACTCGAATTAGAGACAAAACCACGGAGTTATAACGAGCAGCGTTTGATTCCCCCGTTCTGAGCCGTGCTACGCGCGCATACACGGGAGTCCCATTATACGCCCGGCACCACTCATTGAAAGGTGCCCAGCGGCAAACCACGACACTGTTGGACTGACCTGTTGGTAATATTCCCATCCATATCTAAACCGTTCACTGGTGGTCTGGCCTGGATTTGCAGTGTGCTGCAGCAGTGCCAGTGTGTGGAATTCTTCTATAATTACTGGAAGCTATATCATCATCGGGTCGATGCCGATAAGACTTGTAATTTTCTAGCTGTTATGCAAGTTAATGGATCAAAGCAGCTTCCCTGGGGGAGTGCGTTATACTTAGTAGTCCACCCATGTTGTCACGCCACGGAGGTCCCGCACAGCACTGATCGCCCATTCACGCAGGCGTAATGGAAAAACAGCAAATTTGTTGTGCTTTCCAGCGCCTACTTGGTTGTGGACACAACGCCGGTGCTGTCCAAATAAACGGACGAAAAATGAAAATATAAAAAACGCTTAAAGAATTTTGTGGTAGGGTGGTTTTATGAACACAACTGGAAGATAAAAAACATGCGCGCATTTGCATGGCTGTGCAGTTTGATCGCTGTTGTACTCGTATTGCAAATGCTTCATATCTGTACATTGCGCATGTAAATTTCTGCCAGATGACGTAAACGTTAACGTACACTCTATCTGGAAAAACACGAGACAGAAAATCCAGATCAGAAAGCCACAAAGCAATATGAGACATTCGCGCTGCTGTTACAAGATGACCAATGGTCAGAGGTGCTATGTGTGTGTTTAATATGGCGAATGGATGTAGTATGGCATAAAATAGGTACGGGTAGGCTAGTAAGTCATCAGTTAATTCCGCATGCAGAAACTACGTGTTAGAATCAATTTATACTTAATAAAAAAGCAAGCTGGAGCAAACACCTGTAGCAAAGGACAAATGCTTTCCACAAAGACAGGCAATTGTTTGAGCTTTAGGCCGCAGAAACTTGAAAAAATCATGGCGACACCATGAAAATCCGAATGCTTATATTACATAATTTACATTTCACGTCGGCAAAGTTTTTAATTACATTTGAAGCATAGTTTGAATAGGTTTGTGCTAATGGTCTTGTTGCGCATCCAGCAACACTCGGCATAGACGATATAGCTTGCAGCTAATGGTAAGTTTTTGCACTTTGTTGTGTGATCTACCCTACGAGAGCGCCTTCGCCCCTAGCATGTACACGGTTTGGTTTTCGTAATCAATAGATGTTTATTATCTTTAACACTTCAGGTTCAATTCACAACGAGCCAATGAAAACTACTCAGTTAATGAAGATAAGTACACAAGTGCGAGCAACTGCATTTTACGCGATCCGGGATACGACAGACCCCTGACATTATTATGATTACACTTCGTAATACAGTCTAGTGACAAAATTCTGAAATTCAGAATTTACTTCAATAGCACAACACCATGGATGAACAGCACCTGAAGACAAACTATTTCGCACGCTGCAGCTGTGTTTCTTCTTTACTGGGCTCCATGTCCTTCTTTTCGCCAGCGTCCAGACTGCTGTCATAATCATCCGCATAATCCGCCCACGATGCGTATTTTTGCACTAACGGCATGGGATCCAGTCGCCAAGTAGTACCACGTTGCAGAGGTTTCATCTCGGCACGACGATGTAGGGGATACGGCACGCGGACTACATAGGGATCGCTAGGCGGCAACGGTTTGGGGTTAAATTCCTCCGGGGGACTGTAAGGTTGGCGGAAGGCGGGTTCGCGCCCGCCGGGATTTGCTCGCCAGGTGTAGTTCATTTCTTCATCGGATACATCCCATTTGTGGGCTAAAATACCCGTGCGAGTTTTGTAGTCGCGCATTACCTCGTCGCGCGCTTCGCCCCATTCCTGAAAGGCAAAACTTTCTGTGTGCAAGCGCTCAACGTCCCTTTTTGGTCGAAGCACAGGCTCAGCGGCAGGAGGCCGTACTTTGAAATCTGCCGAAAGGAAAAACTGCATCAATAATATGAATAAATCCTCAGAAAACCACACAGCTAGTAAACGCTCTCAGAGCGCCTCACAACAACAAGATTTAAAAAAAGGCATCCAACACCAAACAAAAAATAAAACTGGCTGCACTCTTAAATCTGTTGTGCCATCAGAAGCGCTACGGCTAGTTACAGGTACGAGTACTTAATTTCGTACCTATTCCTAGTTCCAGGCAAGCTAAAAAGTTTTACTGTAAGCCCATAAAATGTTTCCAGCCACAAAAGGAGTACGTACAGGCATATTCATCCTTTTCGTAGTCAATGACTTCACCAATGCCAGGGATACTTTTTCGATAAGCGCGACCTACAGCATGGGCAGGAGAGTATCTCTCTTTGGGGTTCGGGCCACTAACCACAGAGCCCTGCAAACACACGTCATAGTCATATAAGACGAGCAGACCGAGAGATTCACGATTTTTATACTAAACGATCACTCCGTAGTAACGCCAAATTCACAATATACCTGTTCCGTGGCGTCCTCGTTGTATCCTCCCGAGATATACCTAGTGCATCCCACAATTACAGGACGTGGACTGGAAGTGTTCGGGAGTTTAAGTACGCTTGACAGGGAGGATATCCTAATCATTATTATCCGATCTAGAATTGCAGTTTAATTTAAAAGCAGTTCTGGATTAGCCTCTCTTCTTCTAAATCAGCGGAAGAGCTTCGCTCTCTGCAACACAATAAGGAGGAAATAAAAAAATTGTGCCAAAGAGTCACAGACGGGAAATCTGGCCGATTGTCACGAAATGTAAACAAATGATTTTACTCCTGGCCCGTTCTGGGGCTCTGGCGCTAGCAGAGTGGGCTGTCTACAGTAATCTAGCTGTGCGCATGCTACTGCTGACACAAACATTTCCAGCGTTTTAAATTTTACGAAAAACATTACTTTTTAAAATAATAGTACCTAAAAAATTTACTTTGCGAAGCAAGACCACATAAACCGGATTTTATTATTTACAGAGTTTGCAAGGCTACGAGATTCTTTGACTGTTCTAGAGTTTGTGTATGCTTGGCTTGTAAAACTATTTTTTTTTCTGCAGCTCTTCTAAAGCTGAAGACGATGCTTGCTCTAGCAAACAGTGCACTGCGATCGCAGTCTGTTTTGTGGTCCAGTTTGCGGAGTATGCGCACTTCTTCCACGATTTTGACGGAAAAATTCCGCGGGACTCCTAAATCACCTCCGGACACGGATAAAGGCGAAAAGTACACTCCATCGGATTTCCGTGAATCAGCTGGTTCGGGTGTGCCACGTTCCGGGGATGACTTCTTCGACCGTAACAAGAAGCTTAATCGGCCCCTGTCTCCCCATTTGACCATCTATCAGACACAGTTACCCATGATGATGTCCGGTACTCATCGTGCCACGGGTTTGATTTTAGGATTGCAGTTGGGGGTGGTGTCTCTAGGAATTCTTCTTGCGCCGCAGCATTTTGATTATTACGTGGAAGTCATCCGGAGTTGGCAGATGAATGACATACTGGTTTTCGTCGGGAAGTTTGGTGTTGGTTGGTTGCTAATGTACCATTACTTCAACGGGATTCGTCATTTAGCCTGGGATATGGGCAAAGGATTCGCGCTGCCGGACTTGTATAAAACTGGCTATGTAGTGCTTGCGCTGTCCCTTCTGTCCGCAGCTTATTTGGCTACGCAGTAATGTGAGCGGACTAATTTGGATGGGATTATTGAAGTTGTCTAGGTTCTGGAGGGATCGAATGGATTGCTGCTTAAACTGCTAGAATTTTAATATGAAAGTTACAGTTAAGTAAATGTGTAATTAATTAGTTCATTGATGATTTGTGTTAGATATTAATTATTGTTATTTTATCTGTTTATCAGAAAAAAATGAAATTAATTGCGTAATAAAATTCCTGAGCAGACAATGCTTGTGCTTTTCCGTCAGTTTGCAAGCAAACACTATACGCGTCTTGAAGTGGGAACTTGTACCCTGGAATGGATTCGAACAAATCGCAAAAGAATGAAAATACATCCGTATATCTGCAGGAAAAAAATATTATTTGCTGTGAGACAATGAGTGCAATTGTAAAGCAATCGTTTAGAACTAGCAGACTAGCTTATTAAAAGCATCAGTACGGGTGTTATATTAAATATGTTAGCATATAACGGCGCGATAGGAATTTCATCTGATTCTGATTATAAAAATGTCACCAGAAGCCGCGTAATGTTTGTCTTTGTTCCCTGGATTGATTTTAAATAAATACCCTTAAGATACAATGCTGCATTATTGTGCATACATATTTGGTATTTCATTAGAACTGCAGACACTGAACTGTTTTTATGCAATGATTTTTATCGTTTTGAAAATGAACACGTCACGATTTGAATAAAAATATATGTAATTGTTGCTTTAAGTATGCACGTATACACCGGCACATTTTCTATTTGTAACTTGATCATGAAGTACTGTTAATAAGTGACTAATAACCTGGTATTAATCGTAACATTAATAACGAACCTTCGACTTACTGTACTAGAAGTGCAGTAGGCAGCTAGACTACTAACTTGCTGGCATCGGCACTTTTTTCGACGTGGTGTCTTTACATTTAAGATTGAAATTCTTTGGTGTATTATTTTTCTGGGTCCTTTTAGCAAAGAAATGAGTCTGATGCTCGGAAAAACATGGGTGTGCTGGCGAAGGCAGAAAGACCGTCCACAAACGTACGAACGGCATATAAAAAGTTGCATAAATAACCTGCCCATGTACTTATAACAGATATCTGCCTAGTCAATTAAATTTTGACTACGTACACCAGGAACTTGATGATTCAGTGGCGAGAAAAATCACGGCCTTTTGTACAATCTAAGCAAAAGAAAACGGGGTCTTTTGGTGATATAAATCGCTGCTACAGAAATCTTCTGACTTGCATGTCACGAGCCTTAAGACTTTTTTGGAGTCGTTGCCTACTGCATACTGTACTTGTGGAAGATTCTGACAAGGTCGCATCATAACTCTGCAATACGAATACGAATTCGATTTAGTATAATTTGCAGCATCAGTTTTGCAAATTGTACGAGAGTGATATTACGAAGTCCTATCAAGCTGCCTATAATTGCAAGCCTGCGGCATATCTTTTATATATCAGCTAGTTAAAAGGTCACTCTTGCGCTCAAGTCGACAAAGTACAATAGCCATGGACGCATTTGGACGTATCACTGCTGCCATCATTTTTGTTGCGTTTGTCATTCTTTTGAACAATTACTGTGCCGCCCAGCAGTCAAAACTTTCCATAACGCAGAGTGGATCAGCATCAGAATCTTTTCAGTTACCGTCCGGCAGAACCGTCCGTGTACCAGGCCTTCAGGATAAACTGACTTCCGCAATGAAAAGTAAGCACGCTACTAATCGTGTCGTAAATGACGGTTGTACAGTACTCTTATTAATTATAATCTGGACATAGTATGCTTGATAAAATTCATAACAATGAAGTAGCGGTTACATTGACTAGTTAGCATGCCTTGTAACTCTCACAATAAGGCCCCTGTGATCAACTGCATACTTTTAAATTTCGTAATTATTGTAGATTACACTATGCGGCATCCTTCTGTGCAGTCGCGAAGTGCCGCTGGAATGTTAACTTCCCGAAGTTCTACTGGAAGCGGAACTGGGCAACTGATTTCTTTGCCCACTATTCAGTGAATAATGGTTGTTGCTTAATGATCGTATTTATTTTTACAACATGAACCGTCTCACAACTGCTGATATCTTTCTTATGCTCGCTTGCTGCTGGACAGCATATATAACATTCTTGCATGGAAATAGCAGATTTCGTACTGTTTTAATAAAATTCGGAGGAAGTAAAAAAGCGCGTTATGAACGCAGGTAACGCGGACACAGCAGAATTCGCATGAGCATATCGCTTTAAGTCACCACAAAAAAGTACGAACACCAAAAATGTGATTTTGAATTTTGCGAAAACTGAAACTGAATGGCGAGTTCCAGGTTGCATGGGAAACTGTGTAAATACGCAAAGCGTGGTAATAAATATTTGACAAGCAAACCAAAACGGCTAAACCCATCTGCCAAACAAAATCATCCATGGCGGTTCAAATCGAATCGAGTTATTGATAATGAAAGCTATCCCAGGAAAAACCGATTTCCGGTAAACGAAGAAAATCATGTCACGTCGGAACAGAAATATTCGGCTAAAACCATCTTCGTCCATCTTCACGACATCTACAGCCCTCTTCCAGGATCCAATTCATCCAGATTTGATAACAAAAAGTTGGCGGCCATTTCCTCATTCTTGTCGCAAGCAAAGAATGCTTCTATCACCATCTGCTCCGGAAATCCCATTGCTTTCAGCTGCAGCAACAAGCAATGTCAAATAATGCTTTACAGAATCTCTTTCGCACATATTCCAACAAAATAAAAAAAGCAGATAACGTACTCTCTCAATGGCAGCATTCTCTTCCGGTGTCACGTTCACGTAATGAACACCTGGTGGAGGAGCTCCTCCGGCATTAGCAAGTCCACCAAGCGCAGCCTGAAGACCTTCCAGTCCTTCGGGATATTCTTCATCTCCCTCGGCTGCTTCTGTGTTCAACATAGCCAGAAATTCTTCTTCATGATCCCGAATGGCCTGAGGCAAAAATAAACGTTTACTGTACACGTTTACAATAAAACTTAGTGTGAACTTCATTCGGCGATAACTTTTTAGTGCTTAAGCAACAAAAAAGCCTTCGAGAGAGCACTATAATATAGTGTAAAACAGTATTTGCAGTTTTGCACAATGTACGATTACCATAAACAACAAGCAGTAAATCAGCACCTCTTACAAAACCAGCACTGAGGAATAATTTCCCGAAAAAACCAGTCAGATTATAATACCTGCATCAGTTGTGGATTAGCTTGACTAATATCCTGCATGAAATTACGAAGAAGCTGTGGATCTTGTTGTATCATTTGTCGCATCTGTGCAAATTGTGGGCTATCACGGAAAAAAGCCAACGGATCCGCACCTATGGAATGACAATATTGAGTTTCAGTACACCGCCATTTTAAATCAAAAATACAGGGAAATTGTCCCAATAAAGTATGACAATAAAGCGCAATTATAACAATCTGACAAATTCACTTCTATTAATACGAACGCAACAGAAATGAGAATCCTCACCTCCGGCGGCGGCTCCAGCTTCTGCAACCGGCTGCGCAGCCTGTGCTGGTCGCTGCGCTGCACCTGCGGGATTTCCGGATAGAACGGCTGGGGGAATGCCGCCACTGACAGGTGGCAGTCCCTACGAAAAAAAACGTAAAATGTCAACGGTTTCACGATGCAGAGAATCCAGAAGGCATTAACATACCGAGATCAAATATTCCACAGCCCGTTCGGGATTGAAATAGGAAGCGCGCAAAGCGCTTTCCACTTCGGATTTCGGATAGCCCATCTGGACAATGGCCTCTACCATTTCATTGTATTTGTCCGGGGAGATTCCAAATCCGACATTCTGAGGTGGACCAGCAAGGGCAGCCGCCGGAGCAGGGTTCGCTACGACGGGAGGCGTAGGTAGCTGCGCAGGTTGACTAACAGAAAAGAGAAAACTTTGGTTAAAATTCGCCATCAACTGCGATTTATCATTATCGTATGCCTACAATTAGTATTCGCTTTCCTAAGTTAAAAAGCATGACTAACGACTTGGAAATATATAAAAGAATCAATAAAAATTTATTTCGTCGATGACTCACCAGAAGAACTTGATGTACGTATCTGGACTGACAAGCCACGTAAGAAAATTTAATTAAATTCCAAGAGCAGAAAATATAAAGAAAAAATGGAAAATTCCTAACAATTCGTCATCCTTTCGTCTATGAACAACACACATTCCTAACCCTGATTCTATTCAAACCATTTCAAATATTTCAGAATAAATAAACCTGGGCTAAACATTAAACGAATATGAATAGTATAATAAATCGACATTTTTTCCGTCAGATTTACCTGGCAGTTTGTGGTTGGGCTTTTGATTCTGTTGGAGCTTTGGGAGTCTCTGCGGGCTTCACTGAGGCTTTACGAGCCATCACCACAACAAATCCAGCTTCCTTGTAGTTTTCGCTCTCTAATGTGGCTTCATTGCGATCCCATATCTTCCCTAAAAAAGACGGTAGTGAGGACAAAAACTCCTTATTCTCAGATTCTGCCAAAGCAAGAATCAAACCTGAATGAATCAGTTTGAGGGTGTCCGACTTGAACTCGTCTCCTTTGAGCTCTTCGATTTTTTTCTTCAATTCACCGACCTGCAACCACACAATCTCACTAAGACAACGAAAGCCAAGTCAGTAATGAAGAACGTCAATGGAAATACTCACGGTTGTGGATGGCTCGGCGTCTATGGTGAAAGTTTCCTGATTGAGAAGCCGACAAGTAACCTGCATTTTAAGCGGTGGCTGTTGGGAAATCTGCTTCAGATTATTAACGAGCAAACGACTGTATGAAATGTCCAACTATACGAGTAAATAAAGAAGACTTCGGAAACTATGGCCCGCTTATGACTTATCCAGCAAATGTAGAACTAATTAAATCCGTCAGTCGGTCATGATAAGTACATCTTCGTTCCAAGAACGGATGATGAGTCGACATTTTATTCTGATTTACTAAGGGCTGAGGGCAGTAATCAGTGAATATAATCGCACCGACCTTGGGGAAGCTCAAGTCTGCACTACTGCAGTTCGCATCTGGATTACGGTGTAAAGTAGCACGGAACGACGGAACGCAGCGGTGCGCTCGACAGGGCATGGAGATTATCGCAAGCACAACAATCTGGATTCATAAAATGATAAACGTTTAAGAAACTTTTGCATCTTCTTATTCTTCCATTTTTATTATCGTTTCTAGTTTTTGGGTTTGGTTTTTGATTATCATCTACTTGTCACGTGTGCACGTTACACCTTTTAAGTTCTGCTTTATGAATTGTTTTGCACGCTGTTTTGTGCCTTTTGCTAGCTGGTGCAAGTGCTTGCGCTAGAAAGCCCACCATTGCGCATTCGTTTATCCGTTTATACTACAGCATTTTGAGTTTAAAATAGCTTCGCTGCTTCTGCCTCGAAACCCGCGCCTCTTGCTGTCTTGCAGCACATTTCATCCGCAATATTGTCGTTATTCTCGCTTATTTATGCTGTTGCACATGCTAACAGCAAGCCGAAAAGTAACTTAAACTCAAAAGTTACGCATGGAAAGAGTGCAAAATTGCGCTGCGGTAACTGGAGGAGATTCCCGTGGCTCGTATTCTTAAATGGATGTAAACAGATGCTCCATGATCGTTGTATCGTATGCATTTTCTGAGAAAATGCGGAAGAAGTTGGAAGTGTTCTTGGTTTCACAACGTAGCTAGCAGTAAGCTATTGTTATGGTTTCTACATTCTCTTGGCATACGAACGACCCGCGGATTTTGGCACTCAGAATTTTTCATAGAAACAGTTTATTCTGTGCAGCTGAAATACTCGACGTGGATTTCGACATTTGATAGTTCCCACCGAAGGTGTGTGTAGTGTCGACATAGCTCTAGTCTGGAACGAGCTCCCGTGCATCTTCTGGTTGGCAAGGCATTGTGGTTGGTAAGAAAAAACTAGCAATTTAATTAGCAAGTGTGTGGCTGTGCCACCGAGCATGTAGCACTGCTCTGATATCCGACGTTGGATTTTGTGTTTTTGAAATTTACAGTTACTGTACTTTTAATACGTAATGTAAGCTGTACTGGTTGTCGAACTTTTCACGATCATGGTAACTCATAAAATCGATAAAAGATCCAAATAATTAAACGTACGGAATTTCAAGCGCACGAAAAGTAAATCCGTGGCTTTTGCAGTTTTTCTTTTGGTGGTGGTTCCTCTTGTCTGTTTAGAGCAGATGGTTTGCATTTTACTAACTAAGCATTAAGCAGCAATAACGTTCAGATTTGAGATTCTGAGAGACGGATTCCCATCTTAAAATTATTCAATTGCTAGAGTAAGAGCAGTTAACTACCTACTTTTTTTAACTACCCACTTTTTTTAATTAAGTACCTACTTTTTTTGCGAACGGTTTGGCGGGTATTTCAAAGTGGTGAAAGTTTTCCGTAGTTACACTTCAAGTTTGTACTTACGAAAAACATGATTTGTCTGATTTTAGTTCATTTGAACCTGCATTTAGCTGCAAAATAACATACAGATAGACGATGCACCCATTTGTCAACTTACTACCGTAATGTTCCCACCCTTTTGATATATTCGCATTAAACCGATAACCAGATGTTTCTAGGTAAAATATGCTATATAGTTCTATCTATGCCGATATCTCAGCTTATCAGCAATCGAAGGCATCTGTTCCAGCAAAACAAATGTCATATTCAGATGTCGATTTTACGCATTTTATGATGCAAAGAATGACGATTTGATTACATCTAGCTGTTCTCAGAAATTTTATCTCTTTGGTGTTTATCGAGGTTCTAGCCAGTGGCAGCCTCTATTTGGATATCACCAGCCTAAAGGGTTTTCTTTCAGGAATGAGCTGCTATTGGTTTGTTATGGCCTGCTGTGACGACATCCGACAATTCAGAATTCATTCCGTGGATATCGGGTGTGCTATCTGAAAGTTTGCAGGATGAGAGCTGCATCAGCGTCTCGTTATCCCAACATATTTCATTTTAAATCATCCACTGGAAAAGGAAAATCTGCTTCGGCATTGTTGGGTTCCAAGAGCAATGCCGGTCAAGCTATGGGATGGAAAGCGGGAAATGAACTGCGACGTAGTTTGGATAATTGCAGCCAGAATGTAATTACGGTATGTTTCGAAAGTCCTTATCAGCTGACGTCTGTATACTGTAGTGCTGTGAATATTGCCCGAGTCGCCGAAACCATTACTAGTTTATGCTATACAGTATGTAGTACTATGTACAGAAGCTTTATTGCTTTGTTTTGATGACCTCTTCTGGTAACGTCTTAATCAGTCATCAAATCTGTAACCATATAAAATTTTAATTTCGAAACTTGCTAATTGTGAGTCTCAAATTACAAGTCTAAAATTACAAGTCTAATGGGCAGTGGTTAATAAATATTTGTATTGCTCAGTAGTTTTGCAAAATAACTAAAATGGATGGCACGTCGGACGCATTTTGTAATTGTTGGATTTATACTAGTTGTTTGTGCATTAATACTCGTATCGTAATGGAATGCTTCGCTGGCAGTGAGCACACCATCCGTAGTAAAAAATTGAATAAACTAGAAAAATGTTATTACAGTGATTAACAATGTTAATTACCAGGGTGCGGAGGAGTAGGCTCAGAGCAATACAAGTATGTTTACTGTATTCGCAGCGTTCTGCTCATATCAGATTCATGCGCCGTAGTTCGTACATTTAAACCGGTGAAAACTGTTGTTATTGCCTTCGTCAGCGATTCCTGTGAAGTTCAGTATAACTCATCATTCTGCGCTTACCGAACTTAATGGTTTTGCTTTTAAACTTTCATTTTTTTTCCCCGAAATGAAAATTTCTTATAGTGCCGCGTGTAATATTTGTTCACTTACCGGTACGAAATTATTACGACTTATCGTTGTTTTGGTGTATAGTGGACTGAGTGTAGTATTTTTATGATGAAAGACTGTTTTAAAAGACTGTTCTGCAGTATGCCATCTTTGAGCCAGGTAGCGCAAGCATGAAGAAACCTTTTACTACCATCATTTTTGTAACAATGGCTTTTATATTGCAGGACGAAGAGGAAGTATCACATTTGGAAAAAGAAGTGTTTTTTGCTCTTCGGTACTTCCAGGATGTGGTAGAAAAGAACACTCTTGAATTACTAGCCGGCTCAACGACTGTTGTGATTGAGAACATCTTCGTTTTGGATAACAAGCTTCAGAGTTTATTCCATGAACAAAACCCTTCAAGTGCCACTCTTCGCTCCGAATTAATCGAGATGCATCGGTATTTAGCTGTCCTGGTTCGTTGGTCCGATGAAGTGCTTATATGGAAAACGGACCGCTCCACGCCTATGCGACGCCATCCCAATGTCGTGCCCGCAATTTACGCTCTCCGGAGACATGTGCATAATGCTGTCGAGATATACTATTCTAATACGAAGGAGACTGACGATGGTGTTAAGCCTTTTATAAAACTTAAACCCAGTGCCTCCACGGAATCGTTGTTCGCTCGGAAGCTCTCCAGGCAATCGTCTACAGTTTCGACTGGTCGAGATGAAATAGACGGTGCAGGTGAGAATTCGATAAGGATATGACGTAATCCATACTATTTGCTTATTTTTGCCTAATTTGTTGATTTAGGGTCACTGGCTCAGTTACACACCTTCAGTCCCATGAGTCGCGGTGACGCACGTCAGAGTCATCACAGCACGTCTTCCTATTCGCTACATAGTCGAAGTCCCAGCCCCCAGTTAGAGGTGTTCGAGAAAACAGCTACTGATTCTGGAATTTCACTGGATGGGCCTGCATGTATTGACTCTCCGCGAAATCAGCCTGGATTGAGTACCTTTGCTCGGAAGATGGCGCGCTCCGACGTGAATGTGGCGAGCGATAATTTCTCTAAGCCGCCGGCATCGCCCGCTAAGAGTACAACATCGCTGAATGGCCAGCGCCCGGGCGTCTTTGTTTACGAAGTGAAACGCACAAACAATCCCTTCATCGAGCAGCACTTCTTCCATGAGAATGGACTGGGTGTGGCCACACGCCCCAGCTCCTCCCAACCGCTGCAGTTTCTGCCCTTAGCGCAGTCACCATTGTCCCCGTCGCCGCGTAGGACTTCCTTGGACGAAGATAATGGAAGAACCCACAATCACTATGAGCACATCTACTGTGAAGTCGAGAGCCAGCGAGGACCTCCGCTTCCGCCTAAAAAGCAGCGGAATGTTCAGTCTTACATCGAGGTATTCGGCCATGATTCTTTTGCAACAAGTACGCGACGACCCAGCGCTCCGTCGGGATTGCTCGCCCAGGAGATTAATGCTTTTAAGCAGAATGAAAAATGCCATTATTATGGGATCTCTCCGATGAGTTCAAGTCCGGTATCACCTATCAACCCGAGTTTCGGCTCAAAACCGCCTATTAGCCCACGAAATGGGAGTAAGTTTACTATGAGTGAAATTGATATTATTTTTGACGCGTATTTCCACTCTAGATGAATGACCAGTTTACTAAAGCAGATTAATAAATTTCGCCAGAGAGTAATTTTACTCATTTTATGCAGATATAATGACCAAAGATTTTCGTGCATTCCCAGGTAATTCGTCACCGAGATGTTCGCCTATTCCATATGGTGACCTCTTTGCAAATCGTTTGAATGGAAGTGCCTCCTCGATACCCGAGTTGGATCACGCTGATAATTTGATTTTCTGCACTAATGCGCTAGGGAAAAACGAAGTGAAGGGTGGCACCGTAGATGCCCTTATTACGGAGGCAACTAAATCAACGAAAAAGGATTTCTTATTTCAAGAAGCATTCCTCGGCACGTACCGGACGTTCATTTCGGCAGAAGATTTAGTCAAAAATATTCTGCGGCGATATGCGGCAGTGTCCTCCAAGTCCGGAGTGAACGAAAAGAACACTGCTCGCACGACGTTTTTTTTGCTTTTACGAATAGTTGATGAGCTGTGCTTACCGGAACTCTTCAAATCGCCCATTATCCACACGCTGCTGGCGTTTGTGTACCAGTTAGTGTTAGAAGGCGATCTAGCTATGGCCCGTGGATTACGAAGGAAGCTGTTAGATAAGCATGATTGCTTACAGAAATCCCGGAGTACATCGTTGTTGTTGCTCTCTACACCAAGGCGAAGCCGACGAATAGGATATTTGTTGGATTTCAAATCTGTAGAGATTGCTGAGCAAATGACTTTGTTGGATGCTGAACTATTTACGCGTATCGATACCAGAGAAATTCTCCTGTGGACTAAAGAACAGTCTGAAGAATCTGGACAGAATTTATCAGTTTTCACCGAGCATTTTAATAAAATTAGTTTCTGGGCACGAACTCGGATTTTGGAGCAGACCGATAACCGTGACAGGGAGAAGTACTTCGTGAAATTTTTGAAGATCATGAAGCACTTGCGAAAAATCCAGAATTTCAACTCGTATCTCGCTCTGCTGGCCGCTGTAGATTCGGCTCCAATTCGTCGCCTGGATTGTTCCAAAGCGCACACAGAAGTTGTGAAAGAATTTAGCGCATTGATTGATAGCTCGCAGTCGTTTCGAATATATCGCTCGGTATTGGCAGGCATCGAACCACCCTGCATACCGTATATCGGGATCGCTTTGCAAGATTTGACTTTCGTTAACGAAAATCCCGATTGGCTCGATGAAAACAAGCATGTGGTGAATTTTGGGAAACGATGGCAGCAGCATCAGATATTGGATCTGTTAAGGTTCTTCCAGAAGAAGTGCCAATACCCATTTCTGCGGAACGAAACTATTGTGCAGTTTTTTAATAATTTTGATAATTTTCTACCAGAGGAACAGCTATGGCAGATCTCAGAATTTATTAAGCCTCGTGGCACAACCAAAGCGTAGTGCCTTAGTGTTATTAATTTAACGGTCATGTGTGATTTGAAATTGTCTTCTAACCCAGTGAAAGTGAGAACTAATCCCGAGTGTACAAATTTGTTTTGAAGTTTGAAATTGTGTAATTTTTTACTGCGAAGCTTTATACTTTTTTTGCCGAGGTATCTGTAATAAAAGGATCAAAATTCGTGGTCATATCCATTAAGTCTTTTGTTAACAAACACTGCGCCCAGATAGTGCTTAAGAGTCAAGCCACAACGCACGGCTACGCACCGTATACTCGGAATTACTTATCAGTCTGAGTATTTGAAAACAATGCCACGGTCAGTGCTCATTTGCAATAGAAGTGTGCAAACAGAATACTAACTTCTTTTCAAAAAAACCTTCCCGTTTCTCCATCAAGATGTTGCATATCAAGAGGTGATTGGGTCTGCGGTGACGGTGTCGGAATTCCCAGGACATTTTTTAAAAAGGGTGCCCTGTTTCCAACATAACCAGTGTAGGGAAAGCGACCTTCAGCTTGGTAACCAATTCCTGCAGATCCGATTATGGGCCAGCTGCAAGCCAATCAAAATTATTATCTGTACATAACCGTGCATTAAAAGTCGTTATTCAAAAACATAGTACACTGAACATAACAGTAGCTAAATAAAGCTAGCGAGCATAGGCAGAAATCAACATGATAGGTAACTGCGCGAAATCAAAGCAGCAGTCCGTCGTGAGTTCCGATGCGGTACCGAATGTCCACAAAATCAAACGACGCAACCCAGCACAAAAAGAAGTCAAACCGTCAGCTGCGAAATGTATAGTTGTATACCGTATCATGAAAATCTTTACGAGTTAATACATATTCAGCATTAAAACACACGTCTCTCCTTCAAGCTGCCTTTTCAAAAAAGTGGACAGACCTCACTGGTAATTTTACCGTACTTGTACCAAGGTGGATAGGCCGATAGGGTACCCTATCCCCCTTGCTGGTACCTATAAGCAGAGCTACACAACGCTGGCTTACCTAATTCCGGGCAATGGCAGGGGCCCAGGATAAGTCCAATGGCGCGAAACCGGCGGAATATAAACAACTATACCGTATGCAGGTTGTGTTTCTACAATAGCTGGTCCAACAGCAGGTCCAATATTTTCCGTGCCTTCTTGAGCAAGAACTGTGCCTGAAAATGAATTTTCACATGTAAATAAAACCATACTGCAAGTCTCGAAACAATTTTACGAAACATAATCCAAAGGATCTGCCAGACTTACAACTTTTCCATAATAGCGACAACAAAGTTATGCTTTTAAGGTACTGATAGAACTGAGCAAGAGACTGCATTTCGAAGATTTTTCGAATAACGGAATGAAGAAGATTTCCACCTGCCCCGTTAAACTCCACAAACGCAAACCGCAAGCACAGCGCAGGAAAACAGTACAATTTTCCAGTATATATTCTGCAGTAGAATTTTGTAAATTAAAAACATACAATTACCACAGTAAAAGAGAAAAAGGTGTCTTGGCATACACACGGAACACAACTTTTGAAATCAAAAAATAAATGCCAAACTGCAAGCAAACATCATCTAGGTATCCCTCATGCGGCAAAAATTTGCTGCCGAAAGTGAAAGCAGCGCAAGATCATCATTCTGCAGCTCTGGGCTGCGCCTTGTTCTTCGAACTACATTTTTCTCGGCCACATTCGCTAGCCTAATAACAACACCGACCGGAAGTTTGTTCTGTAAGCCCCCCAGCGCACGGCCTAGATCTTCCTAATTCGTACCGATACAGCTATACATCAAAACGCGCAGAATCGCGAACTAGCATTACACACAAGGCACACACCGTCAACGCACAACTTAACTGCACAAAAAATAGTGTACACACTACTGAAAATTGACTATTGAAACACATTGGATAGATGTACTGATCATCATGTACTTGTACTAGCAGCCATCCAAATGACAATCTACGACACTTTCCGAGGTAACGCTGTTAACACTGTCAAAGCCTAATAAGTAATTCTTACCGTTTTCATGGTATGACTAGGATTTCGCTTTGTCATCACCACCTGCCACTTATCAGCGCCTTCAGGATGGTTTTTGCCAGCCACGAGACTGTTTTCTCCAAGGTTTATCTCGACAACCAAACCTCAGCTGCCCAGATTCTTTTTTACCCCCAAATCCACCTCCTGAAAACGGTGCATTTTTCATTAAACAAGAGTACAATAAAAATCTCATAAGAAAGATTCTGACTGCCTGCAATGCCGCCAGTGCTTAATAATCTATGGACAGGCTGCCCCGTCGTAGTGCTTGGGTAATGTAGTGTTGTATATCCGAAGTGCCAGTAACAAAGTACCTAAACGTCTCGGTTTCCACCCTGAAAGCACACGTTCACATTCCATGTCGACTAGAATTTTCTGTCCTTCCAAGCTCATCCGCCTCGCATTCCGCACAGCGTTTTGTGCATCACACTCTTTATAGTACTCAATGAACGCATAGCGCTGCGACAGCCCCGTCACATAATTTCGTATCAAGCGCAAGGATTTCACTTTGCCGAACTCCGAGAATACGGTCTGTAGCGTTGTCTCCGTAGTGGAGGGATTCAATCTTCCCACAAATACAGTACATAATGGTGTACCAGCCATCAGCCGATCTGGCTTGTACTTCGACTAAAAACGTAACAATGTAACGTACAATGAGTCGCACATATTGTTGACAGAAAAAAGTCAGAATAACATCAAACACAAATACACACCTGTAAAGCTCTCCACAGGCCCCGGTCGTGAAGAGCATTTCCTTTAATCCCGTTAATATTTCCTATTTGGAATGGATCGTATACCGTTGTAGCCAAATCTTCTTCGCGATCGGTGGTAGTACCATCACCTGAGCGCTGGACGGGAGAATTGTTAAGCCTGCGTTGCTTCGAGTCCTCTGCGGCTTTGCCTTTCAATTTCCAAGCTTCCATGGTGAAGCAAAACCATCAGCTTCCACTTCCCCGTCCACAGCAATGACGCTTATAACTGCCTCTCAAGTCAGCAACGGTGCAGAATGACACCTGACAAGTGAAAAACAAAAAGCCCAATCTGGGCAAAAATACAAAATAAATTACAGTAAATAATACAGAAATCAAGTTTTACCATTGAAATGATTAAATATCGAGAAACAATCTTTTTCGAGCCGTCGTACAGCAGTCGGCGTTGGGTGGAGGCAGTGGCGGTCAACCTACTCTGTGACGTCCACCAAGGGGACGCAGCACGCACTGAATATGTCTTCGGTTTCTAAAGTTGAAGGTGCGCACGTAAAAGTTCAGAAGTTTAGATTTTAGAATCCAAAATTCTAAACTGATAATTTCCTCTTTTCTTTTTCCTCCCTTGAAAAAACTGATGAATCACTGGAGTTTTTTCGTTTTAGTTGTTAGGGTACTTGTTTACCTCCTTGAATTTTAAATACGTTACTACCCTAGTGTTAGGTAGCACTACCGTTTTGCAAATCTTCATCAACGTACAGTGTGCTAACTGGTAACAGCAAACAACGTCGTCGTTCGGTCTACAGTGGAAAACGGAATCATGGCATCACTAGACAGACTGTTGAATTGTTTATATTCTACGTCAGATTTCTTGGAACAGCAATCAATTTTAACAGATATAACCGCCGAAATCAGTGCCAGCTCGAAAGATGAATTCGATGGGAAGTGCCGGTTCGTGTGCTCGCCGAGATTTCTGGACACCTTAAGGACGATATTCAAGCTGACATCTACGACTTTTCTCCACAGTCAGGAAGGACTGCATAAATGCATAATATTGATATCGGAATTAGCCAAATGTGAAAGCGTGCGACATGCACTGGAACCCTTCTTGGTTGCTCTCACTGATTTTTTGGAACGTGCAAGTTTGAGTGAATCATTTCGATTCGATGTGGTTTATGATTGTCTGCGAGCCACTGGGAACATCTGTTATGAAAATGATTCAGGAAGACAGATTTTCCTGGATGCTAAGGGATTCGCGAAACTACTGTCTGCCATGAATTTAGCTGTAAGTTGGGCGCAGAGCGAACCGAAGGAAGTACTGAAACTCACGAAAACGGCTGTCGGATGTTTATGCAATGTCATTGATTCCAATGCTGCGTGCCAGAAAGCTGCAATTAGTAGTGGAGTTTTCGTTCTTTTGCGACGTTTGCTGTGTGATGATTTTTATACTGAGTTACATGCCACAATTTTAGCTGCTTTTGTGATTTTGGCCGAGCACGTAGAAACGTTGGAATCGCTGGGAGATCCACAGCTAATATCGTTGTTATTAGAATTCCTGCAGGCAGATAATGACAACCTTGTGGAAAATTCGCTGGACCTTCTGGTTAAAATTTCCGACTCGGAGGAGGGAAAACTTGCTGTTAGGCAAGCCAACGCAATTTCCATTCTTCTAGAAGTGTTAGAGCGAAATAATCTGAACAGTGAATTGCAAGACCAGTGCTCCAGTTTGCTTGTGGAATTATCTGTGGGTTGCGCGTTGCCGCATAATCACAACGAGAATGGGATCTGCTTTGAAGCTGAAATGGCCGCGAAATGGCTGGTCGACAATGGTATGAGTACAGCGAATTTGCACATCATTGTTACTATTAGTGGAAATGTCATTGTGTAAGAATTTATATCTGCATTTTTTATAAAGGGCAAAAGATAGATTCTTTTTAGGTTGAATGATTCGTATTTTTTGTACAGACTACAGCAAGTTTAATTGTCAGATTTCGTGGCGAAATGCGGCTTACAGCTCAGACAATCCGATTAGGCCTTTAATGCAAATCTTTTTCACCTACTGTGCTTAACACTTTTGTTATGCATTTTATGAATTTTGACATTCGTATTTCCAGTTAATTCTAACTCGGTTTTCAAATTTATGTAACCTTGCCTCATTTGCCATAATCTTTTTGAGTCGTGAATATATCTTATTAACTCATGTTAGCTGCTTACAGTTTCAGAATGGATTTACTTGTACTCATAACATGTTCGCGTGCACGCCGTGCAGTAAAAGAAGTACTCGAAGAGAAATTTTGAAGATTGCACTTCATATGCATGATAATGCATACATGATAGTTGTGAGACCCGGTTGTGTTGTGTTCGAAGTGTGAAACAGTAAAATGTTGTTGCAGATTGGAATCGAATTTCAAAACGCATAACAGCCGCTTTATTTATTGGGAATCTGATGCGTGATGAACAGAGCTGTTTGGCCTTTATTAGTCACCGGCTTTCCGACGGAAATACTGTAGCGGAAATTTTGAAGAATGTTTTTATTCAGTCCTTGGACTTAGCGGATAAGATTTTGGCTTCCGATGATTTCAGAACTGACACTGGCCGGTGTAATCAGTGCATTAAATCGTCAAGTCGTCTTTCACAAAAATTGCAAGAAGACGACAATTACACAGATATCCAACCGGAAGATTGTCCAAATTGTTTACTTATCTCTCAGCGGAAGCAGGTTTTGCAACTTCAGTATGCGGTTGTGTCTGCTTTGAAAAATTTGGTGGTTAACGAAACCGTTCGCCGACGGGTATTCCTTGATTTAAATTTCGCTGAGGTACTGATTTTGGCTGTTGTGAAGCTGGGGCAATTCACTTGCGGGCCGATTCGGTCACCTGTTGTTAGTAAATTTCTGGCACTTCTACGCATGTTTATCTCTCTCGATCAGGATACGGCAGTGTTGTTTGGAACTTCGGACGTTGTGGTCAAGCAGATGTTTTCGTGGGTTACAGAACCGACTGTAACGAATTACTCCCTTTTAGCCGTCGTGACCACTGTAAAAACTTCGAATTACTCATGTAATGTGATGAATTGCTTCTTGCGGCATGGGATGGTGAAGCTGCTGTCGGACCAACTAATCGAAAAAGCCGCCGCAGTTGTGATGAGTGGGTTAGGCGCGATTGCCTTGTTTTTCCAACAACAAGATGCAGTTCGAATGTTTTTGGAAGATGCTGACCATCAGGAATTTTTAAGTGCTTTGAATACTTGCTTACAAGATGGCAGACTGTCGACAGATGGCGTGCTTTTAGGTTTACAAATTGTTGAATATCTGAGCCGTGCACAGAAATTTGCTAGTGTGATTCTGCGATCCGGAATTCCCGGCACTGTGGCCCGGTTAAAAAGTCATCCTGTGGAAGATATTCGGAAAAAAGCTGCTCAAATTGACACATTCTTGTAAAATTTGCGCTGACTTTTTTTTACATGGGTTTCTGTGGACTTTCTGTGATTCTAACCGTAAGTTCAGTTTTGACCTTTTAATTGGTTCTAATATTTTGCGCAGAGGCTGCGTCGCAATAAAGCTTGTAGCCTTTTTCTGTTCTTTTGTACAAAGTAAACTGAAATTAAAAGAGATTACAATTAATACGATTACAATTAATACAATCACAATTAAAACGACTGTTCTATTTTTACGAGTGCTCTTCCATTTTGACGACAGACGGTATAGGCGCTCTAAATCGAGCCAGTTTGAGCAAATGATATTCGCAGCGGTTTTTCAGAATAGTCAATGCTTCTTTAACCAACACAGTTGACGGTAGGGCGCCAACAGATTCCACTTCGAAAATAAATTCGTTCTTTCGAAATCCAATTTTTACGGCATCGCTCAAGGTAGAGTCGCATAAAACTTTTCGACATCCGGTGTACAAACGGTCATTTTTCACCACAGCACTCTCGCGTCCTGCAACAAAACATTCGAAATGACAAGTACGGTCATTAAAATGATTATCAAAGACAAAGTGCTACTTATTTAATCACGCACTACATATATTTTAAGTATATCATTTTGTAAAGAATTTTTAACAATTACAATAGAAACTATTAACGAGCCGGACTGTAACGGTATTCAAAAATGACGTTATTTAAAGATCCAGTGCAAGATAAACTCGTCCTTACAACGTCCTCGACCTCATCCTCGTGCAAGATAAACTCGTCCTATGCAACTACTCGACTAAACATAAATACCTGACTGATCTTTCACCACTTCGATAATTGCCTTATCGCCCTTGTTGTTCACAAAACACTCGCGCAGCCGGTGCGCTTCTTCTCCATTAACGTCCCGCAAAAGACGAATCTCCGGTTTTGCTCGGTAAAATGCCGTTGACACAGGAGAGAACTTGGCGTGATCCTTCCCGATACCTTTAGCCACGAATACGCGAAACTCCAGCTCCTGAGCAGGATGCAGGGTAGCAACTAAGATACGATCCTCCACAGTGTTGTGCACCGGGCCCACTTTTTCCATGAGATCCTGCGGATACGATGATTCGCGGGGAAATTTGAAATCCGTGCTGTAGAGTTTCACCATATCAACTTTCGGATTAACGGGCACATGACGGGTCGAGCGTGCGACTTTTTTCGGTTCCACTTGCAGTTCAAATAATATACCATAATCCAGGCTGTCCGGTTTCTTGTCCGCGGGACGGAATTTAAAACAACGCGGATCCGCGCGGAACGGCACCATTCCCACACGATGACCAATCATATCGTCGGAGAGAATCGTGCTATTCTGCTGCATTCGGATTTCGGCCGGTGCCATGGATGGAACCTACCGAAAAATCTGGAATTCTCACAAAGTGCTTTTTAGAAATAAACAACTAACTGCATTCCAACCTCAGCAAGGAGAGCGCGCCTCAGCGCGTTTATGACGAAGGGTTCCACATTGAAGACATCAAACTCCAAGAACAGGCCCTGCTCTCGCATGGCATGTATGCAAATAGTCATGCGCTCAGTATAATGGGAGAACTCGAATGGTATCAGGGGGTGCACCGAATCGACATCTGTAAATACCGCTGGCTTATTTCGCGTCAGGATGCAGCAGAGATGCTGATTTTCTTCTTCGCGACGAGGATAGCGTGGTTGTTCCCCGGGCATTTTGATCCGGATCCCCTACGTTTACCACAATCTACGGAAGAAAGCTTGACACTTTCGACGTCACCAATTTAAAATGCGGGAAAAACGATGAAAATTTTATTACTGGTGTAAGTAGCTTAAAGGAAGTCCCAAACCACAGCTTCTCTACATGTGTAAAATTTTTCTTGCCATTAAATTTTAAAGAGTTATCCGCAGTCAGCTGCATCAGCGCAGGAAAGTTGAGGAAACCGGCAACCAGCACGCAAACGGTAAACTGGCTTGCGTTGCAATAGCTACCGCCAAGGGCAGCCAATCAACCCGGAGCTGAAAAGCAAAACCGAGAAGCAAAACAAGCAAACCTGTATTTCGGTTTTCATAAACTAACCTCAACGATAACTCGTTGTACTGAAGCTGTACTGCCTGTACAGCAAAAGTACGGTTCATAATAATTCATCCAAAATGTGAAGTTAAACATCAAAGAAAGTAAAAACTGCTACGTAACTCCGAAGTGAAAACGCCGAGAAAACTTAAAAAATCCTCCCAATTGTATCGCTATCGTATTTGTTTCCGGTAAATGTATGTTATTCCGTTATCTTTCAGAGAAATGACTCACACTGCTTCACAGTCAGTCAAAATGTGAAACACACAAACAGTAAAATATTTCCATGTAAATTGTAAGGAATCATTTTGGTATTGACCGCAAAAAATGAGTCTTTGGCAGTGGGGGGTGCGCAAAATATATACAAAAAAGTGTACATACACAACACCTAATAACATAAAATGTCCCTGCAAAGGGCAGCCTACCGAAGAACTGGAAACCGGAAAGGATTAAGAACTGTACAAAACAAAAAAATTAGGGATGCAGCAAGAAAGTCAGAAGACAAAAAAATTATATAAAATTAAACTAACATTCGAGAGGAATGAAGAGACAAACATAACAACTTAACCAGTCTCTAAACAACAATCCGAACAATCCCAAACAAAAACGGAATAACAAAAACTGCCAACTGTGGTCACTACAGGAGAACGGCCAAACGAGCAATTAATATCACCAGAAGGAATTCCATCTGACCGCACACCGCAGGCATTGCGAAACTGAAAAGAGCCACAAATTCGCCTCCACGCTCGAGCTTCACTGCACTTCCATTCAGCCGGCTAACTTCTTCGTTTGCGACAACGGAAGTTGGACACACTTGTCGGTCAAAACAGAGATCAACGGAGTAGAATCGCGCATAAGTTTAGCAAAACGATTGTAATCTTTGGCAATCATTCGTGGCACATACTTTCCCTGCTCCGCATCGAACGCAAACGATTTCAGCCAAAGAAACACCTGACTAACATCGTCGCCGCAGATTCCGGTCCAACTACAGATCTCTGCAACGATGCCGAAAGAAGTTCCACGTTTCAAATCGTAACGAATTCTCCACGGATGAGTCAGCAGTCGCCTTAAGATAAAATCTACATACCTTCGATCGTGAGATCAACAGGACTGTTAGGGTCGCGCGCCCGCATGTAAGCGAATATTGCCTTTCGGCAGTACACTCTGTACGCTTCTTGCCCGGCGACAGATAATGGAAGTTCTGGACGTCCGGGAGATCCGTCCAGTCGCGAAAGAAAGTAACCTAACCATAAGCAAAACTATAATCTCTCACACTGATTTTCAGAAGCCAAAACGACGGCTAAGTACGGCACAAATTTATAACCACCGGCGCATGCCCACGCCCACAAAAAAAATTCAACGAAGAATTTAAATTATGCTTCAAAGTACAAACCATTAGGATGCTACACTTACTGAATCCAATAAGAAAACTCCCGTAACCACGGCGCCGGAAAGGAGGAAAGATGACCAACTTGTGGAGATTGTAGGTAATGGTTTGTACTTCCTTCAGCTGTTGAAGAACGCAACCACGGATTACGTTCAGCTTAATCAGAAGCCAACGCATGCCTTACCTTCGAGAAGTACCCGACGATGTGGTCCCCTGAGCATCCCCTCACGCACAGCACATAGAACACCAAGTCGTCCACATCGTAGGTTTTCAGTTTATTCTCCAGGAAGAGTTTGCCCAGGAGGGACAATTTCTGGCAGTAATAGGGGTACAGTGAGCCGTTCACTTCGTACACCACCAGCGTTTCGCTGCGGCCGTACGGATGCTGTCCGCGGCTGATCTCGTCCAGGTACACCAGCCTCCCGGGCGGCGTAACCACGGTGCAGGGGGATTTCCCGTTCTGCAACGCGGTGGAAAGCGTGAAAAAATGATTACGCCGAAGCCCAGTGCAGCCTAGCTACTCACACAGTGATCGTCCCAGTCGTCGTAATGCGAAGTGTAATCCAGGCAGTATTCGCACACGTACAGCCACGGATAACTGCAAGTAAGGGCTCACATTAGCGTGGTGTTTCAGTGAAAATGCCATCAGCGGCCCAGCGCCAGCAGGATAACAGGTTCTCGCTAAACATGTGAAACGTCAGTATTCCAGTCCTTACGCAAAGTCCACTACGAACGGCGACGAGTACGCGGCATCGAAGGAATGGCGACCAAGCTGCACGCTGAGGAGGGAACTGGCAGTTCGGTCCATCGCGACACAATGTTTCTGCGAGGCCTGCATAGTAGAAAATTTAGAGACAGTCCGAGACACTCACTTTCGTGATGATAAAATATAAATCATAAACATTGCATCAGTATGCTTTGATTTGGCTAATGCTGCGAGTCCATCAACTACAGCAGGCATTCAGATTCCAGAATGTAGATAAAAGAAAAAGTACCGAAGATTCCAGCTCAAACTGAAATATAGATATTCTCTGACTAATCATACGAGTACTTGTATAATCGCGCGCTCGGTGAATGATGATGTTCGTACCGGTACCGCTCAACTTGATGCATTTAAATTTTCACGGCAATGACAGGTTACAAATTACCATTGTCCCGCTGGCGTCCATGCCCACACTAACATAATAAAATAATTAAATTTTGGTGAAGTGCCAGCTACGTAGTAAAACTGAAAACTAAAAGGCTGCAAAAGCTGCAGTGACTATCACACAGCATTAGCGTGCAGAACCACACGAGTAATTTACCATCGCATCGGTGGTACGAAACAGACTACAGCGTTTCATCACTGGATTTTTGGTTGCTGCAATTTGGCTACTGGTACTTGACCAGTTTCGTGTTCGATTTTTTCTTGTTTAAGTTCCGTATGACTGCCCTACGGTTCAGAAATACATATTAGTACCTAAAAGACACAAAAGACAGCTGGGCGTTGTTGCTCTTGTTGCGATATTCCGTGACCTTATATTATGCCTCTGTGCCGCAGATGATGCTGTCACATTATTATCAATTCGTTACTATCGAGTAGTTCAGTTCTGAACTAAATAAACGCTTATGTGGTTTTATTTCACAAAATGCGGTAACATCACTGTCTCAAAACAATAATTCAAAACAACAAAATTTCATTTATAAATGCTGCCGCTCCCTCCATTGTCCCGAGCACGGAGGCGGCGTGTTGAAGGCTTGAAGCATACTCAGATGTCGATCCGAAACTAGCCAGGTATCAAGTATCAGCCTAACCGACTATTACGGATAACCTGCCCGAAGTATCTATAAACGATTTCTGTTCTCATTGTCAGTTTCTCCACCTGTTTGAACTTTTCCCACCCAGAACGTCGCGGTAGCGATGTGTTCAAATTTTAAACGCTCCGATTTATATTATTCCTAGACCCTAGTGTATGATACGGATTCACAAATCGTATGCTAAAGGTACATCGCCAAATTCACTAATGCTCGGCGCGAAATATCGATTACCGGTTATGGTTCTCAAGAGTTGCTGGCTGCTAATAGTTTTTTAGGTGTTTCTCCAGTTAATTAAAGCAACTTATAAGTAATCTAACGGTAGAACAATTTCACCTCGAAAAAACGTTCAAAACTTTCAAAATTAGCGGATAAAATAAAGTCGATTGCAAGGTTCATGAGCTCAAGCTTCAAACAAACTTTTCTAAGATCAACACTTTGAAACATGTCCATACGGACTGCAGTTAGGATCACCGGACTTTACGTATAATGATACGAATACCAACTACTTGCGTCCCTCTTGCGTAAAATTTTATATCGGATAGTGTTTTGGAACAGTCAGCTAAACAACAGATCGTGACCACAACTGTACACTTCATCAAATACAGAGTACAGCAATAGAAAGGCTCTGAAGATTCTTCTGTTAGTGTTTTACACTGGTAAGATCAAATTTAAAAACAGTTATATATATATATAGTAAATTGCACAACATACTGCTGTACACTGCCTACTGAAAAACTCAAAACTAACCAAAACTTTACAAATTTTCCGGTGGAATATTCAAAAACTGACGAAATGGCGTAGTTTGCAGTTTTTCTGAGCGTACTGGCAAATACTGATAAGATCGCGATGCCGATTCTTCTTCAAAAGCAATGTAAGTTTCCGGGTGCAAACGCAGTTCCCATTTTCTCGATCGCCCATTGTAGCGAAGGCACTTCAGTTCCTGCAGCATGCCGGCAATATCCTGTGCCCACATTCCTGTCTCTTCGGAAATCACTATAAGTTACACGTAACAAGACAATTAACAACACATTTACGATTTACAATAAAGCTAATGGTGGTATCGGATGTTTCGGCAGTACCTAATTTTGTAGCATTAGTGTCTGGTTAATACTGTCATAACTACGAATCGAAATAAAGATAGATACCTTAGTTACAATACGGCATTAAACGATAATGTTATGATGGTACCTACTTTTAAGGGAAACAATGTCGCTGTTTCTTTGGACCTCGCACAAATATTCCACGAGTACTGACCGCCAGTACGCACGGTACGTCTTTTCGCCAGAAGTCGACAACGGTCGTTCCGGAGTGCCAGGCATGTTGTGGACTCTGGACAGCAAATAGCCTGCAGCACAAAACCTACTGTAGAGTAGGACAGGCAGATGAAATAAAATAACCAGGTGGTAACTACCATATGTTAAGCACACATCCAGCATGTACAGAGTAAACCAGTCTTTGGAAAACCTTTAAGAGCTTTGAAACATGAAACAATAACTTACTGAAGCCAACCAAGAAACGACCAAATCCATTCTTCTGATAGGGTGGCAAAATCAAGAAGCAGCTGAGATTATTGCATTTTTTCCCAAACGATTTGTCCTAACCGGTAAGAAGAAATTTGCATTAAAATATTTGCTTCTCATAAGTACTTAACAAAATCTACGCTAGGGTAAGCCTCTAACCTTTGAAAAGTAGCCCACAATATGGTCACCTAGTTCATCGCGATAGCATAAGACATAAAAGATAAATCCTTCGACATCATATACCACCACTTTGGTGTCCAAATACAACGTGCTCAAACGGCAAAGATTCTGGCAGTAATAGGTATATTTCGCTCCATCGATCTCATAAACAATTAAATCATGCACTGATGTTGACTGGCAATGATTCAGCGAGATTTCCACGGCATCCTTATAAATTTCCTTTCCGGGTGGACAGTGCCAAGCACAGCGTTCCTTAAAATGAATATTCAGGGCAACAATATTCAACGTAAGCAGCAAACTGCTACAACCACGATTTTAAACTGCAAACTTGATATTCGAGTGTAACTTCTTATTATTATCACTACACAGATCATTATCACACACACATTACGTTTGAAACATAAAAGCATAAACGATTTTGTAAGATAATGCAATATTATATTACAGTATATCATACATAGTGCGTTTTCAGCAAATCCAGGGTCTTCATGTATGTCAAACAAAATTCACAAATATATAGACATTCGCACCTGAAACAAAAAATAAAATAAGTCATGAAATTATATAAATAATATCAGCAACTGAACGAAAAATCAAATCAGTAATACAGAAAAAAAAGAGCAAACAAAAGTCAAAGTCATGCAAAAATACAGCTGAAAAGTGTCACTTGTAAGATGGGAAAAAATAAAACTTTATTATCTGCAACATACGAGGGTGCACTGCACAGTGGCACACCATAAGTCACACAAACTTTGTTACGATTTAAAAAACATCCTCCCTCCACTGACCATTAAAATTCAGTAATTAAATATTCCTGCCATAGTTTCGAATTACGCCTAAATTTAGCGAGATTTATTAATTACTTTCACGTCGCTACCAGCCGGTGTGTTGCCAGTTACCCGCCCCTGCTGCTTACTTTGCGAATTCCTCCGGATAGAACGATTTACAAAGGGTTCGGATAACATGTCTACCTAATCGTACGCAAGGAGGCAGATGTCCCGTGAACGATTCATCCACAATTTGTAAGCTCTGCAAAGCAATCACAAAAATGGTCTCTTAGGAGACGCTCACTAGAAGTCAACTGAATTCTTACCGAAGCTGCTTCGATTCGAGCAGAAACGAAGATATCCTCCAAGTCTTTTGGGATACTATCCGGCACGACAAATTTCCGCTTTCGATCATTGGACCGTAGTTTGTAAGACGAGTCAAATAACCCTGAAATAATTCAACTATATGCATAATGGCTTCTGTTTGCGAAATTATAGAAAACTGGTTCAACTATGCACTACTTTCACTTGCTACAGGGTTTTGACATACAGTTTTACCAAAAAGAACTCAACCAACATGCAACTGATTAAAATTCTTGACTGACAGAAATATCTCAAACCTTCGCAAATATTTACTTACCATCGTGATCATCAAATTTCGATTCGATATCTTTTTCGCTGCTGATAGCCAAGTTACGAGGAGTTCGAAATTCCGGATCAGGTAAGGTCGTTACAGGCGTCTTGCTGCGGCCATCCGTCGATGCTAAGGCCGCATGTTTGGGCATTAAATCTGGAAATTTCGCAGAAGGCCCAGAACACGTACGTCCCAACGATAAATCCAAATACTCTCCGCGGCCGCGCTTTCGTCGAGGCCCAAGCGGGGTGTAGAATCGCGTGAGGGCATCAGTCAAACCATCTAAATCCCGATGTGACCTATTTCATGACCACATTTTTACATATCAAGGAAGGTCATTGTAAAGTGTAAATCGATCCAACGGATAATTGAAGAACAGAATTTTGCTGATAATGAAAAATGGCAAGCGAAAATCTAAATCGTTTTAAGAAGCTACTCTTGTTGCAACTTGTGCACTTTCGAGTTTCGCCAGAATTATATTAGTGCCTCTGCCCAGTCTGCCGCGCACTCTCAAAGCGAATTTAAATTAAAGTGCGATTTTGGTTTAATAAGAAACCTCCCAACATATTCAAATTTTAAAGTGTTCTATAAGTAAGAGGAACCCTTGACTTCCGATAACAAACGTTCATAAACGCGCGAAGTCGCAAACTATGAGCGGATGTAAATTTCGAAAAGTAAATCTTGAAAACAAAATGCACTTCAAGTTGTGCATAGGTCTTTACAGCACTTTTAAGGTGTTTGTGTGCGAGCTTCGCAATAATTATATTGTGCTAATTCGCCATGATTATGACTATCTGTCGTATCTTAAGTACTTAATACAATTATTCAGATCGAGCGCACCCGTGTTATTAATTTCAAACTCTGTGGTTCGAACTTTACACTACATAAAAACGATATTAAGTTAAAATTTAAAGATTATGCGATACACAATAAAGAGAGAAAGCAGAGATTAAGCCTACCGTAGCTGTTGTAAAAGGAAATGTTAAGCAAGTAGGCACAAGACGCACGTCGCGGTTGTGCGACGTGCGTCTTGTGCCTACTTGCTTAACATCGTATCTAATTTCAATAAAAAAAACAATTTACGTACAGTACTTTATAAAACCATAGAAACGAGAGCATATTTCATAATTCTGTAACCAGACTATAACACAAGAATTGCCAAGGATTTTATCACGCTTCAAGAAAAACTAATCGATTAACAATATCAAAGTTGCCCAATAAGCAATATCAGTTTCTACATAAAATAGTGTAAAATTTAGAATACGAATAACAACTACTTGTTTTCTATAGTAAACATGGCAGATGAAAAAGGCAGCAACCCAGGATTTATTGTCATGTATGTACATACAAATATCACGGAATATGGGACACTACCACCAATCCGAAATACGCATGAATAATATAAATACGAGGCTGTGGCTCGTATGTGGCTGACTGTATGACCATCAATAAGCAAAAAGGGATATCTCATATCTCGGTAGGGATATGACCAGGAATGCGCAAAATGACCTGATGCCTGATGTTCCTTATTATCACTGTCCCGTACTATTCGATTCAAAAGAAAATGCCAAATAAGAAACATCAAGAGTCAGGCCATTTTAGGCATTCTTGGTCACACCCTTCATTTGCGAAAATGTACGTCTTACGTCTGGGCCTCTGGCCGGTGTGGACCAGCAGCGACCATCTTGACAAACACCCTGACCTTGTACAATACTGGCAGCAGAGTTCGATGATCGAGTTCAATTTGGCGCAGAAAACTACGTAACACTGCGCCAGGTACGCAGGGGATAACACTGATGTCGCATTCCCGCTTATCAGATTACAGCATATGCCTTTGTTCATAAGCCAGTAAAGACAGCAATTTATTCACAGTTACCTTCCGATCTTTTCAGCTGGCGTAGTGACCATAACGGTTCCAACACTACAATTTTCAACTGAAAAAAGGCATTTCTCGTTACACCATCGACGAAAACCAATTCCGACATGCCGTCACATGCGACTGCAGGAGCTAAATTCCTTGGGCACGGTGAGATCCTAAAGACTTGCGACTTACCGCTACGATTTGCATCTGCATTCGGGTCCACATTTCCTGCAGTATCGGTGCCAGGAGCAGCGCTATGTACGGATGCCAGATAATCAAAGTCGAACGACGTGGAAGATGTCGAGGACTCCACTGATCCAGGACAGACCACTTCGAACCCATGATTTGTATTTGTCGAGTCCATCATTTGTTGTTGACGATGTGTCATTCCATCGCTGTGCGCTAAGGATACAGTTTCACAAGACTATCCAGCTTTTAGGGATGATAATTTCGTGAAATACACATGTTTCTATAAAAATTTGTACAAAAAATATAAAACAACAGTTTTATTGTTCAAGTCAAAACTCAAGAAATCTAGAAACTTATTGCTAGAATCTAGATTTGAAAGAAGTTGAATTCCAAACTTGCAGGCTGCAGCATGGCGTACAGCGCCGTGCAGTGTGCGCTCTTATCGTGCGAGTACTTCTTCGTGCCCGCTTGATCTATGTTGTGCATACCGGACCAGCTTTTGTGCGTGACAGCCTACCGCTCACGCAGCGGCCCTTGTTACTTGTGGGTTTGTAGCCGTAGTACATAGATTAAGGATTACTTAATAAGATTTCAACTTTCATTGTAAACAGTGATACCTGTTAACTGTTGACTGTCCTGTTCTATAGTTTTTTTACGTTCCCAGTTCTAAATAAAGCAGTATTAAAGCGTGTAATTATTCTGTCCTTGCAAAGGGCAAGAACATTTATAGACGACTATGAGACCAAATTTTGTAATATATCGTTTATTATCAAACGAAACGATAATACGAGCAGACAGAGTACCGTATGTAGGTAATCATACTACCGAGTAGTCTTTATTAGCACAAACCAGTCACACCAATTAAACTTCGCAACAAAACAGAGTAAGTTACAACAATCTTATTTCTTTTAAATTTTCCATTCCATCCATGCATGGTCCCGAGTACGGGAGCCACATTGCCCCGTTGCGATAGGCGTTGGCGCAGAAATCAGAGTGGGTGAGTGAAGTCCACCGTTCGCATGTGTCCTGTTGTAGCCGCTTCCCGATTTTCCTCACCAAGGCTGAAGCCGACTTTCCCCATGGCCCGAGGGTTTCAAAAGCTAGTGGAGCAGAAATGTATCTGCCCTGAGATACGCGTATAGTCTGGTTTTCTTAATTGTCTTCGGCCTGGGCTGCGGCGGAACCCGCGGTAACGGAAGTGGACTTCACAGGCTACTGAGGCTAGTGTCCACACAGGACACATCCCATGCTAACCATAAGCACATCATACTACCAGATCTTTGATACTACCGCTAGGTCCTCTACTGACCGGTGAGCAGTGAATAGTCATACAGTATCTGTAAATACTTGTATAGATTTACGGTACAATAGACATACTTCTATGCAAAGAGCTATAATTAATTACTTGAACAATTTAGATAAGTAATAATATGTTGATTTGTGAATTCCAGCCCGGTTCTTTATAGAATATGTACTATTGTATGGATATGCATGTTCACTGTTTCTTGCACCGAAATTTACACCATTCGACAAACAAAACAATACACATCCAACGGTAAATGCAACAACCAAACTGAGGAAGTTGTATGTGGTCACCGTACAGACAGCACTAACAGTGAACTGCGCGATACCGAAACGGACGAAACCTACCCGAATAAAATTGTGGGATAGATAGAAATTAAGAGTTTAACAGACATAAAACCTAAATGCCTTGGGAATTAAAATCCAGAATTCCTCGTATATATGCTACTTGAAGTACAAACTAAATATTAACTAAAGTTAACCGCCATCCAGAAATGCTACGAAAGAAATATCATACAGAAGAAATTAATGGAAATCACTGACGCGCAGACAAGAAAAATTAAATCCTCGCATACGCTTCCCATTAACAGGTTGCAGATACTCAAATTTCCCCAAAAAACCGGTCCGTCGGCAGGTCCATATTTAAGTTAGTTCGCATATTCCCTGTTTCCTTCACACGAACTTTTCGCGCGTGGCATTAGTTCGGTATATTCACTGGGTTCAGAACCGGCATTCAAGCCAAAAGTGTCTTCAATGATTACTGGTCTTTGAACAGCCCCGGCATTTTCCATATAGTAATTATCCACGAAGCAGTAACCCTCCATCTTCGCAGGATAGTTCGTAGATATCTGCAGCACACTCGGTGGACATTTCACGGGTGACATCCATGTCGGAGTCGCAGGACATTTCGGCAGAAATGACGAAGCGGGAGGCAGGGCGCACTGCCTCCCTGCTCCAATGGCGAAATACGGAGGCGGAGCAATGATATTCATATGCTTGCTCGGTTGACAGATGATGGAAGTGTTCGGTATCGGATCTATCAAGCCACTTCCAGTCGTTCGTGGCGGTTCCTGATTCCCGGCAGTGGTAGAAATCCAAGGTTGCCCGCCGTTATTGAGAGGCTCCCCCGTAGAACCCTGGTTGGGTTGCTCCATGCGGCCAAACCGATAAGGTGGATAAAACATCGGCGCCATGAATGCAGAGACTGAAACCAGTTAGTATCAGCATGCGAATAGGGTTTCCAACACATCATCAATAAGCACCGTAGAGTCTGGGACAAATGCGTATGTACTCATATATGAAGTTACAGTTGACGATGACACAATAACTGACGCCATCACCAAATGTCAGCTGTAGTATATGGAATTGCTTCCAATGTTACCAACCTGCAGGGATAGTAGGATAATCCGTAGTAGTAAGACGAAGGCACGCGGCGTCCATCATAAATTTATCGAATTTCTGACCGCCCCTGGCAAAAAAGTCATATGAAGTCGTGCAACTACTGGCAACACGATTTTCACAGGAATTCTCACTAAGTTTCCAAATTTTTAAGCTAATGCAGAAGTTGAAAAAAGTTCAAATTCATCGTATTATTCCGATGCTATGGCATGCATTCAGATTTTAGCAGGAAGTTTCTTGATACAAAGTACACCGTGCCCTGCAGCCGGGTAACTAACGCAAAGGACAAGAAGATTTGTACACGAGACTAGAACCACTCGAACTATATTCCGCAATTAGAAACTATACGGGTACTACCAATAACCATCTAATACCAAAAGCAACGTCTACTCTTAATTTTTGTCCCATCCGGTTTCGGGTGAAGCTCAAGACGTTTTCAAGAAACCAATTCGACTTTTCGGTGTTGAAAAAGGGCGGCATTTTTAAGGGCGCATAATAGAAAATCAAAATACAGCATTATGTGTTACGCTAAAGGTTTTGCATTTTAAATTCCCTGCACTCCTACCGGGACTTTTTGATTTGACTTCGGCATGCAATACCGGCGAGATTACAGACATTCAGTGTCATTTGCAGTATGGCTTACTTCGCTAATTCGTCCGGGCCAAAAGATTTAGCAGGACTTCTGGTGGCCGGGACCGGAGGCAAAATCGAGACCGAAGGTATATCGCTCGTCGTCGTAACTGCCTGAAACAAGACAAGCACTTTAACGGATATCACAACACTAATGAAGATGCAATGAGATTATGGTAAAACATAAGCATACGCAAAGTCCAATTATTTCTTACAAAATCTGCTTCCTCTTCGACGCGAGCTACAGTTTCCTCCAAATCATTTGTAAGACACTGGAAAAGGATAGTTCCTTTCTGGACATCCGATGTGGATTCATCTGAAACTACAATGACCAAGTACAATAAATCCTTTCGGGTAATGAACTGATTTTCACGCTCGTACTGTGCAATTCTGCAAACGACAAACAATACTCATTATGCTATTATCAGAATTCAGAAAAGATAAATAAACGTGTGAATTATTTGCAGTATAAAAATCGGCTCAACAGCATAAGTCTATTCTTATCCGTTCTATATTGTCAACAATTACTACATTCAAAGCATATACCGGGCTTGTCCAAGTCCAGTTCCGTTTCTTTCTTTATGAACGCCCCAGTTTCTTCCTTAATCTTGGCTTTGAACTTGCGCGACGTGTTCCTGGACTTCGTTCGTAATTCCTGAGGTAATCTTGGCGAGGTGGTTTGCCCATCGAGCGGATGATCTGGCGGCAACTTTTGGTGAATTTCTTCAAAATATCCTGTGTGGTGCTCAGGACTGCCCAGTCCCAGCGAGAGCGCCAAATATCCTCCCGGGCGACGCTTCCGTCGCGGACCAAGCGGTGTGTAGAACTGGCTAAGCGCATCATTCAACCCATCCACTTCACGACGAGATGACCTGTTCAACAGTATAAAAGTTTATCGGATCTTCAGCGAATCATAGAGAAAAAAATTCCCAATATCCGAGTTGACCCCAGACTATCAGAGCTACGAAAACACGAAGCGTATGTTACGGTATGTATGTCACCGGTACACCAGGATAAACCTTAATTAAACGCTTTTGCATGTTTCTGGTCGTTGTCAGTGTTTCACCTTTACAATGACCCGTACCTATAATCCGTCGTTTACTGATATCTTTCTCGACTACACTTGTACAATTGGGTTACTCGGTAAACATTCAAGTTAATTTATCAGACTACACAATTAGCTGCAACCAGCGAACAAGCGACAGAGAAATCTGTTAGCAGTCAGTAGCAGAAAAGATTGTTATACCTTTCGGTTCGCGAGGATGACACAACAAGTCCAGCCTGAACATCTTTAACAACTGCAAGTGCGCAATCGAGTTAACAAATCTCTCTTTCGAGCAATGCTTAGCACAATCGCTGCTACCCAACCGGAAAACCAATGTTAGCGTTATAAGACAGAGAAGGACAATAACAAATCAGGAGGCCTCAGCCAAATTCATTTCATTGTGATCGACAAACACTATGCAGGACTCACCCTTGGTATCCGAATAAGTTTTCATATCAACCTTTCCAGACACTTCCCCTTTTTTATTGCGCATACGAGGTATCGGGACTATCTGTGGCGAATGGCTAATATGATTAAAAGGGATGGAAGATGTAGAAGACTCGAGGCAGTCAGGCCAGATGATCTCACTGATCTCCAGCCGTTTGTCCATTTGTTGTGTTTCCTGGCAAATCGTCCTCTCACAATTGAGTCGTTACCATCTCAAGTCTCAACAAAAAAACAGCAGCAGTTTAGTGGGTTATCAAATAAAAGACTTGTAAGTTTCACTTGCGTGGGAGAAACTGGCAGAAATTATGAAACAGTTAGAAAAAGGATAAGACCAAAAAGATCAAAGACACAAAGTAAAAAATCTCCGAATTCCGTATGCCCGCATGATGCGTACAAGGTCTACGACAGAGCCTGCTTTTGTGCGTTACTCATCGCCAGCGCTCCGCGCAGCGTCCCCAAATGAACGGTGGCTTTTAAGGGAACCGCTTTGGTAACAAAACTGGAATTAATTAATAATCAAAATACTGCATTCCGTTTTTGACTTGCCATTTTTGATTTTCTTTTATTTTTTGTTGCTTCTCGTTTTATTTAAAAGCTTCCGAAAGAAGGTGAGTACCGAAGGTCACCGTCTTGCATTTACCCAGCCCTCTCTCCATTTAGCACTTAACAACTTGCACTGACGTCAGCGACGCTTTTCCAACGAGTGTTTGTGTTTGCGTTTGGACAGCTTTTAGCCTTTTGCCATTGTGAATTCAGTAAATTGCTCGTTGCTCTGGGTCCTTCCTGTTTTATTTCGACAAACGAAATTTATCAGATTTTTTTAAATTTTCCATCGGCCGTGGCTGCTTTTGTTATCTTCTTTATAGCAGAATAGGTTCCTGTGAGCAGGAAATACTAAAATTGTCATCAATTATGGTGTTGTAACAGTCTGCTCATGCTATGTGATCGTAAGTAATTCTGAAGATACCCTCTTGTGTAGCACTCTAACTAGAGAGCCTTAGCAAATTCCATGGTATTCGTGAAAGTGCCCGTTGACGGGCCAGGCTTCTCAATAAAGCAAGCAAGAACCGATTACAGTTAATTTGTCTTCCTTAATGATGGCAATATCGCCTCATTCTTCCTCACGGCGGGAGAGATCTTCCCCAGATTATCGCCACGGATCTTCTCGGTCACGACGGAACCGCAGCTCATCAGACGAGCGGCCGCCAAGACGCGACGCTCCTGCTCGACGACGAAGTCGAACTCCCCCACGGGGTTGGGTTCCTCCAAGGATTCCCAAAAACTCCAGATTATCCAGGTCCCCGGAGAGATCGCGACGGCCTTCTTCGCGGTCATCGTCTCCTGATAGTGAAGAAGAGGACCGTCTCCGTTATGAGCGAGAACGTCGGAATCCAGTGGATTCTGGCAGAAATGATCGATGGTCCAGGTGTGTTTTTAAAAACTCTTTAAATGTCGGGAGCGTTCCAGTTTCAGTAAAAAATGTTTGAACAAATGTTGCATCGGAAGGTTTTACCTTGCGAGGATTATTAGTTCCCGGAAACCGTGTTTCCTCGTCTTTATGAAATTTATCTGGGAGGCAGTCATTTTTTGAAAAGCAGTGAGACAAACTCGACAATTGTCAGAATTGTGTATATTGTCTGCCGCCGATCGACGCAAGGTGCAAATATTTAAGTCTAGCGTGTAATGTGTTAATTCTAACAAGAAAATTTTTGCTCCAGAAAATCTCCATCTGATCAGCATCACGGTTCCGGAGATCGGCAGTGTTCACGTCGATCGAAAAATGTTTCCGAAGAGTACTGGATCAGGTTCGTTCGCGTTTCGTTTTTTATCTGAGAAAACACAGAGAAAGTTTAAGTAGTTTGCATCCTCGCGGTCAGAAATTCAGGTAGCACATGTTTTCCCTGTTTCTCAGTTGCGTCGCGCCCTTTTGCATCTAAGGTTTGCTTTTACACTTTTTATTTGGTGATGTAATTTATCTTCAATTACAGCTCTAATAAACCAGTATAAAGCTATACCAACCTCTTTCGAGAATATCGAGAAGCTCTCATCGAAAATAAGTTATAAGTACCAGTGGTTTTCTCACTGTGATGGTTTAAACTGCAGGTATTAATACATTTCATTCCTTTGGAACCGCTTTTTACTTTCTGAAATTTCTGGAACATTTTTAGGTTTTTGTTTATTTCATGTTCTCGCTGAGTAATTTTGTGATTTCTTAGGAGAGTTTGGTTTATTCCCACGACGTTTCTCGTTTTAGATTGCATACCTAAGAGTTAACGAGTAGTGCGTACTGCGCAGCGTTAGGGGAGAAAATTGTCATTTATTTAAACTATCATTTTTACAGACGCAGACAAATGCGAGACGAGATTGGGACTACTGGTGCACAGTTTCTGTGGGCTTCGTCTCCGGTTCCGCCGAAAGAGTATGTATCCAAGTATTCGACAGATCGCTTTTTATTTACGAGCATATAAGAATATCGAATGAGACTTTGTCAGAAATGCGTGCAGGTTGTTTGTGGATTTCAGTAATTCATATTTCCGCTCATAATATTTCAAGAAGACCGGTTCACTATATGGTGAAGTTGCTAGTTTGTAAAGTATTTTGTGAATTTGGCAAAATGGTCAACCTTTGACGCGGTTTGGCTTTAATTACTGGAAGTGTTTTGTTTTATCAAACCGTGTTGTACATTAAAATAAGAATTTCGTAACAGTCGCTGAAAACGACTGATTATGTTTTAGTTCGGACGACGAGTCATTAGCTGCACTCAAAAGCGCCAGCAAAAGAAAAATCCGCACGAGAAGTCTGTCCACAGAAAGAAAAAAGAAAAAGAAGCATAAACACGGAAAGCATAAAAAATCCAAGAAGAAAAACAAGGAAAAGGACTCCGAACAGTCGGATACCGATATTGGACCGGCATGGGTTGCCAAGCCAGAAGCGGAAGCACCGGATCCATTGGCCATGGCTTTTGTGGAACCAGACGATATTGGACCTGCTCCGCGCCCCAACCTTCTTGCTTCCGATCCTCGGGCGTACGTTGCGTATATCTGTAGTATGCTCCGTGCGAAACATGACATTGTCAGTTTTTTAGTTTTGGCAAAGCTCTCTTGCCGGGTGAAGGCGCTGCTATGGCGGCCTTCGTGGCTGAAGGAAAAAGAATTCCGCGCCGTGGTGAAATAGGGTTGACAAGTGACGAGATAACCTCATACGAAAATGTGGGATATGTCATGAGTGGCAGCAGGTGAATGATTTATGTCGCAATGGGTGTTGACATAAGTACCTAATTATGATCATGCGTCCGGATAATATTTTAAGTGCACTATACTGTGATATTCTCTTTTGTAAAATATGTTAAAATAGATTTTCAGATGATGGTTTGCTCGTGATTTAAACTTGTAAAATTACCTTCCGTTAAAATTGTAGTTTTTCGGATATATAATATTGTTTAGATATATGTATTATTGCTGATTTAAACTATTTTTTCGAATTTAATGCTATTGTAGGTTTTTAAAAGCAAACTCAGTTCGGTCAACGTTGCTGCTCATTTTAATTTGCTGCTCGTAGTTCGCATTGCTGTAATTGTAAATCCTTTACTCTATCCTCGTTTGTATTGCAGACATCGCCGAATGGAAGCGGTGCGTTTACGAAAAGAGAACCAAATTTACAGTGCTGATGAAAAGCGCGCTTTGGAAATGTTCGACAAAGAAGAACGTCAAAAGCGTGAGAATAAGATTTTGTCGCAGTTTCGTGAGCTGGTGCGGAGCAAAACGTCCAAGAATGAATAGGAATTCAGATTCATTCTTGTTTGTTTTATTATTTACATCGTGTTACATGGACCCACTGCTGACATGTATTACATTCAACACGACAACACCAGATATACTTGCAGTTGCAAGTGACTGGAACGTGCATCATATAACTGTAATGGCCGCGTCCGCAACACATGGTTTTACAGCTCTCTGGACCGCTGCTGGTGGCATTGCAGAGTCGATTTTTGGTGCCCATAGACCCGAATCGGTCGTCTGCATTGCAGTAATCTGGCGATTTGGCTGTGTACAGTAGAGTATCAGATGTCGGTGCGGATATGAGTGGGAATAAAGGCTCAAAACTGGCGCTGTTGCTCTGATAACGAACCTGAAACGGAACAATACTTTTTGAAAAATACTGTGTTGTAGAGAATAACATCTTGCTGAGTGTGATCTAATGACGTTATTTTGTTGTACTTTCACCATTTTTACTCGTCTTAGTAACGGTTCGCTCATATCACTACTTAATTTTAATGACCGTGAATGCGAATGTGAGTAGAAGAAAACGCATTAACGCAATATTGCACGAACGTTTGAGGAACGTCGTTCGTACCGACAAGTAGGATGAATAAGAGTAGACTCATGCAAATGTATTGCGTTATACAGGTACTATTCATAAATTATAATTTGGTTACGAAAATCAAGCTTAATAGTAATTTCCATAAATGGATTGATTCAGAGCTAGAGTGTTTGCGCTTCATTCAAGTCATTTCTGAACACGCTGATAACTACACGAATGAAAGCCTGGTCCACCATTGCACTGCGCTAAGTTTCGTATACTACCTGACGGATAATTACTTGCACAGTACCCTGCGCATACGTCAAAATATAGATTTCAAACCAAGGAAAATATGTGCACAGACTGCCTTTTTGTCGGCGTGCAACAAAGATTCGTTTGTTACTTTTCGTCTATCGAGTGATTGTTTTGCCTGGTCAGCATATGAGCAGTTCTGTCACTCACCTCGACGGCACGTTTATAATTCCTGAATAATCGATGGCTAATTTCTTTCATAGGCGGCAAACTTTTCCAACAGGTACGAATTTGACATGATCCTGATACTCCGTGACATTTGCAATGCCGGGTCAGACTATCGGCCACCATCCTCCTTCCGGTGTGTTGATTATGTAAGCTTAAAGCGGCTCTGGTCAGTCGATTCTTTTTCCACAATTGTTTGAGCTGTTTGCTGCTCCGGCTTAGCTGGAAGTTCTGGTTGTAAGGAATATCAGTGAAAAATCTTCCCACTTTCATTCCGTACGACACCTATAACCAATAATATCTCTAACTAATGTTAAAAGCTTCTTTATTACTAGTAATAACTCTACGAGTAATGCACCGGCTTAGCTAGCAACTTTACCGATTATTCTCTTTCCATAATCTGTAAATCATTTTAATAATACTACTAAAGAAGCTTCTGCTATAACCAGGGTAAATAACTTAATTGGTTTATCAAGTTCAAGTGTAAATTGCTTTTAGCTTGTACAATTTGTCAATAAAGATATAATATATTAATAACTTAATCGTGTCGTGTACGTAAACAGGGAACTGTGCAGAACAATTTTAACCATGGGAGCCACTGAGTCACTGACTACCCATACAAAACTGATCCAAATTTTTTAACAAGACAACTGTTGTTGCTCAACATCCACAATAAACAGATTTTCCATTATAAAATCACAAAATCTTTTTTCAACCTACTGTTAATTATTGTTATCTGCATCTTCGAATTGTCTCCACTTACGTCGTCTCCACAACCGCCCCATTTGAAATCAGTAGCCGGTGGCTCATTTGGCATAGGTCCACAATTGCAGTTCTGTAAAAACCCGGCTGCGCACGCTTTGGCAATCGTATGAACGACCGTCGCCGCCGACAACGCCGATAAATATGCTTGCTCTCTGGTTCCTGCAAAATGGTTGGGACAGTTGCAGTAATATAACCTCCGTCCATTGTTGCAATAATAGTTGTAGCCTGTAATGTATTGTATTTTTCGTACCCAATTTCAGATCATTGCGGTAGTTGGGTGCTTTCTCGACTGATGAACAGTTCCAGCGCTGATAAAAAAATTGGCGCTGGCAGGCGGTGCTTGTATCTTTTGCTGATGAGACAATGTACGGCATAGTTTCGAAATAGCGCTTGCAGTAATACTTTTGACCTTTATCCAGAGCGCGGAACTTGAATGCTTGATGGCATAAATAATAGTTATATCCAGAGCTCCATGAAATATTCAGCTTATGGAGCGAACTACGGAAGTAAAAGTTATACATAATAATCCAGAATGTTCGATAGGAAATAATTTTAAACGTCACGCGGGCTAGAAGCATTTCAGACATGTCGTCGTGCTTTGAATATACACAACAGATGTCATAATCTAAACCTACTGGCTGCTACAGTACTGCTGCTGTCAGTACGCAGATTTATACGGATTCATATTTTGTTAATTAATCAGTCTGGACAGATTAACAAAGTGTAAATCTGTAGACATGAAGTTGTAGAAAATGTATGCATCACCATCCATGTTGATATTTTACACGAAGCAAAACATGATCAAATTCATATTATCCAAAAAAGGACAGAAACAGATCAAAACACGTAAAAAATTTTGTCAGGATTCACTTTAGTTTATCCGGACTGCATCAGAATCCAAGTACGCAATTTTTCTGATAACAGTTGTTAATAATTACTTACACAACAACGCGAAGTTGTTTCATTTCGATCAGTCGAAGATTACAATACAATGAACTAAATTTATTACATCTGCCACCTGCCAAGAGCTCGAACAGCATAATTTCATGAGAAATTGAAACATTAATACTTGACCTTTTTGCATGAACATCTTAATCGCTGTTCATTAAAATTAATTGTTTGTTTGTGTCACAGTACTTAGGTAACCAGTATTTTGCGAGTGTATGACGTAACGTAACGGCTAAAGCAAATCAATTTGTCTGCATTGTCTGTAACACGAGTAATAAAAACGTTCTCGTACAAATGTACAAGTACACTTACAGCCATTTGATTGCCGTGGATCCATCGAGAAATCCCGTAATTATCCACAGCATCGGCATAAAAGTCACACAAGAGAAATTCATTTGTCCAGCGACCGAACAGCGGTCAGATACCGGATAAAGCTATGCCGTTTGCTACATTTGTGTGGGAAAAGTGATTGTAAACTGGCGGAAAATTAGTGTTGTCAATCGGACAGGATTTCAACTGTTGGAAAGAGCCGATTGTACCCGGCACTGGCCAAGGCGATGATTTTATGACATTTTGTTCGCCATGTTTGATCGACGCAGGATACGTCAAGCGTGTCGACTGGGCAGCAGCACGCTGATTCGACACAGGGTCATCACATTCGATGTATACCAACCGGCAATGATTAATACTGTCAATATGCGAAATACCTTTATGCTGCTGTTTGGCCCATCTGTAATAGTTATCCATGCGCATCCTGCTTGCCACTCTTTTTAACGAATAAAAATTTGACGGGGGACAGATACCATAGTAAATAGTATGATACATGCATAATTCGTGTAGAACTTGGGCTGTTCGATGCTGGGAATTTTAATGTTCTTAATAAAAGCCGAGAAGAAGAAACTGGATGGTTAACAATTTACTACGCCTTTCGGTTATGCTTCGGTTGAATATTTTCGTGTGAACATTTGAGGGGGCAACGAAGATGAATTTTATTCTGGCATACAGCTGCATGCTTTCATATGGCCGACAAGATTCAATAATTTGCGTTGCGATTTTACAGTTTTTACCAGGTATAATACTCGTACGAGGAAGACAAAGATGCGCATTTGTATATTACCGCTGCGTTTGAACATGACGAGTTCACGGTGAGCGTAACCTCGTACTTTCCCTTTGTCGAATCAAAAGGTCACCAGGTCTCTTGGTGAATTATTTTTGCCATCGCTTAATAAACAAAGTTATCTGTGTACGAAATAGTGTTTCTGTGATATATTTGTTTTCGTAGTGGTGTTCTTACCACAAAAATAAGATTTTATCTGACAACAGAAAATCGATAATCGATTTCATGCAATAAGTAACTGAAAAGATGTATTATCGCAATATTTAAACTACTTCTATATGTATCGACGCCGCACGACCTGGAGAAAATAAAATTACACACTATTTCTGGAAGTGGAAGAAACAACGAGCAAAGTTCATCGTGGCAGGTTTCTGTAAATGACTGATTATGGCTGATTAATATACTTCGGATAAGAACTGAGCAGTTGATAGATGCAAATTATCGCTTGTTGCAGGCTCCCATACATACCAAAGCTGATCGTTTGTGGCCGTAATTTTTACAGCCGGTTGTTACAAACGGTTGACGGTGTGGTATTGGCTGGATACGCAGCTTGTCACGCTGCGTATGGTCTAGTGTATCGGCCCCTCTGAGTCTTGCTTATGATGATTAAATTTGAGGATACTGCTCCGGATAAATTGACTAAAAGGTGTCATTAGTTTGTTCACGGGCTTTGTCGGTCTCATTTGTTAGTTTTCACGCGCCAACGGTAATAGCGGGTTTATTTGCGTGCCTGGAGGGGTTACAGCAAAAGGCAGGAAATCATAAAACTCCGTTAGTTCTTGATGATTCCAGCCCACAAAGTTTGCTTTCACAGTTTGGAATATTCTGTCCTGTGCGCCATAACTTCTTAATTCTTATGTGCGCTTGCAAATAGTGATGCTATATCGTTGTGAACAGTGTTTTAAAATGCTTAAAATAACAATAATATCGTAAATTCGTAGCACTCGCTCATTTTGAACCAGCTCAGGGCGCATGCCCATGGTCTTTGACGCTTAAAAAGACAGCAATCACTTAGCGGTGTGATTATCATACAAAAAAATGAATGCATTGCGTTGCGCAAGATAACCAATGAGCTGGAAATTAATATGCAGTTTTTTTATGATAACTGCTGTCTTTTCAAAATTCATCTTAATTGCCTAAAGAAGCACATGAGAAACGTATTAATTTTATGCAAAATGATATGAAGCAAGGCGTAATAAGTTTGTAGTTCGCATAGGCAATTTGCACTAGAAGTATCGCGCAGTAATTAAATTTACGTACGGCTAAGGTATATACAATAACCGTATAAAACCTGTCACACTTTCCTGGCTTCCCTGATATTTACAGTAAACAGAATACGTCTTATTACATGAAGCGGTTATGATATCATTTGGTACGGTGTGCTTGGTAGTCGTGACGCGTGAGTATTGTACTAGTACATATATATAAGCAAGCGATATCTACGCTCTGTGGTAGTAGCGGTCCTAATTACTGTTAGCTTAGTGGTGCCAGACTAATCAAATTACCTTGTTTTGATCAGGAAGCAATGGGTAATGACACTGTCTGACAATAGCCTTATTTCGTTTACGACAAAGCTGCATTCATCTCTGACCAGGTGAATAGCAAAAGTGACCGCTCCACCTTTGAGGTTCGAACCAGGGGCCGAACGATATGCAAAAAGTGCTGTTATGATTCACAATTATACAACTAACGTTTTGATTCAACATCATGAAACAAACGCAGGAATAGCAAGCAACGTCTTCAAGAATTGCACAATACTTAACAGACGGCGCGCGACAAACCTGACTATTATCAGTATCAAATGGATATACATAAGTAATCTTTTCAACTGTTTTTATTAATAATTTTTAACAGTTTTACTGTTTATTGCATCTTCGCTACATGACCGGTAACGGCTTCGAGTCAAATGCAAATAGCTAGCAATTCTTACCACAGTATGATCAAAGCAGAACTCGCAAGCTGGTTTAAATTGCTATTCGGCTTCTGTTAATGCATACCTGCTCTCTATCCAACTTAACTATTTGGTAATTGGTAAAAACTGGAAATATTCATATAAGTTCGGTTCCATTAGTATTAAGAAATATGTAGCTTTAAAAGCCTCGCAAAAGTGTCGTGAATTCAGCTAATAAATTATCTACGTTTGATATGAACTCTGGACATCATCCGATATTTTTCTCGTCATTTCGATGCACGATAGTATACGATGGATGGCAGTAGTTGCGGTGGTCTGCTAGCTTTTTAGTGTTTCACACGTTTTGCAGGTTATTTTCGATTACGTTAGATCGAGCGCCATGCAATGATAGTCGCCGTGATCGGCAACATAGCATTGTCGGCAACATTATTTCTAGGTCTATCACTGTTTATACAGTACGTATGAAAAAGTGCATCAAATTAAGTGTTATATGATAAGACCACTCGGGTATTAAGCGTGACGTTTGAGTTAAAGTTGCAAAACGAAAATGCTTCCCGTCAGTTCCAATTTTTCCCTGCATCCTTACATTCCATCCACATTACATCTGCCTCATTTTACGGACAACACTTTTGGCGTCGAAGTTTTGTTAGGGCTTTTTGCTGGAGTTACGACAATCATACTATACTCTGTGTGGAACTTGGTTGGAAGATGGAGATCTGACTTTTCGGCTCTTGAAAAAGCTAAAATCTGTTGGTTTAGCGTTTCCGGTCTGATTCACTTGGTCATAGAAGGATACTTTGCTAGTTTTCATGGCACACTGGCCGGAAGTGACCACATACTTGCGCAGATCTGTAAGTACTTGCTGTAAAATCCAAATTTTCTAAGTCTGACCGTACTAATCTAGACTGGCCGGACTGGAAATTACAACCGCAGTAACCACCAACCACATTATTATCCACAAATACAATAATATTACCGAATTTTGTAATAGTGACACTGCTTAAATTAATTATCCATGCCTCAGTGAAAGAAAATTTAAAGCAGCGATAGAAAGAGAAAGAAGATGCAATTGACCAGATGATGCGTTGCATTTTTAGGGAAAGAATATGCAAAAGGCGACAGCCGGTATATCAGGTAAGAGAGAATAAAGAATGGATGGATATACTGGGAGACCATGTCTGTACAGTTTTGTACAAAACCGACTTTTATCGTATAATAAATTAATAATACACAACATATGCAAAATTTGTGAACGTACTTTACTTTAGATATCAGTTTACATAATGCGTTTCGTAATCGTTCTAGTTCGGATGCATTTACGGTCGTAATGGAAACTTTCACCGCCGCCGTCGATGGTCCCTTGTGTTTGTGGACGGTGTATGCCTACATCCGCAATAAACCTTATGTTCATGTCCTCCAGATTCTTGTATCAACTGCGCAGTTTTATGGCGACATATTGTACATGCTAACGGAATGGTTTGACGGATTTATGCACGGCCCACCCTTCCATCCGCTCTATTTCTACGGCTATTTTGTCACCATGAACTCGTTCTGGTTAATCATACCAATGCTGTTAATTATGGAATCCAGCTGGAAAATTACACAGGCATTTATTGTTTCTAACAGGCACGCTGTCATTAATGGCAATACCAAAAAACCGGCATACAGGCAAACCGATAAGATCAAATAATAGAAACGAAGAACGGATTAATACGCCTTACTTGTAACTTTTGTAACTCGTTGGCAGTTGCACTGCTCGCAATACTTGTATTAAGGTCAAAATTTAGGAAAATTAAAAGCTTTTTCTTGCAAGATGACCAATGACCTGCAAAACTGCGTTCCCATTTCTATTTAAAGACAACATTGCTAAATTAAGTAATTCTCTTGTGTTTAGCGTACCTCTTGTCTATATATGTAATATAACAGAGCTTCATTCGTGCTATGGTTGAAGTTTATTGTGGCTCTTATCGAGATAAAAAATTTTCCAGAGGTCAACCGATAAAAGCTTTAAACTTGTCAGAACACATGTTTTCGGACATATTATATTAGCTCACAATATTTACAGGAATGATCCATCACAAACTAAAAACCAAGCGTAACAAAATGTCTGAGATTTGCGTTAATTAAGAATTATTTAGCACCCGCTCCAACTGCCAGCACTTCCGTTTCATTCCCTGGCATCCATCCGAAATCAAACAACTCGTTGGTAAAAAGCACTATCGAGAATACGTCAAAAGCGTTAGCATTCACTTTTCCGGCGTTAAAAATTAATGCTTACAGAAATCTCCTGGCTGTAAGATAGTCTCCAGTTCGTGGCATATGTTTTCACAAGGCGACCGTGGTATTAAACGAATTTTTGATGAGCCAACAAACTGGCTCAAGAAAAATACCGGTGTGGAGATTTCAACCTACAAAAGACAAAGCGTCGACTAACATAAGAATGAATATTTAAAGGCGGAAAAATGAAATTGCCCAAAAACGAGCAGCAAAGGCTAATCATTTCCACCTGCACGTCTACATATATAGTAAGTAAACAAAACGCCGTTAAAAATTTAAAGACAGTACAGTACAGTTAACTCAAATAATCACGCGAAAAATAATTACCAAATAATTAAATAATCAGATAATTACTCATTATTACTGGCAGGAAAATGTAGTGAAATACCCACATGCTTAGCAGTCAACGCTGTAAAATTGCGCGCAGCAAAAAACCATATAGAATCATCCACTTCGAGCATAAGCGGTAATTCTACAGGACGCGGTACCACAGCACGGGCTTCTCGGACATTATGATGTCTGCAAAGTTCCCTTTAAAAAGTAATCATTCATAAATGATTAAAATACCTCAATCACAATGCTCTCGAACAGGGTGCTCACCAAAAGGCAAACCACGGAAGGTCCATGTCCGTCCTCAACACTTTACGCAATACGGCGTCGAAGTTAAAGGCGGTTTTGGTTTTCAAATTGCTCCGCAATTTGCATGGCACAAGTGTTTTGTCCTGACGATGATGGTCCAAAACTGCTTTAACGGTCAGGTCAAGTGGTCCACTCTTTAAATCGGCTCCTACAATCCAAGATAAAAAAACAAAATCGAAACGGCAATAAAGCCACCGAACAATTCGACCCCTCATCTTGTAACACCAAAAGTGAGCGCCGATTGCAATTTTTAGAGGTACACTCCTCTCTCTTTCCATAAGGCTAGATAGAGCATGTTTTGCAGTAGCTGCTCTGTACAACAAAATTTTAGTTAATGGAACTTACAAACAGAATTTCGAAGCCGTACGCGCTAAACAGATCAGTCTGCCAAATACAACGAAAGACTGACTTATATTCACCATTTCGAATTACAAGTGGAAGATCTTCGACCAAGAAATCTTCTCCAATTTGGAAGGCTGAGATTCTTCCCTTTTCTCTTTCAGGCAGTTTGTTCAAATCTTCACAGATCTAACATAAAACAACCGCAGATTTTCCTGAGCACTTTCTGGAAGCGACTTCTGACCATATATAATCTCATCAAAAACCACACACTGACCACGCAATGGGCATTCGATACGGGTTCATTATCCATCGAGTAATTTTCCAATACACAAGGTGGATCATGCAGGTTAGACCAATCCCACAAAGGTTGCATCTAAATTTCAAATGCAAATAAAAAACTGAGCCCATCATTTCCGTTAGCATTAACCAGGTTCACTGCGAACAGTACTATACCCGACTTGAGGAAAGTTGTACCTTAATTAAAAATATCCTGAATATCGCACCACCAAACTGAGTATAGAGAAGCATCCAGAAACATCCGAAAGATAGAACCAGACATAAAAATATAAAAGCAATAATTCGCCGATGATATAATCTTTTTTGGTGTGAATAATAAGATTTTAGATTCGCCAGCGAAGTTCTTCCATAATCGCTCACGCTCCCGTTAAGGGTGGAAATACATTCCCCGCACACGGCGGTAAGCTGTTTGATGCTTCTCTCCCGGTCCCCATCACTGCTGACAGACGCATCATGGACAGGACCCCGTTCCTTAGTGCTTTGCGAGCCAACATTTGAGTCGGAGCACACACTAGCTTTGCCGTTCTTTAACCGTCGCGACATGATAAAATTTCAAATCTCTGCGATCACCTCATCACCGTAGATGAATTGCAGATAGCGTGTCAAGAAGGTTTGGGCCTGCTGACTCAGTTGACTGCTGAGCTTTTCTTCACACACCGTAAACTAAGAAGCATCGCAGCCATTGCTTGTACACATTGGTTGTACCGTTGTACACATCCACAAGCTGCAATATGATCGCTATAGTTCCACAGGGCTCTGCAAGTAAGGAGAATTAACGTGGTTCCATGAAACGGAAAGACGGCGCATACAGCTCACCACTGAAGTCCTTGAACCGCTGAAAACAGTCCAACACCAACCAACACAAGTCCAACAAGTTACAGGTCCACTTATAACTTTTTAATTATCTCCAGCCAAGATGCAATCAGAAACAAAGTTAACCAACTCATTAAAAGCAACCGTATTCGAACTAATTCAAAGCAAACTGAAAACAAAAAAACGCAACTGAACTAAAGACGAAGATGCGTCAGCTTTTGGCTTTTGCGAAAGAAAATTGATGCACCGACTGAATCAGCTGTTTGCTTCCAAAATCCAAACAACCATCAGAGCGTAGCGCGCCGAGTTGACAGCACCGTGCTAACCGCGCTAAGCATCTGTTTATTATATTTTTATATGCTATACACGCTACTCCACGGTCCAACGAAATGACGGCCAAATGTTTTTTTCAAAGCCCGAGTTTTGTTGTCGGACCGTCCTTATCCAGTTTGTTGGATGGAGTACCAGCAGTCTTGAACAGGCAAAAAATGGCTTATTCCGTGTTGAGCACTTATAAAAAAGCACACGATGATGAAATTTGGGCATGTAAATGGGCTTCTACTGGAGCGAGTTCGGACCTTATAATCACAGGTACCTTAGAAAGTTTACTTTTCCGTTAAAAAGCGTCTTACTTTTAATAAGCATCACATACAAGTACTGTACATACTGAGTACTAAAACAAAATTCATAACAAAACAAAATGACAGCCGTTCCGTAATGAATCAACATAAACGACTTGAAAACTAACGTGTAGCATCTGCTCATGCTTCATAGAATCAACTTGTTCTTTGCTTATTTTTAGGTTCGCTGGATACCTCAATTCGGTTGTGGCGCTGCACGGAGAATCAGCTGGAAGAAGCCAAGAAATTAACAGGACATCGGATGGGTATTCTGCGTTTGGATGTTAATTCCGATAATCAGATGTTAGCCAGCTCCGCGCTGGACACTTCGATTAGATTGTGGGATTTGCACACTGGAGAGTTTTTGCGCACGATCGAATGTAAGTACTTACTTTAACTTACCTGTATTGTTACGGACTCTAACTCCAAGCAAACTGTTCCATTGTTATTATGTGGAATATTTGATTACATATTACATAGATTATTACATATAATAACATATTACATATTATCTTTAGTCGTAAGTTCGTAACCGACTCTTCGGAATAAGAATCGTGTCTCGGTATTTTTGTATTTTTGATTCGCGCTACAAGGTTTTCTTTATTTATGGTGAATATCCTTCGGCAGAAAATGTTATGTATGTCGTAACTCATAAGTTTTACTTCAAAAGATGTTGTTCTTTTCCGCGATCTAGGTGGCAAAATGGAATGCTGGGGATTGGCGTTTCGGCCACAGTCGTCACTCATTGGTACAGCCGCTCATCAAGGAAAAATTCGGCTGTTCGACGTTAATTCGGGCAAGGAAACGGACGTGTTGCAGACCAAAGAGAAGTTTATATTCAGCATCCACTTCAGTCCTAATGGGAAATACGCTGCGGCTGGCAGCAGTGAAGGGATGTTATACATCTTTGATCTCCAGGCTAATCGGCTGCTCCACGCTGTCGAAGCGCACGGCAGGCCAATTCGTGCAGTTATGTTCAGTCCCGACTCCAAATTGCTGATTACCGCCAGCGAAGATGGGTCTATCAGGTAATCAAATGCGCTGTTTTTAAATGCGATATTTGTGAAGTTTTAGTGTTTCCATTAAATGAACAATCCAAAAAATGCTTCGATGTGTGGATCAGTGGATGCCAGTCATGACATTTGAAGATAACCTTGCCTAATATATTGATATTAATCCTTTTTAGAACTTTCAATCCAAGCGAAGGGCCCGTTATTGCAACAATAACTGGTCACAGTTCCTGGGTGACTTCAGTCGATTTTGCCGCCGACAATATGCGAATCGCATCCTCCTCGATAGACTGTACCGTTCGCGTGTGGCGGCCAAATCGCGAGAATATCCAAGTATTCGATAAAGTGCACGAGAAAATGGTGTGGGACGTTGGTTTTGACCCATCGGCGAGTCGGCTCGTTTCCGTTTCTGCTGATTCAAATATTGTACTGTACAAAGCCCCGAAAGATATGGTAAAATGAACATGTTTGTTTCTATACGGTTTGTCTCAATTTTGTTCTTGTTTGATCACTGATAGATTAAATCATTCAAGAAATGCAAGTGGCGAGGCCCTTTATTTGTATATTTCAACTTTTGATAACCGCGAAACCAGCCAAATGCCCATCAGGCATTTTGATGTTCCAAACATACAACAAGGCTACGAAAGATAATTCCTTATAAAAAAGAAAGGAACTTTCAATGATTCCTACAAAATTATAGTGCTTTCTAATACTAGCTGAGCGAATTTGGCTGGTTAACCATAACAATGATCGTTATATGATGGATGCTGTTCATAGCAGTTTTTTCATAAGCAATGCTCGTCAAAAAAATTCATTTTCAAGGATTTAAGGAAAAGTAAAAAAATTCATATTTACAAATCTTCACGAAGGCGTGCTAGACAAATGTTTTGCTGGCTCTTTCGATAAATCCAGTTTACCGCCACATTTCGGGCAAACACGTTGTGATTTCACGCATTCGAAACAATCCACGCGATGATCACACGTTAATAGTGCTTTAACTTTCGGCTTCTTGCAAAACTGGCATGCCGGAGGAGAAACGGCGATATTTGCCGGGGGATTGCTGTCGCTCGTGTTGGCACGTGAGCGCTGAGTTTGTGGTTGATTCCGTTTACATTCAACCTGGTTAAAGAAATCGACTAAAAACCCGACTAAGCTTTTTGTCTTCCGCTTATCCAAATGTGCTTTACATGAACTGCTGGAAAGCCAATAAATTTTAAACATGCTTAACCGAAAACAAATTTTCACCACAATTCAATTCAGAACACGCTCATAAAAGTTGAACTTTCAAGGACGTCGAAGAACATTAAACTGCAATGTGAACTTGAAAACGTTTTTTTGATTACATAACAATCCGCACTTCTTGTGCTCCGCCTGCACTGCACGCCCGATAGAATGAAGCAATACAAACGTTTCGACATTTACGAGTATACCGTTCCCTAGGGGCATTCATTTATAACTTCCTTTATCCGACAATATTAATATCGTGCCATACGTCACCAGTGAATGAAACGATGATCGATACAATCATTTACATGTATAAAACATCAAGCACGGTATAGCGAATGTTTGTAATCATGGTCGCACTTATGACTTACCAGCTTTCCCCCGATGTTGATGCTATGCACACCAACAATTTTCGATGCATCTGATTCAGTGGCAAAGCTGACGAAAGCAAAGGTTCCATTCGGATTGACTTGGATTTTTTTAACCTACATAAAAACAAGTAAAGTATACGTACCGAATTATTTAAAATGTACCATAGGAAGTCTGCAACTATGAATTCCTACTTTTCCAAAAACAGTGATCGCTTTTTCGATGTCTTCATCCGTTGCAGTAGCTGGGATACCACCAACAAACACCTGAAATTCAGTATTATTGACGAAATGGCTACTACGGGAAACCAGCCCTTGTGTAGTTGTTGTATTCGCCAAATCACTGGTTTTCGGCTGCAAAAAATAAGGTTATGTACATAACAGTCGTTATCAGTGATCAGCACAACGATCGCGCGAGTTTATCAACTAACCTCAAACGGCTTGGACTCAATCTGGCATCCATCTACGTGATGGTACTTCTTTTTTAAAGCCATTAATGCAGAAGAAGCGTCTTCAAATTCCACAATTCCCGCGGTTTTTGAGGCACCATTGGGGTAACGAAAAATTTTAGTCTTTGCCACTTTGCCAAATTGGGAAAAATATTTCTCCAATACTGACTCATCCATTTTATAATTCAAAGGAAAAACATAAATGATCCTGCGATAAAAGGGCAACACATTGTCACTAATCTAAATGCAGGTTGTCGTGACCAACAGTTTATCTCACTTTGCCAAATGTGGTTTCTGAAGATTCATATACAGAGGAGTTTCAGCAATTACTGGTCCACTCTTCGCTACTGTCGGTGGAGACGAGGCATCACTACTTTTCCGAATCTGCGCCGCTGTATCTGGCAATGTCACCGCGGGCAACTGTGCTACGGCAGCGAAAGATGGTTTTGGACTTGATGAAAAGGCAGAAAACATATCCAGAGGAGTGGACGAGCTAGTCGACCAAGCAGAAGTCGATGGCCTGCAAGCAAGCTCATAAAACTGGATGCTCCAAACACCTTTGAAATCTTTCTGCAGTGTATTACCTTTTCAGCTAACTACGTAATTCACAACGGGTGCTTGTACACAAAAAAGGGAATATAATGTCACAATTCGATCACGTAAAGCAACTCTTCCACATATATCGGAAAAGGCAAATGTTTGTTGTGCAAACGACTTACCAATAACTAGCAGTCTGATTAGTTCCATTGACTGGCGCGCCAAAATTAAGAGAACTTGTGCTTTCCGAAAGCGAATACATGGAGCTAGTGGGTTCAAGGACATCATGATTCTCCGTTAAAATATCCGAAATAGTGTTTAAAGGATCGTAGAAGTCGTCGTTCCCTAAGGACGCAGATGAATAAGCGCCAGACCCCATCAAACCATCTCCACTTGCAAACTGGAACGGAGACCCATTCGATGAACGTTCGCTGGATGAATTGGATGTCAGAAGTGTCCCGCTTCCATTTATATCTGATATAGACTTTATGGAGGCCTTCCTAACAGCACTTTGATCCCATTGTTGGCCCCTGTTAGGGGAAAAAGTATTGATGAAGTAGGTAAAGGTTCGTGTCATGAAAAATAGATTAGTGTCACAGCCAGCCTGCGTCACCGCAGCATTTACCAATAATGCAACAACGATCGGGTTAAAGGTACGATACTTACGATTCAAATAACAAAGAATTCTCACAGTTATCCAACACAGCCCTCATTCGCCTCTATATAAATCACAAAAGCCCGGTCATTTAGAGACGAAATTTGACAATTGTTCGCTGCGAACGCATACCAGATTGTTCTTAAGAGTTTCCACATCGTCCAGGCTGTTAGCAGCTTGGGAGGCTTTTTGAAAATTACTTTCCCATTTCTCTTTGTGCCACAACAACTCTTTCACATGAATATCAAACTGATTCATCGAAGAAACCATTCTGACAAGTAAAATGTAACAAACAATCTGCTACAACTTCTTGAGCTCATACGATCACTGCTCATACCCAAACACCAAGGAAATAGAGGGAAAATCCACACTTGATGTGGTTTCTTGTTCAAGTAACAAACTCACATGGAAACGGAACATTTACTGGCTTAACTATAAAAACGCAAAACAAACTAGCAGTTTCATTTACTGTTTTGCTCATTGGAAAATGAAAAGTTTTCGATCAATAATTTCAAACAACAACGCTCGAAAAGTACGTGTGTTGCGAGCGAAAAGTACGCTCGAAAAGTACGCTCGAAAAGTACCAACTACATACAGTAAGTACTGAATATGGAGCTACAAGTTACAAACATGCTTTTATTCACTGAAAAAAGCAAAAGTGCGATATTTTAGAGCGGCTCCGCAACGGTCCGGGCCAAGTCATGTGACGATAATAAAGGGCTGGAGTCAGATCGAACACTTCTTGTGCTTTCGCCGAAGAAATACTTACTACTACGTAGGCGATTTAAAAATTTCCTATTTAATTGATTGCTCTTCTTGCAAAGACCAGCACAGGAAATTATTTTAAGAATTTGTCATAATTGAAATTAAAACTATCTGCCGCCTTTAATTCCTCATTTTAAACGGCCAGCAGACAGCAGATGAAATTTTTTACAAAATGAATTATTTCGAGCGGCATTTCTGATGATCGAAGAGGTCCGGCGAGATGGTTGTATCGAAATTCAAAAACTTCGACGAGCTCGCCACCGCCACCCGAACGTGTTTGGCACCATGCTTAAATCAAACAGCATTTCCGGTTTCGCTTCCCATTTTTTGAAGTTCCCAAGTTCATGGCTGTCTAATGATTCTAATCTACTGTTAATTAAGGGTTCTTCCCAAGGTGAAACGTATGTGTCTTTTTTATAGTGTGTGTTGAATACTGCCAGTTTCTATTCTTCTGTTAAACCTTAATGATTAACAAGTAAAGCCTGTACAGGTCCACTGGCATTTTTAGTGCATTTGAGATTTTAATTTGTGATCTATAAAATTGCTTCACTGCTGCAGACCACCTTCTGTTTTTAATCAGTAAATGATGGTTTTTTTGATTTTGTGATTCTGTCATTCAACAATTTTTCTGCATGATTGCTCGAAGAACTGAAGCATCTAATTGATCCAGTCATGAAGGTAAAAATTCTCAGTAGGAATCCAGACCAGTATTTGCCGGAAACAAAACGGGATATTCCAAAAGGTAACTGCAAATCACTCGAAACTTCTGAACTTTCTTTTGCTGATGGTGGTTTTCCTGTTGATTATTAAGTTTCCCGTAATTATGATCCTTCCCAACATCCATTCGAAGCGGCCAGAGAATACGTTCGTGCTGTGAATTCAGCCAAGTTAGAGCGACTGTTTGCAAAACCATTTATCGGATCGTTGGACGGACATCGTGACGGTGTCCAGTGCCTTATTTGTCATCCTCAGAGCTTGTCGACCCTTGTTAGTGGAGCGTACGATGGAGAAGTAGGTTCAAAGAGCGAGAAGCCCTTGGCGGCGTTCCAGTATTTTTTTGATTATTTGTTGATTAGATCCGTGTGTGGAATTTGGCGGACCGGCGGTGTCTGCGAAGTGTCCAGGCGCATCGCGGCATTGTGCGGGGTCTGTGTTTTAGCAGCGACGGCAAATTCGTGTTTTCGGTGGGAGATGACCAGAATATTAAACAGTGGGATTTGGTGGATCTGGCTGAGCCCGTTGGGACGCTCATGAGCAAGGTACTGAAAGACTTTTGGAGTTAGAAACTTTTGGATGGCTGTTTTCTTCGCTAAGTGAAGTACTTATTCATTCTCCTTTGTTTTTTTTTATTATGACATTTATTGCTGCTGAAAGGAATGTACCAAAAAGTATGTAGTAATCTAAAAAAAATGCTGAGCACGGATGATTTGGGTAGTATTTTTTCTTAATAAAATTTCTCGTGTCCGGAGATTTTTATTTGTTGACATTCAGTTTTGCCTTCGGATAAGATATATTGTTTGAAATTTTATTTTTTGCAGACAAATCTTTTGTCGATTGACCATCATTACAGCGACTCCAAATATGCAACTTGTGGTGAAGCTGTGGAAATTTGGGATGAAGCGCGCTCTCACCCTATCCGCTCGTACTCATGGGGAGCGGATTCTGTTCATGCTGCGAAATTTAATTGCATTGAGGTTCGTATTGCGATATCGTTGGTTGAAGAATTGATATTCTTATAACGCGCGTGACCGTTATTGATGGCGTTGTAGACCAATATTATCGCCAGTTGTTCTGCGGATCGAAGCATAGTGCTGCATGATATTCGGCAGGCAAATCCGTTGCGCAAGGTAAGTTAAAGTAGTGTCTTTTTAGTTGTTATTACATATTTTTTGATTATATTCGTTGTTACATGAAAACCGTATGGATAGAAATTGTTCTGGCCAGGTTACGCTCGCTATGAAAACCAACACGCTTTGCTGGAATCCCATGGAAGCATATATCTTTACCGCAGCCAACGAAGACTACAACTGTTATTCTTTTGATATGAGAAACCTCTCGACTCCCACTATGGTTTATTCCGACCATGTTTCAGCAGGTGAGATGGCTTAATTTTTTTAGCCAAGGTGACCGTTGTGGGGTTGAAATGAGCAGCAATTAGCAATTTTTTAACTAACTGTATCTGTGATATGGTTTTGTTCACCGAAGACGCGTTATTGGGTTGCAATTCGTATGAGATTCAGCTGTCATTCTGCACCGTTTTCTTTGGCAGTACTGGATCTGGATTATTCCCCAACCGGAAAAGAGTTCGTGACAGCCAGTTACGATAAGACCATACGTATTTTTCCCGTCGAAAAAGGCCATAGTCGGTAAGAAATTGTTTTGTCACGATATAATGGAAAATTGGGTGTTTGGTGTCATTTATGGTCTGATGACGTCAACTCTAACCACAGGGAGATCTATCACACTAAGAGAATGCAGCGTGTCACTAGCATCCGATATAGTCGCGATAATCGTTTCATTATTTCGGGATCGGATGAAATGAATATCCGTCTATGGAAATCTCACGCTTCGGAGAAACTTGGTTACGTAAGTCCTGACATTTCTTTGCGTAGCAATTTGAAATTATCTATAAATGTACAGGCAGCTATTGCTTTACCTGAAAGATGAGATTATTATTTTAGTTATTGTGAGTGTTTCAGATTTTCGTTCTAATTATTGATTTGTTCATACTGTACCGATGCTCTTATTAGCTTATGCTAGCGCTGTTGGGAATATGAAATTATGCGGACTGCATTAATGTATTCAGTAGTTCTGGATGAGCCTCGCTGGTGGTTAGGACTGGGTCTATAACTCTGTACACGCGTATCGTTGATATAATTAAATTCGAATTTTTTCTCAATGCGGTTTGATTATCTGGCTAGTATTCGGGCGTAGAAATCCTTTTTACACACATATCAAAGTAAATATCCCATAGTTGCTGCAGGTCAATATCGGGTTTTTGTGTACAGTATTAAATTTAGAACTCGCGCCCTATTTAATCCATAGTTATTGTCAGAAATGTATACACTGGGTGTGCAGAATTTATTCAGATAAATTGACGCGATAGCACTGTACATGCCATGAGAATGATTGGTTGTCGGCTGTTGTAGCTGGCTCCCAGAGAAACCGCTGCATTTCGCTACAGTGAGAAGCTAAAGGAGAAATACGGTCATCATCCGCAAGTCAAACGCATTTTACGTCACCGCCACTTACCCAAGCACGTCTACAATGCCAAGAAACAGAACCAGGAGAGTCGGTTCAGTAAGAAACGGAAGGAAGCCAACCGGCGAGCGCACAGTAAACCTGGAGCTGTGCCATATGTTCCTGAGCGGAAGAAGGCTGTCATTAACGAACAGGAATAATTGTTCAGAATTTCCGTCTTTTGCGCACTTGGTCTTTGATTTTGATGATAGCGTGCGAGCTGTCGGTTTCAGAGGTACTGTGTTTAGGATGTTGGGGAGCAGTAATTATAAAGAAAGAAACATGTACGGGTGTATGACACTAGACAGTAGCCGGTATACATGACCTTTTATACTTAGGGTGTTGAAAACTTGGCAGCACTGATATTCATCCGTACTATGTTTTGCGAAAGAAAACATTTCAGGTATTCCGAGATTATACTGTTTGGGAAACGTAATTTCAGTGTGCGATTTGGCGGATTTGTTGCTTTCGTATTAAATAATGTTGGCTTACGGTTTAATTTTTTATTTTAAAACTGTTTTAATCTGGTAGCGTAGTGTGTAGCCTACTGTGTTGGTAGTCCTTTAGTCGTAAAATTGTTAAGAAAAGCCTTACAAAAGATTGGGAGGACACGCGATAATCGCCACGCAGACGCTGTAATATAGTGCTGTACGCTGCATTTGTTTTCTACCATCCGATGACTCTCCAAGCGCAGAGTGCAACATTTTGTAATTCTAAAGATCTGAATAGCGTAGCCGAAGAAGCTGGCCGGGATTATCGATTGCGTGAACGACAATAAACAAGCAAAGCAAGCCCATCGATCGGCGAAATAGACAGATGGTCATAGAGTAGGCAGTACGTACGGTACAATGCAACGTAGAGCCGCTCGGCCCGTTCCCCGCACATATCTTTGCCGGTACGTACTCGAATGCGTTCGTCACAGTATTTTACAGCGACTACAGTACTACGCTGTGGCGGCTACCATATTGACGCTTTTGAGAAAAAGACAAGAATGATTACTTACCAGTTCGGTGATCTGGCGTTATTAGACTAGTCTGGCTTCGTAAGTTTTGATATGCATTTTACTAGCTTCGTACTTCGAAATGTTTTTTCAAAGAAACCTACGACGGAATGAATTGTTCATTATACAGCACATACTTGCCGCTGCAGCATAACCAGTCATTAATTTGCGTCCCACTGGTGTCAAAGTAACTCGCCGTTCGACTGCATCTGCATCAGAGTATCCGAAATGCAACACTTGCTCAGGAAAATCCGTTGTGACTACGTTTAGTTATTGCTTTTTCATCCAAAAATTTTATGCCAAAACTTGGACACACGATAGCATAATGAAGGTGCGGGATTCTGTGGAGATCAACATGGAAACGGCCAACGTCGCCAGTACGGTTTCCGGCTCTGGCAGTCGGAAGGCTGCAACATCGTCGGCACCGCATAATCCATCATCCCGTAATGTTTTCCTGTGTACCTTGTTGTTGCAGTGTGTTGCACAATATTTTTACACTGTCGCCCTGTATTTAGGGATACCGACTGATGCCGCCAATGCTGCGCATGGTGCAAGTTATTATTCATCAGCGGTGGGCGATATTCAACATATTAGTCGCCGTCAGCGAGGAGGATCGAGGAAGGGATTACATTCGGCGGATGAAACCGCGGCGTGTAAGCTCCTTAGCTAATCATAACCCGTGTGTGTGTCTGCTTATTTACGGTACCCGTCTGTAGGCCATATGATGCGTATGGATAAAATGTAACAAGCACCTAAATTTATTTTTTCGTCCAGTACTTAAAAACATTATTAGAGCGGATTTGACATTAATCCGTCAATGAACGTTTGTATTACATATAAAAGACTTTTAACGTTAGTTTGGCACTGTTTATAATTAGGTTGTCGAAATTCAGACATGCTGTTACGTACTGGTAATTGACTGGAAGTGGTGAAACCGAAACAAAATTTAAACATCGGAAAAACTTTTTCCTGTACGACACGCTAACACAGTAAAGCTGTTTTTTACTTTACATAAAATCGATTGATTGTTGATATCGGCTGTAAATTAACCGAACCTGATTTCTTATTTCCGATAATTGATTCAGTGAATAATGTTTTACTTAACGTTCGCAACTGTTTCTGCTTGGTCATAAGTAGTTTTTGGTTAATCTTGTACTGACGGTGAACTGTGACTTCGTGATTCAATGTGAAAAAATGTTTGTGCAGAAAATTTACCAGAACCAGTCGGAAGCCAGCGAAAATACTTTTGGTTGATTTCTATTGTGTTCTTTTGCGCGATGATAAAGCATTTTCAAACTGTTTATAATTTGGATGAGTACTTCCTTTATGGGCATCGGTTCGGCAGGCATTCATTCAACTTTCTGAATGCTAATATTTTATGCCGGTTGAAGAGTTGACGTTGCAGACAAGTGTACACACGTGCGTGGTATTATTCATGTGTATTTTCTCTTGTCAGGGTATATTTTCCCTCCAACACACGGTGGAAAGTGTTATTTTAAGCACTGCTGACTGTTAATAAGTAGTTTATTATGCAATTAACGCTAACCATGGTAAGTAAGCGCTTACTGCCGTCGTGGGCTCTTGTGTATCGTTATTATATGTTTGTTCGATCATGATCAGATGCAGTATTCCGGCATAACGTCCTAAAAACGCTTGCTCTCACCGGGTACCATCAGTACTTGTACCAGATACCGACTGCAATTGGCTACCAAATTAACCTCCAAAATAAACAGTTATATAAACAGTTTTATATTTTTTTAGTTTACAGTTTTCCAAATGCCATGTTGATTTGCTTATGATCATTCAAATAAATCCTAAAAAATTAGTCGTTATTATAACATCATAATTCTGCAGTTTCTTTGTCGATAAATTTAAATCTGGCGATAGGTAAGGTTTAATTTTCTGCACGGCACTTCAGACAGTTTGAAATATCTTGGTTTATTGGCAGGTTTTTTAAATAAACAACTAGGTCGTCTCTGCTTGCTATTGTCTCTTGGGCTAGCTTTTTAAAATCGCCCACAATTTCACCTATTTTAAAGTGATAATTTCTTGCAAGCAAATTAGTAAGCTATATGGACTTTTACCACATGTGCTCCACATATGCAATAATGCTAAGATTGACCTTTTTATGTTATTGTTAGAGCCTTTTAACCAGATTGCAAATTACTGAATTGTTATATTATAGCACCGTCACAATTTGGCATCCAGTTCACATTGGGTGATGGAGATGAGATGGTGGAAGAAACGCCGCAGAACGGCACGAGCAGTCATCCCTTGTTTTGCGAAATGGAGGAATTACGTCCGGCCAAGGACGGGTCTTTGGAGTGGAAAGAAACCGCAAGGTTGGTTTTGATTATTAACGGATTATGTGCCTGATGAATATGATTGAAGCATATTATGCACGCACGTATTTGGCCTTTTCATAGGTGGATTAAATTCGAGGAAGACGTAGAGGAGGGCGGAAACAGATGGTAATGGGTTTTGTACTATATTTGGTGCTTTCTGTAATGACTAAGTGCCCTTGTGTTCTGTTACAAACCACCATCTGAAACCTTTCTTGTCAGGTCGAAGCCATTTGTCGCTACCGGTTCGCTTCATCATCTGCTGGAATTACGCTCGTTTATTTGTCAGAGTGCCATGTTACTCGAAGCCGACGTTGTGGTACGTTGTTGTCTTTAGATCAAACGCTTGTGACAACACAGTTCAAAATAATTTTTTAAATAAAATGATTTTACTGTATTCACTAAATTGCTTTTTTGTTTTTGGATTTTATCAGGAATATACGTTTTGCGGTTTTACCAAAAACGTGATTCTGTTTTTATGGCTATCTTTCTTAATACTTTGAAGCGTTAGTCATTTTTTTTTATACTAATCTCGTTTAACGCTATACTAATTTATACTAATCTCTATTCGTTTAACGCATTAGTCTCTAAAGTGCTCTTTGTTAAAAAGTATTGCATTTGCCTTTCAAATTTGAAATACTGCTACTCAGTTCTTTGGTTTACACTTTACTGGAAGACTTTTTTGGCATTATTAATTCGAATACAGGCATTGCCGGTGCTGTGTGACCTTATCATAAACGAGTGGATCCACAAAGGGATGCTGCAAGATTATCATCGCGATCAAGTGCGAGATGTACTTCTACGCCGGCACCGGCACCAGTTTGAAGGCTGCGGTGATTACAGGACGTCATACGCCATGCGACAATTGTCGGGCCTGAAAAGGAGCATTTCTCAGGGCATCTTTAGCATGACACACATGTCAGATGCCGCCGCAGGGGTGCCTCCTGCAACAGCGGGACCATTAGGTCGACCCGGTGATTTCAGTGAAAAATTCCCTAATAATCTCCGCCGTGATAATGTTCCTAACGTGATGTCCGCCGCGTCCATGATCAGCACAGATGGCTCCGACGGTGTACTTATCCGGAATGCCAGTCGGGTCAGTTTAATATATACGGCAGTATTTCATGCGCGGCTGACTTTGTAATTATGAAATAAATTTTTCATAAAGTTTTAGCGAACATCAGAACATCCATTAATTTTGCACAATTTTCGCAAAAACATAATTATCGCAGTTATGCATTTAGCCTGGGAGCCCTTATCTTGCACAGTTTAAGTTGCACATGCATGCCTTGTTCGTTTAAAATTGCCCACGAATTGTAAAGGTAAGTACTATTCAAGTCTAATAATTTGTATTTTTTTTATTATTTCAGTACCTTTTGAGCTGAAAATTTAAAAATAATTCCGAAAAGATGTATCGCGACAGGCTGAAAGAAAGATTAATTAATGTATTTAGGGTAATCTGCACTTCACAAGGAAGCTACCACCGAACACAGAGAGTTTCACGATTTTGGTGGGTGAAGTGGAATTTGTTCCTCGACCGATTTGTGGCTTCGTGCGGATACACAACGATATTTGCGTGGGAAATCTCAGTGAAGTTAATGTTCCTACACGATTTGTATTCTTGTTGCTGGGACCGCTCGGTTACGCTGCCAGATTTCATGAGATCGGACGGGCTATGGGTGCTCTTTGCTCTGATGAAGTTAGTATACATCACAGTGCAATACCAGTTCATACCGGCCTAAGCATTGAGATACCGGTAGTTATATAGATAGTACTTCAGAATATTATGTTTCAAATAATTGAATCCTGGTACGTTTGAATCAGACAAATTAATAAATTAAGCAGAACATGTACTCCCACAGATGGTTCTATGGTAGCCTGCTATGGATTTGTGCATGATTCCAGGTATTTCAACAGTGTCTCTATCGAGCAAAGAATAAGAAAGAAATTATTGATGGCCTTGATGAATTCCTCGGGGAAGTAACTGTATTGCCGCCTGGAGAATGGGATCCGCAGGTATCTGAACAATTAACGCTCGGTACTTACAGAGTAAAATGCATCCTTCACGTGCAGCCGTATTGGTCTCTACGATAAATGCACATTGCTTTTGTAAAAAAATAATTTGTGTGTGTTACTTATGATTTCGCCATATGAAAACATAACACAATTTCTGGAAGTTCGATGTACTCGTATATGCATTGTAACCCGGATAATGTAAATTTTACCACTACCTCAAATGTGGTTCGTTGCGACGTGGAAGAAGTTCCATAACGCTTCATTTTGCAAATTTTGCAGATTCGGATTGAGCCTCCCAAAAAGCTCCCATCTCAGGTACCGTTGTTTTGTTTAGTTGACCTTATGCTTGTTGGTCAGTCTGTCTTTTTCAGCCAAATCGAAAACGGTCTGCTGAAGGGTCACTTGCCGTATCGTCGCCTGTAGAAGAAAAGAAAGAGGAAGTTCAGGTCACTCGGACAGGAAGGTGAATATGATATAAAATTTTCTCGACATAAGCATGTACAATAATGCACAGTACGTATGGTACATAATGTACCATATTGTGCATTACATGCTGTAAGTAAGTACTTACTGTCAAGATTTAAATAATTGATGATAGCTTTTATTGCAGATTCTTTGGTGGATTAGTGGAAGATATTAAACGAAAATCGCGTTTTTATGCCAGTGATTTTCGCGATGGCATTGCTTTACAAAGCATCGCAGCCACAATATTTTTGTACTTCGCAACCCTTACGCCGGTTGTGGCCTTTGGAGCCGTGCTGGGAATGCGTACCGGAAATGATATGGTAAAGAACTGTTTTTTTAAATTCTTGTTATACGGTTTGTAGAGAGGTCGGTGATGAGGGATTGAGGATACTTCGTGTTATAATTAATGCCCTACTATCCTTAATGAAATTACCACTGCAATGATATTTTTAGGCTGCCATGGAAAGCTTATTATCCGCGGCTATTGTTGGTATACTTTGGGCGTTCTTTTCCGGACAACCGGTAAATTGATGGACTATATCCCACTATAATAATTTCTTCAGAAGCACATAGCTAGTGTACATTAGAGATGATTCCACGCATATAATACAACCAATATACAGATATGGTACACTTAAAGCAACCATATCTGTATATTGGTTGTATTATATGCGTGGAATCATCTGTAATGTACACTAGCTATGTGCTTCTGAAGAAACTGTTACAAACAACAAGTTTTTGATCGCCGTATTATGTTGTAACCAAATACACATTTTTTAGTGTTACATAATATGTTATAATGCTACATGTTATAATTGTTGTTGTTCATTTAAGTATTATCTTTGCTAATAATTTTGCTCGTATCGTTACAGTTGATCATTATGGGTAGTACCGGACCTGTGCTCATTTTCGAGACAATCGTCACTAAAACTTGCGCGTGAGTTAAGAAAAACATTTTTTTACGTGGGGCGGCCACCGTGGAATGGTTTATGGATATTTAGTTTATTATAGTATTGATGCTTTTTAGATTACAGTTCAATAAGCACGTTTTTCTTTTGTTAGGTCGTACGACTTGGACTACTTGGCTGTTCGATTTTGGATCGGAATGTGGACGGGACTGTTTCTTTTAATTATGGTGGCCACCGATGCCTCTTATTTGGTGCGCTACATAACTCGCTTTACCGAAGAGGGATTTGCCGCACTTATATCATTTATTTTCATCGTGGAATCCTTTGAGAATCTCATCGCCGTGCGGAAGACTAGGAATGTTTGTACGTATCCACTAGCGTGCCCGGCAGTGTACGAGGAATGTTGGTGCAATATGACGCAAGGATTAAGCAAAATCGGAGAGGATGGATTGGATAGGCGTAACTGCAAAGTTAATAACGGGACGTTAACTGGATCTGGATGCTCATATGTGCCCGATGTCCTTTTCCTGTCTGTGATATTATTTTTTGGAACGTTTGTACTGGCCAACAAGTTGAAGGCATTTCGAAGTGAACCATACTTTCCAACAAAGGTAGGATCAGTAGGATAACAGTGAGAGCATGTACCGATTGTTACTCAGTACTCAATCAGTCGTTTTCATTATAACGTTGCATTAATCTCCACTTTGGAAATACGCATAAAAGTGCCGATGTCAAGTAGCCGATAATATTATGATAATGCGGTGAAAAGCTAATGTGTTGAGAATGTAGTTATAGACTGTTGTACGCGGGATGCTAAGTACACCACAAGCGTAGACCATAATTCAGCAAATGGGAAGACTGTGGTTAGTATTATCTCTGGAATAGGTGCGACAAATTGTTAGTGACTTCAGCGTGACACTGGCCATTATCCTAATGTCCCTGGTGGATTTCATTTTGGGCTTGGACACCCCTAAATTAATTGTGCCATCCGGTTTGACGCCGACGAATCAGGAGCGTTCCTGGCTGGTGCATCCATTCGGGCGGAACCCCTACTGGACCAGTGTGGCGGCCATCATACCGGCGATTTTTGCTGTGATATTGATTTTTATGGATCAACAAATAACCGCCGTTATTGTCAATCGTCCGGAGAATAAGCTCAAAAAGGGATGTGGTTATCATTTGGATCTGTTGGTGTTGACGGTGTCGGTCGTTTTCTGTGCGGTTATGGGATTGCCGTGGATGGTAGCGGCCACAGTGTTGTCGATCAATCATGTCAGCAGTTTGAAGCAAGAGTCGGATGTCAAAGTGCCAGGAGAAGCTACACAGTTCGAAAGTGTCCGAGAGAATCGCTTAACAACACTTTGTATTTATCTCTTTATTGGCGCATCAGTATTCATGACCCCTTTATTATCGGTATTTCAGTAGAAATGCTAACGTTTTATTCTCAATGATACCTAATGGTATGATATAACGAACAATGTTGTTTCTTCAGAGGATCCCGATGCCAGTATTATACGGTGTCTTTCTGTTTATGGGCGTATCCGCGCTAGGTGGACTTCAGGTATAACTAATTGGGCTAACGTATTATGGTTTACATTTTTCTAGCAAGTGCTTTAAAATATAACATTTACAGTCTAATATATGTACGTAGATTTTCAACTCAAAAAATCGAAAGAGCCTTATTAGAAATAAACCAAACTCGATCTGAGGCTGAGATAAGCCCAAGGTTAAAAAATGCTTAAGTTCATATTGTAATGCAGTCATAAATTTTTGTACATGTGCGCAGTTTGTGGATCGTTTGGTACTGCTATTGATGCCGATGAAATATCAGCCCGACTACGCTTATCTTCGTCATGTGCCAATTAAGCGGATTCACTTGTTCACCTTTATTCAAACAGTCTGCTTGGCGCTTTTGTGGGTATTAAAGAGCTTCGACGAGTCTGCAATATTGTTTCCTTTAATGGTACGCCGCTTTTTGTTGTTGTTTTGTGTGCGGAATTTAATTGTAATCGGCGTTTTAGGTGTTGGCTCTTGTGGGAGTTCGGAAGCTGATGGATTTCGTGTTTCGTCAAAAGGAATTGGTATTGCTGGATGATATTATGCCGGAAATAACGCGAAGAAAGAAAGAAGACGCCCAGAAGGTGCTGGAGGAAGTCGAGCACAAACCCGGCCTAACGGAATCGGAATCAACTGGTCACGTGTCGGTACCTTTGCCTAATGGGCATATTATGAAGATTCCCGTGTCTATCCCGGAGGAGGCCAATGAACGCTCTCGTCCGACATCTCCGGCATCACCAGAAACCCCTGGTGGAAAAAGAGAAGAGAAAAGTCCCTCGCAATCAAAAAGGTATAGCATGTACTAATACGGCGATTCTTTAGTTATTTCCTGATAGTATCATGCATTTTCTGCCCGGTAGTGGTGCTTGTCAAAGATTCTGCAGTTTGGTAGTTCGGTGTAACATGAGTGTGCACACTGCGCAGTGTGATGTTTTAATTAGTGTCTTGGAGTACGTACGCTTAAACACTACTCGTATGTAGTAGCTAGCGCCGAGCGCTAATTTTAGTCCGGCTGCGATGGTACCGATCCGGTTTAATTAGGGTGTTTGTTATTTGAAGGTGGTCACGTTCCGATAAAAAGAAAGATCCACATGTTGAGCAAGCACTGTTAGGGACATCGAAAAAATCAATTTTCTCACGGGCCGCAAAGCATGTGCAGATTTCGGAAGAAAACGAAGAAGCTTCTCAGCATCCGGCATTTCCAGTGATTACTATTTGCCCGGCTACACCACGCGGTTCTCGCTCCTCGAATCTGGATAAAGAGGCTTAACGATGATTTTTTCTCTGTATCGATTTTGAAAAGGATCTGTATTAATTTTTGTGATTTTGATGAGTTTTTAATTTTTTGGTTGAGACTTAGCCAAGGTTATCGGCAATACGTTTACATTTTAAAGTGTTATCTTTTCGGTTTACAGAAGTACGAATAAACTGTCGAAAATTCATATTTCTGGGTTTTGAATATTTGGTAGTTGATTTACAGTGCATGTTGATTATTGCTGTACGTAATAATTCAGCTTAATGGTTAGGGCTCACCATCAGTTGTCGCTTTTGTTGATTGTTGAACAGATTGTGCAAAAGCAGTAGAAGTGCTCGTACTTACCTAGTGATGTAGAATATTGAATATTAATTTAGAACATCTAGAACACTCTCCTAACATTTTTTTGTACATTAGATTGTAGATTTTAATGTAGATTACATAGGGCATGAAATAAAAAGAGTTATCGATGTCAAGTTTAGTGACGCAGATTATAAATATAAGTACTTAGCAAACATGTGTCAAAAATGAATGGAACTCCGGAAAAGCCAAGATTCAAGTCAAAAGAACTGGCGCTTTTTTGTGCTGGGTGGTTTATAAACTGGCCAATGAGAACACTCTGTATTCGGTTCGTCTTCCCAAAGTGTTTTGAGTATTTAGATTTCGAATCACTGGGCACTCCCATGCAAGAAAAAAAAATTTCTTCACTTTTTGAAATTGAATCACTTTATCGTCTTTACGCAGTAAGATTGGAGTTTTGCATCATTTTTTGGCCGTATAATCTGTTGGCCGGAATTTGCAAAAATCTGACTGTGCGGACCGCGTTGGTCGAAAAGTGGAATTCATATTATCGTATCTTAATATTACCGTTTTACGAAAATCTGATGGATTCTGGTAGCCCTCTGGAATACCATGAATCAGGAAGAGGGGATGCGTCGATTACGAAATTTCAGACGCGCTCGTCGGTGGTCGGCAGAAAGTTAACGAATGGCGCTCCCATTCCCACCGTTTCACGGGCCCATTTTCGCGGAAGCTCATTCAAGTTGTTCGTCTGCGCTGTTGGAATCTTCGTTTCGTTCTTTGTCTACGGTTTTCTCCAGGAGCGCATGTACGTGTTACACGGAAGTGACGTTACCCTTGTGATCCGATTAAACGAGCAGTGCTCCTCATCATTCCATCATTGTAACAAATTTAGAAAGTTCTTTCATGAATTATTATAACGATAATTTATTTTTTTTGTGCAGCACACGTGGTGTGTATGGCGAGAATGATCACTTCCACTACACGCTAACACTGGTCTTCCTGCAGTGCATCGTCAATGCCATCTTTGCCAAATTCGGTAGCGTGTTGAGGTCTAAAATGCATTTCCTGGGGTTTTTATCGGTATTTAATCTGGGTTAGTGATGGATTTGAGCCGTGAGGCCCGCGACAGTACTCCCCGTTCCATGTATTGCTGTTGCTCGCTGTCCTATCTGGTCGCGATGTTGTCATCCAATTTGGCGCTGCAGTACGTCAGCTATCCCACGCAGGTGCGATCACATCAAAATTTTGGAAAACGTAGTCTGTTTCTTCGTCGCAGACTTCTGCATTCGTAGTATAACACCACATTTCGAACCCGATAAGTAAGAATGTAAGATCAAAATGATAAAATTTCCAGTCAGAAAAATTATATTAAGTAAAAAAATTAGTTATCTAGTTAGTAATGGCCAATGGGAGATTATGCTGTATGTAGTGCTTGTTGCTGTAAGGAGCATGAACACATTTTTAATTGGAACAGGTACTGGGTAAATCGTGCAAACCCATTCCGGTTATGGTGTTCGGTGCCCTTTTTGCGCAACGCCGGTATCCTCTTAGAAAGTACATGTTTGTCATGGCCATCGTCGTCGGTGTATGTTTGTTTTTCTACGAGAACGGGAAGAAAGATTCTCAAAAGCAGACGGAACTTGGTTTTGGTGAAGTTTTACTGGTACGATTTTCGGACACAGTAGTCGCGCACTTGATTTACCTATGAATACCTTATTTTATAGCTGCTGTCTTTGTTTATGGATGGAGTTACTGGTGCTGTGCAGGATCGAATGCAGTCGGTTTATGTGATGTGCCCGAATTCCATGATGATGTGGATGAATTTGTTCTCATCTTTAATAGTCCTGTTTGGTAAACAATAGCATAGATTGTGTCGGTGACCAAGTGCCGGGTTTTGTAGTAAAGAACGAATTCTCATTTTTCCCTAGAGCGCGGCATTGGTTATGTATCAGTATTGAATTTCCTATAAATCGTAATATTATATTCTTCTTATTTTTTTCCTAGCAATCTTATATACCGGTGAACTGGCGTTGGTTATGGCATTCATCATCGAGTATCCTTTCGTTATGGAGCATCTTTTAACCTTTACTATGTGCAGCGCTGTTGGTCAGGTAATTTGCCAGATTTTTTCTGGTTGATTGTTAAGCCGATTATAATATGTTTCATCTGGTGCGGTATCTTGATACTTTTAGGATAGAAACGACTTGTGCGTTGTCCTCTACTGTTTTGTTTTTCTGTCGTGTAGTATTTCATATTCCGGACAGTGGCACATTTCGGCTCGTTGCCTTGTTCTATCATCACTACAACGCGAAAATTTTTCACGATTCTGGCCTCTGTGATATTTTTCAACAATTCTATGTCGGGTTTGCAGTGGATGGCAACTTTGTTGGTTTTTGCTGGGCTCATTATGGACGTGAAATATGGTAAAGACAGCAGCCGTTGATGTGATCGATTTTGGCTCATTCTCATTGTTCGGCAACAGTATGCGTTTTGAATTGATTTTTATTAATTTTGCTACTTATGTCCTGTTCTTCACGATTATGTGACTGAAAATTTTGTGATTGTATTTAAGTGATTTTGATTGGATTGACTCTTTGTTGCAACTGCCGAGTATAATACGTATGATGTGCCTGCAGATTCATCTAAAGATTGATACATGTGTGGTGAACAAAACTACGACTTTTACTGCGATTTCGTCCCTGTTCATATTACACATCAGACTGGGTTGGGCTTCTACACCTACAGGAGTGGACAGAACGATTTTATATAGTTAGCGAAAAGTAAACAGTACTACTGACTACTACATATCAAGTTTTGATCTACTTCTATGCCCGTATTTTTTTATTAACAAGTCAAAGTCCCCGGCTAACCAAAATCCTATTCACCGTATTTTAGCACGGTTTGATTCAGTCAGTAGAAAATCGCATAACCGATGAATTTAAGGACAATTGTACAGTATGTCCAGAAGCGGTTTAATAATCGCTGTTATTCTAGGGCTAAAAAATCGAAAAGCGACGTTTTACGAGGTTTCCATTGCATGATATTTACTGTATCGGAGTACTTAAGAAAACATTCCATCTATAAAGGGAATTCCGCTAGTTTTGACTGGATGACAGTCTGCCTGTGAAACTTTGTACCATCGATATCGCAGCGACACCCTAAAACAGTTCAACAGCTGCTTGTAAATTGCTAGTTTATAAGGTACAGCCGTTCGATTGTCAGAAACGTTTTCAACAGTAGTACATAACAATCAACGACTGGTAATTCCAGATTTGTTTTCGCTGTAAATTGTAACTCACTTGATTTCGGGTTTATCTAGGCCTTTGGCCCACAGTTCTTCAGACCATCGAGCTGACTGCTTGGTTTCGGCCGGCATTCCATTAGGTCCGTTTCCGGTTATGTAGTAACTACAATCGTACAAAACTTAAAGGTCATGCGAAAATCAAACCGATCACCTAAATTACGATCATCCAGCTAGCGCTACTGTGAAACAGTTTGATCTTTGAATCTCATCTGCAAAAATATTTACCTGAAGTTGTCAATTTTATCGTCGTTAACGGTGTCTGAAAAATATGGAAGGCTCGTATGAGGAAAATTCGATAAATTCTATTTTTAGTCCGCGTTACAGAACGAAAATGCATAACAAGTCCATGCATTTTCATAGTACATTGTAATTACAGAGTATGCTCGACACTACCTTTATCGATAGCCCGCAATCGGACATGGGCTTTCCTGATGCCTTTACCACAATTATCCTTAACCAATACTTTATTGATATCTGGGGAGTTTACATTGGAGCCCTGGAACAGAGCCTCCCAGTTCCTGTACGGAGCGGAGTCTCCGCCGAAGTCATGATTGGGTTTCTCTCTGTGCATTAAAAATTATTTGTAACATTAAATGTAAATGCCACAGCCAGTTCATTTGAATCAATTCATTAGAACATCTTTAGGCGCACGAGTAATAACTGTAGAATTAGTACACTGAGATTAGTACCTCGAGAATACTGCATTCGCCTACTTACGTATCAATAATGCCGGTAAATTGTGTATCGCAGGTGTCCGTTATGTCACAGGGTAAACCGGTATGGGATATTCCTCGATTGTTTTCTAATCGCTTGATGTGTACTTCGATACGAAAGTATCCTTCGATTAAGGGGAGTGTAGCAGCATCTTGTGAATCTTGAAAGCGATCGATAATTCCAGACCGCGCGCAGTGGAAGGTCAGATAAATAACAAAGAAGAACAACGGGCCATACATGGTCTTGGTCTATGCAACAAGTCTTCCTTTGGAACAAATTTTACAGTTTCAGATAAAATGATCGTGCATTCAAAAGGAAAATTAATATCCGCAAGCACTGTAGCAAAAGATTTCGTATAACAATATGTCAGCTTGTGCCTTGTGGTGTCAAGTTTGTTCAACCATCATTTTAAATCTATCTGCACGAGTACATTCACCGTCAGAGCTTATATACAGAGTATGTACGTTGTCCTGTTTCTCAAATTGGACTTTATCACAGGCCGATATTGGTGTTAATTTTGGTACGAGTTGTACGAATATAAGATGAAGGAGTCCCACAGCCAAGTGGTTAAAATTAGTCTTGCACTCTTGCTGGTAATTTTCCGGTTGACTTTTCCGTAGATACATCTGACATCAAATTGTACATAATATGTTAAAATTTTAATAGCACTGGTTGATGAAGCTGCGAAACCTTATAAAGCCATCAGTTCTGTCCCATTTCTTAGCACCGAAACATGTCACGTGATAATACAGTATTTGATAAACAGAACGTTCGGTCAATCGATCTCAACACTACTTCATTGATCAGAATTATAAAAAAGCTCTTGCACACAATAACAAAGAAACAGCAAAACGATTCGGATTAGACAAATAAGTTATCTGAGCACAAACTATCACGATGCTAAGAAAACATTCCGGAGAAAAATGTTCGTCCATTTGATGAGGGACGACATTCGGTTTCTGGAATGTAGTACCATCGCCACTTGATGAATACTCTAAAACCAAAGAAAAGCCAGTTTTATCCCTGGGGCAAATAAATTTGGAATGCATAGTTTTTTATCTTCTTACTTGGATGTGGGTCTGTCTTCGCCTTTGCAGGCCACTTCCGGTGACCAGTCGGATGACTGCTCGTTCTCGGCGGGTGTGCTTTCGCCCGTTATGTGGCATTTGTAATTGTCGATTTTATCATCATTAAAGGTGTCCTTGTCGATAGCTCGAATTCTTAGTGAAACTTTCTGCAAATACAAGGCTGTTTTATTACAGCGCGATATTTCTCATATATGTTTTTGGTGCGGATATGGAATTGTGCGCCAGTATAACGCGGTGTTTGTCCTTTCACTCACCCTCACACCTTTGCCACAAATATCCCGAGAAATAGTTTTTCCGATTTCCGGCACGTCAACCTGATTAAAAAAAAGTTAACAGTGCCCGCGCATACATTGAATATTAAAGAGTTTGCGTTGCCGCTAACTTACATTGTTCCCATCAAACAGAGTTATGTAGTTAGAGTACGGAACTGAATCACCTCCAAAATCGTGGTTCGGTCGTTCCCTAAAATTAGGGTCGTAAGTACACAGTACGGTAATTATGTGACCGCCCAGAACAGCCTGAGGTCACACTTACGTGTCAATAAAGGCAATCACTGCAAAATAAAATTTAGCATTATTACGCGCATGAGTTATTGATCAGTGTACAGATATGTCTGTGTGACATATTAATTAAATCTGAAGAATTCATTGCAAGGTTTTATATTAGGGTATTAGTATTAGCAGAGGTGCAGAAATTAGCTATAGTTTACCGGTGGGATCGCATTTGTCGGTAATATCACACCAAAGTCCAGTATGGGATTTTCCTCTCGTATCCAAGCGGATAACGTGCATTTCAATGCGAATCGGTCCTTGTCGTAGAGGGTATCTGGTATCCACCAAATCCTGGGCTCTGTCAATCAGTCCACCGGAAGTAAACGCGGCTAGCAATGCCAGCAATAAAAATTGGACGAAGGTAGTCGCCATCGTGTACCGAATTTCCGGCAAAATCTTTTAATGTTGCTCCTAGCTTATCAGAAATAAATTACTCTTAACATAAAACGTTCAAGATATTGTTGAGTGTTTATAAATCGTTTAAAAGGTAGCCGTTCTAAAACCGGAATGCTGTGAATTATATATCAGTGCTTATGCATAAGGTGGAGACTCAGACTTTTCTAGTGCGATAGCATATAGGAATCATCCATGCACACTGGCAGTAATCTGTAGCTGATAGCAATCTGTTCAAGAAACAAAACCACACTCACTATCCACAGAAAAGGTGTTTCCGGTCAAAGTCTACAAGACCACCGCGCAACCGCACTTGAAATTCGAAACCACGCCGTATTCTAATACTAATACGAGTATGTCTGTACTGCTATTGCTAACCACTACGGTGAACCCATTATAGTAATCGTGATATCGATACCATGTATTGTATTAGTAACGAAGCCGTAGAGCAGCTTATAATGTTTTCTCGGTATTTTCCGTGAAACAAATACGAAGCCATCATCAGAACAACATGAACGGTATTAGGTAATATCACTCAGAATGCAAGCAGAATTACTTGCACAAGCTAATCCGTTACTGCAACCCGCAGAAATTAACATAATAGCAGTGAAATTCGTACTCAATAAGAATCTATTAACTCAAGACAGCAACTTTCTCTTTGCTAACAGGCGATCGTCGGGTTACTTGGAAAACATCCCTGAGAAAATGGTGCGACCATTGCTGGAAGGCCGGCATTGTGTGTCAGGAATGTAATACCAACGGTATTTCAAGTACACTCTAAAAAAGTAAAAATCTGTACCAAAATGCAACCCGGAAGCGGAAAGCAACATAGGCGCTTATACTTGGATTGTTTTCGATCTTCTCCCGAGCAGGCGATTTCTTCGCTCCATTCAGCCGCCCGTTCATTTTCTGCCGGTGTATGATCGCCGGTTATGAAGCATTTATAATTGTCAATTTTATCGTCGTTAAAGGTGTCCTTATCGATTGCTCGCACCTACAATATGATTCTGAATTCTGCTGCACAAGATCAATAAGAAAATGTTGCAGAAATATTGCTTACTCTCAAAGCCACTTTCTGAAACAGAAAGAAAAGCAACATTATTGCAGCGACCGCACGAATAATTGTCCGGCATGTAATACTTACTCGCACGGACTTTCCAGTGCAAACATCTCGCGAAATGGTTTTATCAATTTGAGGAACATCCACCTGTGCACAAATAATATTATATTGCTTCACTTCTTGTCGGGTATAAACCAGGTTTCTGTTATCATAATCGCACTGCGTTTAAAATCGCGGTGAACTAAACGGGTAGCCAATCCCGAATGTATGAATATAAATTCAAAAAATTAAATCAGTATATCGGTTTTATACTCAGACCGCGCACAGGAATACCAAAGTTTTAGGTAACTTTATTTGGCGCTTTTCGAAGAATTAGAAATCGTAAACGCGCTCTAAAATCTTCGTAAGTATGCAGCTCTTTACTGACTATCTCACGCTGACCTCTCGACCATCAAAAATTGTAATGTAGCTAGAATATGGCACTGAATCGCCTCCAAAGTCATGGTTTGGTCGTTCACTGCAACACGCACATTTTATTTGGTCTGTAAGGTCAATTTGCAAACAAGTCAAATTAATAATCCATGAGCTATTAAAAATTACAAATGCCAATGTCGGCAAAGCACTTACGTATCGATGAAGGCAATCACTGTGGGATCACACTTGTCGGTGATGTCGCAAGACAAACCAGTGTGTGACTTCCCGTTAGTGTCCAGTCTAGAGATGTATAGTTCAATGCGCAACGGCCCTTTAACCAAAGGATAACGCGCCGCATCCACCGCATCTTGAGCGCGATCCACCAAGCCGGCAGAAGCCAAAGCTACAAATACTCCCAGAAACACGGATGCTGCAGTCCACATGATTGTGTTCGCAGTTTGCAGCTTCTCACAATTTAGCTGAAAAAAGCGAACGACATATGATAATGAAAATCATAGATTCACTTTTTCTGCAGATCTCGCAAGGTGGGTGGACTTGTCGATCATGTATAACACTGTCACTGGCTGCTGAACGCGTCGACTGGTGAAAGATGGAAATCTTGATCTAAAGTCCAATCGGATAGCCAACTTTCCAAGACCTGCCAGTTTTCTTAGCATCCCAAGAATTAAAGAATGGTCTAATCTTTAGAATTCAGGACTTACAGTTTGCTGCCTGCAAGTCGGATGCATATGTGCGAATTCTTCTTGCACGCACCCGATATTACTGAGAAGTGATAGGGTAATCGAAACAATTATATATATATCTTAATTGTGTAAATATCACTACCATATGATAGTGTAAATGTAATATAATTCTGTGCCATTTTCTTTTTTGCCGAACCATGCTAGTGCACTGCGTAAAGGTGTCAAAGCAGGCTCCACTGACTAGTGACTGCCAACCTCTTTATTACAATTAGTATAATACAGAACTTTTTTAAATTGTGATAACTGTAATAATCCCCTTGGTTGTTGTTGTTCTTAAAATAAACACAAAGATTCTGATAAAATCCGATGCTCAGGCTTTAAATTAACAGTTCGTCACGTAAAACTACAGAAAATTGGCTCTTTCTTTTCGTACTGTTTCTTCTTGATTTCTCTTTTGCATATTGAGCAAACAATTTGATTCAGCCGCAAGTTTCAAAGCATTAAACGCTCGTAAAATAAACAATCAACAGTGTCACTTGGCGATCTAAAACGATCCACAAATAACAATAGCAGTCGTGTACAAAACTAAAAGAATAACTGCGATCGCTACTATCACGGTTCGTTTCCAGCAGGCTGGCTATACCATGCAATCAATGGCGGATAAATAGTACTTAAACAAATATCGAAAGCTGCGGATTACTTAGAAAACAGACCACTAAATAATCCTTGACCGTTGGTCGAAGGCCTGCACTGCGTTTCCGGAATAGAGTACATCCGGGCTTTGACATAAATCCTGCAATTAACAACCACACGAACGTTAGCCAAATGATGTTTTACACAAGTTGCACTCAATTTTAAAGACATGCATAAATCGTCAAACAAATAAATAGTAAGTTAGTAACCAACAAATGCTTTTCTAGTTGTATACGTACTTGGAACTAGGCCGGTCTTCTCCGGGAATAGCAATTTCGGCCGACCACTCCGAAGCCTGCTCGTTTTGGGCAACCTTATACTTGTCACTGGTCAAATGCCATTTGTAGTTATCAATTTTATCATCGTTGATGCCATCTGCAAGAATATAATGCACATGTAGAATTAGCACTGCTCAGAAAATATCTCGAATCAAATTAAAAGCGACTGATTTTAAGATTTGGGGAACTTATTACATAACACTGGTCTGTACCAATCTTTGCAATCTAAATTTATGCAAACTTGCACAGACAGAACAGGGCACTTGAACCGAGTACATATATTTTTCAATGCTTAAACAAATACGTAAAACGGCCATTAACCCCAAAATTAACCAAAACGCACAAAACAAAAAACGAAAGAAACGGTAAGTGAAAAAACTAGATATGACCTTTCTGGACTAAATGTTAATTATGCCTTATTGCCAATGGCAAACTACAACACGGACCTTTATCAATAGCACGGCATCGGATGGCAATTTTTCGCGGAGCTTTGCCACATACATCGCGAGAGATCGACTGAGAAATTTGAGGAATGTCGACGTTATTGCCATCAAATAAAGTCACATAATTGCTGTACGGAACAGAATCGCCACCAAAATCGTTGTTTGGTTTTTCCCTAAATATAGACAACAGAAGCATTGCAGAGTTGTATTGCAGCAGTTACTAATACATATCAAATTGTGGACAACAATTACTTAATAGGGTAAGCCATATTCTATGCAATTTAATAAAACAAGTACAATTCAATGGGAAAAAGCTGTACTTACGTATCGATAAAGCACATAACTTTAGGATCACATTTGTCAAAGATATCGCACGACAATCCAGTATGTGATTTTCCTTGGGTGTCCAGTTTATCCACGAAAACCTCCACACGGAAAAATCCCTCCATCTTGCTGTACTTCAGCGCGTCTGCGGCGTCCTGACCACGGTCAATCAATCCAGCAAACGCCAGGGAAGAAATCGAACAGACACACAAAAAGTGTAGGAAGGCCATTTTTTTTAGGCCAGGAAATACAGAAGCATGAAAATCGTCAACAAATAAAATCACCAGTTCAAACCACAATAAAATACTTGATCGCTAAAAGTAGCCGCACTAACCACAGTCGGTTTTGGCTGCTGGCTTATAACGGCTGTTCCTTTACCTTTGCACGGTTTACATGGGTACTTTATTAGCACACCCAGTGTTTATGAGTGCATATCCTGTTTAATGTACGTACAAAATTCGTGCAGACTGTCAGTTGTTGTACTGTATTGTTATTTACCGCTATGTATTACTGCAGTGACAGCACTTGCTGTACAGTGTATATACAGTACTGAGTACACTAAACCAAACCCTCCAGAATCTGCTGACCAGCGAGGAAAGCATGAATCACCTGTTTGTACTTCCTAGTGAGACTGGTCACTTCCATCGTTACTCATACAGGCAAGGCATTACACTACACTTGATCTGCCATGATACAGGTGTACTAAGAATGTACAAATTTCAGCGAATCCAGCTATTGCATATCATGGATGGTTTCAACTTCAGACTGAGACTTTTTGAGGGATGTTTTGTCAACCACTTGAGAATCTAATCTCAAGTTGCCTTTATAGCATCGTAAGCTTGGGAAAGTCACCCTTCTACGCGGAATGATATTTGAATAGTTTTGTGTAACAAGTGTGGAAAGTGGCGGCTGTATGTGCATATGTGACAGGTCACTAAGTATAAAGTGTAAACTAAGTTTGTATAATAATAATACGAAATAAAACGTAAAATTAATTGTGCATGGTGCAGCATTAGTTTTTCATAGGTAATACTGCAACCACGGTACCGTGCTGCAACTAAAGAATAATTTAGCATACTTCTATACAAATTTCTTGCAAACTACAGCTTCAGAGGCAAATTTCTTGCTCTACTGCAGCGTACTCCAATTGTACAATACACGCTTTCTTGTACGAAAACCTGCGAAAATTATTGCATCTGTCATTCCATTAACCCGCGCCGCTATGCAGATTATGCTGTAAAAAGCAGTCAAAAAATTGTGATACGTAGAAGTAATGGAAGATCTGAAAAGCCGAAAGCGTGAGAAACAACAATATTAAATTCATTCATTTATCAACAAAATTTTACAATTGGAAAGTGATAAGTTGGTAACAGACGGAAAACTAGAGAAGGTTGTTGTTGGTTGTAGCTGTTGGAGTTCTTATATAGTGCATACTATTCATCACGTTGATATTAAATATCCTCCGTAGGTGTAGGCCGGTTCTCATTGTCACTGCATTGAAATGAATATGATACACGGTATGTCTTGTACTGCAATAATAGTATTCTATATTTATTTATATAGATATGTAGAAGTACCCGAGTAAAACAGCTTGTAGGAAAAACGTTAGTTTAACATTTTAAGTACCGCTAGGTGAACGGATGTGTGTCAATTTTAGCCGTTTCCTAACGTTAAGTTAACGTTTTTTTTTGCAAGTTGTTTTACTCGGGGTATGGAATTACGCTGAACAACTATATGAAATACTTTCTTGACCCAACCTCGACAACGGAGACAGAAGATTCGACCGAATTCAACCGGCGAAAAAGGGCTACGGATCATCTCCACCCGATCCAATGGTAAATAAAGTATCAGCATCGCACAACAAGGCAGTGAGGTATCTGTCCTGGAAACGGCGCCGATGGGAGCAAATTTAAGACACTGTGTTTTCTGTAATTAGACCGCGTGTATCGTTGGTGCTGAGGAAAAACTTCAATAAGTGATTTTTTTGAAACTGTTGGAAAAAATGTGCTTTGTATGTTGCGTGTAACGAATATGGAAAGTTGATAAAATTAGTACAAGTACTGGTGCGTTCTGCCCACAATTCATAAGTCAGGGCCATTAAGCGCAGAGAAGGGTCAGGGCATTAATCAATAATTATTTCGTTCGTAACGATTGTTTATTTTAATCACTTTATTCCAGAAAACCTCGGTTCAGTTCATTTTAGTCTTCCCTCATAAAAATAGAGTTATAGCGAATCAATTTTACTTAATTTATTTCCAGTCAACTGGTCCAGGTTACGACATTGCGCTCGTTCTTCATATAAAAGCCATCAAAGAAGCTGAACTCCTGAGCCAAGAAGTATTATCCGAGCAATATCAACAAATCGCACATTTTATGATCGGGAAATTTCGTTTCCGGCGTAATCTGTGTTTGTTGGCGATGATTCTTTGAACGTTATTGCTGGTCGAACCATTCCTGGATTTTGCCTAGCTTTGATCGCTTTCTTGAACATCAGATACCACACTTTTTTTTGTTGAGCGGGGCTGAGATCGTCGAAGCTTAGTCCATGAGGAAGGAATACTCTAAAAAAACTCAAAAATTATGTAAAATAATAAAAATTCGTGCCCTAGTGCAGCGCAGCTGAATCGCGGTTTAATAAAACGTGTAAAATTAGGCAAATAAAAATTTTAAAAATTTTCTTAAAAAGAAACATCTGCATATGCAAGTATGCATAAGCGTTAGGGTGCTGCGATTCGTTTCCCAGAAGCTTCGCCAAATCAATGGAATGTTTTCCACAAAAATTCTCAAGTATTCCACATTCTGTACACGGCCTGCAGTATGCACTTTATCTAAGGTTTTCAGTGCTCGTAGTACTCGTATAAGAAATGAAGCTTAATATTACAAAAAGCACAGTATCTTATTATCGTAATAGTATTACGGTAGCTAAATTAAGGTCAGAGCAGACTGGTCCTTACAAGCAAAGATACGTCCCTCACCTTTCATCTGCTTTAATTACAAATATTTTTGAAAACAAATGTCCTTACCTGTCGAAATCTTTTTCCTTGGCATTTCGCCAAAAGTTAGAGGATAGAACATCTGAATCGGCAGTAGACGCTGGCTTACGATGTAACGTATTTGTTAGCCGGGCTGCTCCTTGCCCCTGGGAAGTGGTGAAGGAGATGCAAAAGATACCCAGTAGAACCACAATCAAGATGGCGCCATCTGTGTGCTTCATTTTAAATCAACTTTAGTTAATAGAAACAAGTGAGGACTCGTAATAAAATTAATACAGAATTGCAGCCGTTTCTGCTTTGACTTTCTCTTGTGATTCGAACTTTTATACTTATCGCTACAATTATACTGCTTGTTTCCATTGCTGGGTTGGCATTCACAGACCGGTACTATGTACATATTTTTCCAAAACTGGTTTCGTAATTTCGTAGGCCGGCACATTTGTTTCAAGCTTTTTTACTACCGGTCCATTAAACGTGAATAGTGAAGTTGGATTAGAATGGAAATTAAATTAATCATGTTCAACATGAAGGAAGAACATAAGGCAAAAAATTGGTATAAGTGTAATTTGGCATCAAAATGACAGGCAGTTGAACATGCCATAAATCGAGAGCGGAAGCGGAATACCAGCTGCATAAGTGAATCAGTTGGCAGTTTACAATATTCTTGTTTGGCTTATACAGTAGCTGCTCGATAGCCGGTAGGTAATAAAGAGCAAAATATTCACATTTCATTTCAACGGAATTCGAGACACCATCATCACAGGCGCAATCACTGTGAGTATAAAATACAAAACACCCTTAAAACACTAAATTTTACAGTCAGCCTACTTCATCGTTATCGCCATATGGTTTTGGTTTATACACAAATTTAGGCGGAATGTGTGGCTAAGCTTTCGCAAACTGATGCAGTTTGATGTCCATTTTGAATATCTTGCTCTTTCCTTCTATCGGAAACTTCTGTGTCAGTTCAAGCGGGTTTTCTAATAACAATATATAAGGATGCATCAGGAGTCCCCCTGGAAAACGTTTCTGATATTCTTCTTGCGTAATGCAATCAACAACATCCACGCTACCCAAGAGGAATCCCGTCAGATACTGCTCAGGAAAGACAATAAACGCATTCCCCGTGACAGCTTTAACTAAATTCTCTTCTTCTATAATTTCATTGGGAGGAGGAAGCTTTGAGCCAGAGGCGATCCATAGCTTGCCTCGATGCGCAGTATACCAGTCACGACCTTCATGCAGTTTTAAACCCATGGTAATGAAACTGGCCCAAGGCTGCCGAACGGATAACGCCATACCGTTGTCGCACATTTCCAACAGTTCGCGGTCCTGCACGCGGCATGCAGAAGTTCGTTCAGTGCGAATCAAAGCATGGGCGGGCATTCGGTCGACGGAACTAGTGAACAACTTCTGCCACTGATCAGGATCACGAGACAATGAAAAGTTCGGAACGGTCTCGGGAATACGCAATGGTTCCGCATCGACCGGATCGGCATACATATTGTCCGGACCGCGATCTTCCTTCTGGAAGGACACTTGTCGACCTACAGATACAAACATATCAAACACATCAGAACAATATTGGAAATCCATGCCTTCCATATTACTAAATTAACTATTTTCGAACTTCTCTTCAAGAATTCGAAGTGGAAATTTCGATTTTACTTGTAGCAATTTTAAAATTTTTATCATACCTGCGAAATCCAAACTCATATTGTGCTTTCTCTCAAGAACCGACCGAAATCGCTGACTTCTTAGTTCAGCTTCCTTTTTTCGGATGGCTTCTCGTTCCTCTTTCGTCATGAATGCGTGTTCGCTATAGTAGTCTGCCTGATCATCGATGATTCTCGTCCGTTGCGCCGCGGTGCGATCATATTCCAGTAGTTTATCACGCTGCGCTTCGGCTTTCATTAAAGTATCCGATTTATTCGCATCCAGTTTTATCATTTTCTCAAAGTCCAGGGTAAGCTGCTCACTGCCGAACATTTTTCTCTGCAGCTTTTCAGCGTCTAAGCCGCCACGCATTAATACTGCAATTTCTTCGTCCGTACCTAGAGGTAAAAATGATAAAATGTCAATGCACACACTTAATCAAAGCCACGTACAAACAATTCGTACAGAGAACTAACACAGTATTGTTACTATTGTAACACTACATCCGGAAATGACAAGTCGACAACGCGGGCAGCCATGGAAATGGCCCAGGAAAGACACCAAATTTCACTTTCGTACGTAAATAAGTGAAACAAAAAAATTACTGCCATAAACCGTCTTAACTCTTACCCACAATTTGTCCACAAGTAAAACACGGCCCAGACCCCTCTTGAACGCACACGATTCTTCCACAACTAAGACAATTATTGATCAAGTCATGTTTAGTGCAAAGGCACTGACATGGATGACGACCGGGAAGGATGATTTCCAGGCTTCCTTCGTGTACTTGTAGCATATTAATGAATTCCTTCTTCTTCTGCTTTCCCTTTGCTTGTTCGACCACCGGGTCTGCGTTGTTTAGTGCCAGGGTAGAATGGTTCGCTGTATTTGCAGGATTCCCATGGGGCATTGTGGGAGCGAAAATTCCTGAGAAAGGATCGTTGCCGGATGGGATAGCAGCTGTATTAGCACTGGAATGAGCACTATCTTTCGCCTTCGCTTTCTTCCCTTTTTTCCCCCGAATCTGATCTCCCTGCGGCTCCAAATCAGGCTTGCGATAAGCAATTCCCGACATCGTGTGGTTGATTCTCCTTTTGGTTATACCAAATCAGTACTGAAACAGACGTAACAGAAAGAAAACTGGATCAGTAAGCTAAACCTAAAACCAATTAAAGTGAGTCTCCGCAATCGTCTCACTGAATATTTTGGTACTTCTACGTACGTGTGAAAATTCAAAACCAAAATAGACAAATAAAATCGCAAAAAGTCAAAATGTGATTTTCAGTGGCTTTGTGCGTAACTGCCTGCCCGGGGTGAAAGGAGTTGGTAAAGTGAGCGGTTAGAATAAAGAAAACCGAAAACCTTCCCCCAACATCATTTTATAATTATCACATGGACCATGGTCATAATACGATTACGAGTACACAACGCTCAAGCTGCAATGAGCAAAACATTTTATTACTAGGTTCGGTATTTTTTCTCTTTGTCAAAATGAGAAGAACAAGAATACAAGTGGTTTGAAACGAAGGTTCTCAACGGGCAATGCTATGATTCTATTTCTGCTTTCGCCCATGAATGCTGTAAAGTAAGAAATATGGGCGTAGTCAAAGCATGCAATAGTAGAGCAGTTCGCAATGCATATCGACCACCAACAACTTTCACTTCTCTACATTCAGCGAGACACAAACACAAAAATTACAAAATGATTTTATGGTTAACAACAATGGTCAAAACTGAACAACTACATATACAGTACTGTACTGCCAGTACCGGTACTTAAACATTTCCGGGTCAAACCGTAAGTAAAGAAAGGTCAAAATATGTACGATGTCACTAAACAATATTTAACGAAAGCTATCTCTAAAACACGAAACCGGTACAGTACTCTACTTTTTATCATGCCGGAAGTTTGCAGCGGGAACTCCTTCCACTTTAATCAGGTAGCTAGTAACGCCCTTCAGCGTTTTTCTTGGTCCTGATAAAGTTTTCGAGCGTCACTCATGACCTTTAGTTCACCAGCACCACACCACACAAGGTACTCCCGAAGGGACGGAGTTCGAGAGTCGCTCCACACATCCACCAGCAACAATCCTGTTTCTGTCACATAATCATCCAGTAAGACGAAGGGAGAGCCGCAAAACGAAAGCCACTGGAGCACAAATTTTCCGATATTCGGCCAACATTTGTTAACCTTGTAAGATGGGACGAAACTACTCAGTTGGGCACGAATGGCAAAGGGGTCTTCCCGCTGCAGTGACTGTGGAATTTCTCGTAAATCGGTCAACTTCCAAGCCCCAGTAGCACCTTAATCAAAGCAGTCAGATTAATTTAAATTACAAAACAAAACTATGTAAGCAAATTCACAAATTAAATTAACAAAATCAAATTATACCTTGGTTAAATTAATTGTTAATTGATGCAAGAAGAACAGGTAAATGTAACTCACACACTGGTCAGATACCCCTGAACCGGCGTTACAGTACTTGCATACACCATATACAACCCTGCAATTTTACAGTTGTTTACCGTGGTCCAACAGATGACCTTGACACTGATCCCCGTTGGCATCCACCTTAGTAATCCGTACACGCATCCTGCAATCATTTTTTATTGCGGGGGAAACCGAGCTAAATTTCCTATTTAGAGGAGAAAAGATTCTTACCATCCGTAGTGTTGAGGGTAACCCCTGGAAAAGAGCAACTTTAAGATTCTGTATGTGAAATGTGAATCCCGCCTTGAACTGACTGCTTAATTCAACATAAACGGTATAAAACAAATACTTCCAGACGTCCCTTATCCCCCGCATCTTTCTACCCATAGTTCAGATGCTGCATTACCGACCTACAGAGCCTCTGTAGGTGAATACTTCACATCCAGCTAGTAAAAAACGATTTTACCCACTTTTTGAATCCAGACAATCTTCCAAAAGATTCTTCCACTTGAACACCGTAAATCCCGTCAACCGCAATGCTTTCCAAATTCACTGCTTTACAACAAAAAATATTCAACGCCTTATGGAGCTCCTTGTGTTTTCCATCGTATGAAGAATTCCTAATCCAGAATTCTAACTGATCATTCTCCACATGCGTAACACGACATACAGCAGGATTGGCGTCGATGATTTCCAAGTGATCAGCATTCCACTGCCGTGGGATCATTCCTTGCACGTTGAAAACGGTATTCTTTAATTTCTGGAATTCAGTTGCTAACGATGTTACGGGCAAAACAACTGATCTTTCTGTCAGAATACCCAAATCATATTGGAGATCATATTTGGGGGAGTGACCATGCTTGTGGACCACCTTAACCAGATCACGTACACTGGACAACCCGAAGACAGTGGGCAGTAAATCTTCGGCAGATTTTAGCTGACCGATTGTCTTCATGAAAATCATCCGCAACCCTTTAGGTAGCCCGTCGTTCCAGACACTCTCGGAAATATATGGTGCATCGTGTAGACAAATTTCTCTCATTCGGTCCGGACACCATAGTTGGCAGCGGAGCAGATTCTCTTCGAGTGCGGTATTCTCCATGTATAGCTTGATGGGCAGAGTCGCGACATTGGTAACTATAAAATTCCACCGCTCCAACAGGAAGGTTGTCCATTTTGATTGCTTGTTCATAAGACATCCAACATCTTCCAGAAAAGCGAGAGCTATTCCACTGAAGTTCTCCTGCAGCAGTATCAAGTTATTGCAACTAAAAACTGCTGAAGCCGTCAAACGATGAAAAAGCCGGCGAATTTTGAGCTGGTCGTTGATATTCAGTTCTTCCAGTTGGCGCTTTGCTCGACGAATAGCTTTTAAACTTTCGCCGGACCGTTTCGCTAAAGCAATTATACGAGGATGAAGATCCAGGAAACTGGGCACAGCATCTTCATTTTTCTCCGCCTTTGTAGTAAACGAACAGTCAAACAGGCGCTTCTTCTGCCGACCATCGGCATCCAGCACACACAGAAAACTGTTTTTGTGTTCATCGTGGACATTGCAGTGCCACTGTTGCAGTCTGTTATGCTCGGCACAAGAACGAAATGGTTCCATAGGATTTCCGTGGCAGTCAAACGGGACCGCAGTCGATAAAACGACGTCGGGGCACGATTGTTGGTGCTGCGGCCAACAATCCATACAAAAGGCTAGCTTGCATGTCAGACATTTCCATCCACAGTGGATGCTGGCGCACAGACAGCAAGAATCCGGCCGTTCGAGAAAGATTTCCTCTCGCTCCCGATCTGGAATCAAAATCAAATATTTTCCTACCTCTTTTGTTAAACAGAACCTATGGTTATAAAGACCATGGCAATCATATTTTATAAAAAAATATGACAACAGAGAAAAGAAGAGACTTGAATGTAAAGCATCCAGATAACTGTAAAATAACTTCGTGGCAATCAAAGATCAAAACATGTATTCCAATTTCCATCATAATTATTTTGTACGAGCATCTTGCAAATAAGTACCAGTTACTGGCTGTTAGGCGATTACCTAACTACAAGCACTATTAGCGATAAACTTTTTAAAACAAAAACCAATTAAAATGTTACCTGCACTCTTCAGCTTCTCTTCGAGAGATGAGCGCAAGGCAGATGGCAGGGGAAGGATTTTGCTATTGAACTGAAAAATATTCGGGCCAAAGCTGTCCAAAGCGACCAAAACGCCAACAGTAACAAAATCAACAGGAAATCTTCGCACGACATCCTGACGTTCCAAACTTTCAACAGGTGGCTGATTTTGACCACAAAGGGCACAAGAAAGATGCGCGCTATGCTGACTTTTCCCACTGCTTATTTCGTGTGAAAGCGTTTCCCACACACATGAGTAACACAGACCGTGGCCACAGTTTAACACCAGCGGGAAATGACCACTGTGTTCCTCCCGCTCCAAATAGGTGAAACGATGCTGACATTTGGGACAAGCCAGAGAATCCATTCCTCCTGGTAATGTGAAACATGCAACAAGAAGGATGTGTTTTAGTCCTGATTTTCAAACTACCGTAACAACGAACTACATAAAAACAAAACGTAATAACATGCTGCGTTTTGATGCAACATCTACAACAGAATTATCTTTGTTTACCGATTCCGGTGATTCTGAGTCGTTACCACTTACACGCACTTCGGATTACTTCCTCAATAAATCGCCATCAACAGCGAAGCAACCATCCACCTCGACTCGACATAGGCTCGGGAATTTAGACAAGAAAACCTTGTCTGCACAAAGAAGAATGCACCGTATAACCATATGAAATCACTTCGATCACGAAACGTACTATAACTACAGTAATTAACTAAGTACTATAATAGTATAGCTGCAAGCCTACAAAGTGAAAAAACAAAGTGAAATGCAAAGTGAAAAAACGAAATACAAGTACTGTAGAATGTACATAGGTATACGGCATACATGCCAGGTAGCAAAAAGCCTGCGTGCTCGAGAACCGTGTCAGCGCACAAGGAGGATTGCAGCCCAAGCTGGCTACACTGCTACAGGTTGCTGGGCTTTGGCCAAAAACTGCTGTTGTTATTTTATTTCACCTGTAGTACAACTTAATTTTATAATAATTGAAAACATCGACATTTCCTTATAACATCAAAATTTCATTAAACTTTTCTGCTCCTTCCATCGTTCCCATAATTAACCGATGCCGCGTTGCCGCGCTGTATCTCCAGTGACAATCTTTGGCGTAAAAATTCATGAGAACGGGCTTCGCCTGTGTGTTGCTCGAGTCGTTTACCCAGTGCTTTGATAATGGCCATAGCGGACGGTCCCCAAGGGCCCATGGTTTCGAAAGCTATCGGTGTGAAGATGTATCTGCCGCTTAGATACAAATAAAGCCGGAACTTCTTCTCTTCCGCTTCCAATGCCGCTGCACCTGCGTTTGCTGCCGTAGACCTGACGTGGGAAGGCGCAACCGTGTCCACACCAGTGACGTCCCATGCCAAGCACATCTATTGATCAGTTTAGTACTTACTTACTTCTTATAAGCGGCTGGTCTGCATCTTAGATACAATTATTTTGATTTTTTGCCGGATCGTGTCGCCGCGCGCATGTTTTCCTGGTCTTTTTACAGTTTCGCGTGTGGTTTTCTTTTGCTCTGACATGCTATGCGGAAGTCGCACCGCAACATCCGCACTTTTTGACCAAACCTACTCAATCGGTAGAGTGGGAATATGCTCTGGACTCCGTAAGTGGTACGCGAACCTACTTCCGTTAGGTACAAGCGGATTGCCGGCCGTGTCTAACGAAAGCTACCGAAACAGAAAACTCAGGTACCTTCCCAAATGGTTATTCACCAAATTCACCAAACCGAACGAACAAGCAAACAGAACAGAACAGAACGAAATGAACTTCCTTCTAACCTAGAGTCACACGACCTTAAGCTCAATGCATATATTTAGTTGAAGTTATAAACTTCAGACTGATTAGTTACTGTACTGTAAACGTTAAACTGCAGAATCATGGATGGAATTAGCGATCAAAATGCGTTAGATAAAGCGCTCTGCCTGTTTGCAGAGCGCTTTATCTCAACACTCATAGGCGCACGCAGCGCAGCTATGGAATAATGGCATCCATTTCTTGCTGCTGCGGAATGCGGATACAGACATCTTTACGTGAGAGTGGTCAGTGGAGTATGTAGTGTATTAAAATTTTAGAAAGTCCATGTTAGACACTGCGTATGTAAGTGGCACTAAGTGCGTATCACACATATGCAAATGAAAAGAGAACTTCATTTTAGTTTTTCAACAAAACTTACTTTATTTGCTACTATTATATCTTCGATTGAACTGCAAAATCGATAAATCATTTATACATACCTGAGCGTCCTGTAATATTTTAGTGCTCGCAGTACGAAGTGAGCACTGACTTGTGAGCAGTGCTTATTGAAGTTGCCTTATTCACTGCACATAATCTGCGAGAAAGCAGAAGCGGATGTGCAGTGTTTACTTACTGTTTAGTCGTAGGTAATATTGCTTTTTTAACCGCGGTGTGAATTTTGCAGGCTTTCTTAATTTATTGAAAATTGATTTGATGAAAGTAAAACTAATCAGAGCACAATCTCCGTCTCCAAATTCAGAAAATCTAAGTTTTTGTAGGAATGTAGAATATTGTGGTATATTAAAAGTATTGTCACCTGCAGGCCCGCCAGAAAGGGGAGGGGGCGCACCGGCGGGCACCCCCCTTTTGCGGATTTTTGACCGCCGGGGGGGGGGAGCGCATTTAAAGTACTGAAAGGGGGCGGGGACTCACCTGCAAAGGTTAATGGTCTGGCGTTGCTAAACAAATATTTAACAATTTCAATAAGTATTATTGGCATTTACCATGGTAATTATTATTTTCATTTTGGGTCGACCGGCTCTTGGGACCTCCAGTTTTCAAGCAAATTAAAAAGCGCTTATAGTCGCCCCTTTCATTACGTACGGAAGTGGTGGATCGTGAATTTGCATTGTAATAATATGTATGTACCAGACCTGGGCAGTTATGGAATTTGGACTCATAGTTAGAGTTAATAGTTAATCGCAGCTCGCGAGTTAAGTTACGAGTTGAGTTAGCGACAATAACTCGAGTTAACTCGCGTTAAAATAAAAAAAATCGCTTTTCAATAAAAAAATTCTGCACTTTATTAACCATTTTCAACTAATCTCTTATGCGTACTAGTATCACTATTACCAGATTTGAAACACATTTCAGAATTAAAATTTTTCGAGCAAGTGTTTTCAGAACTCGCATCAGTGCAATTAGCTCGTCTGGGACCCAGGGAAGCGCCGGCAACGCTGGACTTTTACACTATGGTGTATTAGTATGGTTCTCTGTACATGGCTGCCAAACATGGCGTTACACGGCTCGGACTGTTTTCCCAATGGACAAGTAGCAGAAACACACAGACAACAAATTCCCTTGTGGTTTTGCTGCAGAACATTGGCGTCCTCCTACCGTTGACCAAAGTTTGTTCTCTAAAAAACTCCCCGTCTGTTCTCTGCACGCTGCTAGAGCCTGGACGTGTTACTGCATTATGTTAATTAAAGCTCAAATGATGTAAAAGACTACAATCACAGTCAGAATGCACTGATTGCACTCGCACTCCACAATACTTACGTAGAAGAAGAGAAGCGTTTTGCTCGGACTGTTTCCCCTCTATTGCTGCTGTCACCCGCCTGGATAGTGATGCGTTACCGCAGTACATCTGATTAAATCTGGCGCACTAAAGAAGTGCCGTGTTTAGCTACAGCCTACAACGTAGAAACTCCAGCCAGGTAACGGCAGCAGTACAGGGAGACGGTTCGAGTGTAGTGGTTTTCCCCCCTTATATTCATCTAGCCAATGCCTTGGGCGGTCGTACTGTTCGTTGGCACGAACAGTTTTGAACATAGATGCTTTTATAATTTCGAAAATTTATGCGATACACGGTTAGAATAATATTCTTTCTGATGATATTTCTGAAACTCAGTTTCATTTTTAACATCAACTGAAATCTGCAGAGTTACGCTAAACTCGAGTTGCGCTATATTATTTTTGAGTTGCGCTAGAGTTAAGTTTTCGTCCTCGCGAGTTAAGCTTCAGAGTTAAGTTATAACTCGTTAACTCGAAAAAAACTCGCGTTAAGTTAAATAGTTAAAATTAACTGCCCAGGTCTGGTACTATGTACAGTTGGTGCACCCTTGCTTTGCGCGATGCAAAGTGGTGGTCTCATAACGGGAAACACAGTAAAATAAAAAAAAATTTATATAGATATTAGATAAATTTTACAGTTCATGTTGCGAATGCCTGTTGCAACATACTGTACTGTACTGTACTGTACTGACTGTACTATAATGACAATTTCTAAGCTGTCCTTAGTGGAGTGGGTTACACACCCGTACTACGATCGGAAGTGCTGGTGGTGTTAACGAATTACTTTAAGATCGATTTTGCAAGTAACTCTTAACGAAAGCCGGCAACGGAACACTTTGTCAACGCGCACGCACACATTTTAATCAGCAGAAAATCATGAGGGAAGAGCAAGATAAGGGCAAGAGCAAGAATAATTTTAGATCAGTTAGACATTTCGCAAACCAGTCTAGAAATCCATGATAAAAGTGAACATTCGTACGAGTACACATTCAGATGTTTCTGCTTCATCTAGCACCAATGAAATCCTCATCATCATTACTGTAACACTGCCGATCTTATTTGTACGGCTACATCCTGCATGGTAGCGATAAGATATCTCTATACATGTCTTATCAAGAGAGATCCGGTAAAGTCAGGAATGGAAATTAAGGCAGAAAAGTAACACAGATATATTGAGCAAATAACAACGAGAGTTACTGTAAAAACGTTACTGATCGTGGGAATGCGGATGGCGGGGTTGCTGCTCCCACGTGTTGCTGTGTCGCTTTCTTCGGTTTCCGGTCAGGCGATTCAACGGCGTGGCTGGTACTGGCGGCGCTGCTGTTCTCCATTCTGACGCCGGTGCTGCTTTCCGTTCTGGCGCGGCGGTTGATGAACATGCTGGCGCTGCGGCTGCTCCGGCTGCTGCTGTCCGTGTTGCTGCGGGTATGGCTGGTATTGTCCCTGCTGCTGGTTACCTTGGCGCGGCTGTCCGAGATGCTCTTCAGCCTTGCGAATTTGAGCATTTAGCTGCGCAATGGTTAGTTTATCGTCCCGCACGGTGGACTGATGGCCCCGCTCTTCCGGTGCATATCCACGAATGCCGGTTTTTGCAATAATCTTGCCCAAATCAAGTTGTTAATACTCTCCAGCCCACATGTCTGACATTTCGACGAAGGGATACTGTATGTCTTTGTCATTATTGGTGCCCTTAATTGCTTTATACTCCTCGATTTCAACCATATAATTACTGATTTGCATACGCGTCTCTTTCGTGTAGGATTCATCCCAGGTAATTTTGCCTGGCCGAAACGGCATGTTAATCGGAAAATAGCGGAGCGGATTGAAATAGCGCGGATACTGCTCTACCATTTCAAAACCTTGACGGTGTGAGTTACTGATATAGCGATACACAAAACTAGAACGGTGTTCATATCGCCAGGTCCCGTCCTCGGCTGCACATTTTCTCCAGGTTCCGCTGGCAAAATAGTCGAAACGCCAGGATTGCTGGTAGAAGTAGCCAAGAAACGTAGCCAGTGGTTCTGGGAACGTCACGAATTTGTTACTGTTAGTTTGTTTACTCTGACCTTCCAAATACGAGAACATACTCTTCAGCTGCTCAATCTCGTACTCCGTTCCCAGTGCGTCGTAGTTATTCGGAAGGTTGCTGCGTTGATCCTAAAGGCGATCTGTCGCCGTGCTGATGTTGTTCATGTGGCGCTGCATGTCCTTAGTGGTGACGGCCCAGTTGCGGCTGATGAACGGGTTTAACGGCAAGTCGTTAACAGGTAGTGCTGTCTGACGGGAAGCTGCGGTAACATAACGTATGCGCCCAGCGCGTGGCTGTCTCTGCTGGCGCTGGTTGCGATCCTCGTTCCCCTTCTGAGGAGTATTGCTACACTGCTGTTCGGTGCGTTGCCCGGGTTCCTGAGTGGTACTGTCGGAAGCGGCCGGTGCTGGTGCAGTTGCTTGTGTGTGGCTGTTCTGGCATGTTACTGGATGGAATGGCTCGTTGTTAAGCTCAGTTGTCTCGTTTCTTAGGTTTCTTAAGTTTTCTTAGGTTATTGTTAGGTTATTCTTTGATTTATTAAAGTTTCTTAGGGTTCTTAGGTTATTCTTACATTTCTGAGATTATTGTTAGGTTATCCTTTGATTTATTAAAGTTTCTTAGGGTTCTTAGGTTATTCTTAGGTTTCATAGGTTTCGTAGATTATTGTTAGGTTATTCTTTGATTTTTTAAGGTTTCTTAGAATTCTTGGATTTCTTAGGTTTCTTAGGTTTCTTAGGTTTCTTAGGTTTCTTAGGTTATTTTCATTATATTTTTTATGTTTCTTCGGTTTCTTAGGTTTTTTCTTATTATCTTAGGTTTCTTAGGTTTTCTTAGGTTTCTTAGGTTTTCTTAGGTTTCTTAGGTTTCCTTAGGTTTTCTTAGGTTTCTTAGGTTTCTTAGGTTTTCTTAGGTTTTTCTTAGGTTTTCTTAGGTTTCTTAGGTTTCTTAGGTTTCTTAGGTTCTTAGGTTTCTCAGGTTATTTTTCTTTTTCTTATATATTTTATGTTTCTTAGGTTACTTTTTAGGTTTTCTTAGTTTTTCTTAGGTTATTCTTAGGTTTCTTATGGGTCTTAGGTTTCTCAGGTCATTTCTCTTATATTTTTAATGTTTTTCTGGTTTCTTAGGTTTCTTTGGTTATTCTTAGGTTTTTTAGGTTTCGTAGATTATTGTTAGGTTATTCTTTGATTTCTTAGGTTTTCTTAGGTTGCTTACGCTTTGATTTTTTAGGTTCCTTAGGTTATCTTGGTAATCTTAGATTTATTAGGTAACTTATTTTTCATAGGTTTTCTTAGGTTTCTTAGGTTTCTTAGGTTTTCTTAGGTTTTCTTAGGTTTTTTAGGTTTCTTAGCTTCTTAGGTTTCTCAGGTTATTTTTCTTAAATTTTTTATGTTTCATAGGTTATTTCTTAGGTTTTCTTAGGTTTTCTTAGGTTTCTTAGGTTTCTTAGGTTTCTTAGGTTTCTTAGGTTTCTTAGGTTTCTTAGGTTTCTTAGGTTTCTTAGGTTTCTTCTTAAGTTTTCTTAGGTTATTGTTAGGTTATTCTTTGATTTATTAAAGTTTCTTAGGGTTCTTAGGTTATTCTTACATTTCTGAGATTATTGTTAGGTTATCCTTTGATTTATTAAAGTTTCTTAGGGTTCTTAGGTTATTCTTAGGTTTCATAGGTTTCGTAGATTATTGTTAGGTTATTCTTTGATTTTTTAAGGTTTCTTAGAATTCTTGGATTTCTTAGGTTTCTTAGGTTTCTTAGGTTTCTTAGGTTTCTTAGGTTATTTTCATTATATTTTTTATGTTTCTTCGGTTTCTTAGGTTTTTTCTTATTATCTTAGGTTTCTTAGGTTTTCTTAGGTTTCTTAGGTTTTCTTAGGTTTCTTAGGTTTCCTTAGGTTTTCTTAGGTTTCTTAGGTTTCTTAGGTTTTCTTAGGTTTTTCTTAGGTTTTCTTAGGTTTCTTAGGTTTCTTAGGTTTCTTAGGTTCTTAGGTTTCTCAGGTTATTTTTCTTATATATTTTATGTTTCTTAGGTTACTTTTTAGGTTTTCTTAGTTTTCTTAGGTTATTCTTAGGTTTCTTATGGGTCTTAGGTTTCTCAGGTCATTTCTCTTATATTTTAATGTTTTCTGGTTTCTTAGGTTTCTTTGGTTATTCTTAGGTTTTTTAGGTTTCGTAGATTATTGTTAGGTTATTCTTTGATTTCTTAGGTTTTCTTAGGTTGCTTACGCTTTGATTTTTTAGGTTCCTTAGGTTATCTTGGTAATCTTAGATTTATTAGGTAACTTATTTTTCATAGGTTTTCTTAGGTTTCTTAGGTTTCTTAGGTTTTCTTAGGTTTTCTTAGGTTTTTTAGGTTTCTTAGCTTCTTAGGTTTCTCAGGTTATTTTTCTTAAATTTTTTATGTTTCATAGGTTATTTCTTAGGTTTTCTTAGGTTTTCTTAGGTTTTCTTAGGTTTCTTAGGTTTCTTAGATTTCTTAGGTTTCTTAGGTTCTTAGGTTTCTCAGGTTATTTTTCTTATATTTTTTGTTTCTTAGGTTACTTTTTAGGTTTTCTTAGTTTTTCTTAGGTTATTCTTAGGTTTCTTATGTGTCTTAGGTTTCTCAGGTCATTTCTCTTATATTTTTAATGTTTTTCTGGTTTCTTAGGTTTCTTTGGTTATTCTTAGGTTTTTTAGGTTTCGTAGATTATTGTTAGGTTATTCTTTGATTTCTTAGGTTTTCTTAGGTTGCTTACGCTTTGTTTTTTTAGGTTCCTTAGGTTATCTTGGTAATCTTAGATTTATTAGGTAACTTATTTTTCATAGGTTTTCTTAGGTTTCTTCTTATTATCTTAGGTTATTCTCAGCTTTTTTAAATTATTGTTAGGTTATTCTTCGATTTTTTAAGGTTTCTTAGAATTCTTGGATTTCTTAGGTTTCTCAGGTTATTTTCCTTATATTTTTTATGTTTCTTCGGTTTCTTAGGTTTCTTTAGGTTTCTTCGGTTTCTTAGGTTTCTTTAGGTTTCTTAGGTTTCTTAGGTATCTTAGGTTTCTTAGGTTTTTCTTAGGTTTTCTTAGGTTTCTTAGGTTTCTTAGGTTTTCTTAGGTTTCTTAGGTTTCTTAGGTTTTCTTAGGTTTCTTAGGTTCTTAGGTTTCTCAGGTTATTTTCCTTATATTTTTTATGTTTCTTCGGTTTCTTAGGTTTCTTAGGTTATTCTTAGGTTTTTTAGGTTTCGTAGATTATTGTTAGGTTATTCTTTGATTTCTTAGGTTTTCTTAGGTTGCTTACGCTTTGTTTTTTTAGGTTCCTTAGGTTATCTTGGTAATCCTAGATTTATTAGGTAACTTATTTTTCATAGGTTCTCTTAGGTTTTTTCTTATTATCTTAGGTTATTCTCAGCTTTTGTAGATTATTGATAGGTTATTCTTCGATTTTTTAAGGTTTCTTAGAATTCTTGGATTTCTTAGGTTTCTCAGGTTATTTTCCTTATATTTTTTATGTTTCTTCGGTTTCTTAGGTTTCTTTAGGTTTCTTCGGTTTCTTAGGTTTCTTTAGGTTTCTTAGGTTTCTTAGGTATCTTAGGTTTCTTAGGTTTTTCTTAGGTTTTCTTAGGTTTCTTAGGTTTCTTAGGTTTTCTTAGGTTTCTTAGGTTTCTTAGGTTTTCTTAGGTTTCTTAGGTTCTTAGGTTTCTCAGGTTATTTTCCTTATATTTTTTATGTTTCTTCGGTTTCTTAGGTTTCTTAGGTTATTCTTAGGTTTTTTAGGTTTCGTAGATTATTGTTAGGTTATTCTTTGATTTCTTAGGTTTTCTTAGGTTGCTTACGCTTTGTTTTTTTAGGTTCCTTAGGTTATCTTGGTAATCCTAGATTTATTAGGTAACTTATTTTTCATAGGTTCTCTTAGGTTTCTTAGGTTTTTTCTTATTATCTTAGGTTATTCTCAGCTTTTGTAGATTATTGTTAGGTTATTCTTTGATTTTTTAAGGTTTCTTAGAATTCTTGGATTTCTTAGGTTTCTCAGGTTATTTTCCTTATATTTTTTATGTTTCTTCGGTTTCTTAGGTTTCTTAGGTTTCTTAGGTATCTTAGGTTTCTTAGGTTTTTCTTAGGTTTTCTTAGGTTTCTTAGGTTTCTTAGGTTTCTTAGGTTTCTTAGGTTTCTTAGGTTTCTTAGGTTTCTTAGGTTTCTTAGGTTTCTTAGGTATCTTAGGTTCTTAGGTTTCTCAGGTTATTTTTCTTATATTTTTTGTTTCTTAGGTTACTTTTTAGGTTTTCTTAGGTTTTCTTAGGTTTCTTAGGTTTCTTAGGTTTCTTAGGTTCTTAGGTTTCTCAGGTTATTTTTCTTATATTTTTTATGTTTCTTCGGTTTCTTAGGTTTCTTAGGTTTCTTAGGTATCTTAGGTTTCTTAGGTTTTTCTTAGGTTTTCTTAGGTTTCTTAGGTTTCTTAGGTTTCTTAGGTTTCTTAGGTTTCTTAGGTTTCTTATTTTTCTTAGGTTTCTTAGATTTCTTAGGTTTCTTAGGTTCTTAGGTTTCTCAGGTTATTTTTCTTATATTTTTTGTTTCTTAGGTTACTTTTTAGGTTTTCTTAGGTTTTCTTAGGTTTCTTAGGTTTCTTAGGTTTCTTAGGTTCTTAGGTTTCTCAGGTTATTTTTCTTATATTTTTTATGTTTCTTAGGTTACTTTTTAGGTTTTCTTAGTTTTTCTTAGGTTATTCTTAGGTTTCTTAGGGGTCTTAGGTTTCTCAGGTCATTTCTCTTATATTTTTAATGTTTTTCTGGTTTCTTAGGTTTTTTAGGTTATTCTTAGGTTTTTTAGGTTTCGTAGATTATTGTTAGGTTATTCTTTGATTTCTTAGGTTTTCTTAGGTTGCTTACGCTTTGTTTTTTAGGTTCCTTAGGTTATCTTGGTAATCTTAGATTTATTAGGTAACTTATTTTTCATAGGTTTCTTAGGTTTCTTCTTATTATCTTAGGTTATTCTCAGCTTTTTTTAAATTATTGTTAGGTTATTCTTCGATTTTTTAGGTTTCTTAGAATTCTTGGATTTCTTAGGTTTCTCAGGTTATTTTCCTTATATTTTTTTATGTTTCTTCGGTTTCTTAGGTTTCTTTAGGTTTCTTCGGTTTCTTAAGTTTCTTTAGGTTTCTTAGGTTTCTTAGGTTTCTTAGGTTATTCTTAGGTTTTTTAGGTTTCGTAGATTATTGTTAGGTTATTCTTTGATTTCTTAGGTTTTCTTAGGTTGCTTACGCTTTGTTTTTTTAGGTTCCTTAGGTTATCTTGGTAATCTTAGATTTATTAGGTAACTTATTTTTCATAGGTTTTCTTAGGTTTCTTAGGTTTCTTAGGTTTTCTTAGGTTTTCTTAGGTTTTTTAGGTTTCTTAGCTTCTTAGGTTTCTCAGGTTATTTTTCTTAAATTTTTTATGTTTCATAGGTTATTTCTTAGGTTTTCTTAGTTTTTCTTAGGTTATCTTAGGTTTCTTAGGTTTCTTAGATTTCTTAGGTTTCTTAGGTTCTTAGGTTTTTCAGGTTATTTTTCTTATATTTTTTGTTTCTTAGGTTACTTTTTAGGTTTTCTTAGTTTTTCTTAGGTTATTCTTAGGTTTCTTATGTGTCTTAGGTTTCTCAGGTCATTTCTCTTATATTTTTAATGTTTTTCTGGTTTCTTAGGTTTCTTTGGTTATTCTTAGGTTTTTTAGGTTTCGTAGATTATTGTTAGGTTATTCTTTGATTTCTTAGGTTTTCTTAGGTTGCTTACGCTTTGTTTTTTAGGTTCCTTAGGTTATCTTGGTAATCTTAGATTTATTAGGTAACTTATTTTTCATAGGTTTTCTTAGGTTTCTTCTTATTATCTTAGGTTATTCTCAGCTTTTTTAAATTATTGTTAGGTTATTCTTCGATTTTTTAAGGTTTCTTAGAATTCTTGGATTTCTTAGGTTTCTCAGGTTATTTTCCTTATATTTTTTATGTTTCTTCGGTTTCTTAGGATTCTTTAGGTTTCTTCGGTTTCTTAGGTTTCTTTAGGTTTCTTAGGTTTCTTAGGTATCTTAGGTTTCTTAGGTTTTTCTTAGGTTTTCTTAGGTTTCTTAGGTTTCTTAGGTTTTCTTAGGTTTCTTAGGTTTTCTTAGGTTTCTTAGGTTCTTAGGTTTCTCAGGTTATTTTCCTTATATTTTTTATGTTTCTTCGGTTTCTTCGGTTTCTTAGGTTTTTTCTTATTATCTTAGGTTTCTTAGGTTTTCTTAGGTTTCTTAGGTTTCTTAGGTTTCTTAGGTTTCTTAGGTTTCTTAGGTATCTTAGTAATATTTTTTGGTTTCTTAGGTTTCTTAGGTTTTCTTAGGTTTTCTTAGGTTTCTTAGGTTTCTTAGATTTCTTAGGTTTTCTTAGGTTTCTTAGGTTTCTTAGGTTTCTTAGGTTTCTTAGGTTTCTTATGGGTCTTAGGTTTCTCAGGTCATTTCTCTTATATTTTTAATGTTTTTCTGGTTTCTTAGGTTTCTTTGGTTATTCTTAGGTTTTTTAGGTTTCGTAGATTATTGTTAGGTTATTCTTTGATTTCTTAGGTTTTCTTAGGTTGCTTACGCTTTGTTTTTTTAGGTTCCTTAGGTTATCTTGGTAATCTTAGATTTATTAGGTAACTTATTTTTCATAGGTTTTCTTAGGTTTCTTAGGTTTCTTAGGTTTTCTTAGGTTTTTCTTAGGTTTTTTAGGTTTCTTAGCTTCTTAGGTTTCTCAGGTTATTTTTCTTAAATTTTTTATGTTTCATAGGTTATTTCTTAGGTTTCTTAGGTTTCTTAGGTTTCTTAGGTTTCTTAGGTTTCTTAGGTTCTTAGGTTTCTCAGGTTATTTTTCTTATATTTTTTGTTTCTTAGGTTACTTTTTAGGTTTTCTTAGTTTTTCTTAGGTTATTCTTAGGTTTCTTATGTGTCTTAGGTTTCTCAGGTCATTTCTCTTATATTTTTAATGTTTTTCTGGTTTCTTAGGTTTCTTAGGTTTTCTTAGGTTTTTCTTAGGTTTTTTAGGTTTCTTAGCTTCTTAGGTTTCTCAGGTTATTTTTCTTAAATTTTTTATGTTTCATAGGTTATTTCTTAGGTTTCTTAGGTTTCTTAGGTTTCTTAGGTTTCTTAGGTTTCTTAGGTTCTTAGGTTTCTCAGGTTATTTTTCTTATATTTTTTGTTTCTTAGGTTACTTTTTAGGTTTTCTTAGTTTTTCTTAGGTTTTCTTAGGTTTCTTAGGTTTCTTAGATTTCTTAGGTTTCTTAGGTTCTTAGGTTTCTCAGGTTATTTTTCTTATATTTTTTGTTTCTTAGGTTTCTTAGGTTTCTTAGTTTTCTTAGGTTATTCTTAGGTTTCTTAGGTCTTAGGTTTCTCAGGTCATTTCTCTTATATTTTTTAATGTTTTTCTGGTTTCTTAGGTTTCTTTGGTTATTCTTAGGTTTTTTAGGTTTCGTAGATTATTGTTAGGTTATTCTTTGATTTCTTAGGTTTCTTAGGTTGCTTACGCTTTGTTTTTTAGGTTCCTTAGGTTATCTTGGTAATCTTAGATTTATTAGGTTTCTTATTTTCATAGGTTTCTTAGGTTTCTTCTTATTATCTTAGGTTATTCTCAGCTTTTTTAAATTATTGTTAGGTTATTCTTCGATTTTTTAGGTTTCTTAGAATTCTTGGATTTCTTAGGTTTCTCAGGTTATTTCCTTATATTTTTATGTTTCTTCGGTTTCTTAGGTTTCTTTAGGTTTCTTCGGTTCTTAGGTTCTTTAGGCTCTTAGGTTTCTTAGGTATCTTAGGTTTCTTAGGTTTTTCTTAGGTTTCAGGTTTCTTAGGTTTCTTAGGTTTCTTAGGTTTCTTAGGTTTCTTAGGTTTTCTTAGGTTTCTTAGGTTCTTAGGTTTCTCAGGTTATTTTCCTTATATTTTTTATGTTTCTTCGGTTTCTTAGGTTTCTTAGGTTATTCTTAGGTTTTTAGGTTTCGTAGGATTGTTAGGTTATTCTTTGATTTCTTAGGTTTTCTTAGGTTGCTTACGCTTTGTTTTTTTTAGGTTCCTTAGGTTATCTTGGTAATCCTAGATTTATTAGGTAACTTATTTTTCATAGGTTCTCTTAGGTTTCTTAGGTTTTTTCTTATTATCTTAGGTTATTCTCAGCTTTTGTAGATTATTGTTAGGTTATTCTTTGATTTTTTAAGGTTTCTTAGAATTCTTGGATTTCTTAGGTTTCTCAGGTTATTTTCCTTATATTTTTTATGTTTCTTCGGTTTCTTAGGTTTCTTTAGGTTTCTTCGGTTTCTTAAGTTTCTTTAGGTTTCTTAGGTTTCTTAGGTTTCTTAGGTTATTCTTAGGTTTTTTAGGTTTCGTAGATTATTGTTAGGTTATTCTTTGATTTCTTAGGTTTTCTTAGGTTGCTTACGCTTTGTTTTTTTAGGTTCCTTAGGTTATCTTGGTAATCTTAGATTTATTAGGTAACTTATTTTTCATAGGTTTCTTAGGTTTCTTAGGTTCTTAGGTTTCTTAGGTTTCTTAGGTTTTTTAGGTTTCTTAGCCTTAGGTTCTCAGGTTATTTTTCTTAAATTTTTTTATGTTTCATAGGTTATTCTTAGGTTTCTTAGGTTTTCTTAGGTTATCTTAGGTTTCTTAGGTTTCTTAGATTTCTTAGGTTTCTTAGGTTCTTAGGTTTTCAGGTTATTTTTCTTATATTTTTGTTTCTTAGGTTACTTTAGGTTTCTTAGTTTTCCTTAGGTTATTCTTAGGTTTCTTATGTGTCTTAGGTTTCTCAGGTCATTTCTCTTATATTTTTAATGTTTTTCTGGTTTCTTAGGTTTCTTTGGTTATTCTTAGGTTTTTTAGGTTTCGTAGATTATTGTTAGGTTATTCTTTGATTTCTTAGGTTTTCTTAGGTTTCTTAGGTTTCTTAGGTTTCTTAGGTTCTTAGGTTTCTCAGGTTATTTTTCTTATATTTTTTATGTTTCTTAGGTTACTTTTTAGGTTTTCTTAGTTTTTCTTAGGTTATTCTTAGGTTTCTTAGGGGTCTTAGGTTTCTTAGGTCATTTCTCTTATATTTTTAATGTTTTTCTGGTTTCTTAGGTTTTTTAGGTTATTCTTAGGTTTTTTAGGTTTCGTAGATTATTGTTAGGTTATTCTTTGATTTCTTAGGTTTTCTTAGGTTGCTTACGCTTTGTTTTTAGGTTCCTTAGGTTATCTTGGTAATCTTAGATTTATTAGGTAACTTATTTTCATAGGTTTCTTAGGTTTCTTCTTATTATCTTAGGTTATTCTCAGCTTTTTTAAATTATTGTTAGGTTATTCTTCGATTTTTTAAGGTTTCTTAGAATTCTTGGATTTTTTAGGTTTCTCAGGTTATTTTCCTTATATTTTTTATGTTTCTTCGGTTTCTTAGGTTTCTTTAGGTTTCTTCGGTTTCTTAAGTTTCTTTAGGTTTCTTAGGTTTCTTAGGTTTCTTAGGTTATTCTTAGGTTTTTTAGGTTTCGTAGATTATTGTTAGGTTATTCTTTGATTTCTTAGGTTTTCTTAGGTTGCTTACGCTTTGTTTTTTTAGGTTCCTTAGGTTATCTTGGTAATCTTAGATTTATTAGGTAACTTATTTTTCATAGGTTTTCTTAGGTTTCTTAGGTTTCTTAGGTTTTCTTAGGTTTCTTAGGTTTTTTAGGTTTCTTAGCTTCTTAGGTTTCTCAGGTTATTTTTCTTAAATTTTTTATGTTTCATAGGTTATTTCTTAGGTTTTCTTAGTTTTTCTTAGGTTATCTTAGGTTTCTTAGGTTTCTTAGATTTCTTAGGTTTCTTAGGTTCTTAGGTTTTTCAGGTTATTTTTCTTATATTTTATGTTTCTTAGGTTACTTTTTAGGTTTTCTTAGTTTTTCTTAGGTTATTCTTAGGTTTCTTATGTGTCTTAGGTTTCTCAGGTCATTTCTCTTATATTTTTAATGTTTTTCTGGTTTCTTAGGTTTCTTTGGTTATTCTTAGGTTTTTTAGGTTTCGTAGATTATTGTTAGGTTATTCTTTGATTTCTTAGGTTTTCTTAGGTTGCTTACGCTTTGTTTTTTTAGGTTCCTTAGGTTATCTTGGTAATCTTAGATTTATTAGGTAACTTATTTTCATAGGTTTCTTAGGTTTCTTCTTATTATCTTAGGTTATTCTCAGCTTTTAAACTATTGTTAGGTTATTCTTCGATTTTTAAGGTTTCTTAGAATTCTTGGATTTCTTAGGTTTCTCAGGTTATTTTCCTTATATTTTTTATGTTTCTTCGGTTTCTTAGGATTCTTTAGGTTTCTTCGGTTTCTTAGGTTTCTTTAGGTTTCTTAGGTTTCTTAGGTATCTTAGGTTTCTTAGGTTTTCTTAGGTTTCTTAGGTTTCTTAGGTTTTCTTAGGTTTCTTAGGTTTCTTAGGTTTTCTTAGGTTTCTTAGGTTTCTTAGGTTTCTTAGGTTTCTTAGGTTTCTTAGGTTTCTTAGGTCATTTCTCTTATATTTTTAATGTTTTTCTGGTTTCTTAGGTTTTTTAGGTTATTCTTAGGTTTTTTAGGTTTCGTAGATTATTGTTAGGTTATTCTTTGATTTCTTAGGTTTTCTTAGGTTGCTTACGCTTTGTTTTTAGGTTCTTAGGTTATCTTGGTAATCTTAGATTTATTAGGTAACTTATTTTCATAGGTTTTCTTAGGTTTCTTCTTATTATCTTAGGTTATTCTCAGCTTTTTTAAATTATTGTTAGGTTATTCTTCGATTTTTTAAGGTTTCTTAGAATTCTTGGATTTCTTAGGTTTCTCAGGTTATTTTCTTAGGTTTCTTAGGTTTCTTAGGTTTCTTAGGTTTCTTAGGTTTCTTAGGTTTCTTAGGTTTCTTAGGTTTCTTAGGTTTCTTAGGTTTTCTTAGGTTTTCTTAGGTTTCTTAGGTTTCTTAGGTTTCTTAGGTTTTCTTAGGTTTCTTAGGTTTCTTAGGTTTTCTTAGGTTTCTTAGGTTCTTAGGTTTCTCAGGTTATTTTCCTTATATTTTTTATGTTTCTTCGGTTTCTTCGGTTTCTTAGGTTTTTTCTTATTATCTTAGGTTTCTTAGGTTTTCTTAGGTTTCTTAGGTTTCTTAGGTTTCTTAGGTTTCTTAGGTTTCTTAGGTATCTTAGTAATATTTTTTGGTTTCTTAGGTTTCTTAGGTTTTCTTAGGTTTTCTTAGGTTTCTTAGGTTTCTTAGATTTCTTAGGTTTTCTTAGGTTTCTTAGGTTTCTTAGGTTTCTTATGGGTCTTAGGTTTCTCAGGTCATTTCTCTTATATTTTTAATGTTTTTCTGGTTTCTTAGGTTTCTTTGGTTATTCTTAGGTTTTTTAGGTTTCGTAGATTATTGTTAGGTTATTCTTTGATTTCTTAGGTTTTCTTAGGTTGCTTACGCTTTGTTTTTTTAGGTTCCTTAGGTTATCTTGGTAATCTTAGATTTATTAGGTAACTTATTTTTCATAGGTTTTCTTAGGTTTCTTAGGTTTCTTAGGTTTTCTTAGGTTTTTCTTAGGTTTTTTAGGTTTCTTAGCTTCTTAGGTTTCTCAGGTTATTTTTCTTAAATTTTTTATGTTTCATAGGTTATTTCTTAGGTTTTCTTAGTTTTCTTAGGTTTTCTTAGGTTTCTTAGGTTTCTTAGATTTCTTAGGTTTCTTAGGTTCTTAGGTTTCTCAGGTTATTTTTTCTTATATTTTTGTTCTTAGGTTACTTTTTAGGTTTTCTTAGTTTTCTTAGGTTATTCTTAGGTTTCTTATGTGTCTTAGGTTTCTCAGGTCATTTCTCTTATATTTTTAATGTTTTTCTGGTTTCTTAGGTTTCTTTGGTTATTCTTAGGTTTTTTAGGTTTCGTAGATTATTGTTAGGTTATTCTTTGATTTCTTAGGTTTTCTTAGGTTGCTTACGCTTTGTTTTTTAGGTTCCTTAGGTTATCTTGGTAATCTTAGATTTATTAGGTAACTTATTTTTCATAGGTTTTCTTAGGTTTCTTCTTATTATCTTAGGTTATTCTCAGCTTTTTTAAATTATTGTTAGGTTATTCTTCGATTTTTTAAGGTTTCTTAGAATTCTTGGATTTCTTAGGTTTCTCAGGTTATTTTCCTTATATTTTTTATGTTTCTTCGGTTTCTTAGGTTTCTTTAGGTTTCTTCGGTTTCTTAGGTTTCTTTAGGTTTCTTAGGTTTCTTAGGTATCTTAGGTTTCTTAGGTTTTTCTTAGGTTTCTTAGGTTTCTTAGGTTTCTTAGGTTTCTTAGGTTTCTTAGGTTTCTTAGGTTTTCTTAGGTTTCTTAGGTTCTTAGGTTTCTCAGGTTATTTTCCTTATATTTTTTATGTTTCTTCGGTTTCTTAGGTTTCTTAGGTTTCTTAGGTTTCTTAGGTTTCTTAGGTTTCTTAGGTTTCTTAGGTTTCTTAGGTTTCTTAGGTTTCTTAGGTTTCTTAGGTTTCTTAGGTTTCTTAGGTTTCTTAGGTTTCTTAGGTTTCTTAGGTTTCTTAGGTTTCTTAGGTTTCTTAGGTTTCTTAGGTTTCTTAGGTTTCTTAGGTTATTCTTAGGTTTTTTAGGTTTCGTAGATTATTGTTAGGTTATTCTTTGATTTCTTAGGTTTTCTTAGGTTGCTTACGCTTTGTTTTTTTAGGTTCCTTAGGTTATCTTGGTAATCCTAGATTTATTAGGTAACTTATTTTTCATAGGTTCTCTTAGGTTTCTTAGGTTTTTTCTTATTATCTTAGGTTATTCTCAGCTTTTGTAGATTATTGTTAGGTTATTCTTTGATTTTTTAAGGTTTCTTAGAATTCTTGGATTTCTTAGGTTTCTCAGGTTTCTTAGGTTTCTTAGGTTTCTTAGGTTTCTTAGGTTTTTCTTAGGTTTCTTAGGTTTCTTAGGTTTCTTAGGTTTCTTAGGTTTCTTAGGTTCTTAGGTTTCTCAGGTTATTTTTCTTATATATTTTATGTTTCTTAGGTTACTTTTTAGGTTTTCTTAGTTTTTCTTAGGTTATTCTTAGGTTTCTTAGGGGTCTTAGGTTTCTCAGGTCATTTCTCTTATATTTTTAATGTTTTTCTGGTTTCTTAGGTTTTTTAGGTTATTCTTAGGTTTTTTAGGTTTCGTAGATTATTGTTAGGTTATTCTTTGATTTCTTAGGTTTTCTTAGGTTGCTTACGCTTTGTTTTTTAGGTTCCTTAGGTTATCTTGGTAATCTTAGATTTATTAGGTAACTTATTTTTCATAGGTTTTCTTAGGTTTCTTCTTATTATCTTAGGTTATTCTCAGCTTTTTTAAATTATTGTTAGGTTATTCTTCGATTTTTTAAGGTTTCTTAGAATTCTTGGATTTCTTAGGTTTCTCAGGTTATTTTCCTTATATTTTTTATGTTTCTTCGGTTTCTTAGGTTTCTTTAGGTTTCTTCGGTTTCTTAGGTTTCTTTAGGTTTCTTAGGTTTCTTAGGTATCTTAGGTTTCTTAGGTTTTTCTTAGGTTTTCTTAGGTTTCTTAGGTTTCTTAGGTTTTCTTAGGTTTCTTAGGTTTCTTAGGTTTTCTTAGGTTTCTTAGGTTCTTAGGTTTCTCAGGTTATTTTCCTTATATTTTTTATGTTTCTTCGGTTTCTTAGGTTTCTTAGGTTATTCTTAGGTTTTTTAGGTTTCGTAGATTATTGTTAGGTTATTCTTTGATTTCTTAGGTTTTCTTAGGTTGCTTACGCTTTGTTTTTTTAGGTTCCTTAGGTTATCTTGGTAATCCTAGATTTATTAGGTAACTTATTTTTCATAGGTTCTCTTAGGTTTCTTAGGTTTTTTCTTATTATCTTAGGTTATTCTCAGCTTTTGTAGATTATTGTTAGGTTATTCTTTGATTTTTTAAGGTTTCTTAGAATTCTTGGATTTCTTAGGTTTCTCAGGTTATTTTCCTTATATTTTTTATGTTTCTTCGGTTTCTTAGGTTTCTTTAGGTTTCTTAGGTTTTCTTAGGTTTTCTTAGGTTTCTTAGGTTTCTTAGGTATCTTAGGTTTCTTAGGTTTTTCTTAGGTTTTCTTAGGTTTCTTAGGTTTCTTAGGTTTCTTAGGTTTCTTAGGTTTCTTAGGTTTCTCAGGTTATTTTCCTTATATTTTTTATGTATTTTCGGTTTCTTAGGTTTCTTTAGGTTTCTTAGGTTTTCTTATGTTTCTTAGGTTATTGTTCTTATTTTTTTATGTTTCTTCGGTTTCTTAGGTTTCTTACGCCGTTCTTTTAAGGTTCCTTAGGTTTTTCAGGTTTTTCTTAGGTTTTCTTAGGTTTCTTAGGTTTCTTAGGTTTCTTAGGTTTCTTAGGTTTTCTTAGGTTTCTTAGGTTCTTAGGTTTCTCAGGTTATTTTCCTTATATTTTTTATGTTTCTTCGGTTTCTTAGGTTTCTTAGGTTATTCTTAGGTTTTTTAGGTTTCGTAGATTATTGTTAGGTTATTCTTTGATTTCTTAGGTTTTCTTAGGTTGCTTACGCTTTGTTTTTTAGGTTCCTTAGGTTATCTTGGTAATCTTAGATTTATTAGGTAACTTATTTTTCATAGGTTTTCTTAGGTTTCTTCTTATTATCTTAGGTTATTCTCAGCTTTTTTAAATTATTGTTAGGTTATTCTTCGATTTTTTAAGGTTTCTTAGAATTCTTGGATTTCTTAGGTTTCTCAGGTTATTTTCCTTATATTTTTTATGTTTCTTCGGTTTCTTAGGTTTCTTTAGGTTTCTTCGGTTTCTTAAGTTTCTTTAGGTTTCTTAGGTTTCTTAGGTTTCTTAGGTTATTCTTAGGTTTTTTAGGTTTCGTAGATTATTGTTAGGTTATTCTTTGATTTCTTAGGTTTTCTTAGGTTGCTTACGCTTTGTTTTTTTAGGTTCCTTAGGTTATCTTGGTAATCCTAGATTTATTAGGTAACTTATTTTTCATAGGTTCTCTTAGGTTTCTTAGGTTTTTTCTTATTATCTTAGGTTATTCTCAGCTTTTGTAGATTATTGTTAGGTTATTCTTTGATTTTTTAAGGTTTCTTAGAATTCTTGGATTTCTTAGGTTTCTCAGGTTATTTTCCTTATATTTTTTATGTTTCTTCGGTTTCTTAGGTTTCTTTAGGTTTCTTAGGTTTTCTTAGGTTTTCTTAGGTTTCTTAGGTTTCTTAGGTATCTTAGGTTTCTTAGGTTTTTCTTAGGTTTTCTTAGGTTTTTTAGGTTTCTTAGGTTTCTTAGGTTTCTTAGGTTTCTTAGGTTTCTTAGGTTTCTCAGGTTATTTTCCTTATATTTTTTACGTTTTTTCGGTTTCTTAGGTTTCTTTAGGTTTCTTTGGTTTTCTTATGTTTCTTAGGTTATTGTTCTTATTTTTTTATGTTTCTTCGGTTTCTTAGGTTTCTTAGGTTTCTTACGCCGTTTTTTTAAGGTTCCTTAGGTTATCTTGGGTATTCTTAGATCTATTAGGTAACTTATTTTTCATTTGTTTTCTTATGTTGTTCTTATGTTATTTTACGTTTGAAGTTTATTTGTTGGCTTAGGTGACTTAGATTATTTTAGGTTAAGGTTTTTCTTTAAGAAGTCAAACGATCCGAACGTATCTAGGAACTGATAAAATCCAAAAAAGCTGAAGACACCTAGGAACCTAGGGTAGGGAAATAACCAAAGAATCTAGGGGTAGGAAACGTATAAATCGTATGAAAAATGCAATGTAGAAGCGGCAACTAACGGTGGCCGAAATGAGTGCTGGCATTTAACAGAAGTGAGCATCGGCATAGCTTTCGAATAGAACGTTGGCCGAATTGAACGCATATGGCCGTTATGGGGAAGTTCGAATTTCAAAAATCGGCCTCAATCATCTTGTTCAGAATTGTACGCTGAGTTCAATGGTGTATTCAGAAAAATTATCGGATGAAAACTGTAGGAGGAGTAGTGTTTTGAAAACTGGATAGGGGTCTAACGACGGCCCTTGTGTAACTTGATGCCTGTGCTCACCCCCCTAAAATGTGTGAATCAGAATCGTGTAACATTTTGGTTACAGACTTTCCATAGACTTGACGAAAACAAGCCGTAAACTAAATAGTGTACAAAGACTAGTCTTTGTAATTATTCTAGTTTAACCGACTGCCAACTGGTGTCAGTCCGCTCCGGAAAACTGCTCCTCGTAGGCCTTATGCTATAACGAACCCCACCCGCAGCCAGTGAGCAGCTCCTTAGCCAACAAATCCCAATTGCCGAAAGAACAACGAAATTTCCTCCAATTCAAATCCAAATTGCAAAGCCATATCATTAGTTACCCTACATGCCATTTAGCCTTTTTAAATCCCAGTGTCAGTTTTCTTTTTCCTTTCATGAAAGATCATTTTTACGTTTTGTTTCTGCTGATAACGTTTTCGCTGAATTTCACTACTCCTGTTCGTGTTGTTACCGACTGGTTGTCGTCGCACTTTTCTTGTAAATGAGGAGTTATTGATAACTTTTATTGGGTCACAAAATTCACTCCACTGCTTTTGAAATTGAACATTACTGTACATAATAACAAAAATAAAATAGAATTTTATTGATTACGATAAAAGCAAATGTAAATTTGTCACAAATCAGGTTTACAAAAGCAAACAGTGGCAAAATAGAGAAATTCGAAGCTATTAATTTTTTCGTAGCCTCTCTCAGTTTACAGAAAGATTTCACAGTAACTTCAAATACGATCACATTAAGCATCAATCGACAAAGGCGGCCTAATCACAGAGAAAATTTAGTCTAAATTTACCCCTATCGATGCTGTTCCCAAGATTGATGCCGCTTTTCCTCGTTGGATTTCGATGCTTACTCGCTGGCGAAGATATTCCGTGGCTTGTTTTTCGCCGGATTCCTGTCGTATCATCTGGCCGAATTCCGTTATCGTGCGGGCAGCATCCGGTCCGCGCGGTCCGAGCGTCTCAAAGCCAAGAGCACGAAACACGTAGTGCTGACCGATATCACGATATTTCTCGATCTTGTACTGCTCGGCCGGTGCTGCTGCTGCTCCCGCTCTTGCGAATGTCTTTATGATGTGCAAAACAGCCATTGTGTTGACGCAAGTAGCGTCCCAGGCCAGCATCCGCCCTCTCTTCTATGGTGTCAAGGTAAACGCCATCCGGGCGCTTGCTGTCTGTTGGGAAGATACCTTGTGGTTCTAATTCGCTTTCGAAGCCGGCTGATGCGAGGCTGCGCTTCACAATGGCGTTCAGGCACTTGTGCGTAGAGATTCGGCCGCGGCTGTTCTTGCAGCCCAAGCCATGGTAGCCATGGGCATCCGCCCACTCGCCGCAAACACAGCGGTGTGGGGTAATTACCGGTGCTCGAAGGCGTAAACCGACGGCGATTCGTACAGCAGAGTCCGTAAGGAAGTTGCCAAGAGAGGCAGCCGGAAGAGCTCCCAGCCATGCTCCACTATCATTCGTGCTCACACCTCGCAACCGAGCCTGTTCGGAGATATCAGTACCGGCTGACGTTCGTAACCGTTCGGCGGTGTTATGAATTAAGGGATCGTCCCATACTTTCTGTACTGGTCGCGCATCTAAGGGTGGGAGGTCATGTTCGGTTATTTGTTGCCATTCTGCAGCAGCATCACGACAGTAGATGTCCGGTAGGAACTCGATAATTCCCGATACTAGTGTAGCAACCGAGTAAACCGAGTAGCCTCTCTTGACAGGTGGCACTACAGATTGTACAACAGAGTGTACTACTTACAAGCTTTACATCAGGTTGTACTCAGGCCCGCGTTGGAGGGGGGGCGGTGGGGGCGGCCGCCCCCACCAGTCTCGGTTTGGCGCCGCCGGGGGGGCGCACTTTTAAACTTGGCGCAGCCGAGCCGCCAGGGGGGCGCTTTAAATTTTTAATAATTTTTGATTTTTTCGAATTTTTTAAAAATAATAATTGCGTTTTTTTCAAGTTTTTAGGTTTCTTTTAAACTTATTATCATTCTTTCGTATTTTGTACACTTTTTTAAAGCTTTTTTCTAATTTTTTGAAATTTTTTTATTAAAATTTTTTTTTAAAAATAGTCCGCCCCCGGGCGGATTTCCAAAATTTGGGCCGCCCCCCCGGCGATTTTTGGGCTCCACGCCGCCCCCCGGCGGCCTTCCGCCCCCCCCCCCTACCCAAAAAATGCCAGCGCGGGCCTGGAACTTGTACTGTAGGGTGTACATCAAGGTGTACTACAAAGTGATTTAATACCAGATGCCTCTTAAGTACAGTAATCAGCATTTTACTGGCGAAACGATACAGTCACACGTTTCCTATAAAAGTGAAAGATTTGTACTGAATAGTGAATACTACAGGGTGTACCTGGGCGTCCCATAGGATCGTCCCATACTACAGGATATGCTACATACACAACGTTCAATTAATAATAAATATGATATTTTTTAATGTAATTATTAAAAATATTAATAAAATTTGAAATAACAAATATTGTCATATTTATATTAAATAAAACGAGATAAAAATTTAATACCATGAGAAACCTCTATACAAAAACCTCGGCACTACGTTTTTAGAACATGGTTGAATGCTCCTGGTGTGACGGGCATTAATATTATATGCATATGTAAGATATTTTATTTACATGAAAAGCACAACAATCATCAGTTTATAACAACACGACTTTAGGTTAAATTAGCGAAAATATAATTAGCAAAAACCATAACGTCGGAATTATTTTATAAAAAAAGTACTGACGCTTTGATTAAAAAGTTCTTACTTTCGTTATACATACCGTTAGGTCTACGAGGAGCAATTTTCCCGTTAGCCGCGCGTGTCGCTAGGTGGTGCTAAAGCCGTGGCCTCCGTGCTTGCCTCGAATGCCATGAGGTTTGACTCATCTGAGCCCGCCTCCTTCAGGAGCTTTTGAAACCGTGACGTTTGGCGTTGTGTTTTCTTCCTTCTGGATGTTGTTTCTTCTGGGACTGTTTAGGTTGCATTAACATTTACTGGAGAAAATCAAAGGTGTTACTGTTAATGTTACATTTTTTCCGTGTCGAGAGTTGACCAATTTGATACTGGCAAAAAGCATACGTCTATCGGTTACCGTTTTCATATTTTAAAATATCGATTCTAGCCTTCTAGGTCTTCCAGACTCTTGCTTGATAGGACAGCCTCAATGGTTTCGACTGGATGTAATCCCTGATATCGCGAGCTGCATCGTCCAGAGCAGGAAATATGGCAGAAGAAGAGCAGCAGGACTTCTCCAAGCTCGATATTGACGATCTCATTAAGCATAAAGTGTGTGGAATCAGACAGCATGCTTAGTGTTTACCATTGGTGTTGTGCTGCTTATCAGCTTGTGAAATTGAAAATGAATATTACAGATTCAGCCATGAGTAATGTGTAACAGTAACACCATTAATTTTAATATATCTCCTATCTAGAACTGGAAAGCCAGAGTGACTGGATTCGACAAGCTGATCAAGGAACTGGGACAGCATGAACCAGAAGATGCCATCTTTAAACAAACAGCCCCGAATGTCAAAAACTTTGTGCAGGACTCAAATCCTTCTGCACATGAGAGGGGACTTGATGCAGCCCGTACTTTTATTGATCTGGCCCCTTCCAGTATGGTAGGAAAGTAAGTATTGGATATACGATTAAGACGGGTTGCAATGCTGGTTGCTTTTAGGTGCTAAAGTTGTAAATTCACACTTTTAGTTTTTTTCTTTCCATCAAAATGTGGATGTGCGCAATGGGTTGAAGTCTGGTCTTCTTTCGAACTGTCTGGTGTATGTGTATCGACTGTATCCGTAGGAGCTGCAGGCGTACTGTCAAATTTCCAGCAATGCTGAACGTCACTTAATGTAGTGCTCAGTGGTTAAAGTTAAAAATAATTCATTATTAAACCGTACCAGAAGCGATTCAGTGAATGCGATTTGATTCTGAAGTCTCCCGGTATCGTGAAATCTTCAGATCTTTAAATTTGCAAGAGCACACAATTCATAAAACGGCATATTACTAGAGTAGTAATGACGGTTGGTTAGTTAAGCAGCAGTGGCAGATCTGAGATCTCCATGTCTTCATTTCAGGATCTGTGCAGACGTTGTGGCCGGGATCGTGGCGAAATGTTTACCAGCGCGACCAAAAACGAAAGAAAAAGGCATCGAAATTATTTTCCTGTATTTCGAACTGGAGAAACAGGAGCCTACTTTGGTAAATGGATTACTGGATTATGGATATCGATTTGTAGAATATGCAATTGATTGACGGCTTATCTTTGCAGGAGGAGCTGATCAAAGGTTTGTCAAACAAGTCGCCCAAAGTGGTTTCCGGTTGTATGACTGTGATCCGGGACGCATTAAAGTAGGTCGGAAAATAAACGTTTTGTGCGTGGGATGCAACAATATTTGCAGTGCTGCCTAGTAGGTAAAACATATTTATTGTTGATTAAGGTTATATGGACCCAAGATCGTGACCTTGAAAACCATAATAAAAAACATACCACCGTTTTTGGAGGATCGTGACAAATCTGTTCGAGAGGAGACGCGCGTTTTGTTGGTAGAAATATATCGTTGGATCGGTGAGGCTTTAAAGCCGCAGTTGCAAGGCGTCAGCCCACAACAGGTACTTGAACCGTTACAGATTTGCCATATGATATGCACATCACACATGTGACATGTCTAACAATATTCGTCCTGTCCAGATGAACGAACTGGATGCAGAGTTCGGAAAGAACAAAGGTGTGAAAGCGGTGCCGGAGAAACTGGTCCGCTCCGAACAGGCAAAGAAGGCAGCGGCTCCTGCGGAGACTGATGCTAGTTCAGCGCCCACTGGTAAGGCTTCTTCGTCGAGTTCGAGGGAAACTTGGTTAAGGCGATCTGCTTACAGTATATGTGCCGCCTTTTTTGCTCTATTACGTTTTATCTACTGCATTTTCGTTCTGGACTTCGGAGTGGTTAATACACAGTAACCTGGACTTTTTTCGATGTAGAAGCGGAAGAAGAGACCGAAGCTGCGGCAGAGGAAAACAAATTAGATAACGTCGATCCTCAGGAAGTACTGAAAAGTTTACCGGAAGATTTCGATACCAAACTGCAGTCTAAAAAATGGCAGGAAAGAAAAGAAGCGCTTGACGCATTCGATAAGTTGTCGACTCATCCCAAATTAGCGGAAGGGGACTATGGACCAGTTGTGTCCGAATTAAAAAAGGTAGATAGTTTTATACATAATCGATTATTTGATACACTTACCGGAATGTGAATGGCAAATTTTATGGCAGATAATTGGAAAGGATTCGAACGTTTCCGTGGTCGCTGTTGCGGGGAAATGCATTGCTAACCTGGGTAAAGGATTGCAGCAAAAATTTTCTCCGTATTCTCCCTCGGTAAGAAATCTTCTGTAGGTAATGAATGATTTTGTGAAAATCGAAGATCTATTTCAGTTATTTCGGAAGCGTTGCATGTTACGAATCTTTCATAGTATAGTCGCACCTGAATGCATTTTACTAACCGCGTAGGTTTCGAATGATACAATGTCATCATACAATTACTGTATTCAATTTAATTAATTTTGTCATCGCGGCAAAGACGTACTTTGTGAACATTTGTTAGCATGTACGGTACGTTCTGACATGAGTCTTCTAACTTGCTGTAACTGAGGTGTGACTTGTGTGTCTTCTAGAGTAGTTAATTAAGTCTGTGCGCTGTTGTAAAACTTGTAATCTCTGTTTTGAAAATTGTGTGCAATTGAAAGTGTTTCTTTTTTAGTGCATTTCTGTTATTCTGGAGAAATTTAAAGAAAAAAAGAGCAATGTTGTTACTGCCATGCGGGACGCTGTGGATGCCTGTTTCCTTTCGGTAATGATTTAGATAGAGAAGAAATGTCGGAAATTTCATGTAATACAGATATTGAATGCATTGCATACCTTTAGACTACATTGGATGTCATAGCGGAAACCATCCTAGAAGATTTAAGCCACAAAACCCCTAGTGTGAAATCCGAAACCACGACGTTCCTAACACGCTGTTTCTGTAAATTTCACCCGGAAGATCTGCCGAAAAAGCAGCTTAAAATTTTTGTGGAAGCTCTTATAAAGGTAGCGGTCGATAATTATTGAAGAAAAAGTGCACCTTCTATGAGCAAATACGCAAGTTGCACATTATTACTTGTGATTTTGTAGAATTCTAACGATCCGGACCAGTCAGTACGCGATTCCGCATTTGAAGCGCTTGGTACTGCGATGAAAGTTGTGGGAGAGAAAGCTATCACTCCTTTTCTTACGGATGGCATCGATGAACTGAAAATGAAGAAGGTAAGAAATTTTGCAGTATGAGAACACAACGGATCAAGGTTGGAGCGTATGCACGTAAGGTTGAATTTGGTCTGCGTTAGATACAAGAATTCTGTGAAAAAGCCGTGATAACTGCACCCAAGCGAAAGAAACCGGTAGCTGCTCCAGCCAAAACGAATGCACCCCCTGCGAACAAAACAGAAGTATGCTTGATTAAACTGAAGTTAATTTCGTTCAAATCGACCCGGCTGTATATTATGTTGCAACTAAATTTTTTACTTATCTACAGACTAGCGCGAAATCTGGTGCAGCGGTAAAGAAAGTGGTTCGCCCTGGGCCTTCGAAATCCGCTGCCGCACCAAAACCTGCTTCCAGCGATCCAGAAATAAACGAAGCTGTTGACGTTAAGGGCGGAGGCGACAGTGTGGGATCGCAGAGTAGTCAAGCGTCCGCCGCCGCTAAAGGAAAGGCGGTAGCCGTTAAAAAGGTATTAACAATAAGCCGGTTATAGTGCAGCGGCTGCAGCCTACACCTTATAAGGCAAGGGTCTAGGAGTAAATGGAAGATTAGATCATTCTGAGTTTGGAGTATCACGGTTGGATTACGCGAAGATCAGCTTTGGTTTTTACTGAGTGTTTTATTTTTTAGTGTGTATTTTGTTTTTGTTCCTAGGCGGTACCGGCTGCAAAACCGAAAGCTGCCCTGAAAGAGGAGGAAACTGGTCCCGTCATAATTTTGAACCCAAAAGGAAAGCAGCAACGTAGCAACGATGAAAAGGTTCTGAAGGTACGTCTCGAGTTCATTCCCCGGAAGACTTTTCAAACTGTAACCTGCTTAAGGCATGTATTTAACAGGTTCTAAAATGGAGTTTCACTGCACCATCGAAAGAGCTAATTCAGCAGTTGATGGACCAAATGGTTCCCTGCTTCAGTCCTAATTTGCAGAAATGGCTGTTTAGTGACGATTTCAAGAACCATATTAAGGCTATCGATGCGCTGCAAGCTGTAAGGGAAAAATACCATAATAAAGCTTTTACGCCGTTTTTTCTAGGACTGGTACTTCTATATTTGTTGCCAAATGTCAACAGCTCCTGAATATTGACCCCTGCTTTAAAAAACGGTCACTTCGGGTTTTTGTAATGTTTTTGTTTGTTTTGAATTTAGGATTTGAATTTGGGGACTGAAAATACTTTATCTGTTCTGGATTTGATCCTGAAGTGGTTTAGTCTGAGATTCTTCGATACAAATCCCACTGTACTGATGAAAGCTATGGATTATCTTATTTCACTGTTTCGAAAACTGGCAGAGCAAGATTACAAGCTTTCGGATTTCGAAGCCAGTAGTTTCATTCCCTATTTGCTGCTGAAGGTACGATGGTGCACTTGGGCAAGCTTTTCTTTTCTTATTCACTTTCTGCAACGTTTGCAGAGTGGAGAACCGAAGGAGCCAATTCGAGAAAAGGTCCGGGCAGTTGTCCGACAGCTTTGTGGCCTTTATCCGTATCCTAAAATATATGCTTACCTTGCCGACGGCATGAAGTCTAAGAATGCTCGACAGAGATCTGGTATGAGGTCCACTGCACACTTAGAGGGATTTGCCAGTGATAGTTTAATATAGCTACGTAGTTTAATAGTTTAATAGATAGTTTAATATAGCTGTTTTTTCAGTGTTTAAAATTCAATCATTTTAATTAGTTTAAATTTGCGCAGGCTTCTTGTCATCGAGTGCAGGCTGCTGCCAAATGAAAATGATATAGCTACGTTTTGTTTCGAAACCTAAGATACAACTTGTAGCTTTTACATTTCGGATTCGGCTATTCTGGAAAATCATGCATATGAAACGTTTTTAGCAAAAACTATAATTCATTTGAAGTGAAATGAAGCATAAAGTGTATGTTGTCAGTGGCACGCGTTGTTCACAGAATGCGTCGATCTTGCCACGACATTGGTGGAGGCAGATGGAATGGATGTGCATGGTCCGAATGTACCCAGCCATCAAGCTGCTTTGAAACTCGTGGCTTCGCTGATTGGGGATAAAGACGCAGCTGTTCGCAACGCGGCATTAAATAACCTCCTGGTCGTCTACCAACTTGTCGGGGAAAAAATTTTCAAACTAATTGGCCAGGTGAAAATTTGATTTGGGATTCTAGATACCGCCTGATTACTGATGGGTGTGGTCGGCTTGTTTTATACTTGCGGGAGGAGCGAAACCTATAAGTCAAATATTTTAGTTGGCAGTTTTTTGGCTTTAAAAATTTCTCAGTTGTATCGAAGACTTGTTCGTTAGTCGAATTTATTTCGCCTTATCTCTGTCCGTTAAAACCGACTTCATTTAATTTAAGGATTATATTTCGGAAAAGATGATTACTGTGAGTTTCTTTTAATGTAGATAAATGAGAAAGATCGGAGTATGTTGGACGAACGCATCAAGCGGGCTCCAAAAAAGCTACCGCCGCAAAAAACGGAATCAGTTGACAGAGTTGAATCCAGAACGGAACCGCGAATGACAAAGACGCAGAGTATGCCAGTTGCCGCAACCCTGGCCGATGACGCTTACTCCGATGGTATGCAGGATGATCCTCGTATGTCAGTCACGTCTCCAGGTACTGCTTCCGTTAAGGCATCTGGTTCCGAAAGCAAGCTCACAACGTCTCCTGAAAAACTTGACTCAGACCGACCGTCCACTGTTACCTTGCGCCGGACGTCCCCGCTACAACTGAAACCGATATCCGAAGCGTCAATTAAAGTGGCCACATCCAGTATTTCCATTCCAGCGCCATCGTGAGTACAGAAAACAGTACTTTATAAAAATCAGTTATTCCTCTAAGAAATTGTTCTTGCCAAAATCTGCCGATTCGCTTCATTTATAGTAACACATTGCTATATTATGGTATTTCAGTTTCGCATAAAAATTTTGGCTCTTTTGTTGTTACTGTAGGGATTGTATGAGAAGTGCTGGCTTATTTAACTTTTTCTGTTTGCACTCTGATGAAACAGCATATCCTTACCAATCAGTTTCCAGACTGGGTTGTATAATATCCTTTAATAAACGAAGGTTTCTGTGGCAAAGTGCAACAAAACGTACATACTTCATAGTGACGTTTCTGACCGGCTGGAGTGTTCTAGTTTCTCTACTGCTGCTAGAGTTATATACTAGTATACGGTGTTTGCCGCTGCAGTGCATTGGAGTTAACCTTTTTACTGATTTGAATTTTCTGATAATATATTTGGTTTATGAGGCAAATTTTTGCATATTGATAGAGTTGTTTCAAAGTAGATGCCTACTGCAGCAAGTAGTACTGAAAAGAGTTTTGGGATTTTTTCGCCCTTGTCGGTGCGAAATGAGTTGCTTGCGATTTTTGGACTTCGTGGCATTGGAAATTGGGTTGATTTAGGGAAAGCATGTTGGGCGCACGAAAGACGACCGGCGGAAGCATGTCAACCCTATTTTCCGACATGATGGGAAATAACGCGGAAAAATCATTAGCTGCTTTGAAAAAGATCGACGACATCTTACACAAGAACCCCAGCGATCCAATGATCGCCGATAACATCCTAGGACTACATCGCAATCTCATAGATTTGCTGACCAGAATGCATAATCACGCCATGTCGAATTATGCTACAAATGCGGACTACATTACATCATGTTACACTCACATCTTCCATATCATTCGAGCTGTGCGTTGCATCATTGTAGATTTGACTTAGAGCTCTGCCATGTTATTGGAATATTATCGTTTCAGATTTTTGAAAATCAGAAATACGCTGATTTGGCTGATGCTGGAATTTTGTCAGCTTTTCTCTATCAGATCCTGCCTGTGCTCTTGGACAAACGAATGGAGAGGATGAAAGGTGGTCAAGCGATTGTCAGTTTGGCTAATGTCATCGTTTTACGGATTGTTGACAATGCTAATCGGACGCAGATTTTGTGGTAAGTTTATAAGTGCTTTTTCAGTAGAACTTCAGATTTGGTTTTTAAAGTCGTGGTCCTATGAATTTGCTCAGACACATCCCATCTACAATGTACTCGAAATATGAATTATGCCTGGCTATCTCGTCAGTATTGTTTTTGAAATATTTGTAGCGCCTCCATCCGCCTTCTACGAGATCTCCTTGGAAGCGGCATGCTAACGGATAAAATTTTGGACGTTGGCATCAAGGTTATGACTTCTGAGCAGACATATCTGCAATCTGCACTACAAATCTGAAGCGAGTGCTGATTACCAAGTATTAGTCTTTCCCCACAGGTTGTCTGGCGGTGTGTGCGGAGAATGCCTGATACGATGCTACAGCTTGAACTTGACCCTGTTCTGCTCGAAGTTCATCTGTTCTTGAAACAGTTTCCAACCAGCCATTGGCAGACAGCGAGCAATGATACCCCATTCCGCAGTATAAAGACCATTGTGTACTCGTTGACCAAGATGTTTGGAACAAAAGTATGCGTTTTGAATATTAGACTTTGGTATGACCGGAAATAGATAAATAAATATGTTATTATTCGCTTTGGTAGGTTCTTGACCACTTAAAATTGGTGGATGATCCCCAAAACTCCGAGCTGGTGAGCTTTCTCAAGCGGGTTCTGAATTCGGTTGAGAGAAGTGCCGGGAACCCTGTAACTGGTGATGGAAACGTTCCCAATGGCATTCCTGTGCGTACACTGTGTTAGGCTTTATTCGTTTGATTTTTGTACATTTACGTGATTGTTGTATTCGTTAATCTGGTTTGTTTTTCAGATGGCCAATGGAAACGGGATAAAAGTGCATGAAGATAAGTTGTCGAATATTATGGAACGAGTGGGATCGTCGAACAATGAAACAGTTCAGCAGGTTCGTGCCGTGAAGAAGTTCAGATAGCTGTCATTCTGCGACGCCCATCAGTTTTTGAAGGGGATCTCGAGTAATTTCGTCAGTGGCTATGTCGCTTAACGCTTTCCTCGTATGTTCGTTGTTGATGAATTTTTATTCTAGTAATTTTCCTGACTATGGTGGCTGCGTTTTTTATATTTTTTATTTTGTGTTCTGCTCGTAAGTCTTGTCTTGGGTAGCGTTAAGCCCACATGACATATTTGTTCGATCCTTTGCAGTTGTGTGCTGAATCATTGTATAAATTTTATTAAAGATGTGAACACTGATGCTTATGTGTTTGCTCTCAGGGCCTGCGAGAACTGTATGAGTACAAAGAAGCACATAAAATCAGCTTGGATGGATTTTTGGAACGGACATCGGCAGAATTTCAGAAGTTTGTTCACGATGGTTTGCGGATGATTGAGTTCGAAGAGAAAGGTAGATGAGTTGGATCTTAGAGATGTTGAATCGGAAGAATAAAAAGCCAGCAGGAAACTGAATACTCTCTTTAACGAATTACAGTCCGAGGATTGTCAGTAAAAATATTTAGTTAGCAATTGCGGCCGTTAAATTGATATGGCAGGCTAAATGTAGATAAACGATATCACTTACAAAAGCTTCTTGGTTCAGCCTTAGGACTACCTGGTAGCGGACTATCTGAGAAAGGTCAAGGGGTCATCAATCGCTTCCGGGGCGCGTTATCATCCCCTTATATGACAGCTCAGGACGTGGAAAACATTCGACAGACTGCAGAAGAGCTAAAACTGCAAGTTCGAAATCGCTGCTTCGAAACAGTAGAAGAACGCGTCCAGACCGCTCTCAGAGAAGCTGACATTAATATGATAAACGCTGAATCATCCTCCACTGCTTCGCAGATGCCGGCTAATGTGCTAAGTCCTTCGCGTCCGTTGAAGGTATGGGCGATTGGGGTTGCGTTTGTTTTACAACTTGCTGTTTCCGAACATGTGCTATAGGTTTCCGATGAAAACAGTCCCAGCTCGCGACCGTCGAACAATTTGGATGCCGTCCGAGCGCGTGTCAATGCTTTTTTGCAAAAAAAAAACACGAATTAGCTTCGCGGTTGGTCTTCTCTCATAGTTCCTGCTTGGCTTGATCTTGGTACTCTATGATTGTTGTATTTAGTTTGCCTGATATTGAAAATTTTCGGGTTTGAAATTGGACCGCTATTCAGGGTTTATAATTTTGCTTAAGAATGTTGAAGGCAATGCAGCATCAGCAAGTTGGCTCAAACCGATCAGTGCACGATCTGAACTGTTATTATTAACAACTTGTAATTTGATTTTTGTCCGCTGTGGTCTTGCCGGTACCGGTACTATCGTTCCTACTTTAGGACAAGTAGAGGACATTCCAAGCGTGGCTAGAGTCGAAGCTGTCTAGACAGCATTCTTGTCGGCAGATGGTAAATGTTCGGCCGATAGAGCGAAGAATTTACGTCACGATGACTAAAATGCGGTGACAATATCCGCCCGAAGAAGGATTCTTCGAGCATCGGTCGCCCCCGTGAACCGCGACTATTCCTGCATGGTAAACGCGTGCTGACGGTCAAAGCCCTGTGTTTTGTAGGTCATTCGAATAGTTCGAAATTGCATTGCGACGGGGCGAAGTAATAGAATAAGTATCACCTCAGACTGGAAGTTTACTCATTCATGGCCGATAATTCAGGTGTTATTGAATTCATTAGATTTTTTGCCCTGCTGGAGGCCTGTGGTGACTAAACTATGGTAGGTTGACGCTGCGCCGGGACATCCATTTATGGCCGACATTTGCTGACGCTGGAGTGTTTTAAAGGGAAATCTCGTCTGTGAAAAAGTTCTCAAATTTTTTCGTATGGCTAATAAAAATGTAAAATTATTTCTAATTTTAGTAACGGTTTTGGTAATTTTGGTACTTAACGAAAAAATAAAATTTTTTCGATGGAATGAGTGACCCTTCACATAACTGATAAGTGGTAAAAACTGTTAAAAAACTTTTGATGACCTCTAGCATCCCAAATTATTGACTGCGAATATTGCTTGGCTGCCGGCATGTTTTGTACTGTTTACTTTACTACGAGCATAATGCTGGGTTCCTCTGATTGTGTTCTTAGACCCGCCTTAGTTTGTCCTACAAAGTTAAGTAATCGGCCCGGCCGTATGCCGGTATCGTGTGAATTATGTAACATTCAGACTTTTGTCTGACTGATGATATTATAAAGTGTGTGTTTTTGCTGTCAAATTAAGTTCAGAAGAATAGGTTTAATACTTTTATTGTTGGACAAGCCATCTGCTTTTTTGTTTTGTGCTTTTTTGTTTTTCACCTTTGTCATATTCTTCTATGGTACAGATGAAATTCCCCAGAAATTAGCTAATCTAACGGGTTTCTTTTATTGCCGCATATCGCATCAGAATGGCTGAACCAGAAAAAACAATGACTATTGCAACTTAAATAAACGTCGGCCATCCAGTATATAAAACCAGCAGAGCAAAATAAATTAAGCGTAGTACCAACAGCAGCGGTTAGTGCGTTTTGGTTTAGCTTGTGGCATATCTATTGTACCGGCTCAACAAAGGGTTACACACAGTACACAATACACTGACTTTGGCAACAAAAGTGGTCAGTCAAGCCGAGGAATCTTCCTTGGCAATAGCGGGCCCATCACCAGGAATTTCGGCTTTGTACCAACCGGCGAATAATTATCAGATCAAGGCTAAAGTGAGCGAAGGTGAATCGGATGGCATTATCACGCCGCTGCATGGCTTTCAGGTGGTGGTCCGCTTCCGACTACTCCGATCAAATCTTGCTTGGTAAAGCAAAGGTCAGATCGCAGTAGTGCGGTTTGCCGGTGTTGGTGGCTGGCAGCATGATCGTCGAATGTAAAAGCGGAAAGGTCGGAAATGACGTCGTCATTCATAAGCACACCTGCAGAACAACTGTCATTAGCGCCATTTCTACAGTAAATTCTCGGTAGGTTAATTATGTTTTCTAAGAATTATGGCAGCGTAATTTAGGATTATAACGACTCTTACCTAGTATAAAAATGCCGGTGTCGCTGCTGGTTCGCAATAAGGGAATTGGCCGGGTGGTGTTATTCCGGCCTGATGACCCGACGGCCGCCCGGGGTTGGTCAGGGTTATGTAGATTCCGGAATGCGGCATGGTTCCGGTGCGGTAACTATAGGAATAGGTTAAAAGAAAATCCCCCACTTCTCTTCAAGGTCCATTTCTATCGGATTGGTTTTACGGAGGTGAAAACTTCAGAAAAAAATCCCCCACATCTCTTGATCGATCGGCATCTTCAGATCGTTAAGTCAGACTAAACAGCAGTAAATTCGAACGAAGGAGCGATTGGTGTAGTATCACTTAGAAAAAGATGCCCCAACGTTCATCGAGATCCATGGTTAAAGAAAGGAACAAAACTCAAGTATCAAAATAATGGCAGAAGAAGACCGATTAGCAGATCTAGCAGAACTGTGTCACGAGAGATCACTTTGGGAGACTGACTGGTTTGCCAACAAGACAGACCCGCCTTTTATACTGGATTGCGGCGTTCGGCGTGCATTTCGCAAAAGCCACTGCCTATTACACAATCCATGACTCAGCAGTACTATGGCGTCGGCCGGCGGTAGAGCCCTGCACGAGCCGAGCTGCTCGGCTCGGCTCACGAGCGCTCGGCGCTCGCGAGCACTTCGAGCGAGCAGGCGTCGTTTTGCGAATTTGCGAACGAGCTGAGCAATAGAAAAAAATTGCGAGCGAGCCGAGCGAGCGGGATGGTCGGGTGCGAGCGATCGCGAGCCTACAGGCTGACATTGTGCGAACTGGAGAAGTTTCTAGTACAAAATTACATTGACCGACCTGAAAACGATCTTAAACCACCGTCACCTCGCGCTTCGCGCGAATTGATTTATTTACTAACTTTCCTAGACCGGTTGGGACGCACGACTAAATTTTGATATTTTGTACTCGTAGCCAACAAAAACATTATTTGACGGGTTTATGAATCAGTTGAATGATTCCTAAGAAAGGTGCATTTTAATTTTTGAGCATTCTATTATACGTATTTATTTCAGGCCAAATTAAGAAAACTACATCCAGTTGAAAATTAGAGAAATGGATTAGCAAAAAAATGAAAAGCTAATGATACGGACTACCAGTATGGAGATATAAGTGATTGTCTCTGAACATCCAATTACACTTATGTTAGTTATGTACTGAGTTTTGTGTTGGTGAAAAGTTTGGTATAATTAATTCGTGCAAAAAAATTGATACGTAAATTTTTGCCGATCTTACGAGCGAGCCGATTTACCAAAATAAAATTACGAGCGAGTTGAGCGAGCAGAAGCAAATAAAAATTGGAAAACGAGCGAGTTGAGCGAGCGGTGGTTTGGGCGCGAGCGAGCTGAGCGAGCAGGAAGTTTAAAAAAGCAGAAACGAGCGAGTTGAGCAGCACTTTTGCTGCTCGTGCAGGGCTCTAGCCGGCGGTGCTGCTTTATGGAATTGCGTACGAAGGTTATTAACGGTTCCCAACATAGGCCAGTATTGTAAAGCACAGTGCGGAAGCAGCGTACCGCACCCGTACACACGCCGACGCCAGCCCATCGTCGCCGTACTTGGAAGGACCACTTCACCAGTGTGTGCCGCACTAGGAAGCGATACGATACTGCAAAGGTAAACAAATTGCATTTTCATTAATCGCGTTAGTACCCGTCTCTCCCCTCTGTCGAAATGTTTGATTAGCACACAGAAAATGTAAAGCAATGTCCCATAATGACGCGGTTAACGTGCGCGTATGTGTGATATCATCCGCGTTTTAGGAAGCCGGTCATGTGGAACTTTCGTGCTATTTCCTGAAAGGACCCTATATAAATCAATATTTTATGAATGAATTTGCATACAACTTCCACATACCGTACGCGTCACTGTTATGTCTGCTGGCTTAGCGGTATACATCCGCAAAAAAGGATGGGATTCAGAGAATTCTGGGTTAATGTTGTACGAGTACTCGTCTGCTTAGATGATTCAAGCATTTACTGCAAATGTACATAAGAGAAGACAAAATTCCGCTATGATTCAGTCTATCTTTATGATGCAGACTAATCTGCATCATAAAAAATCAATTTATAGCTTTATTCATCCGTCTTACGGCCGAGCGGAACCTTTGGAAAGAATCTATCTCCATCGTAAATCGGGATGAGCTGTACTGTCATATCGAACCGAGTGACTTCATGTTTACTATCAAAATTACATATTACGAGTACAATCAGTGACTGCAAAGTTAATAAGTTTGCACATTAAAAGCATTTATTAAGGTTACGATTAAGGTGTACTTATTTCTTTTTCGATTGCCCACCGTACGTAGCCACATGCACTGCGTCACCGCAACGGTAAAATTTACATTACAGTACTTATTCGAACTTTGCTTCGCAAAGTGCACGGACAGTGACTAATCTGTCTGTAAGGTTTTATTTGGTTGTAACCGCTTAATGGTCCTGCTTTTCTTAATGATAAAAAACACTCACCTAAATATGTATTTACGAGTAAATCAGCAGAGGCAAGTACGGTTTGCTATCTGGTGTGCTGCTATAATGAAGAAATTAAAAAGAGAATAGCACAATGACTAGAATCGTCCTAAGGAAAAGAATATCTCGGTTCACTAACATTTTAATAAAAACATTCTAATTAATTAAGAAGTTTAATTAATAAAGGTTAACATGTTTTTACGTCCGCACACAATCTGGGCTCCTACCCGGTCCAAGGCAGCAAGCTTCATAAATGAAGAAGAAAAAGCATGACATAATAACAGATCTAAGGTTTTGTTAAGTTTTTTAGTCTTCTTCAAGTATTCTTATGTTTCTTAATCTTCGATGGTGCCAAAATACAAACAAATACAGCCGGAAAATTTGGAGTAACAATTAGGCGATGATATTTGCAAATTTTAAGCTTTTTTCTATTTTAGGCTTGTCTAATCTGCCAGCCAACCTAGCGCTAGCTTTAAGCTGCTGTTATGTATCTTTGTTCTGTTCTGTAAATTAAAATTAAAATTTTGCTGCCCATAAACGACTGAATGACTCTTTTCAATTGAAGCACCTCAGCACGTAATTACCTACAGTCTGCAGATACGTAGGTAAATGCAAAGTTCGAACAATTATAATATCCTGGCATAATCTATAAGCAGCACTAACATATATGTATACAAGAAACAGCCTCGGCTTCGCCTCCGCGTTTCTTGTGGTCCATGGCCATTTTATTTGAATTTGAATGAATATTTATTAGATTAACATCAGTCTGTTCGAAACATGATCGGTACATGCAATTGGGCAAACATGAATTTTCTATGAAAATCAGTTCATGATTCTCTCAACCTTTAAAGCATTCCCTTCCGCTGTACATACAGATAATTCTACGATATCCCCTACCCGAAAAGAAAGCCGAAATATCAGTCTATAAGGTGTGAAATTCGAAACAGTGATAGTGCACTGGATCACTAGTTCGGTAACTCCTTACTTCACTGGCTCTTTTCACTGGAAGTTGGTATGTGCGCAGTGGTGTACTGTATGTCCGGTCAAATGTGGTGGCTCGATTACTTGCTTAGCTAACCGGTTCCGTTCGCCGGACAGTAGTGGTAGCTCGGTCACTCATGTACACTGTACAATAATGACAGCTTGGTCACTCGTTCACCTACCGGGGTCTCTGCACCGGGCAGTAGTGGTAACTCGGTCACTGGTTCCCTAACCTGCTTTGTACACTGGACAGCAGTGTCAGCTCGGTCACCCGCTCACCTAACGGACTTTGTGTACAAAGTCCGTTAGGTGAGCTGGACAGTAGTGACAGCTCGGTGACACGCTCACCTCCCGGGCTTTTTGCGCCGGACAGATGTGGTAGCTCGGTCACCCGCTCACCTAACAGACTTTGTACACTGGACAGTAGTGACAGCTCGGTGACACGCTCACCACCCGGGCTTTTTGCGCCGGACAGATGTGGTAGCTCGGTCACCCGCTCACCTAACAGACTTTGTACACTGGACAGTAGTGCAGTAGTACACCGCTCAATTTCCGGGATCTGTGCACGGACAGTAGTGGCAGCTCAGCACTCCTTCACCGAACGGGCATTTTGCGCCGGACAGCATTGGTAACCCGGTCACCCGCTGCGCTAACGGACTTTCTGCGCCGGACATTAGTGACAGCGCGATCACCCGCTCTCCTACTGGACTCTGGGCACCGGGCCGTAGTGGTAACTCGGTCACTCGTTCCCTAACGGGCTTTGTACACTGAAAAGTAGTGACAGCTCGGTCACTCGGCATCGGACAGTAATGACAGCTCGGTTAACCGCTCACATAGCTATCCATAGTGGCAGTTCGGTCACTCACTGGCTTAGCGGGCTATTTTAACCAGAATGTAGTGGTATTTCGGTCAACTAACGGGCTTGTGCACTGAACAGTGGCGGTAGTTCTGTCTATCGCTGCTTGGCAGGCACTTTTTTAGAAATTGTCCTGGACGACAACGTTGGATATGTAGTCGTTCTTGTCGCAATAACGCCAACGGTCTGCTAATTAAACTGATTCTGATATTTTAATTAGTGGAAAATACTTTCATTTTTTAACTATATTTTATTTGGTTTACGTGGCAACATTGCCTGGTTAAAAATGCCACGATGATAGTTATTGTTATAATAATTTAGTTACATTTGGTGAAGGTAGTCAAAATTCTTCCGCTGTGGCGCTCGAAGCGGGAGAGCTTTTAAAAAAAATTAATACTATCTGGCCGGGTTTTCGACTACGGGCTTTCAGAATATAATATTGGTTTTGGTCAGTCTTTTCTGGTTTGCCGGCTCTGGTGTATCCCATTCGTGGCAATATAGATCTGAATCTTGATAATAGTCCAGGGCTGAATTTTAAAGCGCACCATCCATCATAAGAAAAACAGAAATTAAACACCCGAAAATCGTTTGCAAGTATCTGCAGTCCACGCAGCATTACGGGTCTATCGATCAAAAAATAAGTGGAAATAATTCTAAATAACTGGATGTGAAAGTACAGTAAAAAAACATGTTCATTTTCTGTGCAAACGAATCAAACTATTGGCACTGCACTACAGCGTATAGCAAGGGGAATACATATGGCTGTGTCCAATTCAGAAAGGTTATGTCCACACTGACGGTAAAGCGAATTGCCGAATTAGATAAATAAAACTCCTTTAATCTGGCCAGTTTACTGGTATTAATATCAAAAAATATTTTAGCGATCTGTTAATCTGTTACAAATAACACTGACAAAAAAATATTGTACTCAAATAACTTTAAAAAATGCAATTTACATGTGTTACCATCGCACGATATGTTCGCTTTCGTAACATCTGAGGTGGTCAGCAAGGCAGGTCAGCAAGGCAGAACCTTCAGGTATCTTTGTGCGTTATACGTTATAAGTCGAAAAGCACCATCTCCTAAAGATCTCAAATCTGCGCTTGTCAGGTGTAACCAGTGCTACCTACGTATCACATTTTTATATATATATATATATATATATATATATATATATATATATATATATATATATATATATATATATTCGCGGTACATTACTGTACAGGACTACGACGCACTGACGCACGGCCAACTAAAATGAGCATTCCAAATCAGTAATAATTAAATTTTAAAAGCAAAATCAGATCATCTACTGAAGAGTGTAAAGTGCCACCCGAGGAAAGCGAGCAAGTTAGAACACGAAACAAATTTATGCGAACGCCGAAAAACCGCCGCTTCGGACGAAAATTTGTCAACATCCCATCTTGCTTTTCTTGTCATCATCATACACATTTAGTCAGATTTGGTACCATTCCACACTTGATACTTCAAAACTGAACTTTAAGTGGCACATCGCTAACGGGTTCTATCTATGGTCGCCGATAACCGTAACAATACCAGTTACATATTGATATCGTACTACTGCTGGGACTGCTCTTTGTTTACTGCTTTATATATCGATTATTTTAATTATTGCTTTTAAAAATTGCGAGAAGTCCCATCTGTTTAAACATTTGGAAGCATAGCGGTCTTTTATGTATTGTATATTTGTTGTAGCAGAACAATTTTTCGCAGACTGAAAAAGCTACTACATATTATAACAATATGAGTTTCGTGTTGTCAACAGCTCTGCTACAACATGATGAGCATATGATGCTCAATATCCTATACCATAATATTACTAAATACTGCAATTTAGTTTAGTATCATAATACCATAATTTAGTTTAGTAACATTATGCCAGTACCCAATACCCGTGCAGCTACCGGTGGACACTCAATTAAAGTTTCTCATTGAAAAATTGTTCTTTACGATTTTGAAAATGTGTAGATGCATATATTCTTGTTCCACATCACTCAAAAGTTGATCATGAAATATGAAATTCCATTGCTAACTTAAAGTTAAATAAACCGCTGATACCCGAATTGCTAGTGCAAGAATTTTCTATAAGCTCGCAACCTTGCTCGCCAATTGTATGCTATGCAGCCGTTCGGTTACCTTATTTTTTAAAGGTCAAAACCAAAATTTTTTCACCTTGTAATATTTCTTTTATGCAGTAGCCGTTATGGTTCTGATTTATGTTAGAGATACTGTACTGCTTTTCAGACACATCATCTTGTTTAATTTTTGATCCCAATAAATTTTGTTTTTGAGCTGACTGCAGGTGTCTATTAACGAATTAACGATATAACATTCGTTCGCAGTCCATTGATACGCAACACTAAACAGCACAACAGCTGCTAAGCTACTGCTGTTGTACGTCTAACCGTAAGTTACACTTTGCACAAAAGTTATACAATTAACAAAGAAATAAGTGTTGGCAAATGCAAAAGCAAAAAGCGATGGTATGTGACACCATGCATCTAGATTAAATATTCTATTCGGTACAGAACTACTATTCTATGGTAAATGCGACATACGAGTATACAGATGTGTATGTGTTCATGTACTCTGTATATATTCATAACACAGTAATTGGCAGTGTCACCTAATTTTGAAATGTAGTTGTTTGCATTTAGTTGTCACCTACAAATTTTACGAAGCAGTTCCAGTATTACCTTTTAACCCACGCTGCCGATAGCCTGCAGGAAATGTATAACAATTGCAATTTTCGGCTAACTGTCATTAACATTGGTGAAATTGTTTCAAACAGACGAAAGCGCAACGTTCAACATGACCATGCCGCATCTTTTCACGGTGGTGCTTTATACGAGCACCCAAGTTTTGCACTGGCCTGCGTTGCAGTGCGGTTTCCTATTAGCAATTCGGAACAAACCAGCGTTAATTTACTTTTCGGGATCAACTGAGGATTATTACGATAACCATTATCCCTAATGTGCCGGGTAAGTAACGCACTGAAAACTCCCAGCGATTGGGAATGAAAGTTGGTTTGCATACTTAGCCGATCTTTTTACTGATCATGTGGAACAGGATTATTGGCGGGAAATGCAGCAGGAGCACAGGGCGAACAATTTCGTTCCGACCAGCGAATCCGCACAGTGCGCCTGTCGTCACACTGCCTAATGAAGTATACATTTTCTGTATACATACACACGAGCTGGTGGTGTGCATGAAACCAAGTCATATCACCATATCCCGATTTGTGCAGATGCCGTGCATGTACGGTGGTGTTGGCAAGAACAGAGACCAACCCGACGACAAGGCTGACTGTTTTTCTGGCAAACTATTTTGAATATAGGGCTTTGCATGCTTTCCCGCGCACAAATACTTAATTGATTACCCATCAAGAAGACCCCGTGTTTCCTAGTGCCGGCCTTTCTACCATTTGCGAGAGTATCCCCAGTTTCTTTTCTTATCCCAGCCAGTGCCGCTTTGGGTCGCTCTTTCTCCGAGATGAAGTATGACAGTGATGTGTGCGCCAATTTGAGCTTCCGGCTGTCAGAATGTAGAGTTTATAATGCGTGATATGTAAAGCACATCGTCAGAAAAGAAGCCGTAGCCATATGACACGGTCCTACATAATTTTCTTATATACGTATTATTGCTAACATTCACGAATAATGCTTGTACATATTGCCGGCGATATATGTGCATATCTGTGGCGATAGAAAATCTTGATCCAAAAAATAAGTGGAAACTCTGACATGACCGTCAATGCACGAGGAATTTCGGTCAGTTTAGTAATTTCTCTGGAGACACTTCACTGATGGTACACGTTTGATTATACAGCATATCACTATCGGCTGCGGGACAATCAGGCTGCCGTCAATGTACGCCATGCGCATCGTGTGTTCTTAGGCAAGTTATAGTAAACAGTTTAATCTTGATCGCCTCCAGTGCTGGTGTGATTTTGCTTCGACACCCTTTTTGGTGATCAGTTGTTACATATGCGATGCGCTCAATGTTCCTGAATGTGCGAAATGCCGGATATGAACGTATGTACGTTTTTCCTCATTGTGGACATATTAAGCAGGTGCAGTGAGATCCCGTTTTTCCTTAGGTATGTGAGATACGTGAGACAGTGTAAACATCCGAGGTTTCTGTTATTAAAACAATTGCCCTCTTGATCTGGCAGCTTACTGTATCATGTTACGTACTGGATCGATTATCAGTAATATCCCATACAAGACATAGCATACCATTACGTTTCTTCGCTCCAAATGAATTCTACAGTTGAAAACATATACTTGAAATTATAGCGGCGCCTCTTGTGCACAAATGCGTCACGATCTTTCTCCGGATAAAAAATCGCGATGCACTTTCGCGTACCTCTAAGCCCAGTTTAAGCATAGGCAGCAAATGAGTAGATTATGGTGTCAAAGCTAATGACAGTGATGTGCCTCTAGCTTTGTCCTGGCAAAACCTTAACAAACTGAAGATCATGCAAGGAAATTAATTTTATTGGTGCCTGATATTACGGCCAGCCCCATCTATTTCCGCTAGCTAGTTAAATAATGAATTAGACAACGCATCCTCTGATTTATTAATTGGAATAACTGGGATTATCATTCTGCACTTAAGAAATGCTAGTATACTCTGGCTAGATACTAGAAAGCATCGATTTCTTATTTATCTGTGTGGAAATCTCAGGCGCACTACATGGCCGGGTTTTCGGTGTACATATGGTCTTGGTTGTGGTTGCGTGCACTTTTGGATTCTACCTCTGCTATATTATAAGATTACACGATAATAATTACACCCGTATTATCGCATCGCAGTTTACAAGCAAGTTTTTGAAAGTATATGGACAGTTACTGACAGCAAACGCATGACATATGCTCACAAAGTTAATAATAAGTGCAGTAACAGTTTATAAAACGTTTTCCATGTTCTATAAAGTATAAAAAGAATGTTCTTGTCCAGCTCATGCTTTAGACACTTTTATTTTTCCCAAAAATTTTACTTACTATGAACGTCTGCATTGCTATTGCTAGTTTACGGTATAGAAAGACGTAAACGCTTGCATCACCAAATGTTTTATTATTAAGCTGCAGTAAACTATCGTATTAAGCTGAGAGAAAAATTATCGCGATGCTCGTGCTCGTGTGTTAATGCTGGTAATGGTGTACGCACATAGGTATTGTAATAACCACTAAGTACAGAATTGTGTATTTCGTGATGACTCTCACGAGATGCGTGCGCTGTGTGGTGATTGATATGAATTTTGGCGATCTATCCAGATTGCCAAACATTACCGTATTAATGCAATAGAATTATACATTCGAAAATTTTGAAGGATGTATCGAAGCGAAGCAGTAAAGAAACTGAACTTTTTAAATTTTTCTTGGTACCGCACAGTTTTTCAAACGATTGGAAACCGGTTATATTATGCCTATATGCATGTCATCTCAAGCAAGAAAGAAAGAGTATCAAATCATGAACTGGTTAGCATAGGATTACAGAATTTCGACAATTGTGCACAGTAAGAAAACTGGCCCGGTTGTCGACAAATTAGCTGTCGTATTCCCAATAGGAATCGTTTTGGAGTTGCAGATCGCACTGACGTTGTTAAGAGCGTGGGAAGATCTATCTACAGCAATATCGGTATGTTGCCGACACACAGCTAACGCGTAGAACGCTGCTCTCAAAGGATCGAGGGAAACGGCACATGCATCCTGCTGTTAAGCTAATGAATGCCGCTGAACAAAGCACAGATTTAAACTATTTTAGTGGGCATTAGAAAAACTTTGTACCCACAGCATTATTGTACCCCGAATAAATAACGCATGTCGGTGTTATCAGCGTATCCTGGGTGCCATATATATTGGGATTCTGAAGCTTCTTTGTGCATTTCCACAGAGCGAAAACTTAAAGTGCATTCTGCATTTTGCCACTGCTTCCGCTATACCACTAATTATGGGTGATTGTTTAAAAAACGTGTATAAAAGTATTGAAAATTTTGACACAAACTTTTGCTATAAAATGTTGCAGCATGATGCGCCTTAACAGACTGAGCGCCGGTAGTAGACTGATGTATGCGCAGATGAGCTTTTTGAGTTTAGTTACCGAAGCGAAGAAAGACATGTTTATAATCCATGCAGTTGTTTACGGGTCAAATCGGGATTATGAGATCCAAGTTTTGTCTCTTTACGCTAAAATCACCAGTACGTGTTGGTATATTTTAAATCAATGTAGACCGCACAAGTTTTTATGAATGCAGATATCGCGGCTTCTCGGTTTTCTTCATTGGATTTTTACAATTTTTTTATCTTGCACTACATCGTGGTGATAGTAATTTCAGCGAATCTCATAGTTCGCAACCTCGACTAATATTTGATATAGTTGTATAATTTTTAAAATCCAAACCCGTAATCAACTGCAAATCTAACAGGTGACCTTTTATCGCAGTATTAGTGAGTAAGGTTTATTGTTGCAGTACATATGTCCAGTTTTATTCAACATCGTATTTTGACAGAGGATTTGTTCCACTTCACAAACAACAGGGTTGATCGACTAACAGTCTGAACCAATCATTCGTGATTGCTTTTCGAATCTGTTTGGACTAGTGCACCGGTTTGCTTTATTATTTAGATTTTCAATTCTTTTCATCGAAAAATAGACAGCGCTGGTTTCCGGACTGAAAATGTCCAAATGCAAGTCCGGCAGAACGCAAACACACATTTCATCTTTCGTTTCCGGTTCGACAGTAGACGCGTAGATCGCAGTGCCAAAGGAGTACTTTCAAATGTTTTGATTTGCGTGTAATAGTACAGTATATTTATTGAACTGATGAATACCTATACGGTAACACTTGCGCAGAGAGCAACGTTTCTTCCAAGCGGTATACATTAATATCTGGTGCAAGGCGATGGTCTGGTCATAGCGCAAGCTGTAAGTTCAAACTATTTTCGAAAGTACAGTAATACATATATCTGCCATGACCTTATGGCTAAACACACTAATGGATCCAGAAGGTGGTCCATTACATCGGCTTTTTAATAAACGACTTTCGATAATAAATCATCGGGAGCTTAACATAACGAACTATATTTTGAATGCGAATTGTAATCGGCAGCGCCGTAGCAGTATTAGCTATGCTGAATCATAGCCAAATAATACTATACAAAGATATTATTGCGTCGTGGCTCTGAAACATTTTTCAATCCAGATTTCTGCTACAAGCAAACTGTAATTTTTTTAGCAATTATAATCACCACAAGAGCATCAATTAATGAATGGCGGCCTTACGTTTGCACTGTACAAACGCGTGCTGTTTTTGTTTCGTAAAAAGCTTTAAAAAGTTAGCCGAAGTATTTGCTTGAAATTTCAATGCGTGTTGATTGCAATACACTGTTTTGATTTCTTAGGTTCTTCTATTAAAGAGACTTAAGACATTCCTCAGCGAAAATTCTGGTCTTGCCGCCATATGGAGCATTCGGCAGCCTCCAGCTCGTCGTCAGTACTTCCTCCAGAGCCGTGGTTATTTGGTACCCAGACCGCCTGCAAGGCCTTTCTGGAGAAAGTAAACCAGTACTTAGGCGAAGCCGGTGAGCAACGTTCATAACATACACATAACGGTTCACCATGATCCGGCTTTTAATTCACGCGAAATGATCCTGTCATTAAGCTTGTCGTTACATGTATTGATGATAGGATGGTGCAAGGGTACAACCGATGGATTTCTGTGCTGGCCTGCAGGTAACAACAATTACGTTAACACTTCATGATAATCTAGTGGATATCATTACCTATTCTGAGCCGCACTAAGTTGTTCATTTTGCGTGAGAGCATCAAATCCAAATTGAGTAGTAGAATAAAAGATTGACCAAATTAAAAAAGGTTAAAACATAATATAATATGAAAGCAACATCATATAAAAATTTACTAAGCAAGTTCGCTAACAAATCATCAGACTACGCGATATGTGCTATCAACTAACTAAAATACTCACTGTTTTTGCATAACTACTTTTCATAAAATATGCAAGTAAGATAACAATAATATTATAAGCAGCAATAACCAGAACTCGTACAAGGTGTGCACACTGATTTCCGGCACTGAAAATTCTCGACTGCTTGAGCAGCACGTTTTTAGTGTTGGGTAGTAAAAGTCCTTGCCAATATACTTATTTTTACTATCTGCTTTGGAAAGTTTACTTATTTTTACTTACTATTCAAAATTTTTCGGGACTTTTACTTACTTTTACTTTTTATTTCAATTTTCGCAGGGACATTTACTTACTAAATTAAAGTAAATTTACTAAATAAATGTAATTTAGCATTGACAGTTTCGAATTTCGCTAGTTTCAGAGCGCAACAGACTACTGAAAATAATGCAGATAAATTTCTTATGCATTAATCGAGCTATACAGGTGCATACTGAAAAGTAAATACTGCTGCTTTTGAGGACGGCAGGCTGGCAGCCGACTACTGCGCACACCCACTTTACCTGCGAGTGGCGGCGGCTGACACGCCAATTTTCCGTAACGTTGATAAAACGAATTAGTAAATAATTTAGTAATTGATTTTTATTTATTCAACACTGAACCTTAATATTTACTTACTTTTTACTATTCCGGCAGCACATTTACTTACTTTTACTAACTTTGTTTCCAAAACCTTACTATTTACTAGACTTTTAATATTAGGCGGACTTTTACTAAGTAAAAGGCCGTTATTTAATTTTATTTAGTAGCACAACACTACGTGACGTTTTCAACTTTTTCATTGCTTTGCAGCCCCTCCTGGCGAAACCATTGTTCAGCTATGCCCACCCGTGCAAGGAGTAAATCCATTAAGTATGTCGATAAAGACGCCACCGTTGCTTTTTTTAATTATCAGATTTGAGAAGCTGGCCATGCATGTGGTGCATACCGTATTACTGAACTTGTTAAAAAAGTAACAACGTATGGAAGCAAGAAAAATTGCGGCAGCTGCAGCAAATTAAGGCTGATTATTTAAGTATATAAGAACTTTTACTTAGTTGTTATTTTTTATATGCTTTTACAGATTACGCGCGAAAAACATGCGATTGGGATGGGACGTGGGCCGGAAAGAATATGGAGAAGGGAACAGAGGGAGCGGAAGGTTATACGGATTATGAACCATGCATTTACGAAGATGTCATGCGACAAATAGACGAATTTTATGGCAACGGCACGGATGGTCCTGCCAGAGCAGCCGTACTAACCCAATCCAGAACCATTGAGATAGTTGGATTTCCACTCTCGCTAATTTGCGTTATAATATCGCTGCTAATATTTCGTTACTTTCGGTAAACTCGATATTATTATCGTAAATTAGTTATTCCGTTTTTTAAAAAAAAATTTGTTAGATCTAGCCTGTATTTTGTTGTTTTGTACAGGACATTAAGATGCTCGAGGACAACGATTCATATGCATCTTTTCATCGCCATTGCGCTGATGAATTTATGCAAGGTCATCGAAATCAGTGATCAGTTTCAGTCGGGATATGTTGGTAAAGCTGTACAAGGCGCGAGTATCCGAAAGCTGGTAAGTTAACCGCCATATTTCATGAATTTATGATGTTATTAAAATAATAATCATATCATAAATTATAACGTTGTTTTCGTTATTTAAACATGGTTGCATGGTCATATTATAAGCAATCATTTCTACACGACTTACACATTTTTTATTTCAGCGCCCATTGTGTGAAATTTTGGTGGTTTTAATCGAATACGGCAGGGTGAGTTTGCCAGTGATTTTAAGAAAGTTAAGATGCAGAAACTATCAGATTGTAAGAACTAACACAGAAACGGAGCTGACAGGAGGGCAGACGTGAAACGATCGACAGGAAATGAACATTAATTATAAATTATCGACATTTTACTGAATGAAGAACACTGCAGGCCATGTTTTCACGCAAGCTATATTGACAAATGATGAAAAATGTATATTTAGACGGCGCGCTTCCGATACGGCAGCGTGAAGCCATGCATTTGGTGTCTAACACGGCCGAAACGAAAATAGACCTTACATTTACCGCAGTACTTCCCATGTCGTAAAAAACTGCGCATAAAAGAAATTAGAAAAAGGGTATCAAAGTCGCACATGCATAAAGTCTCCTTTAATGGAGTTTGGCTACTGTAGTTGCTATAATAATAATAATAATAATAATAATAATAATAATAATAATAATAATAAAAATCGCAAAAATAAAAACACTCTATAAAAACGAAAAAAAAATTTTTCGCTAAAATCGAGACTTCTAGTAATAAATTTATCGAGACAAGCAAATACACAATTTTGATTTCTGTGTTTTTATTAGAGATTTAGAGTAAGTTTCCAAGCAGTTGTTGTTTACATTAATTTTTATCGTTTTTCTAGAAAATTTAATAAAATTTAAAAAACGACTTTCCGCAAAACCATCCATACGCCATTAAAGCCATTGAACCTTTGTTATAAGCCATTAAAACACGGAATATTGTACACTTTTTAAGTTAAAGAGAATGTTGTTAATTTAATATCAAGGTAAAGGTATCTACGGTGCACCGTGCACGTACAAGCCGCATTTGATTGCCAAAATGAGCGTTAAGAAACGTCCTTCTCTTTTGCAGACCGCCATGTTTTTTTGGATGTTTTTGGTAATGTTGCACAAATCCACATAATAATAATGTATGTGTGCGTAATTTGTTCCATTTACTCTTTGCAGGAAGGGTTGTATATGCATAACGTTGTGGCCTGGAAAGTATTCGAATCCTCGCAACCAAATTTTATACTCTACTGTGCAACAGGTTGGGGTAAGTACTGGTTGTTAATGATAACCAGATTTAAAGCCGATTACCGATTTAATTTAATTATCCTCTTTGCATGCATTTGTAGGAATTCCTGCGCTGTTAACTGCAATTTGGGCTCCGATAATAGAATTTGTCTGGCTACCGGATCGAATTTCGCAGAGAAATGGCAGTTACGCGGACAATTGTTGGTTCGACCATAATCATAGTGAATTTTACTACATTCTGGAAGTCCCCCGCCTATTTGTAATTGCCATCAACCTGATTTTCCTTGTCAATATAATCCGGGTGTTGTTAACGAAACTTCGGGATTCCCGTCAATCAGATACGGTGCAAATAAGGTAATTGCCTAACCGACGCATGCTGGAAAACTGCGTGTTGCATAAGGCATTACATAATGCACTGGAGCTCGGGGTGCCGGTGCGTGCGTCGCTTCACTTTGTGAAATTAATGTCCTCATATTGCCAAAAAAACAAAAACCTTTTGCTTCTTTTCATCTCACCAACGTCTAACCGAACATATGATGCTATTATTAGCTTTAACGACTCGTACGTATAATTAATTGCGTGCTGTGTCTCAAGCATTAGCAAACTTATCTTCCATCTTTTTTTGAATCAAGACGAAAATTTTGTCTCGTTTTCAAGTGAATATGATCTGAACTCAATAAGAGTTAAAGAAACAAAAAATTTAAAATTAAATCGTGTGCTTGATTTGTAGTGAAACGTAAAATTCACCCAATGTGCCCTTGCTTTTGCATGCGGTAACGGATGTCTGTTTCATGTTTAGGAAAGCCATAAAGGCCACAATCGTCTTAGCACCACTACTTGGTATCACTCATTTGATCTGGGCGATTCCTCCAAATAAAAAACAGTTTGAGCTATATGCCACGTTTTTATATGTTTCGCATTTTTTGCGAGCGTTTGAAGGATTTTTTGTGGCATTGGTTTATTGTTTCATGAACGGAGAGGTAAGCAAAACCCATTTAATTTTTGTGCGCCCTTGCGCGTATATACGTATATCAATTCGTAACAAACTATTGTGCACTAATCGTAAGTTCAAACGTAGTAGGCTGACGATGTATAGAAAATGAGCGTATTAAATTGATACAGGCGTCATGCATGCATCCATATGCAGAAATCAGTAAGACTAACAACTGCCAGACATTTAATATCACCGGTGACCATAATTTATTTAATCGCTCGATGAATTTGATTAATCACGTCTTAGATACGTGAACATTTCGTGATACTTCTTAGGTTTTTGGGCAAACTGATATGTAAAAATTGTAGAGTATTGAATTTTGCGGTACCATTTGCAGCTGTACTTGTACATATAACTCTCGCTTATTGATTCCGTAGGTGCAAGCGGCAATCAAAACCGCTCTCAGGCGGCATGCTCTTCAGAGGGAAGCGTTGCGTGGAAGCGGTGGAACAGATCGTCGAATAAGCGCTTCCGCTTCCTCGCCGTACTTGACCAGGCAAACTAAAGTTCATCTGGATAGCACGATATTAACGCCGTTAACCGGAAGTCCCACAACTAATGGGACGTCACGCAACTCCAAATTATTCCCTAACAGGCAGAAGAAACCCTCTGCAGATGCCGACACAGATTCGCAGGATGCACTTGACACCGGACTGCTGAAACCACCTAACCATGCCCATCCGCCAAATGGCCAATTACGAGACGGAACCGGCAATTGGCAAGACAGTAAAATCTGACACTTTTTGTATGATTGCACGAAAAACAGTCATGACAGTCAAGCCCTCCGTCCATGTTTTTGAATTGTTTTTCGGTACATTTTTTCTGGAAAAGCATTTTTGTGATAGTTTGATTAGTACGTTTAGGTTGGTTGATGCCTCACGAGCCTTAAACGCACAATTTTTGAAAACGCGTTGTTTTACTGTGCTGTCTTATGCTCACATTTCTGCATTAATGGTGCAGTTTGCTGTATCTGTACTGTGTACACGATAGTAAGGCACTCTCTGTTACAAAATACTGAAAATTTAATGAAGTTTTAATTCTACCGTTGTTTAACGCTATAGCATTGTTGCACATGATTGATACGTCCTAGCGGAGATGCTGCAGCTGGAAAATAAAAAAAAATTATTTTGTACTAAAAATGGAGACATCCGCCGTAACAACTGACAGTTCCTTGTGTGTGAAAAAGCTGAAGATGCAGGAAGATACCTACGTACAGGTGTTTAATCACTGGGTATCTGTGAGAAACACCAACTACTTTGTAAATGCCACTAATCTCATATTTCGCAAATTTTAAAGCGTTTACGTAACAAGCGAAGAATTTTTAACCATTAATGTGTGAGAATAATTTTTTCCTTAACTGAGAAAGTTTTAATTTAATAAAGTGCTTATGATTTATGAGCGATGTGAGTTTAACAGTATGCCCCTTGCCGGGATTTACCTACCAAAATCCATGATCGGTACAGTTATGCAACACACGCCACGGGTTAGCTTATTTAGTCCAGCTAGGTACAGATAAGTACAGTACTGTATACAGATATTTTTTGTTTAAATCCAGACTTTTACATCTGTCTTACTCATCTGATCTTACTCATTTAGCCCTAATTTATCTAATCTTAAAGCAGCAGAACCGCGCAAGTCTTTAAACCTCCAGGTTCAGTTTCCAGAACCGAAACAGCATGAGTACTTACTAGTCCAGTTCGAACCAATCTGATGCAGCCGCAGCGTGTTAATAACGAGTCCATCCGCTAGTTCTTTCATTACACAAAAAAGGCCCGCTGATAATGTTTTAGCAATGATAGCCCTGGTTTGGTGGTTGACTGATCGCCACTTTTTCCATCTGACACTTGGAGTCTTTCCGGAACGCTCCGCAGTCTGACTCTGCTCCAAGTTGCACTTTGACTTCACCATCAGAGGAAAACTGCCAAGTTGTGCTTCACGCGTTCCTAACGCGAAAACAGCTCCTCGTAGACCTAACGCTATAACGAACTCCCACCCACAGCCAATGAGCAGGACTTTATCCATCGAACCCTAATTGCATATAAGACTTACACAATTTCCTTAGTTTCGATTGCAACCATTATTATATTATTGCTGCTATTAACCACTGTAACTGTACATGCATGTGATATTGGATTTTTTGAATAACGATGTCAGAATTCGTTTCTTCTTTCATAAAACAAATTTTGATAATTTGTTTTTGCTGATCACTTTCCGCTGAATTTCATTAATCACCTTTTCAATTTAGAAACAAGAAAGTCATGCTGGCACAGAACGTTTCTTACCGTGCGCTTTCTTTATAAGCGATATAAATACTAGTAACAGAATTCATACAAGTCGTCCTGCATCAATTTTTTAAAATTTGTTATTGCTGTACAATAAAATCACCACTACAAAATAAAATGGTTTCCAAAAAATAGTTGCAAAATACCGAGACTGTTTAGCTGTTTTTTTATGGCGGCGTATGTTTGTTGTACTACCAACTGCACTGCGCGATGTACTGTAGGATGTACATAAGGTTGTACTACAGTATGCACTTCAGGTTGTACTACATGATGAACCTTAGGTTGTAACACAGGCTGCAAATCAGATTGCGCTTTGAGTTGTTTTTAATATATTTTAAAAGACCATAATTATTATAAACATCAAAAAAATTGTTATGGAAAACCTTTTGCGATTTATTGGCTTTTTAACGTTAACAAAAGATTAAGTAGCTACTAGCTTCCGTTGGAAAACGAAATATTTTTTAAATTTGATTTGGACAAATTTTTTACTATTAGGAATTGGATGCGTAGACTTATCATTTTGATTTATCAAGTTTACAGGGAGGCCCTTTAATAATTGCATCCTAGAAATGACGTTATTTTTATAAGGGCCTTCAATAAAATACAATACGAGTACGGGTGAGTTAAACCGTGTTTATGGAAAGTTAATTTCATCAGGCAAAAAATATAGTTTACTTTAACTGAAAACCAAGTAATTGAGTCATTAGAACAGCGTCACACCCAGAAAGTACATCCTGTAGTACGCCCTGATGTATATCTTATAGTACAATGTGTAGTGGAACCTGTTGTACAACATTCCGGTTATTGTAATGAAACCTGACGGGCGGTGCTGTACGAGAAGGCTCATCATTTTGTCATTTTCCAATTTTTTGAAAATCATCTTCAAAAAAAAAATTCAATAGCTGGGTTATACATCAATTCTGTTTTGCTGATCCAATATTTTGGCACTCAGTTAGTAAACTTAGGATTTGGCAAGTCCAAATTAGCTTACCACAATTATACGTTTTTACTCGCCATTACCACATATTGTGCAATTTATTGTAAACCCTTATGAAATTAACATTATTTTTAGGATGTAAATTTTTAAAGGGTTCCTCTACAGTTTGATAAAACAAAATGATAATCCTACGTATCCAATTCATTATGGTAAAAAATTTGTCCAAATCAAAGTTTAAAAAGAATTTATTACATTTTTCAGCGGAAGCTGCTTAATGTGCAGTTCACGTTAAAAAGTAAATTAAGCGCAAGAGATGTTTTGTATTAATCTTTAATGCTTATAATATTGATTGCCTTTAAAATATATTGAATACAACGTGAAGCGCAATCTGAAGTGCAGCCTGTAGTACAACCTAATGTTCATCCTGTAGCACAACTACCTGATGTATATCCTACAGTACATCGCGTAATGCAGCCGGTCGCACAACAAAAGGGGCGCCGTTGTAAGAAAAGAGCTAAAAAGTTTTGGTATTTTGCCACTTTTTTGGAAACAATTTTATTTTTACACTGGAGATTTTTTTGTTATACAGCAATAATAAATTTTAAAAATCGATGCAGTATGACTTGTATGAACTCTGATTTTTATATCGCTTAAAAAAACGCACGGTAAGAAACGTTCTGTGGACTGTACCAACTGCCAACATGACTTTCGGCAACGTGTCTTTAATTTCTAAATCGAAAAGGTGATAAGTGAGTGAAATTCAGCGGAAAAGTGATCAGCAAATACAACATATCAAAATTGTTTCATGAAAGAAAAAACGACATTTTGATTCAAAAAATCCAATATCACATGCATGTACAGTTACAGTGGCTAATAGCAGCAATAATATAATATATGGTTGCAATCGAAACGGACGAAATTGTGTAAGTCTTATACGCAATTAGGATTCGATGGGTAAAGCCCTGCTCATTGGCTGTGGGTGGGGTTCGTTATAGCGTTAGGTCTACGAGGAGCTCTTTTCGCGTTAGGAACGCGTGTTGTACTTCACTGTACTTTATCCGGGACCACCCTTGGTAGGCGGTTCTAGGACAGAATTGACGTAGAACAGTGCTAGAACCGTACCAAAGTGTTTGGTTAGGAATCTTAGGATACTGATTAATTCCAAATTTTTATGATACTCGTAATTACAGTTATTGCTGCGTTTGTCGGTTTGTGGTTTGTTTTTGTAATGCAGCGTTACAATTAGAGAAACACTGAACTAGAAAACGTTAAGCGTTAACGTTTTCTAGTTTTCTAGTAACGGCGAATTACTAGTTGGCAACGTGCTGAAGTTGGCAAATTGTCGTTTGCTGCGGTTTGCTTATTTGAACTGTGAATCGAGTTGTGATGTTTTCGTTTGCGAATTGGCGGTCCTAATTGAGGGTTTCATAGTCAGCGGTGGAAGAAAACAGCACGACGAATCCTTTGCGTCTGGAAGTATCGCAGGACTGTCAGACTGGTGAGCGAGTTCAGTTGGCATATGCTGCGAGGCATTCGGAGAATTGTGTGACTGGACTTGGAGCTCAAGCACAGCCTTTTTCGCCATTTATTTCGAGACGGTCTTTTGATCGCCGTTTGGTACGTCCACGTGTAATGTCGATACGCTTGCCTCAGTGCTGAAAACATTTGGTTTTTTTCTACTCTACAGAAGCCCAGGTGTTCCTTTGTGCGTCTTACCCCGTCTAGAAGTTTCCCCGAGCAGTGCGTGAGACTGCTGATCCCGTCGAGTGTTCGGTTCTACGTATTTCTGTTTGGATCTGCTGATCTGGTTGTGATTCCCCAGGATGTCAGGCTATAATGATAACAGCGGTTTTTATCCCTCCAACTACGGATGGCCGGATTCCTCGACGACAGGGAACGGACCAGCTGGTCCCGGAGCGTCTTCCGTGCCAAACCCAGCTGGTTACAACGCTGCTCCTATGTATAATCCGTAAGTACTGTCTGTTATAAGCTGTCGTAATAATTTACAGGAATTCAGGTATGAAGGTATTTGTCGTACAACTTTCGTGGCTTCGAGTAGTACTACGGGGATCCAGCCAACACCAACAGTCTTGAATCCTTCATTTTGTACATGTGTTTGTGTTCACTGGCCTTCAGCTTTGACGTTTACACGAGCCTATACTATTTGGATTAGTTTAATTCAGGTTCCGAATTGCAAATTCCTGTAACACTTCCGTACATGCTATATTATTGATATTAATTTTTAATTTTATTTGTTGTAAAGTATTTAGAACATTGTCAGTTTATGCGAAGTCGGCGTGCAAAGATCAGAAACGAAGCATTCTATCGGACCATATCAGCAGATCCTGGGTACCGTATTCGATTTGATTTAGGATCAAGTTTGCACACGAGCTGCTGGAATACTCTCGTCCATAGCCATAGTGAACGTTGTATGAAATTGGCCGCACGCGGTAGTTTTTGTTGCATTACCACCGATGGACAATCAATTATGAATCGGAAGCTAACAAAGAGACAGCAGCATAACAAAAATTGCTACTCAAGTTCAAGGAGCAGGGTTTCTTTGCTTAGCTGGCACCGGCGGTGAGCCTGGCAGCTGTTTAGCTTTCATTGTTTTTCTAAAGCTTCAGCTTGTTTAGCGGAGGGGCGAATAGTTTCGTGGCTGCCGTTCTGCTGCGGGGGCCTTTCATCCCGAAACCCTTGGCGGTTGTTTCAGTATCCCGTGATAATAATTTCGCCGTTCGCGACATCATTCCCGAACTCGGTCAGGACAATAATTGACTGTCTGGATGCTTTTCCGCAACAGCAAATCTTACCCAAATGCTGAGTTCTAGCAGCAAGCGTAGAGTTGTTTGCCTTATCAGAGTTACGGTTGTTGTTAGAATTTCCTTTGCCGCATTGAAAATTCCCTCTAAAGGTCGACGACATGGTCGCACATGCCCTGCTGGTCTGCCAGTAATTGGTCGAAAATTCGGGACCTTTGGACCAGTGCTTGTAAAAACGTTTTCCGGTATTAGCGGTTTGGCTGCCCTCAGTACGTAGGGTTTCTAAAATTTCTTGCACTTCAACAGCAGCAGTTGATGGTCCTGCAGCTTCAACTTGCTCTGACCCGGGTGATTGAACGCACCGGGAACTGCTCCGGTGCGAATAATCTTCGCATGAAGTTGTATCGCTCATGGCCAGATGTTGCCGAAGTTCTGCTGCATCAAAGTTAAATTCGTGTGAAATGTCTTTGCTTAAGGTAACGCATTCCGAGACTGTTATGAGTGTCCAAACGCTCCCGTTGACTGGTGAGTCGCTTTGATCGTGCTCGCGATGATTCGGAGCGGTACACGACTGGTCAGCGGCTATTCGACGGTGTCTTTTTCCGTCGCCGACAGTGTCCTTTTCCGTAAGATACTCGACTGTACTTGTGAGCTCGTGGTTGTGATCAGGCCCGTCCTCAGCGTTTCGGAAGGGGGTGCGCAGTATTGTTCTCCCGTAGCGCTAGTCCCGAATTTTTTTAATTTTTTTGGAAATTTTAACATCTTTTTCCGCTTGGGGACCACCCCTCCCTCCTTAAGGACCGTCTGGTTGTGATCGTCGACAGTAGTTAGATGCATGACCACCATCCCACCGTTAAGAAGTTTCGATTTTACGTACGCAAGCTTTACAGCCGATTTTTAGTGCAGTTATGATGAATTTGTGGGTGATCTGGTCATGTATTCTGTGATGCAGTTTTGAAACTGCTTCATAGAATACAAAGCGATCCCAGTTTTCAGTTGAGTAGAGTCCATTGTATGAGAGCAATTAGTACAGAATTAACCACCATTCCACCAATATCACGATTAACAGCACCGATGGTTCCATTATGCCGGCTTGTAAATCCTAATTTTGCGTGGTTATGCCGACTTGTAGTACCGGTAATGTTAGAAGGGGAATGGAATCTTTTCGACGTTTTTACTGGGGGGAGTAAAACCGCAGTAGTTAAGATGAGATAGTTCGGTTCAAATATCTGTGAAGTGCTGGTGTCTGAAACGATATTTTTTTGTTTTCGTGGGCTTCGTAGTCATATGGTTTGCGCGAGTATCTCCCGCGCATAGCCATTTCGTTGATTTACTTTAAATCTTCCTGGAGGAACAAAAACTAATTTTTTTTCCAAAACTTTGAAAGTGTTCCCAGATTGTTAACATGTGAAGTTTTGATGTCATGGCATCCGTAAGACTACAATGCACTTGACGAAAGTTTCATTCCGACAATGATATTAATGGCTTTGGCGGCTACTGCCCATTAAACTATATGATATTAATTCAAATACGTACACTCGTCTTACAGCACGCTTTTTATAGCGTACGCATATTTTCGTATAGAATTTCGAGAAACTGGATGTGACGGTTATAATATATTTGTTTTTTAGGACGTCTTTCGGAACACCAGCAGACAACTCGTACATGTACATGCAACAAAATAATGTAGCATCACAACAGTTTGGTCAAACTGGTGCTGTCGTGGAGGATGTCGAAAATGAGCCACCTTTATTAGAGGGTAAATGATTTGTCTTTTTTCTTCCTCTTGTGTGCATGGAGCCAGCTGACCAGCCTAAAAGTTGTATCTTCCTTCCGTTACAGAACTTGGTATAAATTTCGACCATATCGTACAGAAGGTAAGGCTAACTAAGTAGTATCTGTATGCGATGAGTTTATTTCTAAAACATTTGGTCCATTTGTAGTGAATTCGGATCTCACATATCAGTAACACAAGTGTACGTAAATGCATCATTTTCCGAAGTTATCGAGCACATAGCGACCTAAAGTCGAGAGTAATAATGCTGTAATAAAGTATTTATTAATAAATTTTACACTTCGGTGCCTAAATACGGGTCATAACCCGGTAAACAATTAACTGCGATTTTTGCCGGGCCTGGCGATCTTCGCATAGAATTGGTGTAGACGCTGGTATTAGGCGAAAATGTGACAGTTCGGCTTTTGCTCACAGATTCATGATCCGAATCTGTGAATAAATCTTGCGGCGTGCCGTTGCTGCTATCATTTCTCACACTGCTGTTCTCTTCCTCGTGCTGTATACCAGAATCCTTATCCTCCTCACTGGTATCGGAAATTTGATACGCATTACTGCCTCCATATGGCGGCGGAACAACAGCGTCACTCGGCGGGTTTTGACACTCAATTACGTTGATTGTTGTTTCTTTGTTGGGCTCGGTGCGAGTGAGTAAGAGGAGCGATTCTTCCGGTTTTGACGGCGGTGTCAGCATGGCATCGGAAGTTTTGTAATAGGTCACACAGCGAAATTTATCTGGAATACCAGGTGTGTGTTTCCACAGCGTTGAACACAGTTTGGGCGGATGCTGTTTGTATTTGCAGTAGTATATTGCTAGAATCATAATCGGGAAAATTATGAGCAGCAAAACAATTAGGAGAATGGTTGCTTCAGTGGCACTTAAGATTCCACTTGATTGAAAGAGCGGCATTATACCGGTCGTGTTGCCCGCCCAGTTGGTAGCGAAACATCGATAATTTCCCCCGTCCTCCTCTTCGCTAGCATTGCGGATAATTAGCATATGGATGAAATGCGTGGTAATGTTCTGGGAGTAGCTTTCGTATTTGGTATTACTGAAATTGACAGGATTGTCGTTGAAATACCAGAAGATTTCCGGAATGGGGTCACCAAAAACCGAACACTCAACGGAAATATTCTGACCGGGAAGGATATTGAAAGCTTCTAAGGAGAGAATTTCAGGGGTGCAGGCGAACTTTTCTATTGAAATTTGATCCCAATTTCGGCCACGAAATTCTACCGGTTCGTGGCACATCGGAAGGAATCCACTGCCAACACGGCGCTGCCGCATCCATGCATTGACATCACGGACATGACAATTACAGTCCCAGGGATTATTATGCAGATCGAGTTGTTGCAGTGATTTGAGCGGTGCGAGTGTGGCCAGTGTTAATCGGCGCAGTTGGTTACCATTAAGCTGTAGTGATCTCAGTTGGTCTAATCCGCGCAATCCCTCTTGATCAACATGATGAATTTGACTATACTGCATGTCCAGTGTCTCCAGCTGGTTGAGCTGGTTAAAAGCCAAATTGGGGATTGTTTGGAGGTGATTGTGACGCAGGGATAAGACACGGAGATTGCGTATGTCGGTGAAGATGGCGCTGGGCAGTTGCTGTAGCTGATTGCCGGCCAGATTCAGTTCACGCAAATTGCTCATACCGATGAAGGCTAATGAATCGATTGTTGCTGTGTGACAGTAGGATAAGTCTAGCTTGAGCAAATGAGCGAGATTGTTGCGGGTAAATGTGGCGTTTTCAATGTGCCGAAGCTGGTTACCGCTTAAATTAAGAACGATCACGTTGGACGGGATGTCCGCCGGAATGCTGGTGAGGTTGCGCTGGCTACAGTCGGCTGTGTAATAGCCGTTTATCCATTGACACGTGCACTTTTCTGGACATAGCTGGGAGGAAATAGGGCGTAGTATGGCGGTATAGAAGAAAAAGAAAACAGAATATTTCCAGTGATGCTTCATGGTGGTCGTTTTAAAAGGCGTGAGGAAAAATCTGGCAATAAAAAACGGTCAATTAACAACAGAGGATCACGGCGCGTAACGAATTGAACTAGATATCTATCAATGCTGGAGATGGCTTGAATTTTGGACAGAGGTTATTGGACCCAAGTGGCACTTAGGAGAATAGCAAAGTGGCTGGAAACGTTAAGCCGGGCAAAAATGCAAATATTTGCATTTTTCGGGCCCTGTTTAACGGTAACAGAGAATGTCGTAACGTTAGAATTATTAAACCGAACACTCACTTTCTGGAATTTTGTGTAGGTTGACTTGCGCTTCCTGTTACAATAATTAGAACTTCAAATCAGTTTTTGGTTCTAATTATAAGGTTAGCAAGTGAGTAGTGACAATAATTTAATACGAAAAGTTGTTTCTCGGATATCAGACTATATGTACGCGAGGGTGGCCAGACTATTATATCGTTCCCTTGCCGGTTGATGTGCACAAAAATAGAAAAACACTGTATTAAGTCGTACGGCGCACAGGTGGCTGTTAACAGTTATCGATTAGAATCGCACTTACAATTAAATGCATACGAATTTAATTTTTGTTTTTAAGTTAGCAGTAAAATTAAGTTATGATTTACCTATGAAAGGTTATTGAAACTCTTTAGAATACTTGCAGACTTGTGCTGATCCATGATCGAAATGTATCAGCTACTACAGTGCGAGCTGTTCTTTTGCGTATGATGCATATCTTGCTAGATACAGTATGTTTAGTTGAAAAGGAATTTCTTTATATTTGGTGATTTACCGTAGTATATGCTGTTTAAATTATTTTAGTAACTAACGCGAACTTACTTGCTTAATAGTCAGGGCTTTTACATTGGAATATCTGGCTCTGCCGCGGTTGATAAAAAACAGAAAGATGCTGCAAATACCGGCATATGGGTAGCGCCGGTTAATCGTCTCAAAGCAACTTCTGCTAGCTCAAAGGATAAAGTTCAAATCCTGTGTGATGGAATAGACCTTCCTGGTCGACTGGCTTGGGATATGAATCGTGGTAGTAGAAACGGCTTCACATACTGTAGTATCCAAAGTGGCTCACTGGCTAGTAAGGATAAAAGTTGATCGCTTTCATCGGAGAGTGTACTGGGCGGTTACCGGGCTGTCTCCGCATCACTAATAACACAGGCTTTAACTTCATAATTGAACACGGCATATTGCTCCGTACAATATGATTGGGGTAGGCTGGATCTAGTGATAATTTATACCTTGACCGCCGCCGCTAGACATTTTCTCTGATATGTCCGTCCATTAAAAGATAAGCGGAAACAGGAAAGTTACTTACATTTGCTGGTCAGCAGAGAAATTCGGATTATAAAACCATCACCGATCCAGTCTACGAGCACGTCTGACCAATTTCGCGCCATATATAACTTTAATGTCCACTTGCATTTGTAATCGGAAAAAGTCTGGTGGGAGAAGGCGCATTGACGGTCATTACTGTCATCTCCCTGAGAAATCCAGTAATATTAGCGCCATCGTACATTTATAACCCTTGCACAGCCGCAGTTTTATAACTGCTAAATATTTCGGGCGATCATTACATGGCAAACATGTTTACATCTTCTGTGTGCTTTGATGTGGCCATGGCTGCTGTTGAGATCCGAGAAGAGCATAATCAGCATCCTCATGATTTCTTAACTATGATAATATCGTGAAATTCTTAAAAATCTGAAACTGTTTGAGATTTTTGTTTAATTTTTGTATTGATTTAATGCTTAAACATGAATAACTTTTTAAATGGTTTGTGAAAACTGGGGGTTCCCTGGTATGTGGATTGGTGTTTAGGTATACTTCGTATGATTCGAAATTGCCCCCTATGCAATGTTCATGCGGGTCTGGAAATTGGTTTCTTGAATTTACGTAATCTCAGTCTTATGTATGGTACAGCAGTTTCCGGCGTTCGCATATCTGATGAAACAATCCATAAAATCTCTAATCTCCCAGCATGTAGCAAAAAATTCTTTGTGGTCAGCTGGGAGTAACTCAATCATCTTAACAGTTGTTGTTGAAAAGCGCTCGTCCCGAGAGAGCATTGTAATTTGGTTTGGGTTCAGATTGCTTAAAACCGCTATATTGTTGTATGCGCTGGTGTCTTAAATATTTGAGAATTTTTGTTATGATTCTTGGGATGAGCTGTTCATTTGTGGGTTGCTTATTTATCGTCAGCCGTTTGAGTGGCATCCCCGACGGAGCACGGCACGTCAAGTATCGTTGTATGTATCGGCAAGTGAAAGTTAGGTTGATTGAAAACAGCGGGGAGTCTGCGTAAATTGAAGTCTACGTGGCAAGCTATAAATCTGTCTTGTCCGAAACGTAATATACACACCTCCATCTTTACTCTTTGGGCGCCCTGCCTGAAACCAGAATAACAATTGCACACGAAAAAAATTTTATAATAGAATAATACTGTACGGTAACCTTCCTTTGAGCGTACGATTGCTTGCGTGACACGAGACATCCTAAAATAAATAAACTAGTTGTATATTGTTATTCAATAACGTAAAGTTATAACAATTCTGGTATAATCAGTTATCATGACGTACTTTTTCTTGTGGTTTTGTCTTTGTAATTTTTGTTTTTTGGTTGCGAGTGAATGGCAAAAATTAGCTGACGCTAGAAATTCTGTGCGGCTAAGTTTTGGACTTTGTACTACTACTTTTTATTAATTAATATAGAATTCTATAGTACGTAGGTGGGAATATCTATGTGTACCTGTGCTTGATATGGTGTGCATTTCGAGTGAAAGAGGGGCAAAATGATTGTGAACAGCGTATCATGTACACTGCAATGGGTCCCATCTTTCAAGCGCAGTTGAAATAGCAAGTGTGCGTTGCCCACTTGAGAAACGGCTTTCTCTGCTCAGTCAGTCAATAGCCGACAGCGATTAGACCCTGCTAATTGTGCCGTAAATGCTTTTCAACAATCCTTAATGAGAAGTGACCACTGGTCGAATGCTACACGGTCTTTCTACGTAGTAACACCACAAAGTTGTATTCGGTTCCAGAGCGTATGAACGGAACCACTCGTGCATACGGCAGATTTTCTTTGGTTTCATGAACTGCCAAGGCACAGTCTACTAATTATTTATGCTGGGATGGGTTCAGAAACATTTTATTATATCGGTGTTGAATCTTGTGATTAAGGTGTTCAGGCATATGGACACTGGGGCCGGTCGCATTACAAGCATGCGGAGGGCTGGTCAGGAAATACCATAATTCTGATTAGACATTCGTCGACCACGACATGCAGCATTTAACTTTGTAAATAGTAAGCCTTTGCTGTACAGTGTGCACTGTGCACTATAGGTTGGGAATTTCTCGGAACAAAGAATCTGGCTTGTGGCTCAAAGATCAGGTTTGGAACAGTTGGTTGATATAATATGGGATTAAACAGTAAAAGTAAAGAAAGCCTTAAAGGTGGTTTCATGACAAAATAGACAGCGCTTCCAGTATTGTAAAATTTGCCCACAGTTTCTGTGTGCTTTCTTTGACATCTCTGCCTTGTAAGCGCCGGCAGAAGTTAGTGCTGAAACGTTTTGAAAGGTTCTGCACATGGAATAAAATAAACCAAACGCGCATGGAATAAAGTTCAATAAACCAAAGCGTATAACTGTAAGCAGTAACTTCCATAATTAACTCGTCCCATATTTTGGGATATTGGGTTTGGGTGTATGTACTCTATATTGCAGTGAACTGGAAGACTGGCTGATGAATGAAGTATTCAGGGTCATTTTGGGACACAACAGTATGAAAAAAGTTCAAATCAGGGCGCTGAAACAATGAGTGAGTATGTATTAAAAGTAATGAGCTGGCCAAGTAGGCCTGACAGCCTTTACTGTGATTGAATAATATGGTGTTATCATGTTTTCTTCATTTGATTTTGCAGATAGATTTTGAGTATTTTTCGTTTGAGTATTTTTCGTATTTTTCGTTTTTTAAGGATTCTGTTACCGTGTACTGTATTGTAAATTCGCAAGAATTCTTTAGCTATAGTAATACTCGTATAGTTTAACCGGCATTCCGGGAAACTGCTGGACACTGCAACTGCAAATGATTTTAATGGCGCGCCGTTCCGCTCTAGAAGGTCCGTCAGCTGTTGGATTATAATCTGGCACCGTCTTTGTATCAAATTCGGATGGCTTATACATGCCTTAGCAGTTTATCAGAGTTAAAAAAATGCTAATTAATCCAGATTACTTGTATTTGAAAAGAGCTGCGTAAATTTGCTTTTTCGGTAACACTCAGCGCTTGCATCTCGCGAAATGAAGGATTGCCAAGAAATTGATGGCCTCCATAATTTTTGAAGGATTTTCGAAGATTATGATTTAAATGGATCTGACATCTTGGTGACCATTTAATCCAAGAATAATTTCACGCAGCTTTAGCCAATATTTTGGGACGGCCAAAAAGGCTGGTGTGCATCTGCCGATGAAACAATAACTTATACTTTTTTGGCTTTATGGCCGCTGCTTAGTAGCACCGAGTTGCATAGCTGCGAATTAAATAAAATTTCACAACATAATTGTCGTGTGGGTGCAGAAACTGAGGCATTATCGCCTTCGAAGTCGTATTTTTTCTAGATCTGTCAAAGGGTGTGTTTCAGACGAGAGCAAAACAATAACGTTAATAAGCCGTGCACCAGAACAGACGTATTTTGCTACGAAATTGCGAACTGCTGCTGAAATAAATGATAAGAAGAAATGCAAAACTTGAAATTCTCGATACTTGAAGCATAACATATATGATATGCTTCAAGTACAGAGCACATCTGAATTTTTGAACATCACTTGGTATGACTCTACGAAATAAAATCACCATATGCCGGCGGTTAATACTCTGTTTTACAACTGCAGCCGTATAAATCTGTGGTTATTACGTGTAACTTAATGTGCCGTGAGAAATTACGAAAATTGTGATGGTAGATAAGATGAGTAACTTACAGTCCATTTGCAGACGCTGGCTGTGCTGAATCCTTTTCGTAAGCCGGATGCCAGCATCATGACCGATTCGGATCTGGCTGGACCATTCGTCTTCTGTTTACTCTTCGGTGGACTTTTATTGCTGGTCAGTATCTGAAGATGATGCGGCTGCTCTCTCGCCTGCTGACCGATAACAGCTCGTTAATGTCGCCTCCGGCTGAGAAGTTTGTTGTGATTATATCGCACAAGACACTGGGGCAGGCCCTATGCCATTTATATATTGCGTGTATAATTACCAGAACAAAATATAGATAGTGCTAAGTTGTTTACAGAAGGACTGTTTGATTGTTTGATTTGAAATCTGTCCTCTTTAAATTGTAGCTGTTGAAATTCAATCTTCTAGTTACGAGAATTCATTGGCCAAAAATTATGTTGCAATTGCTCCTTGCTTATGGGAAAATTAGGGTTAAATCTTATTCCGAATTTATTTGCCACGAAAATTTAATTTGTTTTTTCGTCAGACATACGGACTATCTGTACCAAGTATACCATGAGTTTATATCATACATTCATATGTTTGAGCGTTTAAAATCGGAAAAAGCCTGTAAAATAAAGCGTAAAGAATGCATTGTGTTACTTACTTGTTAGCAAAATATAGCAAGTACATTCTTCGGAGTACGTTTTATTAGGTAGCTAAGTTTGGAAAACAGCTCGTATTTTGAATTATTGTTCATTAAAATGTTGGTTTGTTTGCTTTGTTTTAGCATGGGAAAATCCATTTCGGGTACATTTACGGGATCGGTGTGTTGGGCTGTTTAGGGATGTATTCGCTGTTGTCACTAATGAGCGCGCAGGGCGTCTCGATGGGTTGCGTTGTTAGTGTGTTGGGCTATTGCTTGTTGCCCATGGTCCTGCTCTCGGGCGTTTCCATCATCAGTACGCTCCAGTAAGCTCAATAACTATGAGGTTAAACTGTAATATAATTTGTCCGGCGATCTATTCATATTCCATTTAATAAACGATATTGTGTAGGGGCATCGTGGGAACAGTGGCCGTCGTCTTGACCATCGTATGGTGCAGCTGGAGTGCCTCCAAACTTTTTGTCACCGCCCTGTCCATGGATCACCAGCAGCCACTAGTGGCCTACCCATGTGCTTTATTATATGGAGTGTTCTCATTGCTCACCGTTTTCTAATTTACGAAAAAATGTTTTTATTGAAAATGTTTATGTTATCGCACTTCCCGGCTGTTAATTTTGTGCTAAATTTAGTTGGGTGTTTTCGGGGTTGGTCCGTTAGAGATTAAAGTTTTTGAGGAATGATGGGCGGCTGTGTGCCATTAAATATACAGATTTTACCGAGAGGACTCGACTGGGTAAAATTGATGCTGCGGAGCTGCTCCATATTTTGGCGCTGATAGAGAGCATGGTCTGTAGTTTTTGACGAATTGTTGGGCGATTCATCATGACTTTTTGTCAGAATGAGCCGGTTAATGGACAAACGTGAGTATGTGCCTATGTGGATCAGGCATTTTGTGAATGGACCGCTTAATGGATGGCTGCAAGCGGGAACTGTAATTACACGATTAAGCAAGTTGTGATTATGTACTAACCATTAAATTTCCGTGCTCCAAAACATGGACCCTTTTCCGCCAGCTGATGCAAATACGAACTGTCACGCTGTTCCAAAGTGCGGCTGATTGACAGTAACGGGAAGTTTACAAGCGCACTTTTAATTTTCAACTATGGAGGTCTGCGATCGTCTGGCCAGCACAAAACGCATTTTTTTCAGCTTCGAAAATAATCAGTTATTTGACGGACTACATATACCAGATGTATGGAATTACAGAGTACTTATGCCGAATTTTAAAGTATTATTAATAATTTGCGACACGTACTCATACCAATTTATGCACAGCATGTACAAATACAAATATAACCACTTATTTTTTATTCTTGGAATGATGGCAATGCTGTAGAGAAACATTTAATACTGTAGAGAGAGCTGAAAATTTATTATTATTCGGATGGCGTACCGACAGTACCTTGTATGCCGCAGTCTAATGTGACAACAACAACAAATTCGCATTTCATATTACATATCTATATTCATATATGGATATTGGTCCATCTGACAATATAGGTGTCCTGGCGCTTTACAGTATTACTCCCAAATTATTACTGCTCCAGAATAAGTTAGAGTAAACACAACTTAGATGATAGGAAAATACATACGAGTATGAACCATACTCGTACTGCTTGCCGATCATTCCACAAAAATTGCCACGGTTGTCGGCATCGGTTTCTCATGTCGGAAACATCACAGCACGACATATCTCGGTAGTGGGCAGCACTCTTACATCCGTAGGTTTCCATAACGTAAGCAGAAAAATTAAACCCAAACGAACAGTGGGTCCCTAATTTAATTTTACAGCTTTCTACATTTGCGAACTTGCGTCACCGAAGTGTAAAACCGCATCAAAAGCGGACAAAACCGCCATATAAAAGGACACTGCACACTTCTTACAGTGTGGGTCTGTGTATTTTTGTTGATAGACGCCCCTTCAGTGCTGTCCATTATAAAAATGCAATTACGTCTGCATAAAGAATTTATTGACCGCAAAATGGACACAATCCATCTAAAATCTCTTCCGCAACACAAGTACAGTCAGTGTTAGCAAATAATTTAAGCATGCCATCAAGTAGTTCTTACGCAGCCTCATTCGGCAGATCATCATTTTGATCATCACACATTAAAATTTGACATACACGTCCCTCCCGCATTCGATGAACATCCATATGTCGGTCAAAGGGGAATTTCTCACGTGTAGCGCGTTATGTACTGCTGCATCCTTCACCCGGTCTGCGAGACGATTAACCAACTGATAACTAGGTAAAACAGGAAAATGGGATACACGGCTAAGGCTTTCCTGTTGGGAAGTTGTGTATCGCCCAAGAAGGCCAGTGATGCTGTTGGGGAGAAAAGGGAACAGTACCCGTTAGAAAAAAGTAGGTCACACAAATTTACCTCATCAAACTGACTTTTCAATACAACTGCCACGGAAATACTCAAGAAAAGCATAGCCACTTGATACAATTGAAAAGCATTTTGGAAATTCAATACCTTGATAGTGGGCCATTATTGTATGGTTTCAGAAAGACATAATGGATTTCGTGTTGATTTCTACTTTAGGATAAAAAATTAAAAGGCTGCAAAAATGGTACTTTTGAAATCTGCCTCTCGGCAATATAGAACACCACTCATTTTACTTGACACCAGATCAAATACTGGCCTTTTTTACGAAATCATTTACAATGAAATTTCCAGTATCCGAAAATTCGAACGAGTACGCAAAAAATTAACACATGCTGTAACCAGTTTTATTTAACCAATCTGACTAAACAAACAAATTTCCGTTCTCTTGCAATCTATCCAGTTAACTGAAACTTTTTGGCTACGTAATAGTTATTGCATACCTAAAGTAGCCCACAGGAATCCCACTGTAGTGAAAATGATTCTGAGCAAAAACAAAACCGTATCGTGATGCTGCAGAGATACAGCTAATATCCTGCAAGTAATCAGCGCCATAGCTGGTGGCAGTAAACAATATCCCAGAATGCAGACGCTTTGGAAAAACGATCTGAAATGAAACGTAAATAAAGATGTAGCCGGTGCAGATAAATACTATATGTTAATGAACAAACAGCTACATCATGCTTTTTAAGACAAATAGGTAGTTATTATTCGCCGCCAAAGCAAGTGCCAAAAAAGCATTCGCGGCAAGCAAAGTAAAAACCACAAGCTTCATTCTGTCATCCTTCACAACAGATAGCACCAGCACTAATTACAGATAAAGAAAAAAGCCAGTAAAATTGATGAGACACCAACGATAAAAGAACTTACATGCTTCCACCAAGCAATTTGGAGTTTAATGTCACGATCACCGCACCACATGTTACGATGAGGAAAACTTGCGCGAACTCGGGACCAGTAGTGTGTTTATCGTCCACTTCTTTGCCTTGCAGCATTCTGAAATCACACAATAATATTTCAGGGTTTGTAGTACATTTCTAGCAACGCACAAACTTTACAGGACAACAAGGTATTTGTTAATTCACGACAAAATATGCCGAAAGTTAGATTATTAAAGCATACGCAGACGTAGAGACGATTGAAGATGAACTGAAGTCATTCAAATAAGTAAAAAAAACATTTGGAATTAACAGAACTTTCGTGAACAACACAATGAATAATGATATGCCTGTTATAAGCAACTTTAAAAATGCTGAAATGGGCAACCATAAAAATGTAAAAGAATAATATGTAAGTCTATGCACAGTGCAGTCGGAGAATTTCATCCTCTACTACTCACATCGCAATGAAAGTCGTCAGCATCAAAGGTCCCCATAAATCCCCTACAAAAAAAATTGCGTCGTCATTCAGCTTTTTACGTGACTCGTGAGAGCCTGCGTTTAGAATCAGGAATTCGAAGGCCATACAAGAAAAATGCAACAATAAAATTTCATGTGAAACAGATAAGGTGTCTTACAATCTCGCAGCAAAGCTTTGCTCTTCCGTGGAATCAATACATGGAAAAATTTCTGGGCAATGGCTTTGAGATCGCGAAACTGAAAATGTAGAGGAGAATTCATCAAATAATCAAGGGAAAGAAATACGCTAGGGTTCGGATTACTATAGTGGTTCGGATGGGTTCATCCAACGTGTTCAAGTCTTCCCACTGTGACTTCACTGTGGATGGAGCCAAATTCATCTCCCCCTCAACGCTGCTCGAGTACGCGGGTGGCATATCGACATTCATTTCCGAAATTCGCGTAGAATCCACCATTCGTCCAGCCATGGCACCAGAGAAAGGAATCAAACCAAACGCCAACAGAAAACGAAGTGTACGAACTACGTACGAAGCACTTGTTATAGTTGTAAGTTGCTGACCAAAAACTGTTCAACACTAAACTGACTGAAGTGCAAAGGGTAGCCCGTCGGATTTCAGAAACAAAACACAAAATCCTTTGGAATTTGATTTAAAATGTATAATAACGAGTGGTGAATAACGACTACGGTTCACCACCGAAAAAATAAAAAGGATGACATCAAAAAGAGGACACCTTAACTTTTAAGAAAGAAAACTGACTGTCGTACATACGATTTCTAAAGTCAGCTTGTTACCAGTGTAGGCTGGTAGCAATCACACCCGCTACCAAACGGCAGCTATCTCAGCAGATTTGAAGATGACTCTGGGCTTACTGTTATCATGTTATGAAGTGTTTTCAAAAATTTACATGGTAACTTTGCATTCATTTATTTTTGTTGAACTTTGTTACTTTGTAGTGTCTGTCTTTTCATTCTTGTCCAAAAATTGGTGAAATTTGTCGCTGACAGTGTACTGTTAGTTGAAATGTATGCTTCGGTTGGGATGTGACAGCTGGTACTGCATTTTCGGACACTACGATTTAACTTTTCGTGTTTCACGCCAATATGTCCTGGCGAGCTCCCTTCCCCTCGACACCTCAGTATCCCGGAGCATCTTCCTCGGGAACTCCTTACTATAATCCTCGCCCTCCGTTTCCAGCTAATGCGTCTTCGAGCGGATATCCCCCAACTGCACAATCTGCGCCGTTAGCGCCGACGGTACCCAGTACTGCACCCCCGCCAGATGCAGCTAAAGAATATGCTATCGACGAACCGACCCTCCGAACCTTTCGTGTGTCACGCACATTTTCCGAAAATTCCCGCCCGGTTAACCATTTGGATTTCTCCCCTTCGGGAGAGCATCTTCTTACATCCGCTGATGATGATGTTATTGTGCAGTACGACTGCGGGAAAGGAAGGTGAGTAGCTGTGATTTTTGTGACTGACGATTGTCTTGTTTTTGCGAGTATTCGTGATAGCGAGTAGATGTATTGCTGATTTCATTACTCGAGTGGTTTGCTATTATAGTGTTCAAAGGATAATTAACAGTAAAAAGTATGGGGCGGATAACATTATGTATTCCCATTCTCCGTCGGCCGCGCTGCATTCCTGCACCAAAGTGGACCGTAAGTAGCGATTATTGTTGCCATGCCGTACAATAACAGATTTTAATGTTTGTGATGGATCATGGGCGCTTTGTTTTGAGCCATTTTTAAATGACCAACCTCTTTTATTCTGCAGACAGTATTCGTTACCTGAACTTGCCAGAAAATAAATATATTACAGCGTTTACAGGGCACACAAACAAGTAAGTTATAGTATTGCCCGGAATTTATGATGAGGATTTTGCTGCTTTAGCAAATGCAGTCAACAAAGAACCGCAAGTTTTTCATACAAGTAAAACTGTAATCCTAGTCTCGATAAATTTATGTAATCTATGAAATTAATTGTCTCCATAAGCTGGAGTTACCGAATTGCGCTGATTGCACAATTATTACCCAGAAGACACCGCTACTAAATAGTCGTATATTTGATTAATGTCTGCAGCTTTGCGTCAGTGTGCTCGTGCAGACGAAATTTAATATTTTGGAAGCTAAATTCTTGTTGTTGTTTTTGGTCGACGGTGGTAGCCAAATTTTTTCTTAAATAGGGTTGTTCAGTTGGCATTGTCGCCTGTCGATGACAAATTTATATCATCCAGCATGGATCGCACCATTCGGATCTGGGATCACCGTGTGGGCTGCGCCGGTGTATTGCAGAATCTCAGTGCTTCTCCCATTGTAGCATTTGATCCAGAAGGTCTGGTCTTTGCTGCCGGAGCCTCTGTGGAGCATGAGCAGCGTGTGATGCTGTACGATATGCGCAACTATCACGAAGTAAGTAATTAGCGGCTTTCGCTGGAAAATGCTGGTGTTGAATATGTGTTTACAGGGACCTTTCAATATATTCCGATACCCGGAGGACAGAGACTGTGATTGGAGCATAATGAAGATCAGTCCCAACGGACGCTACATGTTAATTTGCACAAACGGTCTCAATGTGTACGTTATGGATTCGTTCACGGGAGTTTGTCTGCTTATTCTCAAGGTATTTATTGCGTAGTGCTGGCAGTAGACGGTCAGACCCTCTGTAGTACCCATCTGTCATCACCTCAGTATTGATAAAGACTGGGATTCGAAAAGTGTAGTTGTATATTCGATTCTTAATTGGGTGTGACTGTTGTCACCCCCTACAACTCCTTTTGACTGTCGTCTCTCTTCGGCTGTTGCCACTCGCTTTTGTAAAATTAAAACGCACACCCCCTTTGACTATCGTCATTCCCTTCCACACCACCTTTTGGCTGTTGCCACCACCTTGCTCTTAATTGTGCCATCAGCGGCTCTTTTTCCATTCGGTTCCGGCTAGACGGCCACCATCGGGAGAAAAAGCCGAAAGATGCCAGGCAGAGCTTACATTGGACCTCGTTTTTTAGTATTAAATTTAACATCTTTAGGATGTTTTTTTAATTATTTTGTTTCCAGTGCTTTTGCGACCCTTTTGAGAGGACTGCAACTGGGACAATCTTTCTCTTTCTGCACGCGCGGAAACAAAATTTCGATCCCATCGCAGTAGCCAAAAGGGGTGTTGGCCTCAATTTTTAAAAATCGAGCGACAATAGCCGAAGGGGATGAAAAGGGAGTGACAGTCAAAAGGGGATGTAGAGGGGTGGCAGTAGCCATTTCCTTCTTAATTACTCATCGCTTCCTTGTGCATTACCAATATCGTAATTTTTGTATGTTTTGCAGATTGATGCTCGTATGTAGAAATATGAATATTATTTAATGGTTTTCAAATAAACGTTGTCAACGTGTCATGCTAGCGTAGCGTTAGTAGCGTTACTAGCGTTTTGCTTACTTATCGGTAATTAAATGCGCAGATACGTAACGCTAGTGTTTGCTTCGCATTATTTGGTTTTTACTTGTTAAGGGTCATACAAATCGCGGCTTAAATTTGGAAGCATCTTTCACGCCGGACAGCAAATACGTTATAATAGGATCGAGTGACGGAAAAATTCATATTTGGAGCCTGAGAACAGGACGTTCAGTGGGAATACTGCAACACAAGCAGAAAGAACCAGTTGTCCGGGTCCAGTTTGCTCCTTCGAATATGCTCATAGCTAGTGCTTATTCAAAGCTGTCGTTGTGGCTGCCCTTTACGTAGCGCTGTTGCAAAAGAAAGTTCCGTAATGTGATATCAGTAATGGTGATTTCTTCTCACTTCTATCGCTTGTCAACCATTTTTGTAAGAATGGAAAATTCTTGTTTGCATTCAGTTTCTCTGTGTAGGACACGGGATCTACGGACAAGAATTATCGAAAATGATAAATCTGTCAAGATACTGATTTGATTTATGCTGTGTTGTTATTTATCTCGTATTGTATTCCGCCTTTTGCCGACAATCCACTGATGACGCCGCGGTCATAGTGAACGAAGAAAGTAATACATAGTATAAGCTTTTAATGGCAAAAACTAAGCAAACATGTGCGAGAATCAGTATTTTTGGTAATAGCAATACTCGATATGAAACAGTACAATACAAGCACAAACTGAGAAGACAGAATGCAGGTTTTGTAGTTTGTGCCCTTTGTGGTTCCTTGATGAATTACTTTTTTACGTATTCTTGTGGCGGATGATGGATTTCGATGAATATGACGTACAGCAGGGCACCTACAACGGCTCCAAGATGTGACCCAACAACGGGGATCCAAAAGTAGTTGTATTCCCAGAAACTAAAAGGTCACAATTTGTCACTGATTTGCTGTGACAATATTTATCTTCGCGTACTAAGAGAGAGTTACGGTTAACAAAAAAGTTTGGTGCCGCACGTGCCACGCAGTGTTATTAAGCCGATATAGCGATTGGGCAGCATACGTCAAACATGGTAAATTAAGTAAATCCAGGTATGGGAATTAATATTGTTAGTAAATAAGGACTAGTCCGACTAGTCTAGTCGTATCGCGTTTTTCGTAAACATTTCATCTGATACTTTTACTTTAGTTCGCACCTGAATGGTTCAGTTCCGTGTGTGACCAATGTGAATAGCCGAGGTGCTAAATCGCGAGCTGGATTCATAGCCATTCCTTCACCGTATGAGAATGCCAAGTTTATTAAGCATATCAGCCCTCCAATGGCAAAAGGGATAAGTCCCTTTTCCGGCTTCCAGTTGCGCTCGTCCACAATAGCCAAGACGCCAACGAGGAGCGTAACAGTGCAGAACGCTTCGTGAAAAAATGCTCCCCCGACTGAACGCTGCTCACCGGGGAAAGTTGAGAAAACGCCTGCTGTTGCGTTTGGACCGTATGTGTAACGTAAACCCCCGTCGTATTTGTCGAAATTCTCTGAAATATGGTAACATGTCATCCGAACACGATTCATGCAAAAACGAAAGGTCGCACGTATGCAAGTAAAAGGACGGCATTAAATATTGTGCTAAGCAATTATTTTGGACTATCTGCGTATGCCCGTAGCCGGTTGCATGGTATAACAATAAAAGGGTCCAAGTACTCTTACCGACATTGACGGCATATATGACCATCGATGCGACAAATGCTCCCATATATTCGGCAATGGAGTAAAAAATGGCCACCGGCCATGTTACTTTGCCAACCACAAGAAAAGCAAAGTTGACCGCGGGGTTCAGCATAGCGCCGGAAACACCACCGGAAACAAACACCGCTAATGCTACGGACATTCCTTGACCGATGGATATAAGCAAAACATCGCGTTGCTGGCCGGAGAATATTTGCGAGGCTACTGTGCCTTGAACAAAAATCTGCAAATCAGATTTACTACTCTAGAGCTCCATGTTATATAGCTGGACAATTTCTGGGCTAATGTAGGTGGACGAAACCTAAGTCATTATTTCGTGGATGAAGTGGTAAAATTGTTAATTTTTTTAAGAAGTTCCAAAAACAATAGCACAAGAAATCGCTGCAGAATGTAATTGCGCGTACGGTATTCAATAAAGCATAACAGCGGAATCGCTCACCATCAATATAAAAGTGGAAAAGAATTCTGCTACGGATCCCCGCAACAATGGATTGTTTATGCGCAGTTTATCGGCTAGCCGACTTCTCCAAGTTTTCTCCGCATATTCGTACGCAATAGAGGGACGTTTCCTTAAAAAACATTTACATTCTTCCGCACGCTCCACATTCATGGTGAAATAACAGGATTGTTAACGCAGCGCAAACAAAATGTACATGTAGCAGAGCACGTTTTCGCAAAAAAATATATCAACAGCTGCGTGTAAACACTTACTCTGCATTGTATACCGTCATTTCAAACTTTTCCATTTGGCTCCACGATAAAACGGATACACAGCTTTTCTTGGCTAACCGGCATACCCAACAGTCTAATCGCAATCACTTCATAATGTTTGATCGTGGTTCGTAATTAAATATGTTATAACTGGAATCAGTGCAGCTTAAAAGTGATAACGATTTCGTCGGATTGACTGATAAGCTAATGATTGTAAATTATAAATCAATTAAATCACATTCACGAGCGGTACAACTGTATCGATTTTAAACTTTGCCATGCCAATATATCACATTAACATATTAAGTATCAAAACGTTTTTATAGCAAAGCGGTTGTTGATCTAACTAACAATAAGTATTCTGGAATTTGTCTACTAAGGATTCTCGAGCCGCGTGAGCGGTAAAATTATGACACATAAAGAGGCATCATAGTACCGGTACTATAACTCAAATTTGCGAAGTCCTTACTACTTGTAATCTTGTATACATGTACAAGTTTTTGTTTACTCTAGCTGACCACGAGGCGAGTTATATTTTTCTAGGGTCCATGGCTGAGAAACCAAAAGCAAATCTGTACTCTGCCGTTCCCAACCACAAAAATTTTATTTAACTAAAAATAATTGTTACCGCTGTTCAGCTTTATAATTCTGCATGTTTCACTATTACAAATTACAACACGAGTACTTTTAACAAAAGCTTCGGAAACTATCACTCATTAAGCATCAATCGGCAGCGGCGGCCTAATCACAGAGAAAATTTGGTCTAAATTCGCTCCCATCGGCGCCGTCCCCATGATCGATGCCGCATTTCCTCGCTGTATTTCGATACTGATCCGTTGGCGAAGATATTCCGTGGCTCGTTTTTCGCCGGTTTCCTGACGTATTTTCTGTCCGAATTCCGTTATTCCGTTACTTGTTCAGCTTGTTCTAGCTTACTGTACTATAAAAATGATTAGCCCCTCTCACAGTTTAAATTATTTTAAACAAGTATGCGATGCTTCGAGTACAAAAATTAGTACTTATACATAAGATTCTTATAGTTGCAGGAAGCTGTTGACTACACGCATTTATTACTGATGCATAGAGTGACTCAGTGACCTATCAATCGGCTATGTGGCTATGTGTGTGTTAATTTGTAACATAAGCTTAAGTTTTAAAACTTTTTTGGGGCTAAACAAGAAACAAGTTGACATGAGTTTGGTAGGAGTTTATGGAAAAATACATCTTTTGTCCAAAAAATTCAGCGCAATGTTCTAGATACACAAATCTAGATTTCTGCATCTCTTGGACGCGAATAAATTGAAAGTAAGCGAGACTAGCAATGCGAAGCCATACACATCGTAGGTACGTCATAACGACTTCACAACAGTTCGCAGAACATTGATCTTTTTCTTATACGATCCACTGCAGCGGAAGTCAGACTTTCATGGAGGATCCATAGTTTTACGGGCTCCTTCTTTCCTTTTAAGTAAACTTTGCCAGCAGCTTCTAATCGAGCGTATCCCAAACGGCCAGAACCATCGTCCAGACATCTACCCAGAAGATGTAAGCGATTTAAAATGTCTTTCTGCATTAAGCTGCATGTACACAACAATAATCCTCTATGCAGTTTCAATATTTTTTAGTAAATGCCAATTTGCTGCCACATGAACATAATTAACTTGGAATCAGGTTACAATGAAAAGAGTTGTTAACCGCCAATAACCGGTATTTTGTTTATGTATTTACCATTCCTGACCTATTTGCATTACATGAGCAATATAGTTTAGTATATCTGTAGTTTTCAAAACGCTGTTTTACGGAAGCACACTGCAAATTCGACACGTACGCACTTCACAGTCTCTTGAGAAATATTGATCATGCCTTCTTTCCCGGTAGTTTGAAAGCGACTAGCCATGTTAACGGTGTCTCCTGTAAAAACAACAATCCTAACACAAAATAGCGAAAAACTGATTCATTTAGGTGGGCTCAACTATCCCATAAAATTGTACCGAAGAGACAGTATCTTGGCATCCGATTTCCAATAACACCTGAGTCAAAAAATATTGCATCAAAGTTATGTGTATTTTTATCTACCGTACGAGTAATGTTTCCGAAAACCATATTTCCCAGATTTATTTATTTACCATATTTACCAAATTTACCAACATTTATTGCATCACTTGCATGTACTGAGTATTTACCTGTTACAATTTCCCCAGAATGTATACCAATCGTAACCTGCAACACCACTCTGCTTATTATGCCACCTGCACTAGACTTCCGTTAAGGCTCCTAGATTATGTAGAACATTTTGGCAGTGAAATTATGGTTTTTATAACTGCTTTGCATAGACTTGAAACATTAGATAGGTGATTAATATGTTAAATGAATAACGGCTATCATAATTATGTACTTTTACTGTTTGTCTACATACACGGACGGTTGTTCCTTTCGAATCAATAGTCAAACCCCGCAAACATCGTCGCATTTTCATGGCCAAAAGGACAATCTCTTCCGCATGAGCACTTGGCGGAAGTACGTTTGGTGCACCACTGACCACCATATATTTATCCATGACAGTCTCCACCTGCCACAAACGTTTTAGACCGATTTGCCTTTTATATACACACTATTAAAGGGCACGTTTTAAATACCGCCTATAATGTACGAGTAACCCAGTTTGGCATACGAAAATGATTATGAGTGTAACTCGATAACTGCATGGATCATGATGGATGATAGGATCTATTTGCATTTGTCTCTGCGACTAACCTTATACAAGTTTGGATTATTTTTCGTGTCTAGCAGCGCATCAAATTCCGTGTAGAGTTGGTTTAACAATCGTACGACTTCCATGGCTCCCGTTTGGCCAGTTTTCGATAAGCAAAATTTATCGAAATCCACAACGCCGCTGAAGAGGATTGTAACGGAATCATACCTTTGGGAATTCACAGACGATCCGCTGCGCAAACTCTGCGCTACAGCCGGTGGTAGAATTGCATAAATTAACCTGCAGATAACCAACAGGACTGAAGTGCTCTATAGAGCACTTAATTAAGTGCTCTATAGAGCACTTCAGTCCTTGCTAAGATCTTCATTCCTGTTGCTTCAGTTTATAGCTATAAACTGAAGCAACAGGAATGAAGATCTTAGCAAGGTTGAATTATTTGGTGACCCGGATAATTATTTGGTGACATTAAGTGTCATTAACTATTAAGTATTGCTAGTACCATTTTTACGCGCCCATATGCTTACTGCAGCCTGCAGTCAGTACAGTGGTGTAAGGTTGAGAAAGACTTATGATGTTGTAATAGTTAGTACTGTATTCTACGTAGATTTCTGTACCCAGGAATTGTACAGTGCTTAAAGATTTTTGAATCGGCTAATCATGTGCATTTCATTAATGCTAATTTTCAAAATAATTAGTTTTATTGCTATATTTAATATAGCAATTATGTGATTGGATTATGTTATGCAGTGGGAGTATGCAGTACTGCCAATGGTGAATTGTTTTGCTGCGACGATATAAAAATTAATTTTATTTTTCAAAATCATAAGAATTTAGCTAATTACGGCCTTGCGTTCCTTACTTATCGGTTTTCTTTTTCTCGTCCTGCACTTGTTTTGTTGTCTGCTGCAGTCGCTGTGTCAAATCCTCAAGCTGGGAAATAATTTTATGTTCAAGGGCAAAGTTTTCCGACGCCAAAATAAATTCCCTTTTGGCATCGTGCAACGGTACATCGCTTAGTGAATAGCCCTTGGCGCTAAGATCCTCCAATGACGTAATATAGGGTGACGATATAAAGAGCATGGTGTCATTAGCCGGCAGATACAGCATTTGCCCGTTCAGCTTAAGTGATCGCTCTTTGACGCCGCCCGCCGTCTGACAGTCGAAATCCAACAAAAACACGGAATTCTGATGCTCAACAATGTTGTTGAACGTCAGCGGCAGCCAGGGGCGCACTAAGCGCGCTGTCTGATCCAGCCGATGGGCGGCATCCACGAGAGCCGGAAGTGCCAGCAGGATGGAGCGGCCGCATTCCTTGATGACCAGATCACGGGTGAAGATGAGGTAGAATGGACAGAGTGCGGCGAAAGTGGAAGGAGAAATACGGGCTGACGGCATAAGACTGTCAGGTGGCTGCAGCGGTGCACTGACAGCCTCCTGGATGCTCCCGGGATTGGGACTTCCGGTCTTACTAAAGGAAATGGAAAACGTGCAGTGATCTTCATGCTCATTCTTCTCCAAGAGGACCAGCTCGATCTTTGTCTTGTAAAGGACGTCCAGGGTGCGGCGTAACAGGCCCATCATGTAATATTCCATGTTGCGGCGTTTGGAGTAATAATGCAGCAGATACATGCCATTTTTGCGGGTCTCACACCGAAATAATCTACCCAAACGGCAAAATTATGTCTATGTATCGTATAGCAGTGCTGACACTGGTAATTTTTATTTAAAACATGTGTCTTACAAATTATTAGATCGCCCGCGAGTATGATGCTTAAGGTTACCATTAATTTTAAAAAATAATTAAAAAAATTAAAAAAATTAAAAAAAAAATTGTTTAAAAATTTGCTTGATTAACATTCTATCATAGAAAATTTCAAGTGGATCTTACGGTGGTCGGATGGGATAAACCCTTCCTAAGGCACAATGGAGCGTATCGAGATTTTCCAAAAATTCCACTGGCGTTTCTAACCACAGAACCATCACATATGCAGATCAGTCGGAAATAACAATTCTCTCCGGAAAGGAAAACGGAAGAAAATGTTGTGCGTCAGTACGCGCAGCGCACTTGCTTGAACTTACCGCCAAGGACGGACAATAAGCGGCTGTAGCCATATTCGACAACGTAGTCGAAGAAATATTCCCCCAGAACTTCCCAAAACTGCTCGGATGAAACGCCTATACAAGGGCAGATTTTAATTATACAGTAGATCATGTGTACTTACTTTAATAATATGTAAATCGATAGGTGTGTTTCTAACTCTTACTGAAAGTTACGTATTTAACGTTGTGAAGGTATCCAAAGCTTTAATATAGCTACATATATATAATAATACAGAATAAACGATATTGCAAACATTTTATACATGTTGTTATACTGAAATATACTAAAAGTGAAATGTCATTATAAACCATGCTTTTCACTAGTTTTTCTTAACAGGGCTGAGCTTTGACTTAAAACTTTCTTACCTAAAATCTCCTCTGCAGCATCCACTAGTCTGAAATCATTTCATAATTACCATAATGCTGAACAATTCGATGCACTGGCTGAAGATGCATAACACAAGAATACATTCTGTACAATACAGTACTTGCGTGTTCGTGCGCCCTATTCTTTTAGTGATCATGCGTACATAATCTACCATAACACGCAAAGGTATATTTATCATGCTATAATTATAATATTTGTAGAAGTTTACAACTGATAATGATCGCGCTGTACCTGTACGTAACGATGTCCGAATAATATTCGGTCACAAGAAAATTTCCGGAAATTTTTAGTCCCGCTGCCACTCTGTAAAATACGATATACGTATACGACATACGTACTAAAGAATACATAGATGGTCACTTGCTAAAGCATGCTACTCGTAGTTAACATCAATGCGCGATTTTCATACTAATACTATAATTAGTTATTCGCCACAGACACTCTAGATACAATCTTTTAAATGAAGGTAAAACACGTCAACTGGGGAAAACAGAAAACGCACAAATTTTAAACTTATCGCATTCATAGTCAAATAAGTTTGTTGTTGATGACACCTACATACATACAAATATATCTTTTTTTCGTATGCAGAGCGAAACTACAAGAGCGCAGTGTGTGAGCGCTAATTCTAGCTACTCGTAGTTGATTTTTTTATTACAACTTACTTCATTCTTTCCCATGCATCTTCGCCAAATTTCTGGCACACCAGCAGTTCCACCGCTCGAACTGTAATTCCATGCTGTCATTGTAAATAAAAATCGTTTTAGGCTGGACCAAAGCACTCAGCAATAAAGTGGTTTACCATCGCTATACGCGTCGCAATCTAACTAGCGTCCATCCAGTAGAACCCAGATTTTGTCAGCCTTCTGATCAGAGCATTCGTCCAGAATCCACGAATGGCGAACGCAAGTTCATGATCGGATTACGAGTATCATTAATTAATGCCATTACCGTGCAATTGAGATCCAGCGATCCGAACGTCCGGTTGCATCAATACTACATATATAGATATGTATACATATTAATTTTAGCAGCTAACAAGTTGCAGCAAGTGCATCAAAATTCTGTGCATTTCTAATGTAATGCTTACAATATGAGTTATTACATTTGGTATTTAACAGGTATCTGCATAGGTTCAAACAGAAATGCACGCACCTTTGCCGAGAAGCCATCTTGATCGTTTCAGCCTGTTTTATTAAGCTCTCTCAGAGAAATGTTTTCGTATTACGTATCTGTACGGCATTACTTGAATTCCTCTTTAGCTGTCGTCAGAGATGCTCTAACTAGCGTACGGACTTAATGAAAAAGACGGATTACATTGGGTGGGCGAGCGTATAAGCTAACATTCATCCCAAGACATCCCGTTCTTCCGCTGTAAATGGCTTAAAAGAAGCCTAAGTACGGGATAGCTTATACGCCAATCAGTTGAACGCGATGTCTAGTACGCATCAGCTCTGGCTCAACTATACTGCTAATCGGAAGCCGGGTCTTTTCTACAAAAAATTTTGATTAAATTTCCCATACCGCAAGGATTTCATAATTAATAACTTCGTCAATATATAATCCGCAAAGGAATACTCGCCCGGTATCAGGTGCGAGACAGTTAATCTTCATATGTAATTTCCTAAGTTTAACAGGTACTCACAAGTTTGACCTTGTAGGCAAAAGCTAATGGCAACAAACATCGCGATGTACGGTTCCCGGGCCACGTACAAGTAAACTCGTAATCCAGGAAATAGCGATCGGCCTAGCATGCACAATTTTTCTGGTCCCGTCACAAATATTTTTCCATTTTATACTGTTTCACAATACATTTATGGACAGGTTACTGCCGTTCATGAGTCGTGTTCCAGTCAGCACTCATTTTATTAAATATTCAACAAGAAATACCGCAGCCGAAACGGCAGTCCCCGAAGTATTTTTTGGCAGCATTGCGTGGGCGCATTCGCCCGGTTTACGGTCATTGACAGCATGGACCACCGTACAAATGATGGAGGTCACATTTTTGTTTCGTAAGGCTTTAAATCTGGACTACAAATAGTGGCTTTCGAGAGAGAAATGCATTATAAACCTAAAGGTCATCACGAAAAAGAACGACGTTTCCATCAATATATTGTATAAGATTATTATAAACTGGTTTAATTTATGAAACCAATGTATTATAAGCTGTTAAAAGTTGATGACTAAGACGCTTTCGAAAAGTGTTGGTCTTATGAAGTGCAATAAGTTGTTTTACATTTGTCTGGCTTATTAACAATGTAGATACCTGTTGAGTATATCAAAATTAAGAATCTGCTTCGGATCAAAACGTGCACCTTCGATCGGATCGTGGAATAATGCAATAAATTTTAATGCAGTAAGTTGGATGCGCATTACATAATAAATACAAGCGACGCTCTAGCACGTCTATGTATTTGGGCACATATGAACACAATAAAATTAAGGCAGGCAGTGGTTTTAACAGATACAATTACGAATATATCACAGAACACGTGTTTCGATGGTTTCCCGCGACATATAAGCGACTAAAACAGAAAGCCGGGATTATAATATATCTGAGAATTGCATTGCGGTTTTTGAGAACGTATTTTCTGGCATCAATACTCTTTTTGGCATTGATCGTGATCTAATCGTGTAACACGATACCGGAAGTATAACCTATATGAAAGGCAATGGGATAAGTCTGAATTCATAAACACACCGCAAACGATAAAATGACATGCCGACTTCAATTTATTCGTACCTCATTTTCTTCTTTTGGAATTCAGGTTCACAAAGCTGCAATGTTAGACAGGTCATCTACATGGATATCAAAATGAAAACGCTATTTGCAAAGTCGCTTGGCTTTGTAATGTCTGATCATGAGTATTGGGTACAATTTAATCAATCTGTTTCGGTTACCTGAAGGGGTGACCATACTGAATGGATTGGTAATAGATGGAGGAACGTTTCACAAACAAAGTCGTTGATTCGTTTGTGTCCTCTTCTTGCATCTGAAAAATATTGCTTGTTGACAAAAAAGTCAAAATACCGGATTAGCTTTTTGTTATATTGTCGATGCCATATGGGATACCGCATAGTAGTGAGTGTCATAATTAACAATGGATGATCCGTTAAAATACCTTGAACATGTAATACTACGTCAAAACTTTGGAAACATTTGGGAGGACATGCCGAAAATAAATTTAGTTATGAAGCTAGACTTGAGTGTGCGTGTCAAATAAACCTTAAGCACGTTATGAAGCTACCAGCTTAACAAAATCGTGAAGGGGGGATATATTCACACTCAACAGTTTTACTGACCTTCTTCGTGGATCCGCACTCGAACAAGCGCTTTCTGCAACACCAACATCAAATAAAATTCTGGTACCGGGCAGCTTTATCCTACAATTTAAAAATTCTTAAACCCCCGACATATCGATCTCGGAAATTTTTAAAAAACTTGAGTGCAAATATTGGATAACATAAAATACAAAAGTTTATATTCGAGCAGATCATTCTTACTTCTAAGGGCAGTCCACAAATATCTTTGGATATTGTCTGGTCGATATGTGGATCATTATCATCGTGTCTGGCGACGAGCTGCTTATATTCTTTGTCCGATTCACCGTTGTGATAATGATATTCAGAATACTTTGGATCGCTCAAACCGTTTCTGCCGAGGATGTATAACTTTATTTATCCCAGTAATGAATAAAACTGCTTTTTCAAGGTTTTAAATGAATCTCAGTATGTTTAAAAGAAAATCACTTAGCCCCAAATAATTCATGAACGCGGAGCAATTTCCTGATTTTTTGTTTTCAGTTAATTGTCGAACAGCTGTATAGCATAATAATGTGTACCAATGAACCTAATTTTGTTACCTAAAACTAATTAAAAACTAATCATTGTAAGCTGACGCATTTATGCCGCTATGCAGTGTACAATTCGGAAATATATCTGCAGTTAACCCAAACTATTGCCAAGCTAAATGTTCTTACAGAAGAGAAATCTTACATATCGATTTTCGCATTAATCACGGTGTTGCATTGTCGGGGAGCCAGGGGCCCGCCGCACGGCATGCCGGTAGCCGTTAGACCTTGAGGATTTTCTAAACGAATAATCTTGGCTTCCAAGCGCACATATTGATCGGTATAAGCGTTACTAAATGTGGAGAAGGTCACACATGCAGCGCTTATCAGTAAGCCCACGAAGAAATAATCCATCTTTAATTAATTAAAGGACTCGCTAAAAATGTAGCGGCTTCTCCCAGCTTCCTGCAAATATCTCCTATTTACAGCTCTAACTCAACGGTAATGAAGAAGAACGAACATAAATTAGCTAAAGGAGAATGCAAGTATTATTCCAGTACGAAATCCGCAACTAATATATAATGACCGCGCGTTGGATCAGGAAAACGCGATAAGGCCGAACTGGCACAAGCGAGCAAACCGGATGACCTTTTGTACAAAGATCAATTTTTATAGGCAGAACTTCGGTGGTCTCAGACATCTCGTGCCGCATTTTTGGCAGTTATTTTGGTTCATTTCAAGTGGGCGATCAAGGAAGGCGTTATTGAAATCGTTAAATGTAGGGTGGATCGGTTTTTATTCAAACGTCCGTGGTGACATTAATACTGATGCACGCGTTATAAGTATGGCTAAATACTCGTAACTATCTGTACATTATCGCATATGTACGTTGAAAGAGGTGTAATTAGGCCGTTGTATTATATAGAGTACAATTTACTCGTACTTCCGTAATATGGTCCAGCCTTAATTCGGGCCGGTTCAAAAAACCAAGCGTCCTCCGTGGTGCGATGGTCTGAAGCGATCCTTGCTGCTGTTGAGGTTCGTGTTTTCGGCGGACTTTTAGCTTCCCTGCAGACTTTTTAAGACGTTTACAATTAGGAATATTTGTTGAGATCAAGTTTGCATAAACACCACCTAAACCTTCGTAGGAGACCTGCTCAGCGCTGTTTGGCTTTGTCGTTTGGAAATATTACTTGCAGTTACTTTTAAAAAATGATTATAATGCTCATTCCGCTTTGACAGATGTCTTTCTCCTTGTATCCGAAAACTGTCGATCTACTATACCGTACTGGAAGATGAAAAAAAAACAAAAAGGAAAAAGAAAAATTTCTCACAAACCACACCAAAAAAAGATCATAATGCGGCTTATTTGACCACTGTAATGAGTGCCAAGTGCAGAAAAAACGAAGGCATTACTTATTTTCTTTGCCCAGAACTGCAAGCCCGCCTTTCGTGTGCAAGAGCTATTGTCAGACACAATTTGACTGCTATCCTTCAAGCTTCGGCATTTCTTCTTCGATGTCGTCATCCGAATCCACAACGGCGTGAGCGTTTTCGGTACTTGCATCTCCAGCTCCGGTGTCTGGTTGCGCATTCCCACCCATTTTGTGTAAAAGCTGAAAACGACAATTCAAGCAATTTTCATTGGATTTATAAGAATGCAATCACAAATTTTTGCACTATATGTATACAGTATTTCGCACGCTTCACCGCTTACAAAGTTTATTTAATACGACGGAAAAATGCTTCTGTTACGGCTTATACGGAATCGGTATGCTGGCTTTTACCAGCCATACTAGCGCATCTTATGCAAGCGATGGAATTACGGCCACGTACATTTCCCAGGTATGACTGGACATGAAAAGCGGAAGGTACTTATGCGGGTCATATATTTTATATTCCTTTGTGGTATTCGGCCACATACACTTACGTTTTGAAAGTCTGCACCATTTTCATCATCGTCGTCGCCACCAGCTTCGTCTTCTTCATCTCGCCATCGACTAAAATCTGTCTTCAGCCAACCGGGTTTCATGGAGCCTGGGAAATAAGCCATATGCGAGCCGGCATTTTAACCGGAGTTTAAAGGTAGCAGACACAGGCGAATTCTATGATTTTTTGGAATGTATTCTGTATAGAGTCAATTGCTTTTCCAGTACTATATTTGGCCCCATCAAAAAGCTGGACGCAACAAGATCAATAAGCTGGACGCAACAAGATGGAAAAAAATCTAACTAGTGCAAATTATTTCAAATTGCATGGAACTAATGCGGCAGCTCCCAGCCAGTAAGCAGTAAAGACACGTTGCGGCAATGAATAAAGTAACAAGTGTAGATGCATACCTGTATTACATTGTGATTTTCGTGACCCGTAGATTGTATGTATCATAAGTAATTATAAGTAAGTCCATATTTATATATGTATCTGTACGTACCTTTGAGCAATCGGGGCCAAAAAGGAGCTGCTGCATCGTTCTTCCTCAGAACTATGTCGACTTGTCGGTCCTTCAGAAAGTATTTGGATTCCTATAAATTTTACTGCATGCAGTAAATTTACAGATGAAGAGCTTCGGTGGAAAAATTCAGTACGAACAAACATACGTCTGGATTGACTTCCGAATAGAGGTCAAAATTCATTTCGTACAGTTTAATGTCAGGTCCGGATTTGCCACTAACAATAAAAGAAAACGGGTAAGGTACTGTACTTAGCTGACAACGGAATGCGAGAATGAGTCGGAGAATCCCAATTTTGCACGTATGGAAACAAAAAACGTTTTGCTTCACCTGAAGTACACATTCTCTTTCTCGATATTGACCTTAAGATCCTTAACATCTTCCAAGAGCACACTAATAAACACAGTATCTTTGCGCTGAGCCCATGATGTGGGAGGCTTCCTGCAACGGGCACTTGTAGAAACAGAATAATCCGAGTTGAATTATGCAAAAACGCACCCCGAGGTCTCCATTTCCGTTTTAACCTTTTTAGTACGGTTGAATTCTTTTCGATTTTTGGTCCAGTGAGAACAATGATTAATAGAATGCGACGGCACAAAATTGTTTTTTTCGGTTTTCCACTAATTTAATGTTTACGCAAACTCCACAAGCGATGCGACCGTTTCACCCATCCAAGGAGCTGTTTAAAATTATTAAGAACATGATTGTCAGAGTAAATACCTGGTAAGGGGATCAGGAGTCCACGTGCGACGTGGATCGAACGTTACCGCAAAAGGAGCTCTCTATAGTCTGTACTTTATACGGTAGCGCTGTGCGTACTAATCGATGAACATGCGTGAAACACATATAGATACTTGTACTCGGGTACATGTTTGTACTGTTTATGATAGCAAAATATGCAGATACAAATACAAGTAACACTGGTACTGTAATATTATGGCACAATAGTGACAATATTAAATTTTGAATTATTAGAATACCGATGCCTGTCGCTAGGATCTTTTATAGGATTTAGGCTTGCATTTTAAGCATGCATGAACGGAAGTGCGGTATCATGATTACGGTGCACGCCTCATTAACTGTAGAAATCGCTGAGAAAGATTTATGGATATTTGTTAGAGGGCGAACTTAAGTTAAAAATTCAACAATTTTTTTATATATCTCTACGGGAAACCTTTATAAATATACCAATTGTACTGAAAAAAGAAAAACAACGGCTCAAGTCTTCCACTAGAGTGAAAACAATCAACAGATTCGAATGCTAGCTCGAAGATGGCTTTCAAATCACAGAAAAAATGAGGAAGAAAACAAAGGGACATCTGAGCTTCGAATGTGAGCAAATCAACATCGCTAATGCACGCAAGTCCTCCACCTCCAGTGCCAAGTAAGGCTTCGGTTCAGCTGCTGGTAATGTGCGATGTCCCGTTTCGCAATGCTTTCGAATCGGCCTGATATTTCTTGGCTGTTTTGTTCAGCGCATCCAAAAACTCCGCGACGCCGATGCCAATTTTCTGCCGAAAAAGTCCTTGAATTTAGTGGTAAAAAAACGAATGAAAATTTGTACCGTTGAAAAATGCTCGGCAATGGTGAGAAATGGTAGTTTGCGCAAGCTACGCCCACTTAATCCTTGGCAAGCTCTGAAAAAAGGTTTAAACCCCTATCGTCAATGCAACAACGAAATCGCAGTAATTAGGCAGCAAAAGATAGAAAAAATGCAAAGCCAGTTTAAAGTTCCCTTACTTGGCCACACGTCGGAGCGCATCCTGTGTAGCATTGTCGTTCTCAGTGAAATAAATGGACGGATCCGAATTCAGCACCCCTTTTCTGATAAGCTCTTCTAAACAGCTAATGCATACAACCATGATAGCGTCCTCCGACGGATTACCGATGTACTGCTTTATATCCGCTCGATCAACAAAGGCCAAGTCAATGGCTTCCGATATGTTGGACGTGGTAAAAATCAAAATATTCGGGTATCTGACAAATTTATGCGATTCAAATTTTATCGAGTACATGCCAGAATGTAAAGGACATCTCTTACTGTTTAATTTTATCGATTTGCGTCAGCAGTGCATTAACAGCCCGGACGGCATCAGAAGGCTCATTGCCGGACAGGGATGCCTGTCGGGCGCGGGCCAGGCTTTCCACTTCGTCGATGAGAAGACATACAAAGACGCCGGGGGTTCGCACAACGGTTTCAATCTTTTCGAACAACTTCATCACAAGTTTTCCACTCTAAACAACCTTTTTCTTAAACCAGCGTTCGCATAGCTTGTTCGGTTATTTATCATCGAGAAACAATATACCTGCACAGGATCAAAAACGAATGCTACAACTCAGGCCGAAAATAATTCGAGCATCTACGTAACGTTCTATGCAAATCGCGTTACCACCAAAAAATTACAGCTACCAGCAAGCAATTACTTGAATAATGTTTTAGCAGAAAGCTTCACTGTATGAGCATTTCGAACGTCTTGAGATGCACCTTACCTCGGAGAACCACCGACTGAACAAACTATGGCTATTTATTTCGATGAAATGTAGAGAATGGTAACGTTCTGTTAAGCGGATGGACAGTTTCTGTGCTAAGGCACGACACAGTGATGTTTTACCGGTGCCTGGCGGTCCTGTCGGCGGAAAAAACAAGCAATGTTTATAACTGCACAAAACAATCCATATCCTCTCGGGCCCATACCGTGCAATAAAATGACTTTGTTCCAGGTGATCAGATTGCTATCAATGTTAAGCTCCGAAAAGTGGACCGTAGTCATGGCATAGTTCAGCAGATCGCGTTTAACACAACTGTCATAGACGAGGCTTTCCCACAACTGAAAATACTCGCGACTTGGTAACACTCGCTCGACGGTGGCGGTAACGTCTTCTCCGATACTATCCTCGAAAGTGGCTTCGTTTTGCATTTTGTACACGTAGAAGCACCAGCGATAGTCGGAGTAGTTTGTGATCTACAACAAGTTTCGTATATCAAAAACGTTAAACAAACAAAGTAAAAATGCACACTCTATGCTCGCTACGATTTAACTTAATAATTAATGAACAATGAAAATCACTTCGGTTTGACTCCGTCGAAATTTCATTCTGCTAATAAAACAGCTGCATTTGTCAAATTCTAAACGGCATAAATGCACACTAATTTTAAATGATGGTTCTATGGTGGGCTTATTGTTTTCGCAGACTGCAGTTTTAATTCAATTATTTAATTCGTGCAGTGAGAACCCGTAACAGTTTCACACATTGCAAAATCATGACTGACTTCAGTGGAATCCTTCCCTTCGGCATCTTCAAAACAAATGCTTTCCACATGATCCTTGCAGACCGTGTTGATCCCGACCATCATTTCGCGTCGCAAATTCTGCAGACTGATGGAACCAACGCTCGTTCCCCGAGCATAGTTCAGCTTGTCTCTGATGCGCTTCCGAAGAACGTTCACAACAGTACTTTCCGACGCATTACTATAAGCCACAAGCACAAGTTGCACAACGTAAGCAAGAACTTGATGAAAGCAGGTGCAAGTGGAAACCCACCTTGATTGACGGAGAAGGACTTCAACAATGATCTTCAGCTGCTCGCTGGCCTCGTATCCATTGGTGTCTGGAGTTATCTCCGTAACATTAGCAATAACATCCCAGTTCTCTACCTCCATTGCGCACGTTGGTCTATTTTCATTCCACGGAATACGAAGAGTACGCGTCAAATACAACTTCTCCTCTAATGGCTCTCCTATGGGTATATCTCCATTCTCCAACAGACAGAGCACATCGAGCACGGAAGATTGCAAATTTGGCCGATCACACGGAAAATTCAACACTTATTTACGACTGGATCGAGGAAAAATTCAACTAGTGACTTTCAGGAGAATAAAACACGAGGTTTCTTTCTGAAATCCTAATTTTCAAAGATAAAAACTTTAAGATTTTTAATTTACGTAGCGTTTTTTACTGTATTTATTAATTTATAGCAACTGTTTGCCGTTTGGGCGTTTACGTTTCTTTTCGCAAAACCCATGAATGAACTCGAACGTCAAAGAGTAGCGCTTAATTTCGATTGTCGTGTATAAGCGTTCACGCCGTTTAAGGCTCCATGAACAATCTTTACTCTTCCACGCCTGTAATGCTCAATCGGTAGGCACTCGTACTCTCAAACTGTAACAGAAGAACTATGGTGGAAATAAGACGAACGATTCAGGAACACGAGTCAGGAATCCCTCAGGAACAAGCTACCACAACTTCCGGTCGTAAGTCCTGTGAGGATCGGCAAGAGCTAGGACGATTGTGTCACGAGCAAACCTGTATTCTAAGCGATAATCCGGGAACAACTATGCACTTCAGAAGGAACAAGTATTGCTGTCTCTTTATCCAATTCACATCACAGTTCACAACGCTAGGAAATTGTAATTAGGAAGCAGTCTCAGAAGCAAATCTCAGACTACTGATGCCGATATTAGAAGTAACAGGGACTTATATAGACTTCGCGTTATGACATCATATACATCGCTAGTAAAAGAGAACAGCAAATCACAGAAGAGATTGGCTAGATTATCCGTTATGTTGCAGGTGGAAGGCGGACAGTCAGCATCCGTACGTACATCCGGCGTATGATCCTACTCCCATACGTCACCCCCACGAACGATGCTTGGCCGTGCCAACGTAAGCAATCCATCCCGCAACATCCCAGTGCGATTGTGCACTTCCGTCCATCCTGATCCCGATCCACCGCACAATCCACGTGTCCATCCGATGCCCAATGTGACTGTACGCCGCGATTCCCAGAGAGTTAGTGTGTGGAATCCTTGGCGAAGAGGCATCCGGAAGTCCACGGGTTGGCAGGGCGGAGGTCCAAGGATCCAGGAAGGCGAACTATGAACTACTGATACTGTGCCGTTTGAGTTGGGATGGTAGTGTGTATGTACAGTATACGGCATAAAACTTTATTAATTGTGAAATTAAAAATCTTAAAATGTAATTATGTGCGATTGGATAGAACTATACATTAAACGAACGAGACCGCAACAACCAACAACCAGTAGTATTCTTACGAATTCTCGAGTACTACATAATCCAGTAACAACTGTCAACAACAACAAACAAGCAAAAATATCCGCATAAGAATCATGAGTACAAATTACTGGTAGATAAGACCAATTTAAACCAGCAAAAGAATGACAGAAGATCAACACGGCTTTGATAAAGCAAAATCATTAGACAACACAAAGCCAGTTAAAACGGCGAGATCAAAGAAAGCAAAAGATCAAGGACAAAGGTTATTCAAGGTTACTTGCCAGCACTGGGAGCCAATGAAAACAGGCCAGTGATACCAGAGCCAGACGCTGCAGCAGCATCCAAACGGCGAGAAACGTCAGCAGCCATCTGTCGTCGGCGATCGGCATCCAATTCACGCTGCTGTTGCTGAGCCAAATAACCAGGTACAAAATTATGCTCGGCAGAACCAACAGGACCGGAAGGCGCAGACGGCGCACGAAGACGATCAGCCGGGGAGCGGTCGCGGGCATCGCGGACAATCGGCACTTCGGCGAGGGGCAACACGTTTGGTGGCAAACCCGGAAACTCGGCGTTCTGCTGCTGCTGAACAGGTGGAATGACAGCCGGAGGAACGACAACGGCATTCAAGGCTGGTGGGCCATGTAGATTAACAGCAGGGTTGACACCATTGGGCTCACCTGCAGCCACATTTCCGTTGCCTTGGACCGGATTCGGTGCATTCGCTGCTTGGTTGCCCGGGTCGTCAACCTCCATGTTTGCGGCGGCAGCTTCCACTGGAGCAACTGGGTGATCGACTCCATCAGGTACTTCAATAACTCCCGGTGCGCCCAGAGGTCGGCCATTACGACGCCAATGATCGTTTCCACGACGCAAGTTATTGTCTCCAAAATTCCTATGATTTCCTCGGCCGTACGGACGAAAGTTGCCACGGTAAGAACCACGGGCTCCACCCCTTCCTCGGTGATTATAACCGGCATTATACTGCTGTTGCTGCTGGTTAGAAGACGAATGAAAAATGGCGTCAACCAGCTTATCAAAAGCTCTGTTAGGATCAATAGGCGGCATACCCAACTATTGAAAACTAGTGACCTTTTAACGCTAAAAAAAAAGAGAGAAAAGCGTGAAAATCACATTCAGAAAAGCAAGGAATCTAATACACCACTGGTGCCGAAACAAAAAATCCACAATGCCGATTTCTGCACGCCACTCGCAAGTGATTTTATACGCGTCTGCTAGAGCGAAATTTTAAAGTGCGGAAGATTCCATACAGGTAAGAAAAACAGCCAATCAGCGCTTTGCGCTATATCCCTTTAATGCAACGTAATCAAAGATCAGATCTATCCAGGTACAATTAAAGATTTAACACGGATAGCCACGGCACAGCGGCAAAATATTAAACGACCAGTTCAATGACTCAGCCCAGCGCGTAAAATTGGAAAATAAAATTGAAGGACAAGAATTCTCGTTGTGCTCTAGAATATAATACCACACTACAAAATACCGCTGCAAATATAAAATAAGAGGAACCATCATGACATGAATTGGAGAAACCAAGGATACTAAAGGAATACAACGAAGATAGAGCAATAGCGAACAACAATAACATTACAGTTCATCCGAGTGCGGCTGATGCTGAGCAAAAACTGCTGGTTCCGCAATTTCGGGTGAATCCTCACGTGCAGCAGCGGCAACAGGTGGCACAGCAGGGAAAACTGGCTGCAGAGACGGCAGCGGATCAACATCCATTTTCTCAAAATCAGATCCATCATCATCATCACAATCGACCACCATATCTGCATTCTCGTCAGCTTCGACATCAGCATTCTGCTCAGGGGATAACACAGCCGAAGGATCCTCACGATCTTCACCATCATCCGAAACGGAAACTTCACTTGGCGCAGAGGACGAGGACGGCGAAACCTCCTTGTACTTGCGCTTTTCCCCACGAGTGCGAAAATTATATGGTCCAGCAGAAGTGGATGGCTGCGGTTCCGCATTCGTCATAGCACCGGCATCGACTATCGCTTGACGAGCCACCGCATCACGCTGCTGACGATTGGCGATTTCTTTAAACAGACCAATAAAAACAGGATTGAGATAGAGATATTGGCCTCGTAATTCAAGAGCGATAGCCGTAGGAAGCATCCGAGTAAATGCACATAAGTCAAAACGGTTAATGAGAGCTCCGTCACGGAATAAAAAGCGCGACAAATATAGACGTGGATAAAAAGGATGAAAGCGGTTTAGTCCAGAAAAATAGGCTTCAGATACAGCCAGCTCACCCTGCTTATCCGCAATAGCCATTCTTGGAAACACTCCGGAGTGTGCTCGTTTGCGAGCCGTCTGCTTGGTCTTAAAGACCGGCCGCGGTGCATCCGGGTTATACGGAGCATAGAGAATGCCACCTTTACGCAAATGCTCTTCGTCTATTATAAACAAAACGGACAAGTATCAGAAACAAAACGGCCAACATGGCCAAATGATTAGCTTGGACTAAATTGTAGACAACACTGTACACTGGTGTGTAGGAACAATGAAACGCGGCCAACCGTCAATCAATGATGGTTAAGTAAACCAGAGAATTTAACGGACAACAGCGAGACAGCTGTAAGCAATTACGAAGTAACGCAAAGCAAAACAAAGCATAAGTTCAGCAAGTAGCGAACGAATAAAAGCTAGCAAGAATACAGACTACACAATACCTCGCTTTGCCCGTACAGACGGAGTCTCAGAGGATGATGGCTCCTCTTCAGTCAAATCAGGAGTACCCAACTGTCTTTCCGCCTGCGTCTGCAGCTTCTTCGGTGATGGCTGACGAATCTCAACGTCAGGACTGGTAGGGAATGATCCCCGACGGGCACGGCGGCGAACCACAGCAGCGTTGCGTCACAGAATTGTGCGTCGTCGTTGCTTGTCATAGCGGCGCTGTAAAGCATTGACTACTGCATCTGCCCAACTCGTTTAAGGTTGCTGAGCCTCTGCTGCACTCACCGATCCCGATGACCCAGAAGATTGCGCAGAAAACACTGGTTGCGCGGAAGTACGGCGAGAGACTCGAGATCGAGTGACACGCGATGAAGAACGGGCTTCATCGCTGTCCGGAGAATAACCAAAACTCAAACCCGCTGTTGCTCGACTCGGGCGCGGTGCACGCGATGCAGTCTTTCGCGCAGTCGCTTTCTTTGCAGGAGGAGACATTCTCGAAACTTAAAAATGATAAATTATAAAAACACAGGGAAAACAGGGTACTATCGATGCCAACAAATTCGGAGAATTGAAGAACTGGAGTGCAGGGGAAAAGCACAACAAACAATTTCGACTGACACCGACACCGCAAACTCAAAATTCACAAAGTATACCACCAGGCGGTTGACAGGCGACCAGCGATTTTTGCGAATTTTGAAGCCACTATGATCATTTGGCGTAGAACACACAGGAACCCAATTAATTCGCCGATGATTTGTAAATTTCCACCACAAAAACCGGATTTTAATACAACAAACGAATCATGACAATTAAAGGGATACGAAAGAGGAAAGTCCGAATGAAAACACGCGGCTGGAAAATATTCAAGACACAGACCAGAGACTGCGCAGTTTCCGATAGCATTGCCATATCAGGGCGGCTGGCAAGTGACAGAATGCCGCATCGCAAGCACAGAAAATATCAGCTGTTCATTCATAAAAAGCGAAGAACCCAACAATATTTATCCTTTCGCGGTGACGGGTTTTCTGTTTCATTTTATTACTAGCTTGTTTGTCTTCGCCGAATTTTATTTTAATCATTTCGAATCATCCGAGCATCATGTCAGCACAACCTGTGGGACCATCTGGAGAGCCTCTGCCATCGCCCGAGACGGATGCGATTGCCCACTACGAGTACTGGAAGGGACGGACTCGCGAGTCAGTTCAGTTTGCCATGGCGGAGCCTCTGCAGCCAAACGAAACCATCCGAAACCGTCGACAATTGGTGATGCATACGGCAGCCCACGCGTGCATCCTTGAGGCTGACATTACGGGATATTATGTGGACATGTCATCAATCAAGAAATTCATTGTGGAAATGCACGATGATTTCACGGAAGAACGAGTGGATTTCTTCCTCGGCGACGCTATTAATGCTGGAATCTTGCTCAAGAAGATGAGCCGCGATGGACGTTTCGTGCTCGAAGTGGCCGAGGAAGTAAAGAATAACCGCGATCCAGAGACGAAAGTAATCGACACAACTAGCAAGTTTCGTCGGATGATTCGAGTAATCCTCTACCACGGCCGATATGCCATGTCACGCACCGAAATCCAACACTGGATCTGTACGTTCGACGTACAGCTGCATGACGTAGACTACTGGCTGGAGCGCGGGCTGCGCCAACTGGTTAAAGATAAGCACGTTGTCGTGGTCTATGGAAATTTGTTCGTCGATAGCTGCATCGACCTGTGGCTGCGAAGCATCCGGGGATGCTGTCTCTGCACCACTCTAGCCCAGACCATCAGTGAGTGTTTCTGTATTTTTCGAAGTAGCATTCTTGATACTTACACTTTAAAATAGCACAACAACGCCGCCTACTGCAAATCACCTTGCCTTCCGTAATTTAACCAAAGTGATTTAAATTGTAGATATCAAAATGGGCACTATGAAGGTGACAGTCAACGGAAGAGACACAGAACAACACTTTGCCGATTGTAGCTTCGGTTACGTGGGACAAGACGGGGATTTGGTTGTCGATGGCGTCATGGAGCGGCTGGACGCAATCGAGCCGGCAAAGAATAATACCGCCAACGTGAATTTGGTAATCCGGGCTAGCAAAGACGGACGCATTAAGCGAGAACCAATTATCACGCTCACTCAGCTGAAAGCTACGGGCGGCCGTCCTAAATACATTCCCCGATCGAAAAATACGGATACCGAAAAGAAAAGCCAGAAGATGAAGGAGAAGGCTGAACGACCTGGCGCTGAAGTGAGCGCTGCTGAACCGGATGCCATCGATAAATTACTGCAGCAGGTTGAGCGCGAAAAGGACATTATGGAGAACTGCAAAGCGCTGGTAAACACGCTGAAGGCTCGAGCGACCATGGATGCTAAACATATCGCGTATATCCGTGAGGCTTTGGAACAGCGTCTCGCAAACTTGAAAACTGCGAAGGAGAATCTGGATCTGGATTAGACAGCGGTTGAAGCATATCTGATAATTTCCCGCGGCTGCCTGATAATTTTGTTCTAAAATTCGGCCGACTGTTATTTCTTCCGTTTAATCTCACTCTTGTCGGTTTAATAATTCTCATTCATACAGATTCTCATGTTAGTCGTAAATTGTGCTGGTCGAACAGATCTTAATTTGAGATTAATTTTGGATTTATATAAGGCTTTTAATAACCGGAATAAAATCAGTGTAGGAAAATACGCAGTCGCAGTTGCAGTCAATTCCGATATTGAACGGGCAATTAACAAAGTAAAATCAAATATCGCACCCGTAAGCGTGAATCAAACGCTAAAAACAATTTTAATATTCCATCCAGGGAATAAAGTTACAGAAATTACCAAAGAAAAGTAAAAAGAATGGAAAGAAACTTTTAAAACTTGCAAAATTTGTATTCACGCAGGATTGAACCTTGCATCTAGGTGGACAACTAAATCCTGCTCTTGCCCATACGCTAGCATGGCTATACCACATTATGCTTTTAATTTGGCAATCACTAGAGGCGCTGTACTACGAAAATTCGCAATATAATGAAAATTCACCACTAAAGCAGCTGATAAGTTTTAAGATTTCACCGTCACCGTGGCTATAAAATTCATTCCGTCAACGGCAATATTTTCACGATAACGCAAACAAAAACATAAAAACGAAAAAGATAAGGTTTCAGAAACTGCATATTAATTTCAACGGGTTTCGAACCCGGGACCTTCATTGCACCCGTTGTTGTGGTTCAACAGTTCAGTGCACTACGCCACTACAATCTGCGGAGTTAAACTTTAACTTCGCTCGTCGGGAGTGACCGTAAAATTAGCGATCTCGAAGCCAACATAACGCTGCATATAGATTTAAAAATATAAAACCGAAAAAGAAGGCTTTAAATTAAACGGATTGACCTTTAGGATTTCGAACTCTAGACTTGCAAGAAGCGGGTCGGTATGGATTCTCAGTCTAGCCACTACGCCACAAGGTGCTCTACGCTTTAGCCGAGTTAGGCTGAACACCGGAAGCGCCATGTCGTGTATATTTAAACCTGACTGCAATAAGGCACCAAACGATTAACTCTTCATCCCACAAAGGTACAAAAATATAGGGCAGAAAAATGTAGTTTTTTAACATGCAGCATGCAACCCTGAGATTAAGACCGGCCGTTAACGAGGTAGTACATGAGGCGAATGGCCATCATTCATAGCCACTGAGCTACGAAGTCATTCGAATACAGACAAACAGACGGCCAAGTGCAATGTTAACCATTGAGTGTGTATACAATTTTACGCCCAGCTCTTTGAGTTTAATTCTAATATTCTGGGAACTATTGTCAATACGCTTCCCAAGACGACAACAAGAATATAAGTTTCTCAAAATTGCAAATTAGCTGTAAGGGACTTGAACCCGCAACCGTTTTATTTCCCCGTTGCTGTAGTTCAACGGTGCAAAGCACTATACTACGCCGTTCTACGACAGTAATTTTTGAATTTGCTCGTCGGGGAGGAACATAAAATTAAAACGGTCAACAGCAACGCATACTCGGTGTCATTACAACAAAATAAAATCCAAAAAGAAGGTTTAAAGAAATGTGCATTACTTATAGGGGTTTCGAACCCAAGGCCCTAGATTGACTGAGTCGTAGCGGAGACAAGACGGACAACCACTACACTACGACGTCTCACGGTAAAAGAACAAAATCTACGTCACCGCGAACTGTCCAATGGCGACTACGCGCACACTCCATCTGTACGTACAGCCAGTTTTTGGGAATTTTCCAGACAGCTTTGATGCATTGAAGGTAAAATTTCAATCCTTAAAGTTGAAAAATAAAATAAAAATAAAATAAATGTACAAATTTACACGGCCGCTCGGCCTTTTAATCCAGGTTACATAAGGTACAGATCCGGCAAAATTTCGCTAAATCAGACTTCATTTCAGGCCAGAAAAACCGAAGGTTTTTATACAAGTAATCATATGGCGAAATGGCACTGCCATACTTATGAAGTAACCGACGGTGTACTGATTCAACTAATATTTTACGCCATTGAAACGGGATCAAAATTTTAGGGATTCTTTTCTGGATATCCTCTCTTTCGCCGTAATGGCAGATAATGCCTTTTACTTTCAGAACTAGAGGGAGATGCCAGGCCGCGTATGCAGATTCCTCAAGAGTGCAATCTCCATCAACAACGGCGTTCCACAACATCATGTCACTGCACTCCATCTGGCGATACCTCCAGAATTCCTGCTTATCAAGGGCGTCATCGGATATTACGCCTTGTGGCCAGAACTGCTCAATTGGACGCGCCCAAGCCGGGGCTGGGAGAATTCTGTCTTCTACAGCTTGTAAAGTAGTTTTTGCTGGCTGCGCCGGCCCAATCTCCATTGCGTTACAGGTAATTGGCGAAGTATGACTGGCCAATGGTTTAGCTGATTCGGATTGACTCCCTCCCGGCTGGGATACATTCAGAATAGCCGGTTCTCTATCATTTGTGGCCATGCGCTTTTTAGCATCAGCCGACGGGTCTCTCTTACGCTTTTTGTCGTTCATCTGATTTACAAGTCTTTCCACAGGTTTCACTACACGCCCGGAGCGGGTTTTAAGCAATGGAACCGCTTCCATCTGGTTATCTAGATATTCAGCATACTCAGCATCAAGGCGCGACGATGCTGAGTCAACGGATGGGATCACCGGCGGCGGCGCGGGCGCCTCAGTAATTCATCGGGGCATTCCTTTTCCACACAATCGAGCAATTTCGGTAAGTGCTCGTCTTGAAGAATAGTATCAACGTCACGAAAATTATAGGGCTTTAAGCGGCTGACATGGACAGTGTCAGTTTTGACATTTCCACGCCGATTACTCTTTACTACATAGTGCATCGGCCCTGACTGACGCACAATTTCCCATCCAGCAGTCCAACGGGGCATAAGGGATGGATTTTTCCCGACTTTCCGATGTAACACGTACACCAAAACCTGATCTCCAGATTTATACGAGGTATGGGATATGTTAGCGTCATAACGGATTTTGTCCTTTAATTTATGGCGAAATTCCTCTGCGTTTACTAAATCCAAGGCCTCACCAAGGCCGCGTTGCATCTGCTGTACATATACATGGGCGGGAATTACAAAATCCTCTTCAAATGGCAAGAAGTTATTTATCGGTAAGCGCATCTCGGTGCCATGCATCATGAAGAATGGTGTGCGGCCCGTTCGCTCCACAACCTTACTGTTAAATGCCGCACAAAGTGCTGGGAGGAATATATCCCAGTCACTTTGCTGCTCATTTACATACTTCGCAAGCGCCTTCTTGATTTCCCCTACACGTTTTTCAACAAGTCCATTACCCTGCTGGTGGCCTGACGCCGTCGGTGCATGAGCAACACCAGCGAGAGCGAGAAGCTCCCGAAACATTTCAGACATGAAATTACTGCCGCGGTCTGAGGTAATGTGTACCGGCATGCCAAAGACCGTGAGAATACGACGATAAAAGAACAACGCCAGAGTTGCAGCGTCATTTCTCTCGACGGCCTCAGCCACAATGTATTTGCTCCCGTAATCTACGGCAATAATTATGTTTTTGTTTCCAGATTCCGTCGTTGGGAGTGCCGGAGCAACGTCGATTGCCCAAACTAACCGGAAAGGAACCGTCGGATTTGACTGGAGAGCACCGGCCGGTGCCGTAGCAAGAGGATTTTGTGCAAGGCACGCCGGGCAAGAGGCACAATAACTTTTAACAGACTCGAACATACGGGGCCAATAAAAATATTTATACATCCTCTTATAGGTGGCCAGGACGCCCAAGTGTGCTGCTAACGGGGAATCATGGTTATCCTGAAGGAACTGAAGCCGCCAATGAACAGGTACATACATGCAGTAATAGATCTTCCGGTTTAATTCAAACTTGTAGTATACAAACTTGTAGTATTCAAACTTGTAGTAGTATACAACGCCCTGTTTCACAGCAAATTTGTTTAAATGTAATTTCTCGTGCTCTGACATCTTTTCCTTTTTGTTTTCTAGGAGCAATCGCCATCGAACAATCCGCGCATCGCGAGACTGCTCCTCAGCCCAGTGTGAGGCTTTATCATCCGTAATCAACTTTTGGACTTTATCGGCGTCAAAGGCTTGCATGTCCTCTTGAGAGACTGCCTTCACTTCAGCCGACATCATTTCAAACCGGATGTCCACATAATCTCTCTCCAAAACCGCAAAACAACATTCGATCATCGTTGCATCGCCGGCAAAGGGGTAAGTTTGTCTATAGTCAAATTCGATATCCGAATCGTCGGAGTCGGGTTCCGGTTGCTCTCCTGGATTTCTGCTCAAGGCGTCGGCAATAACATTCTCTTTGCCAGGTATGTGAACAGGCTTAGTATTAAATTGCTGGATGTACACCGCCCAGCGCCCAAGGCGGCCAGCGGCATCGCGCATATTATTTAGGAAAACCAAAGCCTGATGATCGGTCTGGACTTCGAACTGATAGTCAGAAAGATAGTGTTTCCATTTCTTGAGAGCACAAATAACAGCATAGGCCTCAAGCTCAGTAGGGAAGTAGAGCCTTTTCTGTGTCTCAGTTAGCTTACGGCTTAAATACGCGATAGGACGCCAATTCGTGGGCACATCAGTTGGTTTGTCCCGCGGACATTGCATAAGGACTGCACCCACAGCAATAGTACTGGCATCGACGATAACACGTGACAAAGCCTCCGGATCATAACGGGCCAAGACCGGCGCCGTCACCAAGGCCTCCTTCAATTGTTCCACAGACCTGCACTGATCCGTTCCCCATTCGAAAGTAACTTTTTTGGGAATTAATTTTTGAAGCAACTCAGCGATTTCTTGAAAATTCTTAATAAATTGGCGATAATATCCAAGCCCAAAAATCTGAGAATATCTTTCTTATCTTTTATAGGACCAAATTCTTTAACCGCCTGGATCTTCTCTGGATCCGTACTTATACCAAATTGATCGACCGTATGACCCAAGAACGTTATTGAATTTACAAATAATTCTGTTTTTTCAGGGTTAATGGTCCAGCCGCATTCCTGGAGCCGCAGGAAGAGCTCCTGTAAGTCTCGCATATGATCAGCCAGGTTTTTACTGAAGACAATAATGTCATCAATAAAAACCAACACATTCCTCCACTTCATGTTCGCAAGAGTCAAATCCATGGCGCGCTGGAAAGCAGAAGGCGCGTCCTTCATCCCAAAAGGTAAGACTTTGTATTGAAACGTGAACTCTTCACCAACCATTGTCGTTTTGCACCGGTCTTCTGGTTTGATTTTTATTTGCCAAAAGCCACTTTTTAAATCAATTTTGCTGAATACAGTAGCCTTATCCAACGCGTTCAAAATGTCATCAACTCTGGGAAGCGGGTAACTGCTGCCCATTAACCGTTCGTTTAATTTACGAAAATCCACGGTTAATCGCCGAGATTTATCCTTCTTTTTTACGATACATATAGGACTTCCCCACGCCGAATTTGTTGGCTCAATGATACCGTCTTTAATCATTTCCTGTGTTTTAGCTTGGAGCCATTTACGATCCTCAAACGACGTACGGTACGGAGGAGTTCTGACCGGCAAACTTGTGCCTGTATCCACGGAGTGCTCATAAATGGTGCAGCATCCCACAGGACGCGCTTTAGTCGGTAAGACAGATTTTGCCTGATAAAATATGGCTTTCAGTTCATCCTTGCTGGGACAAATGTCTCCCACTTTAATCTTTGCGAAAGTTTCTTCTGTTTCAGGATCGACAACGCTGATGGCGGGTGGCGGCAACTGCATAGCCACGCATTCATGGATTTTCTCCGGCACTGGAATGCCCTTGTCATCACTGGGAACACCATTGATCTCTTCTTGACAATTCTCTTGGAACTCCGGCGAGTCCATCTGATAGACCGCATCGACGAGCGCGACTTCGCCAAGGTTGGTTTCCTCGTTCAGAACCAATGGTTTATCCGAGACGTTGACAACACAGACTCGGCAATTACCGTACTCATTAAGCGTTAAGACGCCGTCCAAAAGTACCGCATTCTTATTCGATTCTGGAATTTTTCCTTCATATAAAAACGGCTGGGTGTATAGATACTCATCCTGAAATTCCATAAACTGCTCATCGGACATCGACGTCGTAGCGCGGATAATTCCCTGTGAATGGGGCTGGATTATCACCGGGGAAGCCGGAAATAACTCCATTTTAAAGCAATCGATCGGACCGGGTTCAGGCTCAAACCGATAAATGTCCTGTTCAACCGAGTTAACTTCAACCTGTGCTTGAGCCTGTTTCAGATGGGCGTCCCTGTACGCCAACTCGATGACATCCTTCGAATACACACAAGCTGGGATATCTGTGGATTCACGGACGTCCTGCGACCGTTTCGGTAAATTTTTAGCCGTCGGTTGTTGTGGCACCGGTGCCGGCTGCACTGTCTCGGCGGACATCTGGCTTGCGGCCTCGCGCTCGGCGTATTCCCGCCGAATTCTACGGCTGTAACTGGACTTTTTACGCCTAGGAGAATTCCTTCCCGAACCTTCCGGTGATGGTTCGTAATTTCCTACGGTGGGTTGTACTGAATTAGCAGCTGCAGATTCGCTCAATACTTTTTGTTTCTGAATGTCATTCCAGATTTCCCATTGTTCATTAATATTAACATTTGTCGCAACATCGTAGGTCGCTCTGACATCCTCTGAAACGAACTCAGACGGCTTCGGCAGCGGTGAGTTACTAATCATTTGAGAATTTATTTCCCTTTGCTTCTCCGCCTGTTTATCTTCATAGGAGGGCGGACACGGGCCGATATTGATAGGCTTCATGCCCTCTGCAGGGACGAAGCTACCATTCTCAAATTCACCTGCGGGAGCTGGATTGTCCACGGAAAAGGTAACCTTACGTTTTCCTGTAGCTTTCTGTGCATGTAATTGTTCGGTACGCTTTAGTGTTTCAAAGTGCCGGCGATCATTGACAGAATTTCTGCACACATGGCAGTTCTTTTCATAGCGTTCGATTTCAATTATACAATCAGGCCAATAAAACAATTTCACTAAATACGGATATAATTTTTCGTGCCGACCGTACGCTTGCTTATGAATTAATATTTCGTGAAAGCAGGCTATCAACTTTTGTCGCCATTGGTGCGGCACGTAAATCCGTGGACAAGCGCCACTATGATCAGGTACTCTACATAAAATCCCTTCGCATATGACAAATCTGTTGATCTCGTATTTGGTAAAATTTGTATTAGCGTGCGACGGTTTTTTGTACATTTTATACCACATCCGGCTATCAACACACTGCTGCTGAGTTTCACGCCAAAACTGTGGATCTCTGAAACGTTGTTCCGATGGAAACAACTGTTTATCCTGTGGCCTATCCATCGGCGTCATCCACTTCTTCAACTCTGGATTGCGTGCCATGTAAGACGGATAATCGTGGACTTCGTCTACATCTCTGCGGTCACGCTCAACAGGTATAACATTTAACAGCTTATTGTCCATACTAAGACATTCAACAACCTTCACTGATTTTTCCATGACACCCATGTAATGATATTTTGCTGCAGGATGCTGCTTTAATACTGCGTCCACTGACGAAATTTGGATTGGCAGTTGCAGGGAGTCGTCACCCCCACGAACTTGACTGGAGCTGGAAGTAGGCACAGGACTAATCGATGCCGAAGTTGAGGTACTTGTGCTACTCGCCGGCGACGGCTGCAAAAGTTTTTCCTTTTAATTGGCGGCTGGGAAGACGCCTGTTCTCTCCCCCGCGAACTTGACTGCATACTATTTACAATTGTTTCACCGCCTCCCCCACGAACTAGACTTGGTTCTGGGTTTTTCTCCGTCTTAATCTCTTGCTTAATTGCAGGACGAACGGGTTCATCCACGACGGAAGCTGCTCTAGGGAGATATTGACGAATCATCTCCTGTACTACACTGCGCACAAACTCTTCATCACGCTGGTCGGATCCCTTTTTGGTCGGCACCGACTGCACAGGCACAATTCGTTTACCTTCCGTTTTCACCGGGGCATCAGCCACTTTAGTCACTGGTGGTGGCGCGACTGGGCGCGGCCACTCCTGCTTCGCTTTTTGTAAGTGTAGGATACAAATTTCTGGGTCAGCTTTTGCCAAAATTAAATGTGCAGACTCATATGGCACAAATTTTGCTTCTTTAGCGACACCAATACGCTCTGTTAGCATCAACGCGGGAATTGCGGGAGACGGCTTAACTCCCACAGGAATTAACGGATCAAAATCATGTGACCTAATGACGTCCGACATCAGGTGAGTTTCGCGGCGAAAGAATGCCGGAGCGTTAGACTGTCTACGGAAAGACGCCAAGTCATAGTGTTCATATCTAAAATAAAAGGCTTTGTAGCTAAAAAGTCTAAACCTAAAACAACGTGGTCCCTATCAAAAGTGGAACTCACAAGCATTGCGTGCTCAAAAGCCATCCCAAATTCATGGATGGTGACCACCACCGATAACGGTTCAATCAACTGTCTTCCCTGGTAAGCCGTATGTACAACCCTGCCCTTAATATGATCGGGGCAGCGATGAATATTTAATTTTAAATCTTTCGCCATTTTTAAAGACATAACAGAAATGCTAGAGCCAGTGTCCAGCATGGTTTTTACTTTCTGATAATTTATGTCAATTACAGAATACCAAGCTTGGGCATCAAGCGTCGGCAACAAGCAAACGTGATCCGCTAATGGGTATTGCGAAAAATCCTGGACTTCCATTTTGTTACACTGCGGCGTCGGGGAAGTCAAACCAGCAGGCAAGTCTAACTCCATCATATTAATTTGCTGCTGCGGGTTGTTGTATCGAGCCAACAATTCTGCAGACGGCTCATACTGTCGAGGCAGGACAAACTGATTCGTGCAGCCTGCAGCCGGGTGCAGACCATGACAGCGAAAACAGATTTCGACACCACGATTTGTTCGCCATTTATCTTTCAGGATATTTCGTTCATCAAACGGAGGCTGACCACCGGCCTGCTGATTTTGCCGATAATTTTGGTTATTTTGCTGTCGATTATTATTGTTGTTATAGCCACCTCGTCCGCGGTAATTATTATTATTATTTCGGTAATTTCCACGATTATTACCGCCATCATAATTGTTGTTATTCGCAGGGCCATTCTGTTGGTACTGCTGATCGAAATTCTGCACCGGTTGCTGAAACTGAGGCTGCATAACCGGCATCATTGGATTCATCATCTGCATAGGAACAGGCATAGGAGCCTGCATAGGAATTGGTTGCGGGAAGGTCTGCGCAAATTGCACCGGGTGTTGTTGCTCAACATATTGCGGCTGTTGAAACACCGGGACAGGGACAAACTGCGGCTGGGGCACATTCAGGACAGGCTGCACAGGAGCCACCGAATTCTGCGGCTGAGGAATCACTGTCTCCGTATACGAGCGGGAATATCCACCGCGATTATTCCCATAATTTCCCTTGCCTCCCCGGTTCGAATAATAATTTCCTCTTTGCGACGAGCCACCACGGCCGCCTCGATACTCATAATTCGAATTATTATTATTATTATTGCCGGCGCTTCTCGGTTCAGCAGGAGCATTTCTCTGAGTTGACTCGGGAGCTTTTTTATCTTTATTCATACGCTTCCATAGCTTCTCACACTCTTGTAGTTTCTTTTCAAATTCGGTGTAATTTTTAGGCGCTGCGTTATATATTTCGCGAAACCACGCCGGTCTGTGCTCCTGTACGCCCTCTAGGAGTGCTTCAACTTGTTCCTCATCGGATACTTTTAATTCTTCGAACCATGGGAGGAAGCTATCAAGGTAAGCACGAACTGGTTCATAGAACTCCAATTTGCGGTTATTCATTTTCCGGCGAATATCGGCTTTAGAAAGAGAGCCGTTAAAGTGCTCTACAATAGCCGGCTTAAAGAAATCTAACCACGATTTGCCTTTATTGTCCTTCCAGAATTTTTCAAACCATTGAAAGGACGGACCGGTGAATGCGCCGATTACTCTGCGACACATTGTTTCATCATTCCAATTATTTGTGGCTCTGCATTGTTCAACATTCATGAGCCATCTTTGGATTTTTTCCGGGTGAGCATCATCAAAGGCAAGTAACTTCATGGCTCCTACTGTTTTATCGCTGTCTTTTTCCACAAATTTTGCTAGGAGTTCAACAACGCTTTCTTGTGTCAGCGTCGTTCTATCCGAAATTTGGGTCTGTTTGTTCAACCATTCCTCCAGCTGAGGATTTCTGGACATAGACTCATTGCTGGCCGTGCTACTGGGGCGACGGTGTTCATCCTCCATCAGGGCATCATCCATCAATTCATTTTCTGTATCGGAACTGTCCCTATTTTCTGTTCCTCGCATCTGGCGACTAGATTCGTCAGCTGTTCTTTTCAGAATTTGCTGGCGTAAATCTGTTGAGCCATTTTTCCTCTGTTTGGCAGGTGCCGTTTCCCTTGGAATTTGACTTTCTGACGATGAACGCAGCATGGTCTGAGCCTCCGAGAATTCGACTCGTGATTCCTGTCTAGGCCTGCGTAAGATGCCAGCCGGATTACTGCCAGTAGCTATAGGCTGATCCACGTATGACGAGAAATTTTGGGGATTAAATGGTGTAAAGGCGGAAGGACGAAATACGTCTCCTGTTGCTACTGGCGCTTCCCCTTGAAAGTATCCTTCGCCGCCGCCAAGAGCAGCATCTGTATTTCGAAGCCGACGAAGTTCGTCATACGCTTGCTTTAGGTCCACTTCCATTTTGGTAAGTTGGTCTTGTTTTTCATGCCATTCCTTTCGGCATTGCGCATTTTCTTCATATAGCCGATTACACCTCTCAGACTTTTCATATGCATCAGCCTGTGCTGTATTTTTCGCTTGAATCGCGTTCTCACAATTATCACATCTTTTGTCCTTTTTCGAATCTTTTAATTCCTTTTGGGCCTTTTGAACATTCTCTCGCTCTGTGGTCAACAGACCCTGCAACCTCTCAATTTCCTTTTGGGACGAATCATCCTTTTCCTTGGGAATATGCATCGGGCCGACCGAAGACTTGTTATTCAGCTGCACTCTCGCTTGTGTGAGTTCACGCTGTAGAGAGTCTTCCGCATCTTTAGCCCGCTTCTTTTCATCTTCCAAATCTTTGGTGAGTTTTGTGGACAAATTCTGCTCGTCAGTCAGTTTTTTATTTGTGACTTTGTGCGCATCTTTTTCGGCGGACAAATCCCTCAGTGCTTTATTCAATTTTTGGTCTAAATCCACGATCTGTTTTGCTGTATCCGGTGTTGGATGAGCACTGAGGTCATCAATCGTAGCTTTCGCGTTTGAAAGATCTCTCTGAGCATCTTCCAGCTGTTTTTCAAAATTACGATTCGTGTCTGTTAAAGTATCGCGCTCATCTTTCACTGCATTAAACGCGGTTTCCGCGTTTCTGTTGGCTTGTCTTAAAGCATGCAAATTATCATTCGCTATGCGTATTTCGTTGGCCAATCTGTCATTTTCTGTTTGTTCATTTTCAAATTTAATACGCATTTCATTGAAATCGTTTTGAAATTTCAATTTTTCGTTTCGCTCCGCATCTACACGAGCGTCTAAAGACATTGCATTGCCCATTTCATCTACTTTTGTTTTTGTAGATGCGATGAGCGTGCGGAGACTTTGGATCAATACGGGCATAGTTTGCCGGACTATCAAGCCCACGTCCTGGTCAGTTTCTGCCGCAGCTAACTGCTCATCGACTTCCCTAGCTTGAGTAAGGAAGTCTTCATCAGGTTGTTCGAAATCCTTTTCTGACACAAAACTGTGTAATTTTAGTTGTGCCGGGTGGAATGTCATTGTTCCACCTCGAATGCTTTTACTTGCTCTTGTTTCTGATCCCTCCGAAATATCCGCCTTATCTGCAGCCGACAGCGCTATCAAATTGTTGCCCGACTGGGACGACTGGGGTTCCATCTGGCTCTCAGCCACACTTGGAGTCTCCGATATGGGTTCATCCAATATCGCACCAGATGCCTGGGCTGGAACTTTTTCCTTGGCACCGCGCGTGACGCGCTCATTTGCTGCCTGTTTTTTTGGAGTTTTTCCGGATGCTTTCGACGCTGTAAGTGCAGCTTGGGCCGCCTCTCTTCGTCTGTTCAAATCTTCCGTGTATTCTGGCAGCCACCTGTTTGCATCCTGCACAGCCGCTTTAAACTGCTCATCAGTGATGTCCAGGTAAGCTTCAGGGATACATCCCTCGTACTCGATCCAAGGTTTAAAATGTGCTGGCAATCTCGTTTTGGAATTTAAGTACCGCCTGATTTCCTGATAATCAATCCATGACTTCCCACAGAATGCATCTTGTGCTTCTGGTGGTTCAACATTAAGAGCAAAGTACATCAAATTTAACGGAATTTCTTTTGCGTTAAATTTGAACCTTGTCTGGGCTCTCGACCCATCGTACGCCCCAATAATCACTTTGTTGTCTGGGATTTTACGCGGTGGTGGGCGATTTCTAGGAATCGAACCGCCCGACATTTTGCTTTTATTTTAAAATTAACCTTTGCGGCTATTTAAAATAATACGTACAGCAGCGATTGTGCTACTGTTTCTTAAATTGCAATTGTGCAATTACTACTACGTCACTTCCCAATCCTCCTTTTAGGTTTGAATTGTTAAGTGAGTTTTAAACACAGTCGACCTTTGCGGTTTCGACTGTAGCAAATTCGAAAATTACACAGCTGCACTTTGCGTGCTGCTGTAATTTAAAATTCACAGGTCAATCACCGTTTGCCGGTGTTTACCTTTTTTACGGTCAACTCTCTCTAGCTGCTGCTTCTGGCTACCGCTTGCGGCTTGCCTTTATCAGTCTGCTGGAGATCGTTATCTCACCTGGCCACTGACAATGGCTCGGTGCTTACTATCTGCTCTATCTGCAGGCCAGGTACACTGACACTGCAGATTACGCTTTATTCGCCGCGGTTACTGCTTTGCGCAGACAACCCGGAAATTACCCACACAGTACTAGTTTTACTTAACACAGCCGACCTTTGAGGTTTCGACTGTTTTTCCTACGGTCCAATTTAAATTAAGCAATTAATTTAATTGGCGAGGAAGCTCACCAGTGAGGAAGCTCACAATTGCGAGGAAGCTCGCTGAAAATAAATTAACTAGGCCAGATCTGGAACGCTGACCTCCTTCGGCGTACCTTTGCGGTTCGACGCCTTTCAAAAACGGACCACTTTTACTGTAAATTACTACCAAACTTTCTACCAATAATTTTCTGTTACATCGGGAAAATTAAAAGACACCGGTGGGCGCCATGTCGTGTATAAGCGTTCACGCCGTTTAAGGCTCCATGAACAATCTTTACTCTTCCACGCCTGTAATGCTCAATCGGTAGGCACTCGTACTCTCAAACTGTAACAGAAGAACTATGGTGGAAATAAGACGAACGATTCAGGAACACGAGTCAGGAATCCCTCAGGAACAAGCTACCACAACTTTCGGTCGTAAGTCCTGTGAGGATCGGCAAGAGCTAGGACGATTGTGTCACGAGCAAACCTGTATTCTAAGCGATAATCCGGGAACAACTATGCACTTCAGAAGGAACAAGTATTGCTGTCTCTTTATCCAATTCACATCACAGTTCACAACGCTAGGAAATTGTAATTAGGAAGCAGTCTCAGAAGCAAATCTCAGACTACTGATGCCGATATTAGAAGTAACAGGGACTTATATAGACTTCGCGTTATGACATCATATACATCGCTAGTAAAAGAGAACAGCAAATCACAGAAGAGATTGGCTAGATTATCCGTTATGTTGCAGGTGGAAGGCGGACAGTCAGCATCCGTACGTACATCCGGCGTATGATCCTACTCCCATACGTCACGATGACTCATGCCAAATTCATCGATTAAGTGGCTGTCCCATTCAGCGCACAGTGCAAACCCCGGCTCTGTATGTATGATGTACAAACCATCAAAACGTCTCTTATTTTTCTTATTTTCTACCATCCTATTAAAATTGCTTCGTTGATCGAAAATTTCCTGAAATAAGCAATATAATCGATTAAAAAAGTTGATTTGCTTCAGACTCACAGTATCTACCCACTACCGGGTAGAAAATATTACAGTAATAATGATCGTCAAAATCCAGTAAGTCGATCGAAGTATTTTTTATTGTCCAGATTATCTATTTTATTGTCTCTAACGAGCAAATTAAACTATAAAACCATGTAGTTCAGTAAGTAAGCATTTCATAAAAGGGAAGTTGTTTCTATATGCGGTTTGCACGATGGTGCACAAAACAGCTATTTGCACCGTACCTAGTTACGTGCTTTAACCTTTAATATAGATACAGTATCTACATTCTACAGTACTACTTAATTACTTACTTAAAATATTGTCGCTGACTCGTTACTTATAACAGTACTTAACTAAATTTTTCGTATGACATTTCGTTGCTTAGTGTCGTTGTCCTGTGGTGAATTTAATTTACACTTTTTAAAATACGTACTTTGTCTGTTTATTTGTAAAGTGAAAATAAGTACAAACAAAAAAACACGATTTGACATCGATGAAAATTCAAACTGTAACGCTTTAACCGTCCATTCCATGCTGATTTCTTGTCCGTAATATTGCGATTAGAATAAAATAACCACACAATACCACAGTCCGGGGGCAAAACTTTATGACATTACCTTACTTGTAAGCTGATGTGTTTTCATTTTCATGCATTTTCTGTTTCTAATTCCATGTCCCCATTCAAATGTTCTTGAAATATCTTCCACATAATGAATCTTCAAATTTCAAATTTGAACGACACTGTTTGCATAAAACATAAAGGACCGACGTAAGTCACGTAACTGTTAGACAGCCACGCTTAAACAATCAGTAACGGATAAGTAATTCGCAAGTAAAGACTTTCGGTAGACGGTACGTAATTTCGCTCTTTCAGACAATTTCCGTGACGTTACACACAGTTATCTCGAATTCTCTTTTTCATTATTTTCCTGAGTTTCTGATCCCTCTTCATCCTCGCCATCATCGGAAACCTCCTCATCCGAAACTTCATCATCTTCTTCGTCAAACAATTCGGTATCAACAGGAACATCGTCCACTATCACAACATCCGTGCCAATAGTGTCTTTCGAAGTGGACGGCGTGGACGCCGCTTCAAGGTCGGGAAGGTGACTAGTAACGCCGCTCCTGATAGTCGTAGCAGAAATAGTCCCAGTTCCATCCACTTCTTCTTCGACAAACAATGACTCATCGATATCTTTGGCCATATAATTCTCCTCGTCTTCCTGAAACATTTTACCGTTAGCATCAGACATTCTCTGAATATCGTGCCAAGACAGACCTCCAAGAACGGCATATAGAAACAAAAAGTAAGTAAGCACACCGAAAAATAATTTCCTATCCACAAATCCCTAACAATTAACAGACTGAGCCGATTCAATCTGAAATTTAACCATGCGCTTTAGCTAGTACTTGTACAATCTATCTATATAAAATAATAATAATTATGCACCATTTCTTTGTAAAAGTACAGTCTTAGAGTAAAAACAGAGTCTACAGAGTACGTATTACGTAAAGACCTTACAGACCACACTATCATACTTCACTATTCGAATACATTAGAATGATTAGATTGTAAGTACTCCTATCGACTAACGATTAAATCAAAGGTGAGGTATTTAACGTACGTCATCTTCGTGTTTGTAAACAGTATCATCCGCTTCATCGTCATCTTCACCAGCCAATTCCGGTCGAAAAGTAAACATGTCACGTCCAGAGAGCTATCAAAATCAAAATTGTCAATAATTTGCTCCAGCAAATCCAAACCTTTTTCGAAGCGAAACTTACCCCGTTGAGCCGCCCCGCTTGGAATTCGTTTTCCTTTCGCTTTTTGTCGGCTTCCATTTTCTCAATACGTTCCTTTCGCTACAATTTCGAATTACATTTATACCGATTCCGCAGCCAACCAAAAAGAACAAATTATATCTTGCCCAGACAAACGCATGTATCAGAACCAGTCTACTCGAAAGCACTGTAAATTAAACTACTCATACATAACTACTTAAAACTACCACTATTAACTAAACCATGATTTTGCAAGTCTACAGCACACTAAAACATAATTAAAATGATGATTACCTTCTTGGTTTTCCATGCTTTAAAAGATTCTAGCGTAACTTTCGTCAGATTTCCTCCTAACGCAGCTCGCTAAAACAGAAAAAACATTGTGTTAATTATCAAAATAAACTCTTAAGACATGATAAGACAGCGACGATACCAGCGTAGTGAGCGTACCTCTTTCTCAATAAGGTCCTCCAAAGATATCGTTTCCAGCTGTTCGTCCATTTTCTTCTTATCTTTTTTCAGTACAAATCCGGGAGGAAGAGCATGTCTACCGGTCAAAATCGCAGCATCATGTAACCCATTAAGTGATCAGAGTCACCAATCGATTACCGTACTTGTAAATACATTTATCTCCACCATTTGGACATTCCCAGAACCAGCCATATTTGCTCTCCTCGATCGCTTGCAGAAAAAACTTGCATACCTGAAAATATAATACAATACCATTGAGAACTTTCGCTTATATGCTTCCGAAAAAACAGAAACGCAGATAGTCCGTTCAGAAAACCATGATTGAAAACTTCAAAGCGCCATACTATGTCAGTTTTGGGCTTCAGTGCCTCTTCCTCGCCGTGCTTTTTGTTGACAACATCCTGCAGTTTCTCGTCGTCCCAATTTTCCATTCCTTCATCTGTATAAAATACATGCTTTGTATACTAAATCAAGTAACAAGTTTGAACACTTTCACAAATTTATTGCGCAGCTTCGTCGGACTAACAATCCACTATAAAACAATATGAACATAAAACATCCCATGCAGGAAAAGAGGATTATCTGAGCACCATCCACTATCCGGTTTGATACCAAATTTAGCAGCTACGCACTATTAATGCGAACAAACAAACAAATATTAGATTATAAAACATCACAAAACATTACGAATATTTACAAAACCACCAACCTTTCTCGTTATCTCTCGAATCCGAATAGATATTCCGCTTTTCCGTTTTGCGTTCAACTTCCAAATTATGGGAAAATTTACATTTGTCGCCCTTGCCACACTGTCCCACTTTGAAAAACGCACATAAAACGGACTTCGGATCGACATCTGCGAACAACCATGGATTAACGTGTAGGTTTGTAGCCAACTTACTTACAAGTTACAAGTCAGGTAAGCGAACACGTACACGTACATACCTTTCGCGACTTTTTGCTGAGCGATAACGGGTTTAAAAAGTGTTTTCAGTTCCTCCGCCTTCTCCTTCTCTTTTTCTTTCTTATCCTTCGTAGCGTCAAGAGGATCCTAATGCAAAATATTTATAACTTAATTAAACTTTAACCAGATATGCAACGGAAAGAGCCAAGTAGGTAAGAAAACTTGAAAAGGTAAGCCAAAAGAAATCAGTGAAAAACTTACGACTCTCCGAACAGGTTTCGTCGTGACTTGTTTCTGGACTTGCTCGATGTACTTTTGCTGCTTATTTCCCTTTTTGTTTTTCAATCCAAACGTTTTATCCTAAAACGTATTTTCACACGGTCTATGAGCCAGAAAAAGTTCCAGGATTTGGCAAATCGGAGGAAGTACCTCAACTATTTTAGCTTTCTGCTTGTCGACGGTCTTTTTGCTAGGGGCATCTTTCTTCGGGGGCATTTCACACAACCAAAATTGGCTCAAAGTTTCCAACAAAAGTTAAAATTTCTCTTGATAAGGGATAGTGCAACTATCGGCAATTCATCCAAGATCTGAATGCTTAGCTAGACCCCAAAAAGTCCGGAGGCCCAAGGGGATGATAACGGACTGACTAGCAGTCATGAAACTCTATCCAAAAAAATGTGTCAAAATAAAATTAGCCCTATAAACATATGGGATCCACTCGCTGTGAGAAACACCAAATGCCTCCCGCGGTGGTTACATATATTTCATGTCAGCCATGATTCACCGCCCACACCTGTGACAAGTTTATTATGGCACTTAGAGAATGCGGCCTTCGCTGTGCTGGTGTATTGTACAGCACCAAGACGAAATTCGCTGACCATAGCATGCAGTGCCGGAAGAAGCTCAAGGATGTTACACATTTTCGAATTTTTAGTGAGATATGCTGGATAAACTCGACTGATACCGCAAGCACGGCAACAGGTGTACTGCCGTAGGCATTTTCAATAGGCGTACCGGTAATAAAAAAACACTGAAAAAACCTTGTCAAATACAAACCTTGTCAAATACACAAACCAGTCTCACAACTTAATAATATATATAATAATGCAACAATAACGCGCTGCCGGTTCCCCAAAGTTAAAGTTCTCCAACGATGTACATATTCTCATCTTCAGCTGCACTAACCAGTAACCAGTAAGATCCCTGCTCGCGTTCTACGACGACTAGTATCGACGCAAGCAGTTCAAATTACAGTAACATCTAACTGTAGTGGACCGGGTTAACAATTTAATAATAACAATAATAAGCGTATATTCTAATTGTAAGCGACACTATTGCACAATATACGTAACAAATGTCTACAACTACTGTAACAGTTTAAAACTGCATCACAATACTGCACAGTTCACTCCTGGGATCACCAGGAAAGTCGGTCGGTACATGCATGTATGGAAGCTATTTGGCTAAAGATTTTTCCTCTTCAGACAACGATGCTACATTATGATACAGTCCGCATAATGGAACAATGCCGAAAAGAAAATTTGCACAGCAAAACACGATGATCATGGCTGACGAGAAAGGAAAATGTTTAGGAATTTCCTCGTTTGCTGTCGGCAGAGTACGGAAGCTGATCATCGAGAATAATTCCAGCCCGACCGTGACCGCAGCGACTATAAAAAGTCCCGCCAGGAAACACATATACGTTCTGGCCAGGGCTTTAGCTTTTTTCACTTGGGGTGCAATCATTTGAATGGAGTTTATCATGCGGCATAAGAATCCGAAGAATATTCCTAATGCCCCGGTTAACAACATGGTTAGAATGGTTATGTAACCGAAGACATGTCCGGCTGTAGGATTGTCGATAGTGTTGTATTTTTCGACATCATTTTTTGTATCGCCATCCTTGTATTGATTACTATGAAATTCTGCAATAAAATGCAATCACTTTATTAAAGAAAATTGTTTCCCCACAAACTACTTTAGTGGCTGCTGTCAGGAGAACGACAATTTTGTACAGGCTCCGTAGCTCCTGAAGTACTATAATTCCGGTTAAAATGACAGTATAAGATTATTATACATCATAAAGTAAAACCTTTTTCAGTCAACTAACACTTTCCCAGAAACCTAGATGAAGTTTACTTTTGCCAGTGGAGCATATGAGCAGCACCAAAAAATGTTATGCAGCGGCTAGTAGAATAGGCTGTAAGCTCATGAAATTTCGGCTGTACAGCTGGAATACAGTATGTGCTATACTTCGAAGTAGCTACAATAAATTATAAAAACCGCTAACTATCAGTCTTTGCAAAGTACAGATACAAGCATATAAATGATGCATTTTAATGGGGATCCATTTTTAATGCTCAGTAATAATTGGTATTAATTTTTAGCAACGAACCTAGTATTATGGCGGAAATCAGTTCAATGATCGCCAAGCCAATCTGTACACCTCCGGTTGTAATAAGCGACCGTCGGATAGACGTGTAAATCAAAACTAATTCGTCCTTCTCCCCAAACTCGCCGAATCTAACGAAATTTAGTGGCATTTTCGTGTGCGACTTGTTAGCATAAAAAATCACTTAGCAGCAAACTTTGAACTCAATTTGCAAAATTGCTGCGCAGGTGCAAGCCTGCACAGATTATAAGCTTCGTTATCAGCAAAGATAAAATTAGAGTAACAGATTAAATTCGCTTCAGTGCAACAGTAAATCCGGTCTCTCTACATATTTCCATATTTACAGTAAAAATTCAGGTAGATCCCACACCGTGAAAACCATAGACAAATGAAAAAGTGTCGAATACTCAGTAAATGCGCGAAAAACGGCTCTTGAGGCAATTTGCTGGACAGCTCCATTGTGCTCCAGGCATAAATTAGAAGTATTCTGTAATACCGGCTTGCACCGTGCCACAAACTGCTTTAGTTTGCTGTTTTTTAAAGAGCAGATCTTAAGATTACAGTAGGACAGACAATATCTATAACGGATATTGTGTACAAATAATAAGTATTCGTTAGCAATTTGTTGTTAGGAAGCCCCCGTCTGGGAGAAAATAGAAATGGATTCTCCATACTCAGCTTTATAACTAATAAACAAAATTATTTTATGAATAACTATTTAAGCATTTTAAAGGAGATAAAAAGGTGATTACTGGCTAAGACGAATATACATTAAATTATCCTTTTCCTGTTAACGCAGTCTGTAAAGAATCTAGTAGGATGGTTAGGGAGCAAGGCTGGTGCACGTTCCACGCTCATGATTTGTGCGGGAAATTAATTGTAAGCAACCCTTCACGGACACACATGTACAATACACCTGGCAATAAAACGGCATTCTAGCTACAAACAACTATAGCAGCTTGCACTTTTTTAACAAATTTTCTGAGCATGAAAAATTTTTCACGCAGGTAACAGGAAGTTTTAAAACTCAGATTTATTATTGCATACCGTGGTATATATATATATATATATATATATATATATATATATATATATATATATATATATATATATATATATATATATAATTTTTAAGCACCATGCTAATTATATCGTCCAACAGTCTGAACTATGGCACTGCCTTTAATCAGTTGCTTTGGTGCAAAAGCGGCACTGGTGGAACACCTTCAACCATTTCCTAGCATTGTGATCTGTACTTTTTAACTCGTACAACTTACATCCCTTTTTCTTTGCTCAATACCACAAACTTACCATGGTTTAACCGTTAGTTCCAAACTTTGCAAACTCATTTCCTCACGAAACGTTAACATAGCTGTATAACATCAAACATATCTATACATTAAGATTTATTTATTATAATTTTTCCATTGCAAAAACGTTTTCGGTATCACAGTCAATGAACATTCTTCAATGTTTTCGGTCATGATACAATACCCGAGTAAAACAGTTTGTAAAAAATACGTTAATTAAACGTTAGTTAAAGGCCAAAATTCGAACAGTGTTCGAATTTTGGCCTTTAACTAACGTTTAGCTAACGTATTTTTTACAAACTGTTTTACTCGGAATAAAGTACAACCTAAAGAAAATCGTGGTTGGAAGGATGTTCCAAGTTTCTACCAATGCATTGCGCGCGCTATTAATAATGTGCGAAGCAACTGCAAAATCGTAAAATTTACGATATGTAAATTGTACAGTTAATGTTATCCAGAACTCCAAAATGCAAGCAATATTCAGTTGTGCGTAATTAGGGGAGCTCTAATGTAGCCGCTCCCGAAAATGCGTGCCCTATTCGCAGTATCCATCCCCCCGTTCCTCATGTCTCTTCTTTGATGCTTGCAAACACATAAGTGTTCGATTAATAAGTATTAATCTTACAGAGCCAGCAACCAGGAAGAACTTTCACTGGTGCGTAGTAGCATGTTGATTGTACGTGCACTGTAAGATTGATTTAAAGAGAGAGTTTCCGGCATGTACAGATAATAGTAAGATAGCGCTTTCTGGCCATTTTTGTTATTAATTTTTCCTTACAATTATACAGTGTTATATAAATTTCGTATTTTCATTGTTTAGTAGACATATTAATACAAACAAAATATCTGACTCTGATGACATTGTGATATTGGTCGGACAAGACTTACAGTAGTATGTACAGTACTAACAGTACTGTACTAATATCTGCATGCATTCTGTAAGTCATTAGTTAACGTTGAAATAAGCAGCTTTAAATTTTTAGTGGTATTGTCTTCAGGTTACTGAATTAAATTAGCGCACCGTTCATAAAATTTCGGCGCGCAAATCAGATATGGATACCGTATAAACAATTATTCTCGGCGACCCCAGCTTCTGCTTTGTAAACGAGTATCATATACCATAACACGTTTCAAACATCGCTTGGGACATATGATTTGCAACAAATCTCGTCTGAACTTGCGCTTTGCCGTCTAAACGTAGTACTGCGGCACTAGAGTACCGTAGTATATTTTGATTCATTCTGTCGAAAATTATAGCGCAAAACGAGACCGATTACTCTGCTGGCCAAACCAGTTGCCGAATGAACGGCAGAAACGACGGAGCGGACGTCATTCGTCGCTGTTTGCCGTATATTTCTCCACTGGTTTAACCACTTTGCGCGATAGTAGACTTTCGTAAAGGCAAATGCAAACTCCGAGGAGCAGCACATCGTAGAATTGAATACGGCATCCTACATGAATGTACTGTATACGTATCGCTTGTCATACACCGTGGCCACACTCGCTGCCGAGTTGTAAGTATTGATCTAATCAACATTGACGAGCATTATCACGAGATTGTGTAGCGCTATGTGTGAAGCTCTGCAAGGAGGAATTAGTCACCGCAATAATCGTCTTCATTTTCCAAAGAATTGTAAGTGTTGTGATCGGTAAGAACAACACGATACATTTAACATCCCGTTGTTTTTGATTAGGCAACATAAGCAGACTGTTTTTTATATCTATACAAGCAAAATTAGGTTGAATAGACTGCGAGCGCGAAATGCCGCATGCGTACATTTGTACATTTGTATACGCATGTGCGGCATTATTGTACATCAGCATCCAATATAATACGCGTGTGGCTACTGGCTCGGTCGATCTACATGTTTCTCTCTTTGCTCTCTCTCTCTCTGCCTCTCTCCTTCAGCTAGTCAACTCTCTCACTTTTCCGTGCGCAGTCTTTTCTCCAAATATGCGTCTACGTTGTTATATATTTAGTGTGCTTAACTTGCAGCTAGTTGAACGGCGCATTAAGCAGCAACTTTGGTCTCTATTTGAAATGTCAAGGACTTTTACGCCAAATGTAGGAACATCATAATCGAAAGGAAAAATTAGATGCTTAATTTCTAGATTGGATAAGCTCGGCTGACAATGTCCAAGTCAACCGCCCGTGTAAGATATGGTCATCCAAAGGCAACCACAGGAAGTGGCCCATGAGAAATCCTCCATGGCCAAGATTTAACTGAACTGCCAATGAGACTTCTTCTGGATTTCTGGTATTTGATGATATTCCGAAAATATGCCGAAGCGGAAGCTCCAGGAGGCTCTGGACAATAGCAAGGAAGTATCGGAACAACTTTGCGTTCCGTTTCCCGATAATACTTCGGCTGTCGACGGGCAGCCGCCAGGAACGAGCGATGCCAGATTACTTTCGTGCTCTGCAAATGGCTCTGGCCGCACCCACGTGCCCAGCGCTCCATCGACATCCGCAACCGGTATTTGTATTTCCTTGAATATTAAAAATGTTTTAAAATGGAAGAAATTTTACGTAATTTATAATGGAATTTGTATCTTCGATGAAATGGACACTCGTGCATAGAATAGGCTTACTCGCAGAAATGTTTCGAGAGAGTTGCTAAGTTCACACGAGGGTATATTTGAGGACACAGATTCAAAAAAGCAAACACAGCCTCAGATGAACTTCATAATTTCCCGTGTAAACTGCACCTTGTCCTCAAGTGGTTGCTGACATCCTTCTACGAAAATTTCTCATCGCGTTTAATTTACAGTAACGTACATGGTATTTTCGTAAAATATAATATTCGAAAAGTATAAAAGTCAAGCGCATTGTGTAACTTGTGTTATGTTTGCAGACGTTTCCTGTGAGCAACCATCGTGTAAAAGAAAAAAATCAGTGCGGTTTTCCGGCGTTACGGTATATCTATTTCCAAGAACTCAAGGATTCACCTGTGTACCAAGTTCCGGAGGCGTAACGCTAGGTACTACTTTCCAAAGTGTTCTGCAATGATGTTGTACTTTAGACGTCGATGATACAGTTGGTACAAATTAATTATTTGATGATTTCATCGCAGTCAACGCTTTTCGAAAATTCCTTTTCTTGAACTGTACATACTCCAAGGTAATGCACGTTATAAACGGGGTAGTAGCTCCTGTTCTATTAGAACGTGAGTGAGTTTAAGAAAAGCATGTAGTTTCTGGATGATGATTGGATCTATTTCTAGTTAAGTGCAGTAAGCGGTGCGTTTAGGAAGTACATAGACACAACAACTTGTACCAGTGGCTTTTTGGGGCTGTTTCAAAAATACGTTTATCTCTATTCTGTTTCCAATTTATTCCGCATTTCTCGGTGTCTATTTGTTTTGTACTTTCATGATCACATGGGTTGACACTGAGCTGACGTATTTTTCAGGGATGACCCATGAGCATTCCGCGGTTAAGAATTTCAGCCTGGCCGAACATGAGCAGGAATGTCGGACGAGCAGAACGCAGTATTTAATCCGACGACAACAAGTTGCTTTACGAGAGTCCGATGAAGAATCTCCCGAGGAAGAAGAGGACGAGGAAGAGGATGAGGATGATGAAAACGGGGAAGAATCCGAAGAAGCGGAAGACGCGTACAGTTTTCCGGTTGCGATTTCAATTCGACAGAGAAGAAATCTGCTAAAGGAAGCTGGTTGTCCGGTTGACACAACAGAGCGCAACGACTGCCAGTCAATTCGCAATTCCCGAGAAGGTGTGTTAATTATCGTTGAAGTGTAACAAAAGCTCTTGCATGAACAATTTATTTTTTATAATACAGTAATGATCATTGTTTAGGATCTGAAAGGATGAATTCTTATCATTATGTTACTGGCCTAAGAAAATTTACTTTTTATTTGTGACTTGTATACAAGTTTCTGACATTTCTGAAAGATTCCAGCAGCAGATTTCTTTGCTTATTACATCGGTGTTTTTTGTATAGCTTGTGGATGCCAATGCCAAAACGTCTGCAACCCAGCTGAATGCAGTTGTAGCTTAGGCCAAATTAATTGCCAAGTAAGTCCTCTATGTTATAAAATTGCTAGAAATTGAAATAAGATTACCTAAAATTACTGTAAAACCTTTATCAGTTTACCTACCAATTACCGAGAACGGAAGTGGCTGATAATGTTTTATGAGTATAAATTACAGGATGTGCTGCTAATGCACTGAATTTTATAATTAATCATAATTGCTGAGCCGAACTCGACATAGATTATAAGACATTTTTCAGATAATTTTTAAAAGTTTTAGCTACTTTCTCTTAAAATTTGCAGCAACCTGCACTGATTATGAGTGTCGGTATTGTCCTTTGACAAAGTACAGTCGGAGAAAATGCATACTTGAATTCGACAATATATTTTGCTTTATATACCATACCAGCAATCTAAAAATTTCAGAAAAGCGAAGTTTTTGTAATATTTAGTATTTTAGATAGGCATATCGGGCTGTCTTTGTGCAATATTTCTGGGTTTCCAGTGGGGCTCGAAAGACTAGTATCGTCGTACTGTCCTTTTGCATATATCCTCGATTGAACCCTCGTTTAGTCTTCTTTAAATCGATTTTCTTTCGGTTTCTGCTTTACTGGGTCAGTCTCTTAGTACGAGAACGATTTCGTCGCCTGAAAAACAGGACTCGCGCAGGAGCTTACACAGGGCGCGCAACCTAAGGATGATGACAACAGATATAGTTATCACATACTTTACGCTATGGACACAGTACGCCAACATCGTATGAAAGCGGAAGTGAAAGGTCGATTCAAACTGTAAAGTAGAATCATGGTTTCATTTACATGAGGCTTGATTCGACTAGCATTATTGATTGAAAGTCCAATTTATCCAAACGATCTGGGTACTACCAGTGCTTTGCGCGTCATCTTTATTCTGGACAACCCCGTTATCATTTACTGATTATGCCGCTCACCATGAACACTCACACGTTCGATTTATACGTGTATAAAATGAATGTATTCGACCGTATAATTTATGCAACTTGGTTAAAACAAATTACTAAAATGTTTTAATGATGTACGGGTGCAGAGCCTATTTAAGCGGACACTGATAAAATTTTACGATTAATATCATCGCAGTTTCATTTCTGTATGTACGCAATATGCCATACTGTCTACGTTTAAGTATATTGTATCACGAAACATTTTATTACTGTATTCTATTACATATAAAGTAACACTAACAGCCAAAATAAACTTAGCGTAAGCATAATTAAAAATAAATTGTACACAATTATGCGATGCCGATAATATGACGCAAAAGTATGGTACATTATTTATGCCGGTCTATGGCCAGTTAATAGTTTAATGTACCTGCGTGGCACAAAATAAAATGTAGTTTGGTAGAGCAATTGCCAAGAAGATACGCATGTTGTATAGAATCATAGAATAATACGTTGGTTTTTCGCAAAACAGAAGAAAGGTTGAACAACAGTTACGAACCCAATCAATTTAAAAAAAAAACGTATCCTAAAGGGTTTTTAAACGTAAGGTTAATTAATATTAGATCATTTGTATGCATTAAGTGTTTATTATTAATCATAACATATCGATACTGACCTTATAGGTTGACCGGTATTCCTATCCGTGCGGATGTACCAAAGAAGGGTGCCAAAATGCCTTTGGTCGCATAGAATTTAACCCGACTAGAGTCAAAACACATTATTTGACTACAATTTCGCGTATAACAATGTCAGGTAATCTCACAATGACGGATATCTCACAAGAGTATGGGAGCTATAATGCTTCGGATGCCACCACTACGCCCGCAAGTTCCACGGGCATTTGTAATCAACGCGTCGAGCCTTATGTGCAGACATCCCAGGTAAGTAATAAGGAATCCGTAAGGGCTAATTTTCCCCAGTTGTCGGTTAATCTTGCTTTTATGGCTTACAAACTTTTCGCTGTTTTGCCTTAGTACTCATTTGTTCCACTCAGTAAAATAATTTTGTAACAATAAATCTCTTACTCGGATGCATATAGAGATTATTGTCAGAAGAGTTTAAAACGTAATTATAGTCGTACGGTAAGTCCAACAGTACAGCACGATGGAAAACGCAAAATAGTTGATCAAATTGTTCTTATCAATGTGCAGCTCCAGGAGTGAGCGCTGTAATTAAAGATTACGTTTGATTGCAGTGTGATTATGCCTATACATCTCTCCAGAGCGCGAATTCGTACCCAGTGGAGTCAGAAGCCGCTTCTGTTTCGATGATCATGAACACGTACACCAATGGATGCCAAACTAATTATGACTATTACCATATGCAGCCAGTGTACGATATTGACTCGTAAGCTTTTCTTGTAAAATAAGCACTCCTGTTATACAACGTCTTTTCTGCCATGTGCTGTTTATTAATAAAGATAGTCTCTAATATTTATTGCATAGTGGGCACCGTGACGAAAGTTGCAGATTTGTAGTATTTCGAAACAAAATGCATACAATTTGTAGGTCTCCAGGTGTAGTCGCGGTTGTTTCGTAAACTTCTACTTTAGCAGTTTTCCGCTTCCCTTCGCAAATTCTTAAAAATGTTAGTTTTCGGCATTGTTAACTTGATTTAGCTCTGGTTGCAGATCTACAACGACGATCTCAGATAATCCGGGAGTAGACAACGAGTACCTATCGTCGAACGAACCCGGCACCTGTTTTTACCGTAATACAGCTAACTGTATGATCTCTCCGGTTATGGAATTTAGTTCTTCCGAGGAACTGCCGGTCTATCCTGCAACATTGCCCAGTATCTCTTTCGTTAATCTCTCTTCACGGGAGAACGATCTGAACGGCAGTGCATATCTTACTTCTTCCCCATCAGAAGGCACTTCCGGTGATTCTTCCTCACCCAGTGTCAGTACTGGAACACTGGATTTCGGGGAACTAATCAAGCAATCCTTAGTAGAAACCGTTACGGCCTAGAACCACTTGCGAATGTTTTCCATTTTTCAATTGTTTTATTTTTATTCGCGTTGGAATTTTGGCGCAGCTAAATCGTTGCAGCTTTTCTGTACTGTTGTCTTAAATTTTGTGTCTTAACATGGGATAATGTTTATCAACTACATATTTGTAACAGCTTTGAGTAATTTTACCCGTTGTTAAATTTTAAGTTTGCCAGACGTTAGCTTGCAGCATTTTAATATTTTGCCAGCTTGTGCTGCGTAGAAACGGAATTTGGTTTGTTACCAATGCGTTAATTTTTTGTGCAATAAATTATTGTGGTTTCATTACGGACCGAAGTGCCCACTTGGTGTATCCAAAAAACCTTAAAAATAAGTTCGCCTTTTCACTGATCATAAAATTATGTTTGTCTGTCTGTGTTTGTGCAAGTGGGAAAAAAATTCTACTCTTCATCTTATCATATTTTACTGAGAGTTATCGTAGGAGCAGAAAACCATTGCAGTCTTTGTTGAGACCATCATAATCAGATTACTACTTCTTATCTGTCACCCTGTCTGCCAGTACCTGCTTAATATACAAATACGTATTTTTGGTGGTGCTCCGACACATACTTATATAGAATACAATACGTGTCGGGAGCTGAAGAAAGAACGCAGTTATCTAATAAATTTAGAAATTCCTTTACCTGAAATTATTTTGTAAGCTTCTTTGCTTTCATACATCCTATTCAGAACCAAAGATATTATTTACGAAATATGAAAACAGATATTGTCTACAAATTAAGTTGCAAAACATTGTTTACTGTAGCTGCTATAGAGTGGACGCTTGCTGCTGTATAAGTGTGGTAAAAATCGGACGCGGAAGGTTACTTAAATGCATTTCCGGTAGCATCGTTTCAGCTGATAATTATTGATCACGTCTTCCAGCTTCAACTAGTCAAATCCGCTTTCATATGCTTTGTGCCGTATCCTCTCTTTGTGCCCACAACCTTTCTTCGGCACTTGAATGTTCGCAGTTACCTATTTGCCAGCTACTTGAAAAGCACAATGGGTCCTGTAGCAAATCGTATTTGTGATGGCGCTGCTGTGTATGAATAATTCGGACATTGCATAAACTGTAAAAATGCCGGCTTCTCCGTTTGGAACTATAATAATTAATGATAACACAAAGGTTAATACGTTTTTGCTCGTTTTTTAAATATTACTTATACCAAATTATATTCCAAGCTAAATTCACCTCTTTATACAGCTTGTTTTAAAAGATAAGCTCAATGATTTAAATTACTTATGTGGAACACAGCCCGGGCAGTCAAAACGTTTAAAATACTCTAATTTTACGCATAGTTATATAAACGACCGCAATAATAATAATTATTATTGCCAAAATTAAAAGTATCATCTATTAAAGCATATGCATGTCAATGCCAGCACAGTCAACAAAAATCTGCGCAAAGCGTTTTGCTAGCTCCCGGAAGTGAATGTAACACAACTCATTGTCAGACTGTAGAAAATTATCCTGTGAGCAAACGGAAACCAATAATAATTTAATTTGCATTTCTTTATGCAAATCATCTAAACTTTCTCGTTCGCCAACTGCCTTATGCATATTCCACTATTTGGCAGAAAGGTTGTGGAAGCTCAGACGCATATACTGTACACAGTAAATTGTAGCTGACTTCTGTGGATAATTACCAGCGTTGGTACTTGGTAGCCGTACTGTCAAACAGATTTTACGGATCCAAAATCGTTGTAAACTTTTCTGACAAATTTGCTTTAGTAGCATTTTACTATCGTCCTCTTAAATAATGCGTTAGCTCAGGATGCTGATGTCAATATTCTGGATTGTTTTTTATTTAATGAACGATTTCCATCGCAACATGTTGACGCAATATGTCATGATTCCCCACTAGGCTGAAAGCGCTATAAAAGTCGAATTATTCATACAACATGCATTATTCTATATTCTTTCTGGAACACATTTAAAGTTTCCTATCCAGTTTACGCTGCTGCTGGATGGCCACTACAGTACCTATACAGACGGGATCACTTCACCAGAATACAAATACGACCGGAAAACGAAGATTATTGATCACAGACAGCATAAATGCCGCTTTATACATGTGCTGCGTAGTCTTGGGTGTGTTTCCATGCACATATTATTGTTCCGAATCCAGCAAACTGCCCGGCCTTTATCCTACGTGTGCAAATACTGTAAAATTTAGAGCACTTGTAAACTTTTATACAGATACATCGTTTATATAGGATCTGAGTATTCTAACAAAGTGTGGTGCGCTTTGCACTATAAAAATGAGAGACTGTTAGGTCGCGTTATACTGGCCGCCGGTTCCTGGACGGATAGGTCACTTCTTACAAGTAAGCTTACGATAGGTCATGCATTTCCGCGCTAGGTTATGATTATGAGTACGTTTTTATTTATCCTGCATAAATAGGTAATATGCTAGGCGCGTGTTACTGCTTCTCAAAGCTAGTACTACTACTAACTAATTCTCTTATACGGAAAGAGTTAACGAAGAAGTGAAGCTCTTAAGTCTTACAGAATGATTGTGTAAAAATGATTACACACCACCTTACTTGAGATCAAAATTATATGCACAAAAATTTTCGTTGCCGTAAATTTTAAAGACAGAACCCCGTACATATTTACTGCTTAAGTTTGTTATACTACACCAGACGTATATATCTTTCTTTCTTCGGCTGATGGAAATATTTTAAGTTTTTCTTCTTAAACATTCTTTTGGTATAATTTTTCAGCCAACAGTCCCGACACCATTGTACTTCTTGTTTTCCAGGAAAAACGGACGCAGTCCACCCAGAACGTCTAATTATAACGGAATGTCCCACTGCAATTCTGAAAAACTAGATTTAGCGGCAGAAAAAGGTAAGATACAAGTATCAATACCGTAACGCATCAACAAATTTCAAATGAAAGGTTGACTTAAGTTTTTCTCGATGTAAAATGCAAAGAATGCAAGAAATATTCTGCAAACCGAAAATCTTTCAAAGCTTGAATGTACTTACTGGTTACACATACTCGTATCTATAGGTCATAAATGGTGAATTTAGCCTTCTGAAGATGCTGCCCTTTTCACCTTCGTATTGAATTACAATCCAAGTTCACCTTTTAGATTATTAAAGTCACTAAAAGGTGCTCGTATAACATTGTGTAATTCACAAAATTAATATTATTTTAGTGGAGTTCTAGCGGCTTCTGAATACTTGCTTACTACGGGTTACACTAAAATATGTTTTGGTTAATACGTACATTCTTCTAGAGCTACATGCAAACTTTGAAAGTATCATTGAGATAAATCGCTAGAGTAGATGTGATGACACGGTACAAATGAATTTCTGGCGATTGTTAGAGCAACCTGGAACTGCTGATTGTGATTCTCCGCAGGTTTCTCTGTGTTATTGCACAATACTTTCTTTAAAAAGGAATGTTAGAAGTTCTCCGATCATTTCCGCGTGTACTCTTTTCGCGGAAGATATCTAATAAAACGACAGTGGATACTGCGTCATAAAGCTTTTTTCCTGTTTCACAAGGTATGTTATTAATATAAATAGACTTATTAAGCTGCTACATCAGTGGCTTCCTGTGTGCCTATTTACGTAGGATTAGGCTAAAATTCTGGTGTCGATTGTCAGCGGGTGGGAAAAACTCGCCTGTACCTACCTGTGCGACTGTGCTTATGTCACATACTACAGATATCATCATCATACAGTGTACCTCAGAATTTACTTGTCCCCTACTTACTGTGGGTATAAAAAAATACGACTATTTTATTAGCGGTTCGCGACCAAGCATAATTCTTTTCAGTTCTTTCTTTCAAAAAAGGAGGCTTGTACGCAGGCTATATGACAACAAAACTATTAAAAAGACTGTTAATACGCGAACTGAAAGCTGTGCTGCGAATGGTCAAAACTAACAGACACGACATTATTAGATCACAAAAAAAGCATTAATTCACTGATTAAACCATGCTGTCTTTTAATCACCTACTACTATTGGTTTCCATAAAAATGTTCAGATTAATCCTTATCATTTATTAAACCAGTTAATATTTCAGGCTTTAAAGCCTGCACTTTGGTATGTAAATTCTAATGAAAGAAGTGGTTTTTTACTCCTGCCTGGAGTTATCAGCAATATCACACAGAGTGCGTTTAAACTTAAAATAAGCCAACGTTTCGGATAGATTTGACCGGCTAATAATTATGCATCCTTAGAATGGCAGAATCTCGACAAATATGTTTTGGTAATGAGCACCGGAATGGGTACAAGCTTTATTTTACAATATTCGCCTGGTCAGCGATCCTTAAAATTTGTAGGTCTCAGGTGCTGAAAAGTAGTGTGACACAACGGAATCATTTAAGTCTGAAAAAAACAAAATGTGCAAAGAGCTCTTGCATGTACGGCATATTCGTAAACATAAAAAAATGCACAGTAATGTTAGGTGTAGCTGTACCACAATCTGGTAAACCGCACTTACTAACACCATATAATTAATTTTCACTTGGATAGTTAGATCACAGGTCAGTGTGCGTTGGAATTGATTTGTAAAATTGTGCGGCATTTTATGCAGCAACGTGTAAGCGTGCACGACTCTTCTTATAATTAATTGCCGCGCAAAAGCCCAAAGGGCCCGCAATTGTCAAATGGAGAGCCTTGCTTTTCAAGCACAACGTCAAGCGTAACCATCTAATAAGCATGTTATACAGCCACGACCCACGTTATCACGTACACTAATCAGTACTGTAACCAGGTGCAGAGTACAGAATACCTACGTATAGCAGTGGGACCAGTCCAAAATTGCTAACATCTGTTAAGGGGAGCGGCGCCCGTGTTAGCCGGTTTGCATGGAAGTTAAGTAGCGGTAGATGCCGGTATAGTGCACCGAATGGTATCATATGTGTGTGTGTGTGGGAACTATTAAGGTCTCTTCCCGTAATATTAACACTGGTAAAAATCGAAGGCTTTTATGTACATCCCTAACAGTCTGGACGATCCTCTCGATCTTCCTGCTGTCAGGTCCGTGCTTCCTGGTTGCAATTGCTCAGCCTGTTAGAGTGTTATAAGCTAGAAAGACACAGGACGAGAGAGTGAAAGAGAGAATGGATCAGAGAGTGCACGTTGGCATTTTAAATCATATATTTTATCCTTCATCCTACCTGCTGTTCAAAGCCGAATAATCGAGTGTTTTATAACCTTTACCGCTTATCCAACCAACCCGGGTGTTGTACGAGCAAACATTGACGTAGCGGTCGACAATTGCAAATCTCATAAAATTGTCGATCGGAAAATGAAGAGCGCGCGGAATATAGGGGTTCCAGTTAATGTGAATCGTCCAACGTTCTGTGTGTATAAACTGTCTAGGCAGTGAATTAACCATATTAACTACTTTTCCCCGTGTTCCTCCCTTCCAAACCAGTAATTTCGCATCCGTTTACTCATGCAAAGATTTTGATGGCCAAGCCGACGTTGGTCGCTTGCCGATGGATATTTTCTCCTTATTATTACTACTATTATGCAGGACAGTTGGTAATCGGTTTTACGCCATTTTGTATCGGTTCATTTTGTCACAGTCCTGCTCACTATCCATAAACGTAGTGTTGTTTCCGTTGCTGTCATCAGCTGTTCAGAGCTGATGGTCTTCTGCCAGGCGAGTTGATGGGAATATGCGTTGGCCGTCCGACTGGCGCTGCACTACTGGTCGAAGATCTTATACAAAAGAAGCCAACTAGAAATTCAAAAGGTATGCGCAAAACACGCTTTTCCACTATTGTACACGTTTTTTGTATGAGTGGTTGGCAAGTTTCTTTTGACAACAATATTACAATAGTACTCAATATTTTCCTCCTGCTTGTTGTGCTGTATGCTTCTTAGAGGCTGAGCATCGAGCTAGACAGCATATTGATCCCCGTCGCATACCGGAAACGACAGGATTTGTATTTACGTTTGAATGTACCATGCGTGCAATACTTAGCAGTGCATAAAAATAAACATGATTCTACCGCTGCTGGTGTGCGTCGTAATCTATCAAGTGGATAACGATATAATTAATTTCAATGGACATGAAATCCACGGCGAGTTTGTCGTCGTCTTATAAAATTAGCAATGAAAAGGTGCCAAAATTACAAGGCTTTGCATTTTTTATTAACTCCTACCGGATCAATAAATAATGTAACCCCCAGCATTATTCACTGCTTTTCTAGTGCGAATACTACGCCGGACTGCATACATTTATGTCCAGATTAATAATTATATGCACTTACTCGCACCATCACCTTTGTTACCACAATTGTATACTTATCTTGATGTCAATATTTTAGCATGATGCTGGCATGCTTTATGCCGACAAAAATGTTCAAGACTTAAAAAGGAAACTTACTATCTCTCCGGCGGCAGCATATGGTGGTTTATCGCGGCTAAACTTTTATGCTGATTTCAAGTTTTATGCACAATTATCTTGTGGTAAATGAGGAAAATAACCGCTAATTCGCTACCAATATTTTTGAGAGAAATAGTACCATACAGTGCCATCACCTGTTTCTTATATTTCATTATTTAGAGACTTCTGTCAACTCTTTTGTAAATTGTACCGAAACTACCAAATATCAGATCTAAAGATACACAACTAGCACTGCGTGTTTAGGGAAAGTATCCGGTGTTGACAATCTGGCACCAGTAACTACTTTGTAGTAGAAATACTCGTGTTTAACCAAGATCGGATATCAGCTATGTCTGCATATTATTAAGTAAAATTCCGCCTTTAAGTGCGATCCTGCATAAAGCAAGATAATAATACGGAGTGATTAGATATAAAGTATTCTTTATAAACTGTCCTTTCAAACTCCGAAATTAAGAAGCTGAACCATAGCAGCGTTTTGATGCGTACTGAAATCGCAGTTTTTTTAAAGTTACAAATAATCATTAGTACATGGAAATCAACGCAGGCTTGTAGCAAAGATAGAGCTATTGAATTGTGACGACATCTTGTAGTCTCTCAACTGAATCTGACTAAAAAGTAATCTACCTGTACACGATAGACAAATGAGGTCACTTTTGGTCTCATGAGTAATACTACACACACAAATTAATGGCATATTAATATTTGACAGAAATTATTATGTTAGCCATATCAGGAGCGTCACTGAGAATTACGATCCATGTAAAAAATCATTAAATTAACCTTACTTTTTATTAAAATGAAAATTTACAGATATGCTGCAGTGACATGGAATTAGCGGTTGTATTTAGAATTTACCGCAACTCAGTTACTCCGTACAGGGGCTAAAGTACGTAAGTTATTTTAATTGGGTTCTTGTTTCTGAAATATGAGGACTAAACCTTTATTCGCTTTGGTGAATGCGTGTTTTTACACTATCATGTTGTTTGGTAGTAGTTGGACTGCAGTAGGTTGAAATAGGTATTGTTATACCAGTAAATGCAACTACATGCCGGTGGATAGAAATGTAAGTACTCGTAGATATCGATTTAGCACGTTAGCGTCATTTCCTTATCTAAGGCCTTTGATGTATTGAAGCAAATTATCGCATAATTATTAGAAAAATAAGATTCTGTACCTGATCACATGCATAATGATGACGCAGTTTACGTGTCGCCATTGACGGTGACACCACCTGGTCGTATTTTTGTCACAATGATTTACTTTTTTTACAGGAAAATTAAGAAGCACGCTCCGTAGATAGCAGTATTACAATGTGCGTGCTACAGAAAAAGTTTGTAAGATTATGAAATACGGTATCGTAAAAAGATTATGTTTTGCGTAAAAACAAATAATTTTCGGCTGGAGATTTGTTCAAGCAGAAGAATACACTTTGACGCCAGCAAGTGACTGGAATCAGATGCCTGCAAGTTATGGGATTCTATGGACCAAGAAACCAAATTTCCAAGAAAAGTTCTGTATGCAGGAATTCAAGTATATGTTGCTATATAATTGTGGCGTACATATACGTAGTATGTAAAAAAAATAGGTCTTGACAGTTACTGAATACAAGAACTGCTGAAATCTGGATGCAACAGTCTTGTAGCTGTGTATTATACATGCGGTCACTTCTCAAATTCGCAACGCAAAAAGTCGTTGATGTCATTGAAAAGAATGTCGTGTTTGACTACATGGTACATATGTCTCTAAGCCCATTATTCGGTGTTTACGCCTCAAAGGTGCACACCCTTTAACCAAAGTATACACGATATTGATCAATGTTGAATCCATGCTGTGCGCCATAAATCACGAGATATGGGTTCTATTGTTTCGATCACGCAGTTTTGTTTTAACGTAAAAGCCTTTGGTACGATTGAGTCGGGTATTTCTTTTTAAGCATATTATGCGGGCAGGGACGACTGAAGCAAAGAGAAAAAACACCTGCTACACAAGGCGGAAAAATTTGACAGGACATCGACCAATTTTAACTACTAACTTGTGAGCTGCAGCCTCCGCTTACCTAACAATAAGCAGGGTGGGCGCGATAATTCCTTTTTTACGAACAGAAACAGTGAGGGGTTGTTTTTATTTGGATCAGACAATATCATAGCGCACACACATGCGCTTAATAAAATACACAGTGTGCATTATAGCTGATAAGTATCAAAGTATCTATACTTATTTTTTTTACAGTAAGATATGTACCTTAAGCTTTACTTTGTGAATTCCGGATCGCTAGCGTCACAGTTTTTGTGTTGCACTTTGATTGCTTTGCAAAATTATTATCGTTTGTACTTTATACGGTAGCCCCTAACCCTAAGCATTTCGAATTTAAAACAGTCACCGTCTGATTTAGAAAACATAACCCGTACGTCTCAGCGTTCGCACACCACCTCGACCGTAAGTTAATAGCCGAAGACTGTTACATGTGTTGCGAAAAGTCAATCAATAGTCAACTTCAACAGATTTCGCATCACAAACATTTAATAATTTGGAATCAGTAAAAGTGTAAAAGGCGTGCTTACCATTAGAGAGATACAACTTATGTCAACCGGATCTGAAGGCATAGCGCAATTGGCATAGCGCAATTGATTGCGCTATATATGTCGGTTGTCTTCAGATATGAGGGTATGGAGTGGTACATTGGTCCAGAGCCCCTTACAGTTAATAAAATTCGCACATTGTAAGTTTTACTAAATTTTGAATTTGTATAAAGTATGATAATTGATTATGTACACGAAAGTTGTACACAGTGTACAATGAACAGCCAGTTCCTTCTTAAATCAAGTCAAAGTATCTAATACTGTCATAAATCAAAAACAATGTCATAACTGACATGCCATTTCACTGTTTTTTTCGACTTCGTTGGAATTGTTATTCTTACCAAAGTTCAGTAATTACAGTTCTGCGTGTTAGTTACACTCATCAAGTCTGGGAACACCTGCAAACACTTTATTGCATAACACATGAATTTTGCAACATCTTCTCATCCCCCGCAAAAGTAAGGGAGTTAAGATTGGCACTGGCATATGGTAATCCCTTCGACATTTCACCTTTTTTATTCCATGCATAATTTTGCTACTTGTTGAAAAGCGTGTCTTAAGTGCTTTTTCAACTTCCGCTAGCAGCCATACTATCCTAATCCTTTAATACCGCATTCTTGTCCAGCTTGTCCCAGTCGCGGAATATCTCACCAAACAGCTGTTCAAGCGGCAGAGGGAGAACGTAAGCCAACGACGTCGGTGTATTGTACTTAACAGTCGGCATAATGCCCTTGAGCGGATGGTTGATATTTCGACAAGTTAAGCATAAGGTCGCACCCAGGGTCTTACTCTGGACCCGGCGTGCATACGCTGGAGCTAATTTGCACAACGATCGGCAGTGCAGTGTTTCCTGTTTATGCAATATACTGACTGGTGGGTTCAGTTCGGGGTTTCGTGTGTGTGCGTTTAGGATGAAAGAATAATCAGCAGCGGCCTACTCGAACTGCAATCTCCCCGGCCCATTCCCCATGCACCAGGCGTTGGTAATTCAAGCGTTATAGCGGTCTCCGGACCACGTTGTGTGTTGTATGTAGTATACGCTGAAATATACGTATAATGGCGTCTGCGCAGTATAGACAGGAACAATCCCGGATTCCTGTAACACGTACGCTTAGCCGCACAGATCTAACTTGACACCAATTACCATTCCCCTTTGAGGGAAGGCAACATAAGTACTTTGACTGCAAGCCCAGCTATTGATGCAATTGTGCTGGCTTGTTATGCCTATCATAATCCGTCGATGGGCTACGTAAATAGCTCCAGATGTGTATGTGGGAGAAACAGTTTTGAGCACCCGCGTTGCCATTAAATTTTTGTATATGAAACCCTACAATTAGGATATATGTATAGAAAGTGACCAGTGTGTTTTCAAATCTTCGGGCTGCGTCATCCTGACAACGTCATGTCAAACCATTAGTGAATACTGCTGTTCTGTGTATACGGTGCGTCTCGTGCAAGTTAAATACATGGTGAGCGTATATGTCTCCTAAAATTTGTAATTGATGTGCACAAAGGATATTTTATCTGCCGAATCCAGAGGCGTGAAAATAGTCGGAATAAGTTCCGCCTACCGGATTGTGGGACTTGCGTTTGTATGAACCTGACCTTATCTAGATAAATGATTCACTGGATGTATTAATGGATACCGGGCAGAATGATGATACTGTCAAGCCGCTAACCCGCAAAAAGTCAGCTGCCACCAGTGCGGTAGTCTGTGTTGATGGATATCAATATAAAATTGGTAGGTTTTAATGCCCTTTCGCTGCACACAGTCAAGATGAACATTTAGACAAGAATGTTGGACCATAATCATTTTCGCTTAACGCGACAAAAACGTTGCCATAATCTTTTTCGCTACCAAGATTGTTACAATACTGCTAATGCGGTTGTTATCCAAACTATTTAAGTTAAAGAAGAAAAATTTTGCACGGTATCTGATCCTCTCGAACCTCTTATTTTCCGTTGCCAGCAAATTTGCAAATAAAAACTTTCAGCTCATATAATAAGGTAACAATATATGTACGAGTATATCGTGATTAGTCACTGCAGTTATACGTTTTAATAGTTCTCTTCTGTATCACTACGTTTGCTCGTCATCGAAGTAAACTATTACAACTCCGAAACTTAAAATGGAGCTTATATGCCAGTTTTTTTTTGCGAACTACAATTAAATAAGTTTTGACCGAAATGCTTACGCAACACTGCAAAAATAACTAACAATTAATAGTAGATGATTATACGAACTAATCAGCGGTGATAAATGCACCAAAATTGAAAATTAATTTTGGGTAAGAAACAATTTTGCAGTTTAACACCACTTTCCTGAAAATTATTATACTATTACTATTAAACGCACTGAAGCCAAACAAATATTATTAATTCCCAAAGAGCAAAAAAATTACTGCCTGGTGACGACGATCTGCAAAATCGTACATTTTTGAATGTGTGTAAGTATCAACTTCATCGGTGACTGTATGTTAGCATAGGATTGTAACCTTTTGATACTCGAGCAATTAAAGGCAGGCGTGGACGTTCAGCAGTAGCAGGAGGTACTGTGTATATATGCGGTATCATTTGCCGGTCTCATTTCAACGTGTGCATTTGCTGATGGCAGTAGCAATTTTCGTTTTATATTTAATGGCATAGTCAATGAAAAATAAATTAAGCGAAGTGTTACGGCGCCAAATCATTCTGGAAGCCCGAGCACGGTGCCAGCTGTACATGCATGCATCCGATTCCGCACAAATGATACCGTGTGGGAAGCAATAGCAGACAGGTCGCTTATTAGACTTGCAAGTCAAGGTATTACGTATCCTGTTAGCAGAGCTCCACAAACAATACGATACTTAATTCAGCAGAGCTTCCCGGCGGGGAGGCCTCGATGAATGGCATGCGATGGCTCGGCAATTCTCTAAACCAATGAAGAGATACTGACATCAGGAAAAACTTAGGTGTGTGCAATACATAAGTATCGCTTCCTGGGCATCAATAATATGTATGTGACCATGTACAAAGATTCCGTCGTCATTGCTCGTCGGTGTACTTAAATATTCTGAGCAAAAGGGTGGTCTTTTCCTATAACCCGTGATAATACGCAGCTGCTCTGTGCCTTTCATCGATGCTCGAGGTTGCCACACTAACTATTTGTGCATCTTTGACAGTGCGTGCCTGTGTACCAGTACCCAAGCACGCTTGATGGATCTTGAAATAAATCAGCCTTTTCTCTATGTTGATTTTTGCCTTAAGCTTTCTTTCCGCAAGGAACTGGCTGTGACGGAGTTTATAACGTAAATTAAGTGGTGAAATAGCATAAGATGAAAGTTAGATCCCGACTGCGGCGGGCGATTAAGATCCAAGAGTGCGCTGCTGATTGAAAGACGTGCAACTACACTTATTTCTTCGCTTGCTACTTGCCCACAGATGCGCCATATAGCACTTATGTATTAGCATCGTTACTTATGATGGCAAACTAGCTAGTGCTTGACTTGTATAAAAACACTTGGAAATGGTCACTTATATACAGGAAGTTTGGATGTACTTATCCAGAAAAGTGGACCGTGGATCTGCTTTGTATAATTGAGCGATTCATTCCGCGGTGGCAGTATATTATCGTGCATGCCGTTATAATACTTTGTATCTTATGAGCATCTAAAATTTATTGACATCAGTCTGATAACGTATCGGATAACTGCTCCGTTGGTGCATAATTAGCACCTGTATGGAATGCTATGGATGCCTTTCGCCGTTTCAAAGATTTTATTTGTAAGCATAAGTATTCACTTTTGAAAGGCACACAATATTACGTGTTAAACCAATATTTGCTCAGTATTATCTCTTTTTAGCTTTGCAACGGAAACGTTCAACGTGCGGCATTCACATTGCTCATACTTCCCGCATTAAAAATTTAGCGCACGTATCAGTAGTCGTGATGTCATTTACAGAGTACAGCAATATATAAAATGATATGATGAAGTGCGCTAAGAATGCTTTATTACTTACAAAATCGTATCAATATTTCAGAATTCAATTACCCATAATATATACTATACGTGACATTTGACCAGGGTATGCGTATAAACGTTTACACAGGAGAATTAAATAATGGCAATTGGCGAATATTTGTACAAGTAATTTTACTCTGTATATACAACGCTTTACGATGCTTACCGTATCTGTGAAAATAATCATCAGCCCACTGCAGAAACGGTTTTTATGTTCTCCTGCTGAATGGTTCACATTATTTGGCGTTATCTGGCCGCATGCTGTTATGAGGCAAAAATGCATGTAACGTTAATATGGTACAGCTTATTAGCGGTATTTGATCTACAATAAATTTCTCTATGCTTGAAATTACTGTATGCCGCGAAAGCATAAAAATGCATTAAGTATTTTAATATCAATGAATAAAGTATCAGTAACCGGTAATTGTTGTTGTTAAAATGTTAAGTAATGTTTAATGTGCTTGCTACTGCGATTAATTTTTTATCTTGTATACGATGCAAGTGCCTGGATTGCGTTAGTTACACTAGATTTCTGACTGTATGAGTTAATTGTAATACAGCGACTTGGGCTTTAAGTACTATAATGGGATTATCAATTAAATAATGCTTGTACTAGAGAGATGTTTATATTAGACGGATCTTCTATGAAATAGTTACACAGGAGCAGTATGATTCTGTCACACAAATTGGTTAATAACGAAATATTAATAATAATAACGAATAATATTAATAAAGAAATAACACTAACGAAAGCCAAGTAAGTCAGAATAGCGAAAAAAGGAAATGCACTGCAGAAAACGCTGTTCTCGCAGGCTTGGAAAGCAGATGTGTTTTTTAGTGATCGTGCCACATTTCCTTGACCACATTCCCCAAAATATTCTTATGTCCGTAATTAACTCCATTTTGTATTTTAATTCAACAGTCGCAAACACGCCGGAAAAACTTCGCCAAGCAGATAGCGCTCCACCTGGGACGACATCCGTTCCCGAAGTTGTTACTTCGGCGGCCAACAGCACTGTCCAAGGGACTGCTGCTCCTCCCGTCCAAAATCCTCCTCAAAGGCAACCTCCAGCGCCACTAAAAAGTAAGGAGTTTTCTTTAAACGTGAAATATTCAAATAAGTATCATTTGCAATCGCAGCTTTTTAGTGTTGCACGGCACGTAAGAAGCCGGTACTATTGCAAATTTGCATCAGTTTTTCGCATACCATAGGAGAATATACTCTGTGGCAGTTAATACGTTTATTACAATATGCTGTTTATTTTCTTATACTCGTATATTTAGACTGTAGTAGGTCGATGTTTCTTCCACACAACATGAAGGGCTTCCTAGTATATCGTACTTTATACAAGCCCTTCCTGCTCAGATAATTTTAATTTTGAATGTGTTGGCGTTGTATCGGTAAGCTTTCTTTCTTATTATGAAATTTCAGGTAATTCCGCTAATTCTGTGCTGCGTCAGCGGAAATCATCGGCGTATTCTAGTGCAAATGGAGCCGCCGATGGAGCCTTTAATGTGGCGAAGCCGTTAGATACTAACGTTGATGCAGTTGATTTGACAATGAAGGATATACCTTCCTGCGATACGCCTGAAGGGATTCAGGCCGCTGTTTTAAGGTAAGGGAAGCGCCTTCAAATCTTCCTACCTGCTAAATTGGGTTTTGTGGTGTTCTGTCTATTCTTTTGCGCCATGACTACCGTGATATATAATTGCTTCCAAAAAATCGATTTTGCTGGACTATTTACTATCCTGATTGTCAGCTGGTCGTGGAGTCTTTCCTTCCGTCTCCAACCACGTATTCACCTGCACTTCTTGGATACGCTATGTTGGGATGTTGTTGTCTAATAAAGCCTAGTCCACAATTAGGGTTGTTGTAGTAATCACTAGCAGAGCGCAGATAGGAACAAAACCCACCTTTCTTTTATTTTTAATCTGTGATTACATATTATTTTTCGGTCATAGTTAGCGATTTGCCTTCTAAGATATTATTACAGATTTATTTATTTTGAGCTTCGCCTCTGATAATTCGTGCAAATAGTGACTGAAAATAACTTAAATGCGATTACATGGTGGAGGACATGAATTATGCTGTAAAACATTACAAATAACGAAATTGACCTTTTATTGATTAGCGAGCACGTACGGTTCCTCGTGATTTTAAAATATTCTAAGAAGCTAAGGTCATCATCGTATAGTGACTAAAATGATCGTAGTGATTATATAAATTATACGGCCATTATCCGATTTTTTGAATTGCGCCGTTTATATTGGTATTTACTGGTTCAAAGTTTTGTAGTCCTTTATTAAGATTATCCACAACAGTGCAAGTAATAAGTTATAATACACTGCAAAAATTATCCTTGTAAACAATGGGATATTGTGGCTCCTTTGCTTGACCTTTTGTTTTGCTGGCCAACTTAAATAAGAGTAAATACATAAATCGAAGAAAGCATGTAACGATAAACACATTTGCAGATTACGGCATATGGTGAAAGTGCTTGTGGACAAGCCGAAAGATGAGGTCCCAGTTGAAGATTTCAAGGCAAATCTTGAGTTTGCCGCCAAAGTTCTGGAGCATTGCTACGCGGAGGAGCAGAGGTAAGTCCAGTCTGTAGTCGACAAAATCAGCCTTTAGCGTATATATGCACACTGCACCGGCAGAAAGCGCACTGAGCGATCACACAAATTAGCATGCAAGTATAATTTGATCTTTTTGAATTACTGTTACTTTCCCTTTAAAATACGGTAATGATTCCCCGAGAATGTGCTTGCGCATGCTTTTTACCCTGCTTGTTTGTTTGTTTTCCCCCGAATCCTTGTAGGCTCCCGCTGTCTGAGTCTCCCAGCTGTTCACCCCGCCATGGCAGATCTTCTAATAATCACAAAAAACATGATACTCTTCAGTTGCCTGCTGGCTCTGGCTCGGGATCGCTTACTGATCTTAGGCCAAGCTCACCCATCAACTCCTGTGATTCTCTTTTTAGCTTCGCTGCAATGGTCAAAAAACGAAAAAAAGACCCCAGCTCGTCAAGGTGCATAGTTGTTAGCTGTCTATTATCGTCTCTTGCAAAACGTTTAAACCTGGCTTCCCTACTAATTGCATCCTGCGTATTGAGTCCTTTCCCGTAACTTAATTGTGTGAACCGCCAGTATGTACTTTTTACGGAATCCACGAGCTAAGAACCATAAAATAGACGCAACCTCATTACCTGGATTATAAAGGGACATTATCTGTAGTACAAACGTTATGTATACTTCATTTATTGCTAAAAAAATATGCAGTATGCTGTTATATGATCAACACCGTCTATCTGAAAGGTCATCTGGATTAACAGGTTTAAATATTCATAAATTTGAAGTTTGTCGTTTTTGTAACGGAAACTAGTAAAACTTGAATCTTCCTCAAGTGCCTAGACCACGTGAGCAAAAATCTGAACGGTGGTGTTTAGAAGGCTGAATGAAGAGGACGAAGATGAACTGTCGGATGTGGAGCCACATGCCGTGCCCAATGAAGTGCGCGAGTGGCTCGCGTCAACATTCACGCGAAAATTAAGCGTAGTGAAACGTCCCAGTGAGAAGCCAAAATTTCGAAGCGTCGCCAATGCAATCCGAGCCGGGATTTTTGTTGAACGGTATGTTGGAGCGTTACTACGCTCTTCCGCACTCTGTGTTCTGTCCGCCTCTGTGTTATTTATGTCAAGGTTATACTTTATTGTAATATTAGAATCTACAGAAGGATGTCCAGCTCGCAAGTGCTTCATATTCCACCCAAGATCGTCATGCAACTCCGGGTAAGGAATGTCAGTTCGGGTGTTATGTAATATTGTACTTCACTCCTCATGTACGCAGCCTATATTATGCTCATTATGCTGATAGATTATAGTACAGCGATATCCATACTTGCATGCTACGTTCAAATTTTTATGCTGGCAGACTATTGATGAATGGACGTTCGATGTTTTCGCGCTAAATGATGCGTCCAGCGGTCAATCATTGCGATATGTTGCCAATGAAGTCTTAACGCGATACGACATGTTGACTAAATTCAAAGTACGTGTTCATTATGTTTAATAAGTTTTTATGAGATGTTGGTTTTCCAATTAACCTTATTATAGTATTGTAACGTTGCTAATGGATGGAAGCAGACACAATTTGTTGTATAATGTCTTGCGCATTTTTCCATGTGCAAGAGTAGTCTTGCACAGGAAGCGTGACAAATGGTTATAAAATTATTTCAACACTTTTATGTATTCATAGATTTCGAATTACGCCATGGAAAATTACATGATTGCTGTGGAAGCAGGATACAGCAAGGTAATCATGTGCTAATGTGCCATTGCACAATAGTTGATGTGTTCTCAATACGTTGTTAACTGTCACAAGGAATAAATCTTTTAGAATAACAATCCCTACCATAATTTGATCCATGCGGCGGATGTGACGCAGACTATGCATTGGTTTTTATACCAGACGGGCTTAGCGGTACGGCTATGATTTACGATATGCATAAAAGAATGTGTTTGTCTGAATGCATGTTCGACGACCTGATCCGTCAATTGAAATCAACATCTTTTCTTACATCGCAGTCATATATGTATTATACGACATACCGGAGAAAGGAAACTCCCAATAAGTTCTTCAATGATTTTTGCAGCACTGGTTATCCGATTTGGAAATTTTTGCTAGCTTGATTGGGGCTATTATTCATGACTATGAACATACCGGAACGACTAACAATTTCCACGTGCAGTCACGATCGAATCTGGCTATGCTGTACAATGATCGATCGGTTCTAGAAAACTACCACCTAAGTGCATCGTTTGCCTTAATGCAGAAGGATGAGCATAATATTCTTGCCAATTTAACCAAAGAAGAATACAGGTAGAACTATGAATATAAACTGCCTGCATGGTTCACCATATCAGCGCTCCCTTGAATAAGCAGCCATACTTAGTCAACCAAAAATATTGTTTTTTACAGAGAATTTCGCTCACTGGTTATCGACATGGTTTTAGCCACCGATATGAGCATACACTTTCAGCAGATCAAAAACATGAAGTCGCTTTTAAGTATGCCGGAAAGGTAAGCAACAGTAACTACGGACGGTCTACGGTAGCTGCATTAGATGACCAAGCAGCGTGCAGGTGCAAGCAAGCGTACGTTATGTGCAGTGTGTGTCTCAGCCTTTATTGTCCTGTGGTTGGTACAACTGAAGATCGTCAATACATGTAGTTCATAATTTCACGAGAACAATCAAACAAAGTGCTACGTAAATGACAACAAGGCAACATTTTGGCGCCGCAAAAAGGGCAAGCCGACCTGCACATCACAAGGGGGCCTAAAAAAGAATGAAGTAGCTAATATGATAGTTAATAGAATGATATGAATGGCGTCTGTGATACGTGCGCTAATTTATCGTTAAAACAGGCCAGCTCTTTTATCAAAAGATTAAAAACTACGGGACGGACCAACACTAAAATACGCATAACTCTCCTTCTTTCATGAACTTAACCATGTGTAGGCTGGTTTAGCTTTTATGTTTTAAAAGTATGTTGCATAGTTAAAAAAATTTTGAAAATAGCACAGAAGACACAGGGTGATCGACTAAAATTAGTATAGCATTTTCAACATGCATGCTTAACTTGTAAATACTTATGGAGTACGCAGGATAGATAATTAAGTATAAATGGGTAAAGCAAAGAAGTGGTGATCAATTAAAAGAGCAGCGTAAGCGCAGTTGAATATTTGTAATAGATGGTTTTCTTGTGGTATGATTGGGCTAATCTACGATTGAGTTAATCGGGCGTTCTGAATTGTTTATGTAATGCCTCTTTTTCTTGAACTTGTAGCATCGACAAATCCAAAGCCCTCCAGCTGGTCCTGCATGCTTGCGATATCAGTCACCCCGCCAAGCCCTGGGATCTGCATTACAAATGGACAATCGGTGTACTGGAAGAGTTTTTCCAGCAGGGCGATCGCGAAAAAGAACTGGGTCTACCGTTCTCTCCTTTGTGCGACCGGCAAACCACTGTGATTCCGCAGTCTCAAATCGGTTTTATCGATTTCATCGTTGAGCCCAGCATGACCATAATGGCGGATATGCTGGAAAAAATCCTCCGACCCCTACAGGGCGATGATGGAGAGGATGCCGAACCGGTGGAGGTCATCAACGCCAACCTCGCCGCGGATCGACCGAAAACAGCGCCGCCCATACGCAGTGCGTCGGAGGGCGTCAATATGCTTGCCCACAAAAATGCCGTCTGGAGACATACGGCCGCCAAGGCCAGCCATGAAATTAAAAAACCATGGCTCTTTCATTTCACCGATAATAAAACGAAATGGAGGGACGAAGCCATTCAAGGTAAATCTCTTCTCTTCCAGATTTAACTTTTAGCAAATACTTCATATGCATATATCAGCCAATTTGAAGTATGCTAGTTTTAAAACTCTTGTACTCTTTAAGTTATAGTTCAAGTCTTCAGCCTCCAGGAATGAAAAGACGGCTTACAAATTGTGACTTACAATTATTATTACTGTATAAGTCAGGCAGTTATAAGGACATTCAGTAGCAATGAAAAAGAAAATAACTACGCTATAGCTAGCACTTACTTTGCTTCAACTGGGAGTGCAGCATAGGTGAAGCCGTGAAGGCATTTTTGTATAAAGGTATTTGCAGTTTATAATGTTTATATGAATATTATTCCAAAATAAAACAAAATAGGCTGCAAAAGAACGGGAATTTATCACGTTTGGAGGAATGTGCAATATATACCGTACGTTTTATGATAGCATATAATTGCTTTTTTTGTGACGTAGGTGAAGAGAAAATTTTAATTATGTGAAATTATGGTGAATCACGTTGCGTTGTAGCTCATGTTGTGCTGTTTTCGTATCCCGTGTTTATGTGCTTATTAACTTTAAATGCAACTTGAGTAATGACTCAAAAAAGATGCCCATAATTAACGTCTTCCTTTAGAAGCAATTATTTTATAATCAGTTTGATTATTCAGTTTGCACCTACCGACTACAGTATAGTACTTTGCAGTATCTGCACATAGTACAATATTTTGTAGTATCTGTATACGTATGCAGTATCTGTATCTTTGAACTACGTCACGAAAAAGCAGCGGCCAGCTATGTTTGCTAAAAGGAATAATTTTTCAATTTTGCTTTGATTACAGCTGACGCGGAGCGCCGGTTGCGATTCAAAAAAGATAGCCCAGAGGTGGAAACGGATGCGAACAAGAACATCATTCACGAGGAAGAAGAAAAACTTGATCATTCTCATCATCAAACAACCGTTGCAAGCACACCCAATCCCTCCATGCCCAGTGCCAGTTAGCACACAGTGATTAAATTTCCAAAATAATTTTGGTCCACTAATTTGTTAATCTAGAAGAGAAAAGGGATCTTGACGAAATAATTGTGGATAGAGATATTTTTGGTTCTTGCTGTTACGTATATGACTGCGTAATTTGCCAAAATGTATACAGGTATCTCAATACGAAACTTTCCATTTAAAGTAGTGATAGAACGGACGATGGTCGAAAAAGCACTAGCTAGTACATTCTTATTGTTATGTCAGAGTAGTTTAATAATTTATGTTTTCAGTATGTATAATAGTTACAGTAATCACTTATATGGTGACCATTTTAAATGTAATTATATTGGTAATAAACGAATACCAAGAGTTTATAGCAATCAGCAACCTGTAAAAGTCATCTAATTTTACAGTAAAGCTCTCTCAAGGTACCCACAGAATCTGTATGTGAAAGGTTTCCTCATGGCATGTAAATGGCAAGTTAACGAAAGTTTGCATATTAGCGAAGTGATTAGAGAAGATTTGCTGTAAAACACGACAAGAGTAGATAACAGTAGGTTGAGCATGTTGTGCATCTTACCATTAATTATAATAACAGTAGTACCTATAGCTCAGCTTTTAGATAATAGTGCGCACTGCGCAATGTGTTTTCAGTGTTTTTACTCCAGATTACGCAGATGTTATTATAATTAATGGTAAGATGCACAACATGCTCCTATTTTACATTAAACCAAACCATTAACCATATAACATTGCGGAACACTGAGTTCTTAAAGCGTTTAAATTTTCATAAGGGAAAAGATTCTGACTCGTGATTGGCTAAACGATACGTATTTGTTGACACCTACATAGTCAGTCTTTGTAACCTTGCTGGTCAAATATACGACACACTATGATCTTTTGCGCAGCATCCAAAGGCTCACGTATCTCAGGTTCAGATAAAAAAGCGCATTTTGTTGATATTTTCCATGTGCAGACGGACGGTTGGTTGTCCTCCTTCATTTACTTGCATCAATACAGACAATTGAATCTTAGTTGAATCGTTATGCATTTTCGTCTTCACCGGACCGCGGTGCATTTCCAACCTGCGTAATCAGAGTATTTGCTCATATGATGTAATATGTGCATGAGCGTGTCAAAATTTTCTTCGTACTTTCAACGCAGAAAAAATTTCGCGTTGCATTTGTGGTCATTTAAATTTTTTCTGGTATGTGTTGACGTTCGCATGTTGTACCACAGTGCATTGTAGGTAGATTCTGCAATAACCAGCCAACGTCGCGCTTTACCTCCAACTGCAGCATGTTGTCAATTTTTATGTTGCATCGTAACTACAAATAAATGGGCAAACACAAATTATCTTGAACTGTCACATTCAACAAGTGGCCCATTCCTTTGCTCATACCATACTGGACACAAACATGTATTGTGCATAACATTACACAACAAACTTCACAGTAGATGCGTGTAGTTTCGTATCTGTTCCTGGGATCTGGATGTCGCAGTATCATTTCAGACCAAATTACTTTGTACACAAGAAGCAAATATAGAAGACCGAATTTCCAAAATCAAGAACGTTTTTGTCTTGAAATTGGTTTTTTAAGTGCAAAAACCTTCTTGGGTCGTTTCTAGATCCTAATTTATACCAATGGAAGTAAATTTTTTAGCTAGATGCAGTAATACTGTAATTCGAAGATCGAAAAAATATTTTAAAACCAGGGTAAACTGCTCCGAGATAAAATGAAAGTAGCGGCAGACAGTAAAAACTATTCTTTAGGTAAAATTTTCCCAACATTTGCTGGCAATGGAAAAGCCGTTTGAGTTGTAACGTCTTGTCCTAGTTAGCGATACTACCGAAGCGGCATTTGATTTGGGTGTCAGTTGCACTGACGGCCGCCGAAATCATTTCAACTTTGTTTTATTAAATAGTATTATATCTCAACAGCTCCATTATTGCCGTAATTGTTAGTTTGTTGAAACCTATTTTGCATCATCAGTTCGGTTTACAGGGTTTTATTGTAGACTGAGGCGTGAGGGACACTCAACTTTTAGATATGTACAAAGTATTATAGATAAACATATGACGCATACTGTGTGTGGTTGTAAGTTGTAACGCACCTGTAAGCGTTGCAGAATATTAACTGCGTGAATTGTAATGCGTTTCGTGTTTACTGTTTACCTTTAAACGTCCAGGCAAGTAATTATGAATATGCAAGTACGGTGCACCTAAAGATCTTGAAGGCATCCTTAATCTCTGCTATAGCTATCGTGAATTCCTTTCCAACATGAATCGCGAATTCCTCTCATGTAACAACTGGAGAAGGAACCATTGTTCTCATCCTTTTGGCGGTAACCGGTTTTTTCCGATATCAGTCGTGCATAAACATTTAAAGAGCTGCATCGCTTTTTCACGACGACCGGAAATGCGAACTGCTGTACATGTGTGGAATAATAACAGCCGTGGAACTGCCGGAATATGTTGTTTGAAATTAAGCGACGGTCAAAATTTTTAATTAAGTATTTAAAGAAAGTACTCTCATCATTCATGTTATTCTCGTATTTAGCGTTAATTGCGCCACTATCTTTTCTTGCACATGGAACAGAAACATAGTTACCATAAAAATGCGACCAACCAAAAACTGTCACCCTACTTCATAATCTATTGGCTACATCAATTTAGGCGCCTCGTAATTAAATAGACAATAATTGTAATTTATGCAAGGTATTGTTGTAATTATATGCTGGCTGTAACAAAATCCCTGTAGACTATGTATTTATATTAATTTCATACATATTAATGTGTGATAGCGACACACACAATATCAGTTCCCAAAATTTGCATCATTTTGTCATCTTGAATCGATTCACCGGTAAATTGACTATCTAATCAATAGCTCACGTGCTGTCTTGGAAAGACCTAATCGCTAATGTCGACAGGATTTACTGCAGTATATGCGACGATTCTGAATCAAAAATTATCAGGCACACAATACCCACAACCTAGCACTTATCAGACGAACGTAAAACTGTTCAATTGACCGCTTTAAACTGAGACGTTACCTCTTTATCAGGTAACAATTAACTCAAAATGCTTGCCGTATAGCATGTTAAAATCGAAAGTAACCGGCAACAGAGTGTAGATTCAAAAACTGTCAAAACGGCATATTCATCATTATAAACAAACTGCCGTTTGGCCTTGGGCCGGTGGCCTTGGTTGCAAAGCAGCAGAAAACAATATTATAAAAATATCAAAAGATCCGAAAACATCTCCATCACGAAACCAGACTATTTATTGTACACACAGCTGAAAAGAGCTCTTTTTTGGTCAACATAATTTAGCAAACATGTCCCTTGATTTCCTCGAATCCCGACTCCCTCGACTCAACAGACGACGTCTCTTCAATGGCCTTATGCAGCTCGTGCACCGAGAACGCCGTGGCATTGTGCATTCCTTCCTGACTGTTTGGACCGGTAGACGAGGAGCGTCGCTTGACATTCCAAGAGCCCGCTGGTGAGGAGTTAACTGACCAGGACGGACTGTACAGTCCATCATCGCCCTCCTCGCCGTCCGTCTCGCTTTCGTCCCCACCGCCAACGAACTCATTCGCTAGAGTCGAGTCAACACCGTTGGCACTGCTGCTGATGGATGAAGTGCCATTTGAACTCTGTCTGTTCAAACATTCGTTGACATCGCTCGCATCGTCCTCTTCCTCCTCTTCGTGAATAATGCCGGCTTCTTCCTCAATGGCTACCAGGCGCGGTGCACTTTTGGAGCGCTCGAGGGGCGGCCGGAAGTTTTGACCGGTGGACAGAATCTGCCGGCGTTTGCAGACAGTGGGAGCAATTTCGGAGAGAATTTCATGAAGACGGCGGGCATTCTGTTTCGATATTTTATCCCGTTTGAAATCATTCAAGGCCCAGAGTATTTTCTGCTGGAGAAGGCTGGCCATCTGCTGGACTTTGTCGGCTTTTGAGCATAGGACGGCGTGAAAGCGCAGCTCCGGTTTTAACCGTTTTCCTTCATGACGGTATACCCAGGCAAAAAGACGAGGAAAATCAGGGTGTGTACCGCAAAACGTAATTCGATGCGCCCTGTGCAATGTTCAAACCAGGATATACAAAAAATATAATTTCAGATTAAGAGGTGTACGTAGTATTCTTCCAAGCCACTCAAAACTTAGGGATGATATTATTTCCCAAAAGAATTGTATTATTTACAAAATGAACCATATTTATTTTTAAGAAAAGGACAATCGTAGCACCAGAATAACATTAACACTATACTCTGTGCTGATACCCGCTTCTTATGGTTCCAGCTCGGGAATTGTTATCTTAAATTAAGCATCTTGTCAGGATGTGCAGTGGCTGACATGCTAGCTATAAACATAAAACCGATTATCATCTTCGTACCAGTATTCCGTTAAGCCGTGTTCTGTGGTTTCGGCTTTTAGACCGGAACTGCAAATTGTCAGCTTCATTTTGATGTCCTTTCTTTGCATAACCGTGTAATTTTTCCATAAAGTCTGTAACGGTTTTTCTACGCAAGCGTCTCCTTTGGCCACAAGGGTGAGGACATTACCGAGGTAAACCACCTGGAAACAACAAGAATCATTTCGCTGAATTCCACCATGGTCCACAATCGATATGCATAGTATGGTATTAACCGATTTGCTCGACATACCTTATATGTCGGATCACAGTCGGTAATGTTCACCGATTTTTTACGCCGAAAGAAGGTCATCTCACTGTTGTGCTGTCAAAATAAAGAACATGATATGGATTGCGCTCAGATCTCTTATGCGTTAATTACCTTGCTAAAGATGCAATATGCTCGGAGATATACTTTACGATGTACTACGAAGATTTCATATCTAGGCCATGTACGAAGGTAATTATAACTTTATAGGCCAGTAGGCGAAAAAACAACAGACACAATGAAAAACATAACGAAATTTGGTAGGAGACAGTACGAACTAGCCATCACCCTAAATTGCTCCTGAAAACAATAATCAAGACAATATCAAAGCAAAAAACTATTAAAAGTTAAACTAAGTATATAACATAACACATAAAAGTAATTTAACAATAAAAAGCACTGCAGCAATATACGGACGTTCACTGCGCAATGCGCACGTAAGATTTTCACGGCTATAATTAGAGCGCTACAATGTTCACTCCTGAACCAGTCTGCCGACATTTTAAAAAAAGCATTCAAAGCTACATACGCTTTCAGATAGTGGGTTTTAATAAAAGTCACCGCCACACTGAACAAGATTAATGGTCAGGAAGGCCCGAAAAACAGCTGTTAATCCCTTAATGTGCCGTAAATTCATATAATCTTGTCGAGCACTTGATGCAGTTTTTTCACGAAGTTAAAGCCTATGGCACCACATGTCACGTCAACCGGATTAACCAAAAAATCCAAACAAAATCTCGGCTAATGATCCAAACCGTACAGGTTATAGTGATCATAAAGCATAAATTTTAGTTGTAGCCTACAACTTGTAGGCGACAAGTATCGGGGTAGTATAGGTTCACTGCATTGTGCCTATACACTGGTCTACCTACACCCACCAGTCCTTTTGTTCTGGTTTAATAACCACGAAAACGTCCAAACAATCATAAAATGCATTCAACCGGCATAGCATTTATTGTTGTTCATAACAAACACTCTACTTCGGAGTAACAATAAATTCAAAATGCCCAATCTTTTTCGACTAGATCAAGTTCTATGGACCACATACAGTAGTGAATGTTCAGACATGTACCGTATGAACAGCATAACACAGAATCATATTATAGATATTCATACAGTGATATAGCCCAGTATTACCTACACGATATATTTTGCGCACAGAGTTTCGGTTTTTGACCATTTGGACGCCAACTTTTGTCGTTTCTCAAACTAACGGTAAGTCCACTAACATGTCCACATATGCGCAGAATCGAACTATCCTTGCTACAAATAAATACGTTCAGCAATAAAAAAGGTTTCGGCCTAGCTCGTTCACTATTATACTAGATATATAATAAATATATGAGCTCATATATATAGTTTAATTTTACAATCCATAAAAAGATTTTACAATCCATAGAAGTATGCATTTCCCAGTGCCATTCTCTAGAGCACTTAAACAATTTCTTCGGAACCAACTGTCACACCAACGAAAACAAAAGCATTTGCCCCGATTTGATCTATTCTAAAATTTACAACAACTCAAAAAGAAAAAGTGGATTCATTTACATTGTACACTCAATCTTTAATTAGTATTACTAAGCTAGTAGCATTGTCATGACCATTAATTTGTTTGCGTTAAACTTATAACAAATCTTGGGATTTTTGTGCTGCGAACTTATGTATCGTCATGTTGCTCACTCGATGGCGTAATCTAAAATCGGCAAACCCGTTTCGATAATTCAATATAAACCCCTCCCAGTACTTCACTGCCATTGTGGAAGTGTAGAACTGAACCCGTTAATTCAGTTAACCAGGTCAATATTTGCAGATGTCACGGTGAAACAAGACCGACTGACAATCTCGCGAACCGTGTTGCCGCATCTGCATAATAAATCATTTCAATGGACAGTCTATATTTTTTCGGACATTATTAACGGCCAACGTAACGTTATCAGCTGGAAACCAATTAATTAGTCGCCACGTCCCGATAGTTTCTAACGGAATGTGAAGCTTATCTTTGCGACATTCAAAACAATTATCGTTAACCTTGCCCGATAAACCGGCTACAATGAGACTCAAGTAGCACTGTTATACGCGCTGTAATAATCAAGTCTCTCGCTGCAAAAGTGCAGGCATGGCAAGACTGTGGTCACGTTGCGCCACTTTGAACTGATCATGATTTTTTTAACACAAACTTTAACCATATTCATAATGGAACTAGTAAATGCGCACTAATACGAAAGCCAGCTAAAAAGGCAAAATAATAAATGCTTTGCAGCAGTTTAATGCGGCTACTAAATAATTAAATTTTTAATATCGGTCCGTAGTTCTCAAATATAAAGCTATACAACTTATTGGCAGTTTCAGATATAACTAAAATATTCCATAATTTTCGTTACTTAAGAGCATCGACTTCCATACAGCGTTCAGATTGTCAAACAATGCTCCCCAACATCACCAGCATGCAAAGATCAGTGACAAGCAAATCTTCTATGCGATGAGAACTATGTAACCTATCGGGCATTACCTACCGGATAATACGTATTTCGAGCTCAGAACCAAGGTATCCAAATCACGGATCTTTTATCACTTCGACACTTGCTTGGTCATCCATACAGCCATCGTACAAATCGTGGAGAACTACAAGTCCTGCAGTATCCAAATTCCGCCACGAGATCACGAAAGAGTCAAGATGCAGGGCGCAGCGCCGTCAAGGAAGAATTATAATAATTCTTGAAATTCATACAGCACGTTAACTTGGATGGAGTTATCTACCATTTTGTCGTTTAACCTCTTGAATGTTATGTTTCTACATATGCAAGGTAAAGCGTAAAATTTATTCAATTTGAGAAAAAATTATGAGCGCGAAAACCACATATAATCACCGAAGCAAGTGCATATTGTACCCAGTGCGATTTTCTTGGGCGGGATGAACATGCCAGTCGAAAATGAAAATGACGGCCGAAATTAAAATTCATGCCCACCCCGAGAATGCTGCCATTGGCTGGTAATTATCGTCGCGCTCGGAATTTCGTCGCGTTCGGAATTTCCGCTCTGGCAGACCGATTCTGAAGATTCCAAAAACTTTGATTTTTGGCATTTTCGTTTGGGGGGCTTGGGGCAGTGTAGGGCGGAATGACTGGCATGACCAAAATGCAGTCGCAATTGCCATCTACTTCTAACGTCCAGCTACGTATATACGTGTTTACTTATCCGCATTTAGTTTCGTTCTTGCTTGTGTACTAGAAGTGTACAGTAGAGCACGAATGATGAATCCTATCCCGATGGCATTATCTCCCAGAAAGTTTACCGTTCAGCTGTGCTAAAGAAAGTTTGTGTCATCCCAGGTTATAAGTAGTGCTATAGACTTTTAATCAGCAGAGAAATTCTGGAGGCAATTAGATGTTGCTTTTAGACTACATGTGCGTAAGTCTGGTGTTTCCGGCTCAATTGATGAATTTTCTATTTTCGTGTTACGAATAAAAGGGGAGTCCCCGAAGCGGTTATCCGCGAATGCGATGAAAAGATTTGAATATCAAACATCTAAACAGCGCCTAGTATAAAAAAGACGTTGTTGAAATGCAGTGGAAACACTGCCTGGTTTGATCTTTTATTACTTTATCAAGCTACCAAGTTACACCAGCTCCTGCTAAGCCTCTAAATCATGATTTCCTGCAGACCGAATTTTATGGCTCTTGCCTGTTTCGGTGGATTTTAAATTATGATCGGAAACATGCACTACATGCAGATGTACACAACTTGCTCTTTCAGTCTTTCACAGAACGGTCTGGAGTTTGACAATTCAACAAAATATATTAACACTAACTGTTTACAAAATCCTTTTAGGTTTAGTTATCAGTGATGTTCTAAAAGTATAGAGGCTACATATCTCTAGCGTAGGAGAGTCTGATCTGCCTCTTGTTCTGTGTAATAATGGACCGTATAATAATGCATTTTTTTATAATAATCATGTAGATAAAACTAAAGCCAGAAAAGGCTAAATAAAAAGTTACAACAACGACAAACGGTATCTGTCGCCGACAGATGTTTTCAAAAAACCACGAATAATACTGTTGTACTAGTACGAGTACTAGTACAATTCAGACAGCTGATAATTTTTTTAGTCAAATCATGCTCATTTGTGGCGTTGCAAATCGCACGGCTGTCTAAAGAAACTGACAAGGCAGACCAAAATGAATTGAAAATGCCAATCGAGCACGGGGCGGAATTTGAATTTTCGTATCCTTTTGAATTTTGCCACGAGCGGCACTTTGTCATCGCACGCGGTCTATTATACGCAGCTTCGCAGTAAAGTGAAAGTGCGAACAATCAACCAACCGATCCGTTGCAGCACAGGTACAGAAGTAAGTACCTAGAAAGCCAGTACCGTGCTACAGTACACACGTCGCGGTGGCTGAAACTCAATGGCTGGCCACAGGTTCTTTAGCGATAAGTATATGATTATGGGGTGACTCATTCATACATGCTATATATGCTTTATACAGGTAGTATTAATAAAATGTACAATAGTAGCGTACTAGGTTGAAACCGTCCATCACGGTTGCAGTACGTGTAGCCGTAAGCCTAAAATGAAAGTACTTAATATTGAACATGAATTCAATATCTCTATATATTGATATCGATTAATCGATACACCTTGAAGATTGAATCATCAACATAATGGCCGCGAAGTCGATGGTAGCACAATAGTGAATCACCGGAAACTGATGTATGTACCCGTATTAATTTAAGGTATCTGTAATTTTGTACGCATCCAGCCAGGACCAGTCCTGATCCAGCGCGTAATCGTATCCCATATAACAAGGTAATGTATTTTACTATTTTTATTCGCCAAAAATGCATGTTGGTGAGCGGCATCGACTGGGATTTCCAACTTTCCACCAACGTTACTGTGTTGTCGAGTCAACTTGGCAAAAAAGGTGCCAAGTTGACTCGACAACACAGTACGTACCACATCCTTATGCTACCCGGATCCCTTTCGGACTTCACTTACTTTTTCGGATTTTCTTCCGTTACAATAATACAATACTTCTGGCTGACCAATACTTTGCGCTAGCGTTCATGCGCAGTTTTGTTACTGCATATTCGTTCCACGTTTGCCATATAGGTTGTGTTTTTAAAGCATTCAATGTGGCAGTCGTCGTTCGCCACTAATAACAGTATTAACACTCATTTAGAAAGTAGATGAAAACTCAAACGTTGACCTTTGTTGCAAAGAACAAAACGTAGTACAGTATTGTACATAGTATGCGCATTACAGTTCATATTATTTTATAAGCAGTTTTACTGAGAAGAGTAGTACCATATAAGCCAGGATATTCTCAAAGCACTCCTTTTCTGGATACGTAATTAACTCAGCAGCTGTGATCCACACGACCTGGTACGTTTTCCTCCAGTAACTGGACAGGATGTGGATACGATTCATTGCTATCCGGCATAACCGTTTTAGTGGCCGTCAGTACCGCGCTTGATTCTGACAGTTCCGATCGTACTTCAAGTTTAGCATAAAGAAAAGGTAATGTTAATTTATTATTACAAAAACCAAATAAGAGCTTTAATTTATGGTTTAATTATGACAGCAGCACTTACCTCGGTTGCCGATACTCTTCGGTGTTTCTGGCCAATGGACTTCTATGAAAGTGACGTACACCATCGCGCCTAAAATTGCTCCAGCGTGTGATCCAAGAATAGGCACAAGGAACCACATGTAATCCATTTCCCTGTCCAAAATTTATTTTATTTCGCAGCAAAATACATTCTAAGTACAAACACAGTACTCGTACAATTACAAAAGTGACAGCATTGTGTACTCGTATATAAAATATGCAACGTTGTATGCCTACTCGAAGATGCCGGGTCCCATTCCGATCAAATAGGAAAACAACCTTGGCGAGAGATCTCTTGCGGGATTCATTGCTGAACCGGTATTGAAGTTGAATCCAAGATTTACTGTCTACAAATCAAAAAAGGAAAATTTGAATTAAAAAAGGAATTTTTGAATATTTTATTGGTTTTTACCAGACGAAACAGGATTTCAGTAGACCTAAATAATTAATATCTAGTTGAATTCAAATTCTTTAATTCGTTTCGTACGGTTTTACTGTACTGCAACGGTATGTTCTGCAGACAGTTTGGTAAAGCAAAGCCGTAGCAAATAAAACAAATAGCAAATAAAAAAAACAGATGCAAGTGCCTAGTTTTAGTCGTACACTTGCATTTGGTCGAGCATAAATGATGTATAGCATACTGCTTAATGTAATTTTTTGGCTGAAGAGGGTAGAGTTCTTTGGTGCACTTGTATCATTCGTCTGCAGGATTACGGCCTTCTCTGAAATGATTCGTTTTATCGGTCAGACCGCGAAACTACCAGGGATCCTCGTTCGACGGCGTTTTTGAGGGAGCGTTTAAGTCTTGCAGTAGTGTGAGGAAATGCAGCAGCCGTACTGGGAACGTCGAATACGCGTCAGAAGATTACGAATAACTTTTTGTTTTGTTTTTTCAATGTTCGAAGTTGAATCATTTTAATTAGTATCCACTGGCGCAAGCGTTTACGTATTTGTACTGTATATAAAACTAAAATACAATTTTGACTTTTGACATCGCTCTTGCTAAGGTGCACAGAACGCTCATGACAGTTGCAACATGCAGCAGTATCCTACGTCTGAATAGTGATCGATGTAAGTATGCAGAAGGCATTAGAAAGCGGAAAGGTCACCAAAGTCTCGCTTTAGTTCTAGGAACATGGAGTATGAAAGCTTCATATGCTCAAGCAACTGTTGGCAGATTTTTAATCTTGCAGGTATTATTTGCAACTAGGCACATGGTTTAAGTTTTAAGGCAATGTATAAGCATACGTTTTAGTTTGTTTTATCTTCTTTACTTACCATGACCATCAAGCCAACAATTATGGGAAACAATCCATCAGGTGGCCTCCAGTTGCGACGATCAGACACCGCCAGTACACCAATTAAAAGCATCATGGAACACACAATTTGGTCTATCCAGGCATTGACAAGACTGATTCCGTCACGCGGATATGTGCCAAATGTGTTCTTGTAATCGTGATACGCAACCCCAGCGCCAAATAAGGTTGTGTTGCCGTCCACAGTCAAGTGTTCCGTAGTGGGTACGACCCATGGAATGGGATAAGACGGTGGCGGACCACTCTGCCTTGCCTCGAAGAATAAATCTGTAGCATCCGGCCAGTATGTCACTCCTTACATTTACCCGAGACAGGAAATGACTTATTACTGAATGTTATAGGCGTTTAAGTTCCAGAAAAGGGCAACGGTCTTAGAATCAAAACTTCAACAACACAGAACCATACTAACCGTAAAAGGTCAGGAATGTTATTCCCGAAGCGCAAAATGCTCCAAGATATTCGGCAATGCAGTATGCAATGCAGTTTTTCCAGTTTAGCCGACCAAGAATAGTCCAGGCCACAGTAACTGCTGGGTTCAAGAAACCTCCTGTTATTCCTGTAATAAATTTTTTCCACATTTCAGAAATAAACTACAGGTTAATTCTCTCTCAGCTATCTCTGCAATTTAGAGGATGCAAATGCTTCCCTCCAGCAATGTAAATGGCAAAGGTCACCGCTGCTCCTTGGATGATGCAGATCATTAAAATGTTTGATCCTGGCGGAATGTTGAATTTTGAGGATCTGGCTAAGTTGGATACACCCGCTGTGCTAGCAAAAACCTAAATGGATTATAGAATTATAGTTTGTAATACAAATAATATCGAAGCAAGACTGTCGAAAACACTTCAACAAAGAATTTGCGAAATACTGGTGTAGCAGCTTACAATCATTGCAAAGGTAGCCAGGAATTCGGCGAGGAAACCTCGAACGATGCGGTTATTTATGCGCAATTTCCTTGCACATCTTGTGCGCCAGGTGTCCTGCTTCGATGCTCCCATCAAGGAGTTTCTAATACAATTATAGGCTATGAAGGCAGCTGCAGCTATTGTTTCGATTACACTTATTACGGAAATGTAGATCGCACCGGTGAGCTAGTATAGGTCCGCTCATTTCGCATAACGAATACCGATGTGTGTAGGTTTTAAGATGCACTGACATATGTAATAAAAAAACCAATTTCTACATCATAGAAATTATCCACGCAAACAATTATATGGCTTAACTGAATTATCTGTAACTGTTACTGAAATCACAGAATTAGATTTCCTTAAACAAGAAGCGTGGTCAACTCGATATCGATTATTGCTAAAAGCCGATCCACAACTTGGAAGGTGAAAAGGTTTGCAATCCGAAACGAAGACACGAGCACCAAAAATTTAGAAATTGAGCGCTCAGATAACAGATAAGATAATATGATAACGGAACTGGCCATCGTAAAAAAAGCTCTTAGAAGAATGTTAAACCGTATAACAGCGTAATTCGATTATCACACTGGAGCGACGCTACACACTACATTCGACATTAAAACGTGACCCTAAAAAGATAATGGTGCGCATATTAAAATTTAACGCTGTATGTCGTAATTTATGTTGTGATAAATATTCACCATTGTAATGCCAACGCCGACTAAATACGTAATTATTCTTAAACTAAATACGTAATGTGTGTGTTCTTAAACAGAAAAACAATCAGGGCTCTCCATTCTGTTCTGTGGCACCAACAAATAACACTGACAATCTAAATACAATCGGCTATCGAAATATTCAAAGTATTGAGTTAAAGCGCATAACAATCCAAAGTCGTGAAGTAGATTTTAGGAAGCACAACATGGAATACTGGAACAACAACAAATACACTGGTCATACAAAAACAGAATTCATAAAAGCTAAAATTTTCAACCAACCATTACTGGAAGCACACAGGCACCCGGAACAAGGCGCGTACCTTCAAATCGAAGTTTACAAAAAAAGGCAAAACATTCGTCGTCTACAGACAAAATCACTGCTCCAGCCGCTCTTGATTGAAACATTTATCGGGAAGAGAATTTCTGATAGCTTCGATAGTGACCACTTCTTTCTTCAGACGATCCAGTTCCAGAGTGTAATCGTTAATGACTCTCTGCTGTGTTTGGCGAAGATTTGTCAAGTTCTGCAGTCTTGGCGCCAAATTCGTTTGTCCGAGCTGGGCTTCGATGGCATTTAGTCGTAGTTCCAGCTCATCCAGCTGGCCTGGCTGGATATCGTCCACATCAGCTAAAACCATTAAAACTTATCTTACCTGTTTCTATTGAAAACGACGGTTATTTACCTTATAAATAAAGGAAGCTTCAGTTTTATTTTGTTGGTAATGCGTATATGCCGCGCTGCTTACAATAGGACCTTAGAGCCCTGCACGAGCAGTAAAAGTGCTGCTCGACTCGCTCGTTTGAGCTTTTCAAAATTTCCTGCTCGCTCAGCTCGCTCGCGCTCCTACCTCTGCTCGCTCGGCTCGCTCATTTTTCAGCTTTTCTTTTTTCCTGCTCGTTCAACTCGCTCGTGCTTATTATGTTCTCAAATCGGCTCGCTCGCAAGATCGGCAACGAAAATTAATTATACAGGAAAATAAAATTTTTTGTGCGCGACTAGCATTTAACAAAATTTATTTGTCCGCTAAGAGCACTTTCGTGGACGATCTGCGATTTTTCTGCTTCACCTCCACACTGTTACGCTATCTAATGGCAATTTCGTGTTTTTTGGAAACAGAACTTCCTAAATTCAAAATCAAATTCCATATTTGATATTTTTACTTTTTACTTGCTGCACTTTCGAATACTCAGCATCTCCAACCCTTATTTAAGGGCGAAGTTATGAGAAAGATTCTTGCTGGAGAATCTGAGTATAACGAGGTCAAAACGGCTGACCCTTTGCTGTTATGAATGGATCGAAGGCGGATTCCGGACATAAAAGCGGATCCAGACCTATCTGCACTCAAGCCAATATATAGCAGCGACCACGCACCAAACTGTTTTCAGTTAGTTCTAAACTTTTGCCTGTTCGGCTTCTCCCACCCCTCCCGCCGCTTTGTTTTTTTTTCTTTGTTTCCCTTTCGTTTCCTTGGGCATGTAAAACCCGTCAAATAAAACGAAATTGTTCATGTTGGCAGACTTTGTGTGTTTACGTCAGGATGTTGTTGTTCTTGCGAAAATTGTTGCCGTCTGTTGTACATGCATAGATCATGAGCTGAACATCCGGTGCACAACACCGCGCCCAAATAAATAACCCATGCTCCTTGTACAACATCGGTTTCCGTTTGTCCTCAACGTTTGACCGTAGTTATGTTTCTGTATTAGCTACCACGCCTACCAGGCTGTTGCTAGCCTGAAAACACAATGAAAACTTTGTCGCGCGAAGCGCGACGCTGACGATGGATTAAGGGCCTTAAGAGCTTTTTTTATGCAGTTTCTCACAACAGTTTTCAATTCGGACAGCAGAAGGCGGCCAGCTCGGGATCGCTCGCATCCGGCTATCCCGCTCGCTCGGCTCGCTCGTTATTTTTTTCCTGATGCTCAGCTCGTTCGCAAAAACGCAAAACGGCGCGTGCTCGCTCGAAGCGCTCGCGAGCAGCGAGCGCTCGTGAGCCGAGCCGAGCTGCTCGGCTCGTGCAGGGCTCTACAATAGGTGTCTTGTATGTTGGGACGCGTAATATATCGGTAACTTTAGCGCTATAAAAATACGTCATGGTTACCCAGCTGCAGGATAATGTCTTCCACGTTGTCCCAGGCTTGATCAACCTTGATCTTGGCTTGTTCCACTTTCCGGGTAAGTTCTCCTGTCTTTTCGGTTGTTTCTTTTACCGCAGCCTCATCGGCTTTCGCTTCTGTGACTAATCCTTCGAATTCTGTGTTCGCTCGATTAACATCGCCGGCCAAAATTCCGGCCTTATCCCTCAGACCGCTAGCAAAAATTTTGGCCTGATTTGAATCCTCTCGGATTTTTCCAGCCGTCTAATGAAACAACGTATTAATAAACATCAATACAACAAACAGTACTAGTTATCTAATCATGTCACCTTGGACGCTTCTTCAGCGGTTTTCTGTGCTTGTAGCGCAATATTTTTAGCCTGGCTGGCGTCCCTTTCCGCCGCATTAAGCGCCACTGTGGCTTCGTCATTTTTTCTTTGGGCTTCGGTAATGCCGTTTTCAATGGTGGGAACTTCGGCGATAGCCGTCTTGGCTTTGGCCTTGCTTTGATCAGCTACGGCGTTGAAACCCTGGAGTGTCTCCAGAGTTTCTTTGGCCTCTTTCAGGATATTCTCTGCTTTTCTGATTGCCTTTTCCGCATCATCCTTAGCTTTATCCATGTCGGCCACCATTGCATCCGTGTCCTGTTGCAATGACTTGCTGGTGTTTAAAGCTATCTCCGCTCGCTTTTGTTCAGCGGAAATCATGTCCAAAAGTGCTGCGTTTCCTGCAAAAAAATTTATATATTATCATCAGTTTTTAAGTGCTCAGTATTGTTAGCGACCGAACAATATGCTTTCTGCATCGTGACAATACGAAGCAGCATTGTGCAAACAACGATACATTGACTGCGCTGTTATTTCGGCAGAGGTCATGTAAAATAATGTTACGGTTTAGAAACAATTTGAATATACGGCAGCATATCCCGAGTCAGAACCAGATTGCCAAACCAATAACGACAGCGAAAAGCACATTAAAAAATATTGTATGCCAAAACGTCCATAGGCCGAAATGGGCGATCGGACGTTTTCAGTTTACAAATATGTTTCACAGACACTGATCTCAACGTCTCACCAGGTGCCTAGGATGTTTTGAACGTAATTTACTAAAATGTATTTGACGAGAATAAAACTCACCACTAAGCAGATTCGATGATGAATTGGCAATCTGTTGCGATCCCTGATCTATATCTTGAGCCTGCATTAGCAGCGACGAAACGTTAATAACCGGTACAGTAATTCCACTTGCTTGAGTGTAGATCTCCAAAGCTTCCGCATATGCTTTGTCGGCATCTTCTTTGGCTTTGCTAGCCAAATTTTGTACGCGCGTCTGCAATGACTGCAGCAACGACTGCTCCCGGCGTAATTCATCCAGAATATGGGAATTATTGTTTTTGCGAGCAACAGTATCAGCTAAAATGCGAAGAGCATCGCGAGATGAGTTCAGAGATTTGTCGGCCAACTCGATGATCCCTTGCGCCGCCGCTACATGCTCGTCAGCAAGTCTTCGCGAATCACGTGCAATCTACAAAGCTATCATCGTGATCTCCGTACACGGACTGGGGAATGTAATTACTCACCTCAGACATCTTATTAGAAGTCTGTCCAAAGCGAGAAGAAGCATCTTTAGCAGATAAAAAGGCGTCCCGCGCTTCGTTCTCCAGGTAACTGCGAGCGCTTGCAAGAGCATCGAAGCAACGCTTGGCCAGTTTTTCGCCTTCCGCCACCACGTAACTAGCATCATTGGCAAACATTCGTCCGCTTTCAATTAACGTTGACATATTATGGAGCTTCTGCTCTATTGTGCTGATCCGTTTGGTAATTTCATCCAACCGGCTGATAAGGTTAGCACTATCCGCCGCCGTTACCTGGGTTCCAATGGCTGTAGACGCCATATTTTCCAGCGTCGAAATTTGCTGCGCTAATGAATCCATTCGATTTTTAAAACCAGCCAAATCCTCAACCTGCCAAGCCAAAACCAACAATTTTCTTGGGTGCATAAGGATGAGAGAATACACGCATAACACGGTATCTGCTACATGGCATTCGGCAATGTCAGGTTACCATCAACCAGTAGTTACGATGAACGGTACGGATGCATTTTTTTACGGAGATGTCCTGATTAACAGTTGACTATCCCCTTATTCAAACAGTGTGTACTGATGTACATACAATACATTGCTGAACAGTAATCACTAACCTCTACGGCTGTGTTAGCAACGCTATCCAGAGCCGCTTCCAGCTTCCGCAGTTTAGTCCGATATGAATCAGCGCTTTCTTTAACCAGTCCGTAGCACACATCGCATTCCAGACAGCCCAGCGATATATTGTACCGATTTTCCTCGCATCGGTTACACTGTTTCCCAACGACCCCTTTTTGGCACTGACACTGTCCAGTATTAGCATCACACTGCAGGCTCAGTGCTCCTATTCCATCGCAATTGCACGGACGGCATCCCGTAGCCGAAAACCCATAATGATATGGGAGGCACCGATCGCACTGACGTCCCGTCACACCATCACGACAGAAGCACTGCCCAGTCATGAGATGGCACGAACGATTGTATGACCCTTTCGGATCGCAATCACACCGCTGACCACCTTCTCCGGAGATCAAATTCCAGTAACCTACATATTATCAAATAATGTCAGAGAAAGCTAACTCATGACTTTTTGCAATAAAAAAGCCTCACATTTGAAAAACGAATTGCTTACCGATAGGCGCTTCGTTACACTTGCGCCCAATAACGTTAGGCTTGCATGGACATTGTCCACTGGATTTGTCACAATCCAAAACGTTCCCACTCGATGGCTCGGTACCCGGAGGATAACAATCACAGAGTCGGCAAGTCTTTTTTAATGCATCTCCATAATAACCAGCCAGGCACTGCTCACAACTATCTCCCGTAGTGTTATGAATACACTTCAAACATTTCCCAGTCAGAGGGTGGCAGTTGCCCACAGCATTCAGATCAATGTTGGAGTTGCAGTTGCAAGGCTGACAGTCCGTAGCGGGACCGTGCTTGCCTTCCGGGTCACCGAAATATCCATCCGCGCACAACTCACAACGAAGACCTACAAAATAATAAAATTCGAAAAGTAAATATAAATGCATGTCACAAAATATCAAGTTGAGGGAAGTGATTTTGGCGAGTATTCAACAGAATGTTTTTCGTATGATTTTAGTGTGGGTTCACTAACTACTGTAATGTAACCACTATGTCAGCATCCAATATTCAGCATAACGATTTGGTAGTTTTGATGTCACCCCTGTTCAATCGGCTAACTACACATTTATTTAGTATTTTGTCACTGCTTTAATGTCGCAAACCATCCCATACCAGCGTATCCCGTTGCGCAACCAGTGCAAACCACATCTTTGTCGTTTAATAATGCGCAAGGACCATTCCTCGGGCAGGGACACGGCTGGCAGGCGTCCGGTTTACCATTCTGCGGTGTTCCGTAAAACCCCGGAGCACACTTTTCACAACTGTCACCAGCGGTATTGTGCTGGCACAGACACCGTCCGGTCTTCCGGTCACACGTATCGGAATGGTTATGGCAATTACAAGGCACACATGTGGCAAACACATCGCCGCCCGATACACTCCTCCGGAAACCAGGAGCGCAATCTTCACAGAACTGTCCTACGTATCCGTTGGGGCATTGGCACGTTTCAACGTGGCTGGCTAACTGACCGACACCCTTTGTGACAAAATCCGAAATCGGCGATGCTGAACCCAGCGAGATGTTGTCGACGTAACCGGTACCATCGGTCACGTATGTCGTGCGGATTCGAATCGACGTAACATTGGAAAGCAGGCGCTGCAGAGAATTTAATTGTTAGTGCAAATTTACAAATAACAAGAAAATAACATCAATGAAAAGTAAAAGGCAAAATGTTCAATTAAGTGAACAATAAAAAAATTGTCCACAGCTTTTATAAGTCTGAATCTCTGCATTTACGGAGATCAGATTATTGATCCAGATACAACTGTGCAAATAAAAATAAATCGAGATCAAGAAGTAACTAACAAAAAACAAACATAACAAACGCGGCGTATAAGATTGGAAACAGTGGCGCACCTGAAATTCGAACGAACTCAGTCTGGGACTCCATCCATACTCCTTTTGCTCATGCAATCGGAATTTGTAAGTTTGCTTCGCCCGGTTCGGCATTGGATTACCCTGAGCGAAAATCGGTACAGAAATTTTCAGTGTTTCTGACTCCATACCGCGCCCTTCTATTACGATGTCCTGTATGGAAGCGCGAGCACCATCCTGCGATAGTCGCAGTGCAAATGTCAAATTCTGGTCGTAACTGAAACGCCGATCACCAAGATAAGATTCAGGAGCAAAAACATATATTGGATCCGCGCCGTGCTGCCTAATCCCTAGTCCGTTCGGACCAGTAGGAAGAATTTCCAAGGTCACATTCCTCCCTGAAACCAAAAGCAGAGACGTTAACAAAAATAAAAGAACAAAATTTTACTCTTTCTACCATTAATAATTTCATGGATAGTCGGTAGTCGTAAGTACTACGAAAAAGTTTGAACATAGCACGAAATCAGCGATGCACGAGTACCCAAAATCAAGTACGCAGGTAAATTCAATATTTGCATGGAACTTATATACACAGCATCAAATTTTATCGAACGCAAGTATGGCGTTCTTGTATTAGATATTTCTCGCCGTAATACGGTCTTTGACGCACCATTTAGTGATACTGCTGTCCAACCACCAACTCCATTCGAAAAATCCGTGGATATGCTTGTTCGCGAATAATCAGTGGCACTGCTGCAAATGGATGAATGGCCGAAACAAAAGCACGACAAACAACCATACGGATTGTTTTCTTCCAGGTTGAAAAATCCGGGTCTGCACTTGTCGCAATTCTGACCTTCCACTTGCACCTTGCAGGAACATCTATCGAAAGTCGAGTTCTTAAGTTCCACATTTTTCTTGTCTACAGCTGTGTGTCGCGTATTTCACATTTCCACAGGTTTAGCAACGCTTTACGAGTATCAACATTTAACAGTGACTCAATATCGACCACGTACTGTCCTTTGTCCGAAGTGCAACTTGGAATGTTGTTCACACTTCCGGCAACGGTACATCCACAGGGTCGGCATCCTCGATCGGTGAAGTCGTAGAAGTTCACTTCACATCGGTCGCACTTCGCTCCGGCCACGCCCGGACGACATTCACAAACTCCAGTATCATTACACTGAGATTTGTAAGCTCCTTTCTCGTGGCAGTTGCATGGAAGACAATGACGGCTAAGATCACCCGGCCGGTGATAGTGGTTGGATTTGCACGTTTCACAATGAGGACCGTCGGTGTTTCCCGCGCAGTCAACGCAGTGGCCGCCGTGGCCGGTGCGACGGTACTGTTCCAAGTCGAAATAACACCGGTGGGACAAACCATTACAGTTGCAAGCTAAAATACAATCACCATATGAATAATATTATTCTTCGCTCGTTTGAGCCGCTATTTACGTTGGCACTCATGGGCATTTTCGGTTGTTGCGCGCCGCCATGGCTGATCCTGGTAAAAAGGCAAACACTCTTGACAGTCGACCCCGGCCGTATTGTGCTCGCACCGACAGACGAGACGTTCTTCCAGGCCTTGACCTGTACTCCGAACGCATTCAGATGCATGCCCATTGCATTTACATCTGCCTCCCACGGCCAAGTCGCTGATAGCGTAATAGTACGACTTCAGTACGTTCGGGTCACCAAAAATTTCGTCGCCGAATGTGTTAAGACGTTGAAGAGAAATTCTTATATCCGTAGCTGTCACCCATTCCTGCCAATCATATTCCGTCAAAGCACAGAGCCAAAAACAAAGGCTTTAATAAATATTGAGAAAGGACAAATAATTTTTGTACAAAATAATTTGTTCATTTTAAACATTTTTTTCATAATAATTTCTATTTACTTTCGCAGTGTTTTGATGAAAATTTATTAAAAATTATGAACCTGCAGTGCGTTGCTTTCATCAACGGCTGTTGGGCGTCCATCCAAAGTTGAAAAAGCCACATTTCCACCGACGAGGGGAGAAATATCGCTAAATTCCGATGTGCACAGGGCTCGAGTCTCGTCTCCTCGTCGAAGATAATTATCCTCTGATAAACTGTATGTTTCACGGCAGGTAGCGCTGTAATACTGATAGGGTATCCATACCCCATTCTCTTGTGTCCGTTTATGAATGGCAAAACTTTCCGGTCTGCTGGTTTGGAATTTTAAACGAATGTAGGTAATGTCAAACGCTTTTCCTGTGTGCATCAATAAGCAAAGTTACTTGAGTGATATTAAGTGTCACAAACGAATTATCCAACTCGTTTCTGAATATACAAAAGCAAAAATTTAATAGATATGCTGTTTTAAGTTTATCAGATAAACCCATTTTTTTATATAAAAGCGCGTTTCATGTCTCCAGCGCTGCAAACTTGTGCGTCAGAAATGGAGCATACAAAACAGCTCGGTAATGTCACTAAAATTTATTTTTATTGAACGACGCTAGGTAAGTTTTGTGCCTGAACTACCACCGGACGAGTTAGCATTACTGCATGCCTTTGTCTGGGCGAAAATAACGTTTACATGAACTTTGCACATAGTTTGTACAAATCATCAACACTGCAGAGCAACAGCAAGCGACACTCTCTGCTTCTTTCCCACGGGTGGCATATGCCGGATAAAGCTGATATGATCGTATCTTTGTGCTGAAAATTTCTGCATACTACTTTGCACATTCAGCGATGTACTGACTTTCATTCAGCAGTATTAATTAAACATCGGAATGAAACTGCTTGACTGAATTAAAATGATTTTATCGCTGAGATGCTCGAGATTTTCACAGTCGATTTTTGCATATACTCCCAAATGCACACGAATGTAGTCGACGAAATGCTCAAAACAAACCTCAACCGGAAAACCGGAACAACAGCACATACATGTACGCCTTGTCTGCGATCGACTAGAGTAGTGCATTTCAGTTACCATACGAATTACGAGCCATAATATTATAGAACTTATGGCGTAAATAATTACTCACTAAAATATTACAATAAAACAGTTAACCCTGAAACGTAAAAAAATTCTTTTAATTCTGTTAACTACAGAACCGAAAAACAGGAAAGCTAAACTTGCTGACTTACCGAGAGATAACGTTAAATTAACAACGTTCGGAAACTGCACTCCTTCGCGCATTGTAGTCGACTGCCACCAGGTTGTGTTGTCGTTGTTATTAAAATCCGTTAAGTAGTCAGCAGGATGGGATCGAGAGGGATCCCTTGCATCACAAATTTCACAAGATTTAGTCGCACCGGTAGCACCCGTCTGAAAACAATACTCAAGAGGCGGATCGCCGCAGGTGTTCGTGGCCTCCACCAAAACGTTGAACGCTGCATTTACAAATTCCGGAACACATCTAAAATTGGTGCAGCATTAACGTTTTGTTTAGCACGTTATACTGAGCACATTAAAAAGTAATATAAGTACACTGGATAAATAACCGTGTAAATAATCAAGTACTAAATTTAATTCAGTTGCAATGTGCATTTCATAATCGAGTATAGCTTTATTGAGCTTTATTGAACTTTATTTATCTTTATTGAGCATGGACTTCTGATTTTCCCCCATTGGTTTGCTTAATTTTTCCCATTAATTCTATCGCAGATAATTTTGCCAAAAATGAATAAACCGAAAATATTTACAAATATTCCACTCGCAATAATAACCAAGATAGGAGCAAAACGAAGATGTCAAGTACAATACTTGAGTTATACTTCTATCTCAGATGTAAGTTCATCGATACGTATTCTCGGTTCGGGTGCTATACCACGGTAATCGTGCGCTAAGGACATAAAAGTGATAAGCGGAGTGTTTTCAGATCTGCAAGGCTGATTTGTGAATACTCCCAAACATGACCTAGATCGATTGAACTACAACGCTAAACCGCTACATCTAGATTGGATTGGATTATAATGCAGCAGTCATCTCTATCCGGATTACTACAATCACAATCGTTTCCGGTATCTTTACTCTTCAGGGGCAAACTTTTTCTGTGCAAGCTAAAGATGCGATATAGAAAACCATTACATACTGTACGTTCAAACTAAGCGTGTGCTTGCATATACCGCACTGATCCACGCATACCTGTTATAATACGGTTTGATAAAATACTGCGAAATCTATTTCACATATTTATACAGTATAATATATACACACTATACTGTATACAGTATGTTAAAAATATCAAAAATAACTAAAGCTGATATCGTAACGTTATAGTAGTTATACTATTCCGGAATTTTTATTCCATGTTTTTATCGCTGCAAATGGTTGTTTTACAGTACTGACTGCTCGTAGCGATTGCCTTTTTTGAAACCTTCGAGACAAAAATTGCGATTGACTTACTTTTGCGGGCGCCTCCTGTCATCATAACATCGGGAATTATGGGCTTCGCTTTGGGGATGATGAAGCTGGTAACTCTGCTGTGCAGCAGTTGCACAAATACAGGAAAAGATCCAGGACAGATACAAAAACACTTTGTAACACATCTGCAACCGGAAGATAAATCACTTTAAAAATACGTGCTTGATAATATTCGACAGGTTAGCCGTATACCTCATAAATATTACTGTTTCACATATGTGTTCAGTTCAATATACTTTTACAAGCAAACCGGGAACTGCAAGAAAGACTGGGTGCTGCCATACTGCATGGCCATATAATTCTAATAATATAGCTTAACAACTACTTCAACTTCAACTGGTTTTGTTTATTCACAGATTATAGCTCCATTGCATGCAGTACTGATTAACCGGATCATAATCCAACGTTAGGTTATCCAACTGACATAATTATTGGGAAATTGAAATATTCGATACTCATAATTTGCAGCAACCGTCGATATGAGCATTGCGACATCCGGTCAACAACAAGAAGACGTAAGTTATCATGTCACAATTTTTCGCGGGCATGAGAACTAGGTCCGGAACATCTGCTTATGCCGTAAGCATTTCAAATCATGTTTCAATGCTACTACTGATGCAACTGGTAGAATTAAGATTATTTTGTGTAAAACCACACTACAATATATGACTATTCTTTATACAGGTAACAGATAGGTTATGCGATTCCCTCATCATTATGTTTAGCGTTTTACCGCAAAGTTTTGGTGTAATACAGCAAGCTTCCAGATCGGTACACAATCATTCATCCAAACCGAAAAATAATAGACAGGCGTAACTGTGGAGAACAAGTTAAAAGCCCAGTTTGTTGTTGTTAACGTTCGATGCAGTAAGCTGATTTAACATGCCCTTTCCGGTAATGTAAACAATCCATTCGAATCGAAGATGGTTTCGGATTAAATTTATGAACAAAATAAATGAAACGCTGGGAATCCAACCAAACACCAAGCCCCCAGCCGAGACAAAACGATAGGATATCCTTACTCCAAATCCTCGTATTTATGCTTGATCATTCTGAATTCCCGTTGCATACAGCTCTGCTTATAAAAAAATATTAGGCACTTCCCTGTCTTTATGTTAAGTAACTTAGCACAGACGGTACTGTAGCTGGATGCAAAATCTGTACTGAACATGCAAAAGTACTTTACAAACTTTTCCAGTTCTCGCAAATAAATACAGTACAGAAACATTGGAACATGCAGGAAGGGGTAATCAAGCACGGATATGGATATCGATATTTCCCGAATGAAAAAGGACAGAGCAAAAGAGGGCAGACAAAGTTTTCTCGAGATAATTCATCCACTGCTGACTCGGCCTGAAAGGAAGTCTTGAGACACTGTGCGATAGAGGCAGGCAGACAAGGCGCAAGGCGCCTTTGCTGGACTTATAAATCTTGAGCCGGCCGGTTACTATCCAATCGGTCGAAAGCGTGTGCCCGCCGGGTGGTATCGGGCGGCCTAAGTTTGCCCAAATCGCATTTACACGAGTACATAGTTGAATGTGAATTTCTAATTTTTTATCCCGCTGCATGGGTAAAAAACAGGTAAAAACTTGTGTTGTTTCCTTCGTCTATTAGCATCAACTGATTATTAAGTAAACCAAGCGTTTAATTATTAGGAGACGAACTAATAACTATATGTACTGACTGCACTGTTATTATTGTGATAGGATAGCGTAATTAATTAATTATACAGTTTTGCGTCTGTCGAACTTACATGCCTACGTAATACAATTTCCAAATTACTTTATTTTGTATTCCTAACATTGAGAACAGTAACATTTTTCTGATATTGGGCTGAAAAAACCACTTCATTGGGTCGAAACAGCAAATCAAAAGCCAATCGTTTGGGAAATCTTGAACAGTTCCAATCACTTGTTGTACCGAATCATGAGTAAAGTCGATAAACTCCACAAATGTCAATATCAAAACTTGGTATGAGCGGACCAGAGCGGTTGAACAAACTTTGAATTGTTACAGTTATAGTCTACCCTAGTCTACATGAAATTTTTGCGGCAGGTTCATTTGAACCGTGACAGGTTCTTATATGCGGTATACGACTAGAATCAGTCGTAGCATATATGAAACTGTAGTTTCGGTTTTGGTCTTCGATATCCGTGTGTAAACAAAAAAAAATTTTGGCGCCCGTAGAGTACGGAAGGGTCCGACCGGTTGAAGGAAGCGGTGGGGCCTAACAGTCATGTGACACGAGTCATGTGACATGAGTCATGTGACATGAGTCGAGTAACGAAGCGTGAAAGTTGTAGATGGCGTTGTTAGCTCGGCATCTTTTTTAGTTTACATTATGTGCTCCTACATTATGTAGGAGCACATTGCAATGTGCTCGTACATTATGTAGGAGCACATTGCATCGGTTCTTGGAGGAGAAAAACGGAATTGTAGTATCCAAACAAACTTAATTCAATATGCTCCTGTAATGTGCTCCTACATATGTAAGAGCACCTTGCAATGTGCTCCTACATATATGTGCTCCTACATATGTAGGAGCACATTGCAGTGTGCTCCTACATATGTAGGAGCACATTGCAATGTGCTCCTACATAATGTAAGAGTACATTGCAGGAGCACATTGTATGTGGAGATTATAAGGGGTAGGAATATAAAGTGCTGAATAAGGAATTTAATAATATAGTAAATTATATTAAAGGTGATATGTTTGACGAACAGTGATAATGAAGAAAAGGTGTACTAATCCAGTGTATGGAAGAAAGGTTCTACATTGAATTAGGGTAAAGGTAGTGGGAGTTTTACTGTAGTATGGTATAAATATATTCGACTTTCTGGTTGTTCGTATATGAGTGTTTAATGAAGTGTTACAGGAAGTGGAGTGTGTAGCGGATTGTAGACGGTGATGGATTGTTGTGGAAAATTCAAGAAATTTCGAGAAAGTTGATTGCTTAATGGAGCAGACTATTATGCTTTGCTCTGATAGTCTTGGTTGTGTAGGAGCAGGTGGTTTGTATATTGGAAGTAGGTTGGTAGGTACATTGAAAGGTTGTTCGAGAAAATGTATAGTTTAATTTGTTTGTTGACTGGATTTTTTGAGTTCGGTGGGTATATAAGAAGTCGAGGAATCTTGTGTTTGAGTTATTATAGAGTGGAAGAAGTATATGGAGTGAGCAAAATGTTTTTCTTGCTGGTTATTTTTTGGTGGCCGTTGTGGATTTGTGGATACTTACTGATTCAGGTTGCTGTCTTTTGTTTGGCTTTGGTAAGTTTTTCTTGGTTGAGTGTGGTTTAGTAAGTTTTCTTTCATACATTATTTTCGTTTAAGAATTCTTTTTTTAATAAAATAATGGAAGGTGGTTGTGATCATAAGAAATACATGCGTGAGTATATGCGTGATTATAGAAAAAAACGCAAAATAGAAACTGATGGTAATTGTAGCAGGGAGGATAATGTAGGAAGTGGTAATGATGGTAGATATGAGAATGTAAAAGTAAAAAACAAAAATGTAATCGGAATACTAAAGGTGGTGCGTTTTCTGGTCTGTTCGGAAAAAAATATTGGAGAAAGGTCATGGTTGTTTATTGCCATGCGATTGTTGCAATATTTTAGTTGCATCTGATTTGAATGGTGATAATTCAGGAATGTTACATAGTGATTTAAAAGCTGATGCTAGACTATGTGCAGGATGTATGACTTTCCATAACATAAAAATTTTAATTTTTGTGTTTACGATTAACGGCGAAATTGTTTAGATATTGGTAGAGAAAATTGGTTAAATAATCTTGGTTACATGGAAGTCCGGCAGTGCGTTTAGTACAGCCTTTTTCGACAATATTGCATTTGAAAAATAGCTTAACAAAATGTGTAGCGCAATTATTTCATGTAACTTAGTGATCCTAGTGAAAATTTCGAATGTTTGCTACCACGTCCGGGTACAGATTGTTTATTAGCTGTATGTCAGGCTAGAAAAAACGATTTTGATAATTGTAGTCGAAAAGTCATTTATTCTGTTGACTTTAATATTGTCTATAAAGCGCTTGATTTTTTGATTTCTAATAACGGGTTTTTTGATTTTGGAATTAATCTGGGACTGGAAATCACAAACTGGATTAGAAGAAAAAAGCGTATCCTACTCCATTTCCGTTTGGTTATGGTGGTTTAACTGATGATCGCCCTTAAAGTATTTCTCCTGAAAAATATTTTAAATTGCGTCTTTTAAGTGCAGAAAATAGGTTTCAAAAAGATTGCTCATACGTTTTCGAGCTCTAAACCTTTATCAACGGGATCAGGTAGAACGAACGATTAATTATGTTCTTAAAAATGACAGTTTTTGTAAAGAGAAATGACAATTTTTGTAAAGGGAAAGATTTAGGTAATAAAAGTGTTGCTAAGTTTTTATATCCAAAAATTGGTAGCCAAGCATATTACAATGGTGCTAAACAACATTTGCGGAGTATGGTAATGTGTAATGGTTGCCCGGATCTTTTCTAAGCATTACTTTATGATTTTGTCCTGAATTGTTGTGTTTTGCTGACCCTGTTGAGTTTACATTTTTGTTTTTTAACTTTACATTTTCATGTCTGACATCATCACTACTTCATTATCTTCCTTGCTACAATTACGATCAGTTTCCATTTTGCGGTTTTTTTTCTATAATCACGCACATACTCACGCATGTGTTTCTTGCGATCACAACCAGTTTCTATTATTTTATTAAAAAACCAATACTTAAAAGAAACTATCTATGAAAGAAAACTTACTAAATTATACTCAACCTAAAAAGACCAAAGCCAAACAAAACGCAACAACCTAAATCAGTACGCTTCCGAAATTCTAAACCGGCCATCAGAAAATAACCAAAAAGAAAAACATTTTCCTCACTGCATATGCTTCGTCAAATCCATAATAACTCAAACACAACTTTCCTCAACTTCTAATATACCCACCGAACTCAAAAAATCCAGTCAACAAACCAATTAAGCCAAACATTTTCTTGAACAACCTTTAATGTACGTCCCAGCCTACATCCCATATACAAACCACCCGTTACTACACATCCAAGACTATCAGTGCAAGAAATACCAGTTCGCTCCATTAAGCAATCAAACTTTCTTGACTACACATATTACTACTACCAAAATGACTGTGTAAACCTATGGAAAGTTACTGACTAAACACGCAATTTTCAAGTTCCCAACTGTAGTAAAGGAACAACCACAACCTCTCATGTTTTTCATGCACTCACAAAATTCTTTCCCTTACTATTATTATTCCTTTTATATACACAAATCCGAAATTATTTTAAATCCCAGTATTCCTCTTTCTTATACCGAAGCTGCCGCTACACAATCGAGAGATTGTCCACGCAGTGTATATACGTTCTGTATCAGGTCCGAGTACATGTACCAAGTTACTGCCAACTATGCTTGCATTTTGAAGTCATCTACTTGATTTCTTTACTTACGGCAGTACCAAGCGCGATAAGTCTTATGTACTCAACACAATTTAAAGCAATGGAAAGAGAAAAGGTCACAAGTTTTAGTTTTTTAAAACCTTTACCGATACGTTGAAAACGCAACAACAGCGCTCAAAACGTTTTCGTGATGACCAGTCGACCAGTCTACTGTTAAAGCAAAACGAGCGCTTAATAGATTTGGCGCGTATTTGATTTGTAGTTGCATAAGTATGGGCTACTTCTTACTTTGTGTTCTGTCAAGAAGGTGCAATTATTTCTTAGCTTTCTTTTGAATTTATTAGTAATTTACATTTACATTTACATCAGTAATTTACATTTTCTCTTTATTGCTTGTCGCGTGAATTGGTGTTCCAAACTTCCAAATGAGGTTCAGACTCGCCGCTCACATACATTCAATAAGCAATGAAATTACTTGTTGTTACGTTACATTTGCTGTGTGTCAAATAATGTATAAAACTACTAAAGTAATATTTATTTTTAGTAGAGTACTATGGCAGAAGCACCTTTTCTAACCTGGCTTTTCCAAAAAACGGAAGAACGAAGGCTGATAGCAAGTTTGCGACTATATTGTTTCCGTGGATGTGTAATAACTACTTCGAACTATTTGCATGATGTTCCGCCCTGCGTAAATTATACAAGGAAACAATCTTCTTCAGAATTCCATCGTACGTTTCGATGTTTCCAGCCTGAGAACCTGCCAATAAACACATTAATCATTATATACGTATACCTATATATAAGGACGTAGTTAAAAAAGCAGTAGTAGTAATTTAAATTTATTCACAATATGCACATCAGCGATAGTAGCAGTACGAGTAGCTGCAGTAGTAGCAGCAATAGTTATTGTAGTATTTGTAGTTTAATAGCTACCGGGCCTCCAAGGTTTAAATTTAATCAGTGATGATGCACAAAGTAAAAGCACCATATCGAAATTCATCGATGTTGCCGTTGTGCAGCGTCTCTCCATTACTGCAAACTTTGAAAAGTCCGCTCACTGTCCATTTCGATAAAACCACTGCGAATCCTTCAAGACGCAGGAACTCTGCAATTTCACGGACAGTTAGGTATAGTATAATTTCAGGGACAGTTAGGTATGTAGTTATATAAGTACATGTAAATGCGAGCGGACATTGGGCAACGCAGTTTTGACAAAAGCCTATCAACTAACTATACGATGTAAGGTGTTTTAACGCGTAAAGGTGTAAATGCTTTGACTGTGCTCACGGTTATCCGTCACCCATTTCCAAGCAAGCATTAATACGACTATATGAATATGTGGACAATTATGTAAGGACTTCTGACCTTTAAGACCTTCAACATATTCCGGAAAATGATCTATGTGTCCTGTTGGCGGACCGCTTTGAGCTCCATAAAGGATATTTACAGTGAATTTAGATTCTAGCCCTGCGGCAGTGGTGCACATAGACTGTGACATACTCGTACTTTACGAACTGGGGAAAATTTAGCCGACTGTTACTGAAGCCAACACCATAAGAATAGAAAGGTCGCGAGTGCCGGCTGGAAGAATGCTTGAAAGGTGAAGGAAAAGAATAACTACAATAAACTTTCTTTTAAAGGTCACAATCAGAATTAATTTCAACGATTCCGTGACAACTGCATGGTCCGCAACTGTGATGATAAAAAAAATGAAATTTATGGCAAAATACGCACGAATGCCCCAAATAGCCAATTAAAAGTAATTTTTATACCACTAAAAGGTCTGCATGGTCCGTGTTAAAAATTGAAAGGCGTCTTTAAAATTTTTGATTTGCTCGGCAGAGGCTGGAGGTATGTAATGCAAAACTGAAAACTTCATCTGTCCGTCATCCGCCTGTAATTAAGGATCAAGCAAATAGTTAACTATAAGTGCAGCATTCTCTAAGGTCACTTTCGCTTTCGCGCACTCCCAAATATTGTACTTTACTGCAAAGTTTTATGACATTCTATAGCGAAATGATTTGGATACACTAACGTGAAAACCGTTGGCGAGCGCAACATCCGGTGGGGGAATTATGGGTCAATTAAAATCCAAAAAGTTTAAACGCACCGATGTATACCAATTTTTGAAATTCATTTAAAATCTTAAAGAAAAACGTTAAAAAAAACCCGGTTAGGGATGAAAAGGACCATCCATCATCTTATTGCGCGCTTTCATACAAAATCTGAAGAAGATCGGTCGATAATGCGACTCTTGGTACTTACACCTTTTGGAATGTTATATTTCGCCAATAATTCCCCAGCCGGCTATTACGCGCAAAAACGGATTTCACGTCAGTGTTGCAGTGGATGCAAATTAGATATTTGGCATTAGAATGTCATAAAACAATGCAACAAGTGTTTGGGAGTGTGCGGAATTGCATTTTTCGTACATGTACTCGAATTTGGTACCTGTACGGCTGTACCGGCACATTTCCTTAAAAAAATTGCTGGCTAAGGCTTTGCAGAAATGGCAGAACATTCACAACAGTGAACATCTCGGTTCTATTCGATAAAAAAGCGCCCTTGTATTCTTCCAAAAGGTGTCCTTAGGATTCTGAGTTTCAAACAGCCATAATATAGTTCCGTAGACCATGTATTTTAGACGTGAAAATTTACAAAAAAATGGGCTCCATAAGTATACTGAAACATGCCGTTCTAAAGACGGCGTGTTGTGCTTCGACGATGTCTAAAGCACGTCAAAAAATTACTTGCCGTAGAACCGGGCATGAAATAAACAGGTGCACAGAAGAAAAAAATTTGTTTTTATGTAGCAGTTATCGATATTTGTATCAGACGATAGAGAAATCAATTGTTTACAACAACTTCTTGTTTACAACTTCTTGGGCCAGGTTTCCGAAATTTGTGAACTATGCAGCATGTGTACGATGTGTACTGTGCACTTATGGTACGTATATCTCGCAAATATTTTAATTATTATGTGCACGGTGTGCCGACTGCTCGAGGGTCGACACTTCCGAGTACCGACGAAACTCCGAAGGCTTCGATCGATAAATTAGGTAACGCGATCAAGCGGAGGAAGCAAGGAGCAGAAAAAAGGTTGCATTGGGAAAAATGTGGAAAGTAGAGGGTAACTCTTTGGGTTACCTACCCCCTATCAGACTAATTTTGGATTGCAGTTTTGTATAGCACGATATAACCTCCTCGCCTCATTTCCAGTTTTTAAAGTCTCCGTAAACAATGATTTTACAGAGTAAAAAATTCGGCACATTTGTTGCCTTTTCTGATTTGGCTTTCACGGACGGCCACGGGTTAGGCAGAAAGGGCGCGGCGACTTCCGGTCACTCTCTAAAAATTGTTATTAATTTAGAGAGTTAGTTATATGAAGGTAATGTATTTACTGTATGCAAATTAAATACGCATAGCTAATGCACAGATACGAATATTGGATCTTTTAGCTCACCAGTCAGTAATTAATTGAGTAAGTAAATTTTGCCTTATTTCTGACGCAAAAACACGTCCAGAAAAATGAGAAAATACATAATCAAAGCAAGGTGGAAGAGGCCCAAAGGTGATTTTAAATTTTAACGTTGTGCAGTTTCTTCAGTAATCAGTACGGTCCAAGGTACTCGTACAAGTACTTCAAAGTTCAAACTCACTGAAGTAGAAGCACGTATTTGTACCTTCTATTGTACATACATATTGCAGGGTATGGAGCTCTGTACTCGGCAGACACCAGCTTGCACTTTAAAACACTCAGATTGGCAGTGATTGGACAGATTCGAATTTCCACTTTTTCAGTTCGTCTCGCTCGGCTTCTTTGAGCAAAGTTCGGGAAGAGGAGGAGCCTATGAATTCTGAATTTTTACCGGCCCGTCTGTTTGTTTGATTGCGTTCCAAACTGAGCTGTGGCAGCACCTTAACCGTGGATTCTTGTTGGATGCATGAACCGATGGACTTATGCATTTACGTTTCTTTGCGATGTGATTAAGACCTACTTATCGTCTCGAAGTAAAATGCATTCGGGCCTTATCAGTGTTAGTATTTTCATGTTTATTGTATTTTGCTCTCCCACCGTCATGAGTTACGACTCTGCGGGAGTCCCACAAAATATGGTAGAACTAACTTATGCTCGGAGATGCGAACGGATTACAGTGCCTCAATGCAGCGATATGCCTTACAACTACACTTTTGCCGATTTTTCGGTAGTCAACGGGGCCAGTGATCAGGTACGTTCATTGTCTGTATACGTCCAGGGCCCAGGCGTGCATCTTGGAAGTAGTACAGACTTCTGGGGTCGCTTAAAGTCACCTTATCCAACCCGGACCAACCGCCTCTTGATTTTCAGAGAAGCGCGGAAATAGATATGCTGAATTACATGCCGATGGTCTTGACCCATTGTTCTCCGTATGTGCGTTTCTTCCTATGCTTGCGATTTGTGCCGCTGTGCTCCACGAGTCAGAAAAATTTTGACCATAAACCAATTTACGCCTGTCGACATTTGTGTGAGACGGTGAAAAAAGACTGCGAACACACGTTGAAACTATATCAGCAAACTGCTTGGCCGGTACAGTTGGACTGTAATGTTTTGGTTGAAAATGGACTTTGTGTTACGGAGAAGACTGCCAGGGATTACACCGTAGCTCCCCCGATCATGCGGTATCCGCATGGTTTGCAGTTAATGACGCTATCCGATGAGCCGATGCCGACCGTCTCGACGGTATTTGAATGTCCAGACGGTTTTGTCCGGGTTTCAACGCGCGCCGAAAGTGCGCACCACTGCGTACCCATTTGTGAGACGGATGTGCACTTCCAGAGAAGGGACAAATATTTGTTGCAGATTTTTATGCTGTTGTTTACAGTTTTGGGATTTCTGACCACATCTTTCATGGCATTGACGGCCTGCATTTCATTCAGTCGTTTCCAGTATCCAGAGCGACCAGCAGTCTGGATTGCGGTGTCGTTCATGGGTGTTACTGTGGGCTATTTTGTTAGACTGATCTTGGGCAGTCGACACGTGAGCTGCAGCACCACGAATAGCAGCAATGAAAAATCCCATTTGATGCTATGGAGTTTATCTGGATTTGGGAATGGCATTTGCATGCTGCAGTTTGTCCTCGTTTATTACTTTTTCCATGCTGGGTGTTTATGGTAAGTGCTGAATTAATTTTACTTCTCCGGAATTTAACTGAGTTTACCGTTTCTTACCTTTATGAAAGCAGAAGCGTGCGAATTGTGGCCTTGCGAACAATACACGTTGAGCGTTTGTTTTCTGTTTGTAAATTACAATTCATTTATTTGCTGACTGTGTAATTTTAGGTGCGTCATGTTAGCCATGTCGTGGTTTTTATCTGCTTGCCAAAAATGGTCACCTGAAGCATTTTCCTCCCTTGCTAAATGCTATCATGTAATCGCCTGGATTTTTCCTGTATTGTTGACCTTAGGAGCAATCGTCTGGCAGAAGGTTGATGCTAGTGAGTTGTCCGGAATGTGTGGAGTGGGCAACCTGAATCGAGAAGGTCTGCTGGTTTTTGTGATTATTCCTACCGTGGCGTATCTGCTCACCGGTGGGACATGCGCAGTATCTGGGCTGATTAGTGCTGTGCGAATTCGTGCCTACTTCGATCCCTTACACCGTAAACGGTTCTCCATTCTGATGTGGAGAATTTGCTTTTCTGTGGCGCATTTATTTTATCTTTATCTGTGCTGGTCGCCTGTAGCCTGGCTAAATATCTCCAGTGGACGAAAGATGTAGCGAAAGCTCCCAGGATTGCCACGGGAATTCTGTTCCTCCCTCCGTTGATCCCGCTATTTTTAGCCATGATGACAGGATGCTGGGTTTTCAACAAGAAAACGATTAAATGCTGGACGAAATTGTGCAAAAGTTTTGTTTTACAAACGAAAAAGGATACAGATGTAGAGCCTACTTGCAGTATCTCTGCTACGGGACCATTGTTACGGCCCGATGTGACGCGGACACCCTGGCAGTCACTTGTGGGATCCTCTGTCGCTAGCCACTCAGCAGGGACGCCTACATGGACGCACACCTGTACATATTCAGCCAATATTTGATCTGAATTCGTGTGAAATCTGCTTGAATGCGCAGAACTGTGAAATGATAGAGAATGGTATTGAGCATGCTCAAGGTATGTAAATAGTTTGTAATTCTTAAATTTTATTACTTTTATAACTTGTTGTTTGCTTAATCATGAAGCAGAATGGCTACACAAAGCTTTGTTACAGAATAATAATTTGCTATCAGAATAAACGTTTTATGTGTTTTGTGATACTGTGCTAACCATAAGTATTATGACTGCACGTTTACTATGCAGGGAGAGGCTTCATAACATTACGAGGTATGAGACTGTGTGACTGCTCTGCAAATCCAACATAACTGTAGGGTTTATTTACATTTTTCACTATTTCAACACGGTCTGGTTTATGCGTAGCGGCCACTTGCTACTGTTTCTGTTTAGTCTTTTATTTGGTTTACCTTATAATTATATGAATACGGCACGTTAAAAGGGTATTTCGTAGCAAACCGATTTTGCCAGCAGTCAATTGGAATTCTTCCTGGGTTTGTAATATAAATGATCAACAGGTGTTCCTGCAGTGTTGCACTCGTATAACATAATTATTATGCTATCCTACCGAGTTAGTAGTTAGCTGAGCACTTATGTTGCAAGGCGGATGGAGCATCAGGAAGACTAATTTCAAAAACATTTGCATTCCAAACAATTGTTAAAACATTACCCTCCGGTTACACAGTTAATCAAAAACATAAATGCTCGCCGTGGACTTTTTTACCTATAAGGTTTCTTTAAACTGAAGGTTTGTGGTACAGCACACATCGATTGTGACCAGTAGGCGAGAGCCTTTGAACATTTACTACATGCAGATCAATGAGATCGCACATGAATATGAGATAAATTCGAAAACTGGATTAAACGAATCGAAAACAAGGGATTGTTAACATATCGCCTAAAACAAGTCACGTTTGCCATTTTAGGACATGCGAAGTATTTCATTATCTCACGAAATATATCGAGTAGCTCTTTTCGTATAAGTGTGTTCGGTGAGGATGAGGCACAAAGTTAAGTGAGTTTGTGGACAACCACTTGAAGACATTTTATGATAGGCGCCGCAGCTAAACTTAGTGTGCGTAAATGAACTGTTTGCTTTGAATTTCCACGACATGTGAAGTAATTTTGGACGTAGTCGAATTTCGGCAGCGTATGCCTTGACCAAGAAACGATTTGTGTGCATACAGATACCAATCATAACACACATAAAGTTGTATTTAACGTATATTAATATGCACACATGTTTAATATCCGTTCAGTGTCGGTTGTTTTTGTATGGTACGTATTTCCTCCTGATCTATTTATTTCACTTTGCGGCATAAGTGTACGTGTACGTGCAAAGTGATCGTGCTCACATAATATATCACAATAATTATGCGACTGCTTGTCCATCGTTACTAGCTACTACCTGCTCTATGGTAGTTATAAAATAATAACTTCACTGGTTGCAAGATGGAAAGTCAATATGATTCACAAAAAAAGAAATGAATTTATGAAAGGGACAATACTCCATAAAGCACTGAACACTAAGGGTGGGTCTCACATTCAAAGCGAATCTAGTTGCGATACAGCAACTCCACCTCGCGAGGTGGCTTCGCGTACCGTATCTGTAGGCGTGGCCACTGCATACAGCCACCTCGTGCGGTTGAGCAACCGTACCATAACGAGATTCGCTTTGAATGTGAGACCCACCCTAAGAAGTGACAAAAGGGCTCAAGGTCATTGTGTGGACCGGTGTGGTTTTACAGGCCTGCAATTCTACAACGTAATTATGCAAAACAGTTACAACACAGACAGCAACCTATGTCGATAATGATATTTATTACGATGTCAAACTACAGCTAACCAGTAAAAGCGGAAATGGTGTTTTAAAACATTATGTTAACTATGCGCATGGAGAAGACCGCATTCCAACGGCGTGATTTTAGTTACAGTAAACGTACTTCGGTTAAGTCATTCTGGGCTAAAATGAATGAATTTCATAGCCAAAAGTTGTTAGTAGTTTTACAATTTAGCCGAACCCGACTTTGAATTCCCGCTTACCGGTTGTCACTGGTCCGCACTTACTGTAAAAAAAAACTGCAGATATAACTCATATAAGTACCATATAATTATACGAGTATTACAGCCGTGATCAGTGAATATAGCATTCGTACTACCGTATGACTCTACTCTGTAGTTACTAGTTACCGCAAGCTTCTCGCGCCGCTTTAAAGCGTTTTATTGTTAGCGATAATATACAAATGCGGTATTTAGAAAGGTCACAGCTACTGGTAACCGGAAGTAAGCGTTTCCGACATGCGAATCTGTCGCAACTGACGTTTTTCGCATTAAACGATATATCTCACGGCTCAAATTACAACAGTCTGTGCATTTCTGGAGCTAAAAATAGGCGCTTCTAGATTCTGTGTTTGTAAACGTGCTAAAATCAAATTGATCATGAAGACGTTAAAGATTTTGGAGAGCACTGTGGTACTCCTATGCTTAACCGAAGTGCCGCCGAAGTGCGTTGCGTCAATTTCGCGAGCGATCGGGGATGAGGGGATGCCGCCTGTGATTACCTATGAATTACAATTTTTAAGCGGTTTTTGTGATAGTTCCCGTTTGTGATAATCCGTAATTTATTAGCACGTGTTATTTTGTACTTACAGTTGTTAGTTGTGAGCTTTGTTACATATGGGTGTCTGGCAATTATGTGTACCAGTACTACCACTTTAATTGACGCAAATACGTTAATGAAAGAAAACGCTTAACTGATCCGTTATCCAGTATGGTTTGAAATAGTTGCTGTTGATGGACTGACACGCATTTGTTGAGCAACTGCTTGCTGTATAGGTAAGCAGTGTCGGTAATTGTTGACTTGTTATACAGTAGTAATTTAACGAGTATCTTTTACGACTGATCGCCATCGAAATCCTGGTTTTGTAGTGTTTGGCGAATAATGGAAATTTTATAAACTTTACACTGCTATTATGTGCTGTTTATCAAGAAACGTTATTAGTAACACAAAAGCAGAAGAATGGCCTTTTCATAAATTTTAGGGCCACTGTATACGTAAATGCCACTGGAACAATTTCTTAACATTTTTTTATAAACGCGGATTATTTCTGTGTGAAAATATTATTTAATAGCCAAGTCAAGCAAGCTAATAGATTAATAAAATATCCGAGTTTGTTTTAAAAATTATAAGTAACCGAAAGTATAACTTTAATCGCATTATGTACCATGGCGAGCTTCGCTCAATAAAAATCACTCAAATAAAGAATTTGTCCCAATTAACATAGTGTACACAAAACACACGTTAATTGGGACTGGTCACTGTACACAAAACACTCATAGCATTGCCACGCATTATTACCTAGATATACATTGTACCGAAAGTTACCTAGATATACATTGTACAATAGTGGATATTTCTGACTAAATTTCGATTGATTTTGTTAATTTTTTAAGTTTGCTTTCACACTGCCAGGGAGAGCCTGCTAAATTGTAATATTCATATAATAGTTTTAATTCAAAGCGTATGATTAGTTTTCCTGCAGCTTACCGTATGATACGTCTGATGCGTATATTTTTGCAGCTTTATACTATATCTATATTCTGTTAACCGTAAAATGATTGATTTTTTGCTGTACCAGCATACGCTGGTACCGATTTCTCGTTCGGAATTCTGGAATCAATGTCGACCAGAAGCGGTACTCTTGCCCCTGTTTTCGTGGTGACTCCTCAGCTTCATCAAGAAGCGCGCACAGTTACAGTAGAATGTCAAGTCAAAAGTGATCCAGCACCGGATGCTCACTGGTACCGGGACAATCAGGAATTAACGCACGGTGGTCGGGTGATAATTACATCTGAACCCTTGGGAAACAACTGTTTTGCTCTGCGACTTGTTGTAAGCAATGTAGTGAAGACTGATGCCGGATTGTATAAGATTGTCGCTCGCAACCGAGCCGGTGAAGTCTCGGCAAGTGTCAGCTTGAAACTGGATAGTAAGTACGTTTTTTAACACGTTTTGTACCTCTTTTGTTCCCGGATGGTTGACATTTACAATATGCTCTTTATATTTCAGAGCCACAGGAACTTATAAGGTAAGTCTTGAATCACATTATTTTGCCGTCCATTGACGTCCAAATAAATACGGGGCGAAAGCCGGGCCCACGGAATAACATGAAAGAAAACGATACGCGTATCGGTGTACGCAATACGAGAAGAAGCGTACGTAACTGACCAGCTTCCAGTTTTCCAGAACCGTATAAAATGCACAGAAAGTATATTGTATAAATTGTTTAATGAAAAACATGTGTTGTTGCATAAACTGTCACCTCATAAATAAAAGTATTTCTGAATCAACGTGAAATACGTGAACGCAGAAATACAAAACTACGAAGCTTTTGGTGGATGATGGCATCATGATGCCACTTTCGCGTACGCTATACTGTCCTTCAAACATGGGCAAAGTCTGCGAGGCCCACTTTGCAAATTAAGTAGCTTCGCTGCGTGGGCCGGTTATACTAGTTTTACAATAATATCCCCTTGTCAAATTTGTTTATTGTTTGGCTGTCTGATATTCAAAACAAAATCACAAACTACTTATAATTAGGTATCACTAGCTAATGAGTACTCGGGGAATCCAACAATAAGTGCAGAATCTAACAATAAATGCGGAATCTAACAATAAATGCGGTGCAGTGTAAGGGTTACAGGGAACAGGGAACAAGCAGCTGCTCGGATTATGCTGTAGACTGAGCTCGTAGCAGTACATATTTTTCGAGGGGTTCTTATACATTTTCGCGCTGCCAACGACTCATGTTCTCATGAATACCGCATACACATTTCGGAATAAGATCATAACGCTGCCGGCACTGCATCATTTAACCAAATTATAAGTAAGGCAGGGTCGATGTCTATTTTTAAACCGATATGCGTGCAGAACGATGCTTTGAAGACTAAAATAAGAAATTGAGGCGTTACGTCTGCGCGCTGTTGTACTCACTACTCCAAACGTACGCACAGGAGTTCGTAAAAAACTACAAATTACTTCCTGTTGACTTATCGCCGATACTTTCATGGCTACATATGCCCATCTTCTGGAAGGTAATCCGTGCTCGACTGGAACCTAAACGACATCTGAACGGATTGATGACAATACTTGCGGATGATGATTCTGTGTTGCGGCTGTTGCGCCACAGCACTACTACTAGTAGTTTTTGGCGCTACGATCGACTGTGATTCAGGCAGAAGTTACAAACTGTTCTGCGTTATCCTTTGCAGTCCTGTACATTTATTGTTTTGTACTCATCTGGGGAGGGGCTGTAATTATTGCGCCTTGTAACTTTTTTATGGATAGTACAGAACACTCTCCACGAGGCTGCTGTCGGCATTGTAGAACACATATATATGTCAGCTCCTACCGCTATGATAGCGAGCACCCTACAAAGATGCCTTCAGCTGCATAAACAGTCAATCATCGCCGCACTATTAACGTTGGCTAATCATTATTTCTGAGTACATACCCTTCCATATTATTTCGTAACATTACCAACAGGGACAGAAGCATCAAACAGTCAGTGCACCAAAAAAACAGTTGTGACCAGCTTGTCGTACTTAAAAATAGTCCGTCCAGGATGCTGAATGCACCGCTTGAAGAACGCGATATAATACAGACCTTCTTTATATGGTTATTGCGGCAGCCTTTTTGCGTATTCGGATCAACATGAGCACACAGAGCGCAGGAAATGCGGCTTCGCTGGGTGTACAAGGGTTTGCCAAGCTTTGCAATGGAAGACGCTAAAGGATACTGAGCGTGCTTAGTCATCAGGGCCGTTGATGCAACGGTATGCAAAAAGCGTTTTCGGAATTGCTAGTGGTTTGCAAGAAGAGATAGTAGAAGACGCTTACTGTTAGTTATTAGCTTAAGCGGCGCCCGTTTTCTTCGCGAAGCGGTGATGGCTCCCGTGTAGTTCACCGGGGTACTGCATGTTTGAGGCGCTCGTTTTTGTTATTATTCGTCCATGAGAAAGTGGATTTACTGATACATCTAATCACTGAATAGGTTCAACAAGATGCCGCCGAAAAAGTAAGAATATTATTAGGCACCTCTTCTCCTACAATCTTAAAGTTCCATGCAAGCGACGCAGTTAGTTGTTGATAATATAATTCTGATAATTTATCAATATTAAACTAACTCTATTAAATGAAAAAAGTGATGAACCGTTAATGGCTTTGGATAATAATTTTCTTAATTTACTTACTTAACTGCCAAAATTTACACATAAGGAAGATTTAGCAGTTTTTGCACTACATGTCCTACTACATAATACGTGACGTTGCTTATACATAAACAGTATTTGCATACTTATACGTATATACAGACGTATAATGTGCATTCTGATCCTGCAACAATTAAAGATTATTAAGGGGTCATTGTATTGGTTTACGCTTTTTATGTTATTTACTGTGCTTAATTTACGCGTATTGGTTGTGTGTGCGAGCTGATCTAATTCTTTTGCAAAACCATATCGAGTAAACGAATTTGAAAAGATGTGGTTATATATTTGTTATGCTGTGTAATGATGTGCTATCACTGCTGCGTCGTTAAGTGACCTTCGAATTCGAAGTCAACTTTTTTATTGCAGGAGCATCGACGGCATCGCACCCACCTTTGCTCAAAAACCCAGCATCAAACAAGAGGATGATGGTAACCGGTTGTTATTTGAGTGTCGTGTTTTGGCGGACCCGACACCCACTTTCACCTGGTTCCATGATGATAAACCTGTTAACCAAGGCGGTCGCTTTAATATTGTCGTTGAACCTGATGGCAACTCCTATTTTGTTGTTTTGGAAATTGATGACGTTGGCGTGGAAGATGCGGGCAAATATCGTGTTACTGCCAAAAACTCAGTGGGAGAGAACAGCGCCAACATTAGCTTAAATTTTGACAGTAAGTGCGCCGTAACAGAATGGATACGACTAAAATTACCACTACTTTCACTTAAAATTCTTTTACCATGCGGTTTAAAGATTGACTGTAACCCGCCAATCGGTTGAACAAGTCCGGACGCTTGTGTGCTAATTGGAACCGCAACGTAGATCTCTTTGGATTTATTGTTAATCATTAGCTAGAATTACATCCACGAAAAGTATATTATAGGAAGGTAACTGCACGTCTGAAACTGATATTTAGCTAGAGCATTATTACACGATTTTTTTACTTTGCTGCGTGAAAATAGATATCGAAAATTGACGGACATTGTTATCACTGATGCAGTACAATCACAACTAAATTCGCCGATTGTACAATATAAAGCTCTACAACCTGCTATTATACCAATGACTGGAATTGAACCGTTAAGAGCAGGGTAGGAATATCTTTGAAAAAATAACTAAAGCTTGTGTTGCAAATCGTCTATTCCGTACCTAGTGTGGCTGTTACAGTAGTTCTGGACCTTCAGGTCAGCTGACACGTGGTTGTGCTGATCGTGGATTTCATTAAGATTGTGAATTATGATTGGTGATTCACCTTTCTTTAGCCATAAGACGTACTTTTTCGAACTGTTTGGTTTCAACTATTATAAAATTATTTAATTTTTAATTACAAAATTATTTACTCTTTACAAACAATCATTTTACAAGCTCTTTACAAACAATCAGTGCATTTTTCTTACGGTGTTTATGGTTTATATCCGATTTTCTTGAAACATTGTGTATTGATGAATAGTTTTTGCTTTCGAAGCATGATTAAAACTATATTAAAAAGATGACTGTATGTTATCGTTTACAGATTAATTTCTCTCGGTTTAAAGAAATTTGCATTTAAAAAAGCAATGTTGTGGTTAAGTAATTAAAAGCGATATTTTGCCGTTGTAAATTTTTATAGATGACCTTTACTGATGTTATGTTTTAGGCGATGAACCACCCGAAGAAGACAAATCCAAAGGTATACGTCCTAGTTTCACCCAGAAACCCGTTATTCGGCAGTCTGATGACTTCAACAAAATCATTTTCGACTGCAAACTGCGTGCCCAGCCGAAGCCGACAATTTCGTGGTTTCAAGGCACCCGGCCACTGCAGCCGAGTGCCAAGTATGAAATGTTTTTGACCGGCGGTGAAGATAACAACTACGGATGCCGATTAGAAATTGCCGGCGCGGAAGTCGGAGACGGAGGAGAATACAAGGTCGTGGCTAAAAATGATGCAGGAGAAGGGCAAGCGACGATTAATCTATCCTTCGCTAACCCTGACGACGAACCGGAAACGAAGTAACTTCTGCTTTTTGCATCTTCCATGAGGCCTATTGATTACGTCAGCTACGAGTGGCAGATGGATCACTTTGCGGTGTTGTTTATTTTTAGATCAACCGGCGGCACACCGAAATTTACAAGCAAGCCGGTGATTCGCCAAGAAGGCACGACACTTATTATGGAATGTAATTTGTCAGCTGAACCCAAGCCAGACATCACCTGGTTCCAGGCCGACAAGAGAATTATCCCTGACCAACGGCACAGAATTTTGCTCAACCCTGAAGGAGAAAATACTTACAAAGTCGTCCTAATTATATCGGTAGGTTTATCGAAACGCACAGATATCATTTTAATATACCTATCTAACATTTACTTGGACTTTAAGCAGCCTCATACGAGACCACAAAAATGACTTATATAATTTTTAGTGGGTTCAGCTGGGTTGTACTTGGTTCTCCTACAACTGTAATCATTTTTAAACTGTTCCGTGCGTCTGTTATTTCTAAAAAGCTTTTGTCCACCAAAACTGATTTACAAATCAGTTTTGCACATTGGAGTTTCTCAAGACAAAAATATAACCTTGAAGTTATACTGGGCTATTAATTAAGTGTGGTCTTACTTGATCATGCTAGGGTTGAAGTAGCGTTGTAGTATTCCGGTTTTAGGATTCAGTGACGGTTGCTGATTTGCACTGTTTATTTATTTGTCAGGATCCCCAACAATCGGATGCTGGACAATACCGGTGCAATGCGAAGAACAAAAATGGTGAAAGTAATGCCAACATAGCTCTAAATTTTGGCGGTCAAGCTGAAGAGACAGCAGATGGAAAGTTCACCCCCAAATTCACGGAGAAACCGGAAATCTTACCTGGAAGAGATGGCTCCTATGTGTTATTGCGCGTTCGAGTAAAAGCCAATCCTCAACCAACTGTTGTGTGGTACCTCAACAGCCAGTTAGTACCATCCGATGAACGTAGAATGCCTAATGTGGAAAGCGATGGAGATGATAAATACACCATTACTCTTGAAATTCAGGTCTGTTTTGCACTTGTCGCAGGACTTATTTTCTTCTTAAAACATTAGTGATTTCGATAGGAACCGGATTACCGTGATGGCGGAACCTATAAATGCACTATCAAGAACGAAAAGGGCGAAATTAACGCCAACCTCAACTTAAACATTGAAGGTATGGTTGTTGTGTATTTAGCTGTTGAAAAGTTTGTGTAGACTTACTTGAATCTTTGCAATTATGACGGGGAAAGCGGCCACGCCCTTAATCTGTCTGGGTACAATTTTTCCCATACAGTGTTTTTCTCCGCCAGCGACAGGCTAAAAATATTTTTGTTAGGCGACTGCAGTAGAAAGGTCACAATAACATACAGTAGAAAGGTCGCAGTAGACTGCAGCAGTAGAAAGCAGTAGTGACTGCGACTGCAGTAGAAAGGTCACAATGCGGTAACGTGTTTAACTTCCCCAATGTTATTGCAGCTGATCCAGGATTTTTTATTTATTTGATTTACAAATAATGTTGCTATACTTTTACTTGCCTCAAACCTTTAAACTGTCGTATTATAATTATACAGAAATTGTGTTAAACTAGTGTTAAAGACGCTATCAGGTACTTAACTAGTCAAAGTAAAGCGTGTGTGGTGCCACTCAAATAAAGTAGAAATAGCGATGGGCCAAATCTTGCAGTTGTTGAGCATTGCGAATGTTCGTTACAGCTCCACCAGATGAGGAAGAAGAAGGACTCTTTGCGCCCACATTTGTCGGGAAGCCCAAGATTATTCCCGATCCGAGCGGCACCAAAGTCACGATGGAGGTCAAGGTGCGAGCGGAACCAGAACCTAAGTACAAATGGAAACGCGATGAAACCGCAGTAACCCGATCATCGCGGCATACTTTCCATGATAGCATGGAGCAAGATGTATTTGTCCACCGTCTGGTTATCGAGGTGTGTACATTAAAAGTTGCCGTATTTCATGCTTATTCAAGTACGTCTATGGATTAATTTGTAACGACTGATTAAGTCATGGTCATTGGATTCGTGACCTTTGGTGACATTCACAATTTCCGACTTCAGTTTTGAACTTGTTGAATATTTTAGAATCCATCTAAGAAAGACGCTGGATTGTACACGTGCACAGTAACGAACACCGTTGGCGAAGTCAATGCCAAACTGACCCTTAACATCGAAGGAGACGACGAACCAGCTGGCGAAGCGCCAAAGTTCATCCAGCAGCCCAAAATCACCACCAGCGGAGAACGTGTTTTGGTTGATTTTATTGTGCAGTCGGATGCGAAACCAAATGTCTCGTGGACATACAAAGGAGAAGAAGTACGAAGCAGCAGCAATGTCATCATTAAGACCGAGACCCTGAAGCAGCAGCAGTACAAAGGCACGCTGGAAATTGTCAAGATAACACCCGCTCTAGGTGGGCAGTATCAAGTCCAGGTTTCCAATGAGTCTGGAAAGATTCAAGGAAACGTCAACCTGAATGTGCAGCCGTAAGTGACCTTTTCATTCTGTCAACACTTTATTTTGTTCTGGTTCTTTCCCATGTTGTGTATCGCATCCTGTCCTTCAGGCCCAAGGATCTGGCGCTTGATAAGCCGGTTGTCAAGAAATCTTCCAAAAAACAGACCGTTGTCATCCAGTCCACTGTCACAGCTGCTGGCCAACCGGATGTGACGTGGTATAAGGGCACGCAGGCCATTTCCGCCAGAGGACGATATTCTAGTCGCATTGAGAAGAGCCGCGTCGACGAAACCAGCTATAATGTGTTTCTGGAAATTTCCGAAATTACTGAGCAGGATGTAGGGGAATACAAGGTGACGGCCAAACATGACCGTAAAGAAGTCACCGAAACCGTTCGCTGCACTGCTGAAGGTAGGTAGCGCAGTCCACAAGTTCTTTACCGTAAATCCGTACTAACTTTATTCTGAAGCCGCTTATCAGAAAAAGTAATCAAAACCAGCATTTACTATTTGATCTAAAAAGTTCGGTCTGCCAATAACTAATCATCACTGACACAAATTATTGATTTTGCGACAGCAACTATGTAATATTAACTAGTGTTATGTGCACGATGGGCTTTCTACCTTTACAAATAAGTGCATTACATTGGGCAAAATTAAATCTGCACAAATAGCACTTGCAAAATTTGTAAGTGACAAATTAGCTCTTCGTCACCTGATTGTTTTCAATTTCGCACAACAACGGCCCTGTTCAATACCTGCGTTCATTTTTTGGGAGTAAAACACTAGCAATAGCATGCATCCGATTTGCAGATGTCAAACAAGCGAAACAGGAGAAAAAAGAAGAAGAAAAGATGGATGTAGAGGAAGACGAGGCAATGGAAGTCGACGACACTCCTGCTCCCCAGAAAAAGCGTCCTGCTGAGGAAAACAAGGAGTCAGCCAAAAAGAAGGAAGTAGAGGAAGAAAAGAAAGCTGCTGACAAAAAGCGCTCACCCGATACCTCAGAAAGCGGGCCAGCCAAGAAGAAGACAGAAGAGAAGCCAGACGCAAAAAAACCCGCTGAGCCGGAAGCCAAGCGCAAGGCGGAAGAGGAAAAAGCGGCTCCAGGCAAGCCGGGTGCAAAACCGGTGGAAGAAGCTGCTAAGCCTCGAGGACGAGACGAACCGGCCGCTAAGAAAACGGCCGTTGAGGAAAAGAAGGGCGTAGAAAGTAAAACCACGAAAGAAGCCTCTCCCGCAGGTAAGGCGAAATGCACATTTGCCTGCAAGCAATTTAGGTCTGCCTGTCGTAATCATTATAAAAGCGATGAGCGGATAATATGAGCCACCTGATTGCCTTTCCGCCAGCTTGTTCTGTTATGGCACCTTTGCATGGTCTTGTATGCATTGCTAGAATTCCCTGCACGCGACACACCACCAGTTAGTGCACGTCGCAGTCCTGCGGCGTCCCCACCACGGCATGTAGCCACCCGGCGTACATCGGGTGGCTTTCAGTTTTTACCTTCACCTCCACCAAGCGAACCGCAAGTTGTTAAGCCCGTTGCACGTCGCACTTCTGGAGCGTTTCAGTTCGAAGAGTCTCCACCGAAAGAGGTGGGCAAACCGAAAGCAAAAGCCGCTTCTCCACCGCTGGCTGCAGCGGCGAAGCCGGCTGGCACGAAACCGTCTGAGCCTGCACGTAAGACAGACGAAACCAAAGTTACTGAATCTGCACGAAAATCTGAAGAACAAAAATACGGTGCGACCGCTGTGTCTGCACGCGGAACCGAAGAAATATCTGCTCGTGCACAGCGTGAGCCTGAAAAGGTCAGCATGCGACAGCGTGATGAGTCGCCGTCTCCACTTGGTCGACGTGGACTTGACAAACGTGTGACCCCACCCAAAAGTACGGAACGGGTGTGGGTAGATGTCGAAGACGAGCCTGCGCGAAAAGCGTCTGACCAGGCAGTGTCTAGTAAAGCGGTGGAAGCAGAGCCCACTTATCTTGCACGAAGCAAACCAACTGAAACGACTGCACGCGAGAGACCGTCTGACACCGTTGCACGTGATGCCCCTAAAGAACGCCCGGCAGCGCAACCCAGTCCGTCTGGGCGTGCTGAGGCCAAGCGGGAAGCATCGCCTCCGTCTTCGGCTCCACCCACCAAGCATGCCCCTACCACTGCAACGACGGTTACTGACGATACGAACAAAGTGCCAGTTGCAGCTCCCCGCTCGACTGAGAAGCAACCAGCACGGTCTGAGCCTGCAAGCGCCGATAAACCACGCGAACAATCTAGTCAGAGCGCTAAAAGGGCAGACGAGGGTCAGCCTGCACCAGGTCGACCGCATGATACTGAACCCACTGCTCCTACACCCAGCAAAACACCTGCTACTAAAGTACCTGATTCATCCCGTGCTGCTCCTACAGAATCGGTGCCTTCCCTACCTGCTAGTAGAAAACCGTCCGAATCCTTTCCCCCCTCAGAACCAGCTAGCCGAAAGCCTTCGGAAACCCCGACAGCCACACCCAGAGGTTCTGTTAAGCCCACACCCGAACCCGCTTCCACGAAACCTGCATCAAAACCCGAAACACCCGTAGCCGGAAAAGCAACTCCGGCTGCTGCAGAACCCACCGGGAAGACCCCTGAACCTGCTAGTAAAACGGCCGCTCCTTCCAAGCCAGAAACCGCGAAAGCGCCGGAACCGGCTAAGCCTGCAGCTGGCACCGCTAAGGAGCCGGTTGCTCCCAAGGAGGCCGCGAAACCGGGTGCTCCGGCACAGAAAAGCGCTGCTGCTGAAAAGGCTCCTACAGAAACTACGGTTGCAGGTAAGCCGACTGGAAAAGAAGCGCCTGTAGCGGCCAAGCCGGGTGAAAAGCCGCCGGCGGCTGCAAAGCCCGGTGAGAAGCCAGCTGAAGCGAAAACAGCGGCTGCCAAGCCGGGAGAAACAAAGCCAGCGGAAGCCGGAAAAGCCGCAGAAAAGCCTGGTGACTTAGCCGCACCCAAGCCGGCTCAACCCAAACGAAGCATCCCGGCTAAGCCGGAACCGGAGAAGATGGAAGCCTATCCGACTCTCAAACCGATCACGAAGGATGCTAAAGCTGCTGCTGCCGAAGCCGAAGGCACTAAACTGGCGGAAACTCGCAAGCCTTCCGCTACACCACCGGGAAAACCGGGCACTGCTAAAAAGCCAGAGGAGGCCAAACCAGCCACGTCTAAAGACCTTAAAGAACCAAAGGCAGCCACTCCTCGCTTGTCGGTTTCAGAGTAAGTTTCAAGGGGGTCAGTAATCTTGTTTAACGTGACCTTTATGTTATAACATTTAAATGCAGAGCCCCGGGACCGGAACTAAAGCCACCATACTTTTCTGCAAGAATCAAGCCCCAGTCTGTGAAAGACGGAGCGCCGGCTGAATTTACCTGCAAAGTTAAGGGAAACCCGACACCTACCGTCACGTGGTATAAGTAAGAAAACCTAAATGTTTTAAATATACCAAGCGTTTTTTTACTGAACCGTAATTGTTCCAGAGATGATAAAGCGGTGGAACCCAGCCAGGATTTCATTATCACATTTGACGGAACCACAGCGACTTTTAAAATTGCGGATTGTCTTCCGGAAGACACCGGGAAAATATCTTGCGTTATTAAGAACGAACATGGCGAAGAAAGCTGTTCGGCGTTGCTCACGGTCAAAGGTGAGTGAAACTGCCGGCAGCAGCTACTCTTTCGCAGTTGCTGCCATGCTGTGAGGCTTGGCTGCCTGAAACAATCGGTGTTTTTTTTTCGGCTTGCTTCACCTTTCCCTTATAACAATATTGTTTTTTTGGTTTAGGAGAAGACAAAAAGCCTGCTACATCGAAAAAGGAAGAAGCTCCAAAACTGAAGAAGGTCTCGTTGCAAGCTGAAAGCGAGGACGAAGTAAGTCATTTAATTCATAGCGTTAAAATCCGTGCTCTTAAAATCTGCAGCGATTTTACATTCTATTTACCGGTAAATATAATCAGTTTACACACTCCTTATTCTGAATTTGAATTATTGTGATTTGCAAAGGTCTCAGTTAGCGAAAGCGCTAAGCCCAAAGGGGCGGCGCCTCGTAAGAGCTCGGTAGGACTTCGGCGAGATTCGGCTGATCAGTCTATTCAAGAGGAATTCGGTCCTGGTATTCTGAAAAAGCGTGATCTACGTCCCAGTGTGGTGGTAGAATCACCGGAAACATCCCGGCGATCGTCCAGTGTCGCTCCCAACGTCACGTTCTTAGTGTCGGAGGTACTCATATATGCCATCGCCGTTTCTCAAGTTGTAAACGCTTCCGCTTCTAAACGACTCACCGTCACGCAGCGACACGCAAGGTCTCGGCACAACGCTAACTCTTAACAACTGCAGTCGTCGTCGGGTCATAAAACACTAATTCGTCAGAATGAAGGCGTCATAATTCTTTGAAAGCACTCCGTTAACACTGTGCAGGGTTCGTACGGACAAGTGTTTTAATTCTGATTTGCACTGGATAACTGCGAATGAATCTGCATCTAATTTAGTTTTGCAGCTAACCACTCATGCTCCTGACAGCAATCTGCTAGCTGTAAGTAGCTGACTTAACTCTGGTTTTCCTGCCACGTCTGCTTTACTTCCTGAACTACGATTAATTTGATGCGTTGTAATTTCATTCATTAGCCACCAGCGGGCGCCTCGAAGTTACGCCCTGGAGAGGTTGCAGATAAAGTATGTTAATGTTATCATACAGATATCTAGGGTGATGTAGGCATGCGGCCTGGCCTAACCTTTCTTGACCAACAATGCTAACACAACACAGTCGATTTCTTCTAGACATCTTCGTGCTCTAACAAAATTTGTCTCCACTAACCGTTACAGTGACCAGGATGCAAGATGTCGTTTCTTGTCGCTAACCTAGGATTAGCTGTTGCGTCTCGTAATAATCGCACGGTATCTGTCCGTTACAATGCATGTGTGTGATCATTGTATAATGTGTATTGGCTAACACGTATTGTGCAAATGATTTCTCTAATTGTATTTTCGACTATAGCGCCGTCGTTCGAGTGTGGACATGCGCCGGCAGAGGTTAGAACGGTTTTTTTTGCTATGTTGAGTCATTTGATATTAATTGAATTGTGTGACCTTTAGCGTGATGGAAAAAGTGGATGTGGTATCTACCCCACTGAAACCTGTTGGTGCTCCAGGAAGTCCGGCTGTCCTTATCGATGCACCACCAAATGTGCAGTCGCAGGAAGGTATGTGTGCTCAGTTAATTACATTCTTCTAGATCATAATTACCGTGTAATGCATTACAACTTTGTAACAGATGCAACGGCTTTCTTCGCCGTGACCGTGGAGGGCAATCCGGCACCGGAAGTGCACTGGTTCCGTGGTATTCGTGAAATAGTCAACGAAGGCCGCTGTATGGTCAAAACAGACGGTACAACCAACCAGGCTTTGCTGTTCATCAAGAAAGCCCGCCATACGGATGAAGGAAAATACCGAATTGTTGCCAGTAACGAGCACGGCACGGATGAAGCAGAAATCCAGCTTTTCGTCAGCGGTACGTAACGGCAGAAATGCATCGTTTTTCCTTGTTGGACATCTCCTTACACATCTTAGATTTGCAATCCTTTATATTTTGTTTAGTGGGTGGCGAAGGTGCAATGGATTTTCGTGCCATGTTGTTGCATCGAAAATATGCTAAATGGGGCATCGAAGAAGAAGATCCTAACTGGGGTGATCTGAAACATCTTGAACAAGAAAAACCTCAATTAAAGAAACGCGAAGGCAAAAAGGATGGTTTCATGAAAGAGTTGGCCGACATGCATTTGAAGGAGGGAAAGGATAAACTAGCGCACATGGAGTGTGTGTACAGTAAACCGAATCAGAAGCCGAAGTGGACCAAAGGACCTAAAGAGGAAATCTTTCATGGTTTAAAGTTTCGGCTAGTTAATGATAAAGACACTCACATCCTGGAAATTAAGGATCCGAAAGCCGATGATAGTGGAGTGTACATGTGCACCATTGGAGAATCTGTCACCAAGTGCTTCTTACAAGTCGATGGTAAAATACCGACCACATATATACAGTACATTATCATAAAACGATAAAAACTGTTATAGAAAGCGTGTTTGACGTACGGAAAATAATTAACGGAGAACATTTTGCTTTACCTGACAGAACCCGACCCCGTCATCGAATTCGTGCAAAAACTTCCAAAGGAATTACATCAGGATAAATTCAAGGATGCTGAAATGACGTGTAAAATATCTGTTCCCAAGGTTGCAGTGAAATGGACAAAAAATGGCCAGCCAATTGAAGTACAAAGCACTGATCAGTTAACAACACATGGGATTACAATTTAATGGAATAAATTTAATTACAATTATAGAGAGGAGACAAATATGATATACAAAAGGATGGGATTGGTCGGTGCATTTTGAAAATCAAGAAGCTCACGGAAGCTGATACGGGCGAATACATCTGCCGATATGACGACAAAATCTTCACAAAGTGTAACTTTGTGGTAGACCGTAAGTATTTATAGAAGTATATATAAATTTTCATAGGTAATAAAGCATACACTACCTTTGTTTGCCTGTAGAGCCGCTGTATAAATTTAACAAACCGTTGAAGAGTATAAAGGTCACGGAAAAAAGTGACGCAACTCTTGAGTGCGAGGTGGATGATGCAAACGCTGAAGTTAAGTGGCTGAAGAAAGGCAAAATTCTCAAGCCTGACGATCGCCACGAATTTGTTGTCGATGGGAAGAAGCGAAAACTTATTATTAAGAACTCCATGTTGGATGACGAGGACGATTACGAGTGCAAGACAAATTCTGATAGCACCAACGCGGAAGTGATCGTGGAGCCTTTCAATAAAATTATTAAAGGCCTAAAAGATGCCAGCATGTTGACAAAAGAAACAATAAACTTTGAAGTTGAATTCAAAGATCCTAAAGCTCCGGTTGAATGGTTCAAAGATGGAGAACCGCTTGCTGCCGGCGGTCGTCATGATATTAAGGGCACCCGCGGCATGCATAATCTGATTATCAAAGATCTCAAGTTAGAGGATGCAGGAAAATACGAAGCGCGGTGCGGAGCGCTGATCACATCGTGCAAATTAAAAGTGGAAGAAGGTAATAAGGCTTAAGCAGAATGTGTAATCAAAATTACTAAAAAATTATTGAAGTAAGCAGCTACAGAAGATGAAGTTTAATATTTGCGATTACTTTAATTCACATTAAAGCCTAATTTAAATGTATCGTGAGAGTGCGTTAACGATATAAACGGTGCGATCCAGGTGAAACTGCTCCCAAAATCAGCATCGGAAGAACCAAAGTACAAGGTCAAGTCGGGAAGCCACTTGAGATCAAAATTCCGTATAAAATAGGCGGTGTGAAGCCGAGCAAACCCGGGTTTCACTTACTGCGTAACGGCAAGCCTGTACCGGCCAAAGATCTTGATGTCGTTATTGACGATGGGGAAGTAAAGGTCAAGCTTAAGTCACCTCAAAGAGGGGATGAAGGCGAGTACACCATGAAACTGCTGAACGCAGCTGGTTCGGATGAAGTTCCCTTGGACATTCAAATCCACGATGTACCTCTTCCGCCGGAAAATCTGACAATCGACAACATTACAGCCGAAAGCTGCGATTTAGGATGGCAACCACCGAAGGACGATGGCGGTTCACCGGTTACCGGTTACGCCATTGAAGTACAGGAAGGAAAGAATGGCCCATGGAAGAAAATTGCTCAAGTTCCAGGAAATCAACACAAGTTCAAGGTTCCTGATCTGGAGAATAAAAAAGAATATAAATTCCGAATCCGTGCTCTGAATGACATTGGACAATCGGAGCCCCTAACAGCATTAAAGAGTATTATCGCTAAAAACCCGTATGACGAGCCCGGTGAACCGGGGAAGCCGGAAGTGGAAGATTGGGACGTTAATCGTGTGGACATCAAATGGTCGCCGCCCACGAATGATGGTGGAGCGCCAATCGAAAAGTACATTGTGGAAATGAAGGATAAGTTTTCGGACAAATGGATTCCGGCCAAGGAGGTGCCTGCTGGGACGAATAAAGCCTCTATTGACGGCTTGAAGGAAGGTGGTCAGTATGAGTTCCGCGTGCGAGCCGTCAACAAAGCCGGCCCGGGCAATCCAAGTCCGCCAACCAAGCCGGTCATTGCTAAGGCCCGCTACGGTACGAAACAATTTCGGTAGATTAAGCCGCGCATCTGAATTTGTAATATCATAAGACCGAAAAGGCGAATAAGTAGTAAGTTTATGAGCAAGCGTACAATTACGTTCCTTGTTTCCACGAATTATTTTTTCAGTTAAACCGTCGATCATGGTGGAAGATTTGGGTAGCGTGGTAGTCAAGGCTGGATCCGTCATCCGCTTCGATGTGCGTGTAAATGGTGAACCTTTCCCGGAAATTATTTGGTCGGCCATGGGCAAACCCCTAAAAGATAACAAACGGGCGACTATTGAAATTAGCGAACAAAATAAAAAGACCCTGATCAGCATTAAAGCCGCTGAAAGGGCCGATACCGGAAAATACACGCTTACCGTGAAAAATAGTTCAGGAGAAATGTCTGCCGTCGGAGAAGTCGTTGTACTTGGTGAGTAGCGTTATGCTGCTAGTGTTAGTACAGTACATATTGTCAAGTTCCATATAAGTGTCTAATGATATATTTGCAGACAAGCCATCTAGACCACAAGGGCCACTGGAAGTGCATGAGGTCACTAAAGACTCTGCGAAACTGAAATTTAAAAAGCCGGAAGATGATGGCGGTCAAGATATTACCCATTACGAATTTGAGAAACAAGAAGCAGGAACCGGAAACTGGATACCATGTGGTCGCACAAAGGACGCCCACGAGCCCCTGGAGTTCAAAGTGGAGGGTCTTACGCCAAACAAGAAATATCTCTTCCGGGTCAAGGCCGCCAATAAGGAAGGTCTTAGTGATCCTTTGGAAACAACAACTCCAATTCTGGCGAAGAATCCATTTGGTATGCACATTTATACAATGCTTTTTGCGTATGAGGCCCTACTGAAAGCTAACGTCCTGCACTTTAAATTGGTAAATTCAAGTACTAAGCAAATTACCCGGTAGGTGGAGCATTTCTTACAGAATACAGTGTATACTCATGTCGTACAGTAAAACAATAAAACTCGTACTATAATGTCGTACAATAAAACTCCATATATTTTATTTAAAAGTTTTGCTAGTGTGTATAGCTTATTTCAATTTACCCATTCTGTGCATGTCTTGATAAATTCTAATTGCGTTAAAGATGAGCCAGGCAAACCGGGTACTCCAAAGGTCACCGACTGGGACAAAGATCGTGTCGATCTTGAATGGACCGCTCCGCTTAAAGATGGCGGTGCGCCTATTGAAAAATACATCATCGAAAAACGTCCAAAGAAATCCAAAGACTGGGAAAAGGCTATTGAAGTGCCAGCCGACCAGTTGAAAGCGAGTGTGCCTGACCTGAAAGAGAAAGAAGAATATGAATTCCGAGTCCGTGCTGTGAACAAAGCTGGTCCTGGTGAGCCTAGTGATCCTACTAAACCTGTGTTGGTCAAGACTCGATTCCGTAAGTACTTGTCTTTCTGAACAGCAGCTGTACTAGTATCATAGCGGGTTTTTTTATTAATTTTTTAATAGCACTTGCATTTTTTACGCAGGTATGGGTGGCCATATACAGTACATGGCTTTATTCGTTACATTATTTCTGAAAATATTAATTGCGGCACCTTTTTGAAAATGTGTAATTTTGTCTTAATTTAAGTGAAACCAAGAATCATCCGTGATAAATTGATCACCACCACTATCAAAGTGGGTCAAGCGTTTTCCTTTGATGTGGAAATCATTGGTGAGCCCGCCCCCACCACCGTGTGGGAACTCTTGGGGAAGGAACTGACCAGTGATGCCAACCGCACTGTTGAGCATAAAGAATACAAATCACATATCAGTGTCAAGAAAGCGACAAGGGCCGATGCAGGGAAATATCGCATCACGGCTGACAATTCCAGTGGTCACGATGAAGCGGAAGTGGAGGTGTGTGTTCTGGGTAGACCATCGCGTCCAGAAGGACCGATTCAGATTGCCGAAACCACCGACAAGAGCATCAAGATGAAATGGAAGCCACCGAAAGATGACGGTGGAATGCCGGTCGATCATTATCTGATTGAGAAGCAAGATCCGAAAACCGGGCAGTGGCTACCGGCCGGAAAAGTTCCCGGTGATCAGACTGAATTTACTGCGGATGGTCTGACACCAAAACAGAAGTACAACTTCCGTGTCAAAGCGGTCAATAAGGAGGGAGAATCGGAGCCGCTAGTGACCGAAACGCCTGTAATTGCGAAATATCCTTTCGGTAAATTTCTCTTTAAACGGCCTAAAAATTAAATCTGCAAATGCGGAAACAGATGCTGTCTACTTGTGTAATTATTTAGACGAGCCAGGAAAACCCGGAACACCCCAGGTGACCGATTACGATAAAGATCGCGTGGATCTGAAATGGACCCCGCCAGACAAGGATGGAGGATCGCCGATTGAAAAGTATATTATCGAGAAGAAACCAAAGGGCAGCAAGGACTGGGAAAAAGCCATGGAAGTTCCTGGCGATAAGACCGCTGCTTCAGTAACCGGTCTACCTGAACGTCAGGAATTCGAGTTCCGCGTGGTGGCTGTCAACAAAGCCGGACCGGGCGAACCCAGTGATCCCACCAAGCCTATCATCACAAAACCAAAGCACTGTATGACAGAACCAAAAATTATTTGTCGCTAGTTATATAATGCCTTACAAGTGTGGTATTTTTATAGTGAAACCGCGCATCGACAAGAGGAACCTGAAACCCATCACCATTAAAGCTGGACAGCCGTTTGCCTTTGATGTTGATATTCAAGGTGAACCTCCTCCAGAAAAGGTCTGGACACTGGCACCGGCGAAGAAGGGTGTCCCACCGGGAGAAGTGAAGAATGGTGGAAAGGTCAAACTGGTCAATGAGGATTATAACACTAAATTAGATGTCAAACGGGCGGAACGGTCCGATGCCGGAACCTATACCATCACCGCGACTAACGAAAGTGGTCAAGACCAGGCGACCGTAGAGGTTGTCGTACTGGACAAACCCCTAATGCCCGGAGGTCCTTTGGAAGTGTTGGATGTACACGCCGAGCACTGTAATCTGAAATGGAACCCACCGGAAGACGATGGCGGGGCCCCTATCGACCATTATGACGTGGAAAAGTTTGATGTGGCCCAGGGCCGCTGGGTGCCAGTGGGCAAGACCACGAAACCGGAAATCGCTGTGGAAGGCCTGGAACCTGGTCATCAGTACAAGTTCCGAGTAAAGGCCGTTAACAGCGAGGGTCCTTCCGAAGAGTTGATGACGGATAAGCCAACTTTGGCGAAAAATCCTTATGGTAATATTCAGACGTCGCTGTGAAATGTGAATGTAAAAAGGAAAAAGCCGTATTTAACGTTAGAATTTATACCGGTTTTTTTTCAGATCCTCCTGGTGCTTGCGGAAAACCTGAGCTTACGGACTGGGATAAGGATCACGTGGACCTGAAATGGACTGCACCGACTAACGATGGCGGTGCGCCCATTGAGAAGTACATCATTGAGAAAAAGGATAAGAATGGAGAATGGGAAAAGGCTGTGGAGGTCCCAGCAGATAAACTAAACGCCACTGTTCCGGGTTTGACTGAGGGAAAAGAATACCAGTTCCGAGTTAAAGCCGTTAATAAAGGTGGCCCAGGCACCCCTAGCGAGGCTACTGCTCCCATTATTGCGAAGCCGCGCAGATGTAAGTGCCGCTTTTTCGTTCTCATAACTACAAGTGTTATTTTTCAATAAACCTTCCGTTCGGATTACAGTGGCCCCGAGAATTGACAGGAAAAATTTGGAAACTCTAAAGGTGAAAGCCGGACAGCCGATTGACTTTGATGTCAATGTGATCGGTGAGCCGCCTCCAACCACCGTATGGAAGTTGAAGAATAAGGAACTGAAAAGCGACGATGGTGTCAAGATTGACAACAAGGATTATAACACCCACTTGATCATTAAGCAATCGAAACGTTCGGACACCGGAATCTACACGTTGGTGGCGACCAATGAGCACGGTAAAGACGAGGCCCAAGTGGAAGTGGTGGTACTGTCTGCTCCGGCCTCACCGGAAGGACCGTTGAAGGTGGCTGACGTGAGGAAAGACGGGTGCACGTTGTCATGGAACAAACCGGAAGATGACGGCGGCAGCGATATTTCTCACTATGCTGTGGAAAAGATGGATGTCGCCACCGGCCGATGGGTGCCGTGCGGAGAAACGGATGGGACGGAATTCAAAGTGGACGGCTTGCAGCCGGATCATCAATATAAATTCCGCGTCAAGGCTGTAAACAAGCAAGGAGAGTCCGAACCGCTAACTTTAGAAAAGCCGATTACTGCCAAAGATCCTTGGGGTGAGGAATGCATTAGCGTGCCGCAATCCCAGCAAAATTTTTTCTGAATTAAGTTATCGAACATTTTAGATTCTTATGAAAAAGCTAGAATTTCGTTTTAAAGGTTTTTCCAAGTACATTTCCTAAAGCAGATGCAGTGATTTGTGTGTCGTTTAACTGTGGCCTAATTTTAGTCGCACCGGATCCTCCCGGAAAAGTGGAGATTGCCGACTACGATAAAGACCATGTGGACTTGAAATGGCAACCTCCCGTGAGTGATGGCGGTGCTCCAGTGGAGAAGTATGTGATTGAGAAAAAAGATAAATCGGGTAACTGGCTACCCGCCGCGGAAGTGCCTGGAGACCAGACCACCGGTACCGTTCCTAACCTGATTGACGGGCAGACCTACGAATTCCGAGTGAAAGCCGTTAACAAGGCCGGGCCGAGTGCCCCATCGGTGGCTACACAGCCATTCCGAGTGCGACACAAGCATCTGGCACCGCAAATCGATAAAAGCGCTTTGCGAGAAATCAAAATTAAAGCCGGTCAGCCATTTAATTTCGACGTACCGGTCATTGGCGAGGAGCCTCCTAAGAAGACGTGGACACTGGAGGGTGAAGCGCTAAATTTGGATAAGGACCGAGTGGTCACCAATGAGGAATACAAAACCAAACTGGATGTTAAGGCCGCTGAACGAAAAGATTCGGGAATGTATACCTTAACCGCCACCAATAGCTCGGGTACAGATACAGCGACCGTAAAGGTCATTGTGCTGGATAAACCCACTTCCCCCCGAGGTCCTCTTGATGTTACCAATGTCACAAAGGACGGTTGTCATTTGAGCTGGAAGACTCCCGAAGATGACGGTGGGCAGGATATTTCCCATTATGTTGTAGAAAAACAGGACCAGGAAACCGGATTATGGGAACCTGTAGCGGAAGTGAATGGTACACAAGCCGACGTGACCAAACTGACGCCGGGTCATGAATACAAATTCCGCGTAAAGGCCGTCAACCGACAGGGTGAATCTGCACCATTGGTGACCAAAGTGCCCATTGAAGCCAAGAATCCGTTTGATGAGCCAGGAAAGACAGGCACTCCGGAAGTGACCGATTGGGCCAAGGATCACGTGGACCTGAAATGGGACGCGCCCCGCAGCGATGGTGGTTCCCCGGTGGAAAAATACATTATTGAGAAACGAAAAAAGAACTCGCCATTCTGGGAGACGGCTGCAGAAGTGCCTGGCGATAAGACAGAAGGCACTGCCGGTGGTTTGAAGGAAGGTGACGAGTATGAGTTCCGAGTGACCGCGGTCAACAAAGCCGGTCCTGGTGAACCGAGTGACCCAAGCCGCATGGTCAAATGCAAGCCGAGGAACCTCGCACCGACCCTTGACATGAGTGCTCTGAAAGACATTAAAGTGAAAGCCGGTCAGCCCATTCGTTTCAAAGTGCCGATTAGTGGTGAGCCGACACCGACATCAACATGGACAATTAACGGAAAGCCACTGTCTAAGGATGAACGCGTCGAAGAAGAGAAGAAGGAAGATTATGTCATCCTGGAAATCAAAAACGCTAAGCGGGCTGATAAAGGAAAGTACACGCTCAATCTGGAAAATGTCAATGGTACAAAGTCCGGCACGGCAAACGTAGAGGTTATGGACAAACCAGAACCACCGCAGGGGCCTCTGAATGCCAGTGACATTCATAAGGACGGTTGCACACTAACATGGAAAGCTCCGGAAGATGATGGTGGCTCGGAAATTATCAAATATGTCGTGGAAAAAATGGACACATCCCGTGGAACATGGGTGGATGCCGGCGAGTCGCCAGATTGCAAGATCAAAGTGAACAAACTGACACCAAACAAAGAGTACGCCTTCCGCGTGAAAGCCGTGAATGCACAAGGGGAATCCATCCCTCTGGAAATAACAAAGCCTATTATAGCCAAAAATCCATTCGACGCTCCAGATGCTCCCGGTGAGCCACAGGTTACTGATTTCGGGCCAAATCACGTTGACCTTTCGTGGGCCGCTCCGGAAAGCGACGGTGGCGCTCCCATTCAGAAGTACATCATCGAAAAGAAACCGAAGTACAGTCCTGTTTGGGAAAAAGCCGCTGAAGTTTTGGGAGGAAAAACATCGGGCACCGTTCCCAATCTCACAGAAGGGGAAGAATACGAGTTCCGAGTGATCGCGGTTAACGAGGGTGGTGAAAGTGAACCCAGCCTAGCGTCGAAACCGGTTGTCGCTAAACACCGCCGCTTACCGCCTAAGATCAAGAGTAACCTGCGCGATCTGAAGGTTAAAGCTGGTCAGCCGCTCAATGTGGAAGTTGAGTTTGTTGGAGCACCGGCACCGGAAGTTGTTTGGAAGAACGGTGACAAGGTTATTGTCCCCGACAAACAGCACGTTTTCATCACAAACGACGAAGGACGAACGAAGATCTCGATTCCTTTAACTGAACGGCTGGATAGCGGCCCGTGGAAATTACAACTGAAAAATGAGTTTGGAACAGATGAGGGCACGTTCAACGTGACGGTAATGGATAAACCCAAGCCACCAACTGGACCGTTAGAGGTTTCCGACATCACCAAAGACAGTTGCAAACTGAAATGGAAGCCACCGACCGATGATGGTGGTGTGCCGCTTAACGGCTATGTCGTGGAAAAGCGTGACACGAAGCGAGGCACCTGGGTGCCAGTTTCGACACTGTGCGCGGGAACGGAAATTCGTGTTCCGAAACTGAAAGAAGGCGAAGAATACGAATTCCGTGTAATGGCTGAAAATCCTATGGGCACATCAGAGCCTCTTATGACTACAAAACCCATTGTGGCGAAAGATCCTTACTCGCCACCTGGATCGCCGGGTCAGCCGGAAGCCGTGGAGACAGACCGCGATCATATCACTATTCAGTGGACACCACCAGATGACAACGGTGGATCTCCGATTTCTGGTTATGATGTAGAACGAAAAGACGAGAAAGGCCGCTGGGTCAAGGTCAACCGTGAACCGGTAAAAGGAACTGAATTTACCGACGATACGGTGCAGCCCAATAAGACTTACGAATATCGAGTCACTGCGAAGAATACAGCTGGTCCCGGAAAGCCCAGCGAAGTATCCAAACCAATTAAGGCCAAGCCGATGAAGGAGGCACCAAAGATTCATTTGGACGGTCTGCTTGGAAAAGACATTCGTGTCCGCGCAGGAGAGCCGCTCACCATTGAGGTACCGATTTCGGGCGCTCCCACGCCTACGTGCACTTGGGAGCGGGATGGCAAAGCCTTGGTGGATGGTCGAAACTTGCAGCTGACCAGTGGCGAAGAGTTTGCCAAACTCCATGTGCCCGTAGCAAAGAAAGAAGATAAGGGGAAATACAAGCTCACTGTTTCGAATCCTTTCGGCATCGCTGATGGAACAATCAATGTCATCGTTCTTGGTGAGTATTTGCAATCTTCACCTAGAGTAGTCTGCCGTTTGATTGTACGCTTGGTAGCATCCGTTTCATTATTTTGGTCTGTTAAACTGCTTTCGAATTTACCAATATCGTTAAAATTCGTTTGTACAGTTACGGCGGATGTCATATCTGCTTGGAATTTAATAGTAATGTTGTTTTTATATTCCAATATATAACGTGAAATCGTGAATTGCATTTTCAGACAAGCCCGATGCGCCAGAGGGTCCACTGGAATACTCTGATGTGACTGCAAATCAGATTAAACTGTCCTGGAAGAAGCCACTGGATAACAATGGTGGTGAAATTAGTGGCTATGTGGTGGAAAAATGTCAAGTCGGCACCGGTGTTTGGGAGAAGGTCGGTATTAGTCCGACCGAAAAGATGACCGTAAAGGGTCTGGAAGAAGGAAAGAAATACCAGTTCCGCGTGAAGGCTGAAAATGTATATGGTGCCAGTGAGCCGCTGGTAGGCTCATCGGTCACGGCCGAGAATCCTTTCGGAGCACCGGACGCTCCGTCAGCACCGGAAATTACCGACACCGCGCCGCATGCTATCAGTCTTAAATGGCAAAAGCCCAAGGACGATGGTGGCAGTCCCATACAAGGCTACATTATTGAAAAGCGAGAACCGGGTGTCAAAGATGAATGGAAGCCGGTCAATACTAAACCAATTATCGGCACCCAGTATACGGTGCCGAATTTGGAGGAAGGACATGGGTACGAATTCCGAGTGATAGCTGTCAATGACGCCGGTCCTGGTAAACCCAGTAAGGCCAGCGAGATGGCTATTGCCCAGGATACTACCCGACCAGATGCACCGGATGCGCCAAAAGTGGACAGCATCACTAAGGATTCGGTTGGTTTGTCGTGGAATAAACCAATTCATTCAGGAGGGTCACCAATTACCGGGTACATTGTGGAAAAGAAAGGTCCAGGAGATCGAGATTTTGTCCCCGTCAACAAGACGCCCATTTCCGATACTAAATTCGTTGTGCCGAATTTGAACGAGGGAGAAGAGTATCAGTTCCGCGTGAAAGCGGTCAATGATGCCGGACCGAGCGACCCGAGCAAACCGGTAGGACCCGTCAAAGTGGAGCCTCAGCCTGAGAAGCCGCACATTGACATGGGTAAAATTAAGGACATTGTGGTCAAGGCGGGTGAGACCTTTGACATTCGTGTGCCGTATCACGGTTACCCACAACCCGTTGCGGAATGGACCAAGGCGGATCCTCTCGGCAATGTTAAAGATGTATCTGACTCTGACTCTCGGGTGATGACCAAGACGACATCGGAGCAGACCCTGTTGAGTGTCGGTCCAGCAAAACGCAGCGATACCGGCACATACAAATTGACGTTAAAAAATCGTCTGGGTCAAGACACCGGCTCCGTCCGGGTCACCGTTCTCGATCGACCGGATAAACCGGAACGATTGCGGGCCGATGAAATTGAAGCCGACAGTATTACGTTGAAATGGAGCCCTCCCAAAGATGACGGTGGAGAACCCATTACCAACTACGTTGTGGAAAAACGTGGACCAGATGGTGTATGGACGAAGGTCAATAATTTCGTTACCGGAACGTCGTGCAAGGTTCGCAATCTTCAGGAAGGCAAACCATACGATTTCCGTGTGTTCGCGGAAAATGCAATGGGAAGAAGTGATCCTTGTGAGACTGAAGATTCGATCAAGCCGAAATCACCGTACGGTAAACCAACCGCTCCAGGTACACCAGCCTGCGTGGATTCTACACCGGAGTCGATTTCGCTGCAGTGGTCACGACCACTCAGTGACGGTGGTTCTCCCATCACCGGTTATATTGTGGAAAAACGTGATGCCCCTGATGGTAAATGGGTCAAAGCCCATGTCGGCCCGGTGACGGATAACAAGTTCACCGTGACCGGTCTGCAAGAAAACAAACCGTATGAGTTCCGAGTGTGTGCTGTGAACGAAGCTGGTCCCGGAGAGTACAGTGGTACGAGCGATGAAATCTATGCTCGACCGCCGCCATCGGCTCCCAAGATTGACTGGGACAACTTTAAACTACGTGATATTACCGTGCGGGAAGGCGAACCTTTCAGAATCGCCATTCCCTTCAAGGGCAGTCCAGTGCCAACCCAGTCCTGGACCGTTGGCGGAAAACCGCTGTTGGGTGATGATCGGGTGATCATTGAAATGACCGATGGAAAAATTGCTCTTCTTCATAACAAATCAGCCAAACGCTCTGATTCTGGGAACTACAGAGTGACCTTAACGAACGACCGCGGTTCCGATAACGCAGCGTGCACAGTTACTGTTGTGTCGGCTCCATCGCCACCCAAAGGTCCCTTGGAACCAATCGAGACAACGCCAGAGTCCATCAAACTACGATGGTCTCCACCGGAAGATGACGGCGGGGCACCGATTACTAACTATATTGTGGAGAAAGCCGATGCTGGTACTGATCGCTGGGTAAAGGTGAGCAGTTTTGTACGGTCACCGGAATACGACGTCCGTGGACTGGAAGAGGGGAAGAAATACAAGTTCCGCGTTCGAGCGGAAAACATCCATGGCATCAGTGAGCCACTGGAAACCGAGAAAGACATTACGGCGAAGCATCCCTTTGATACACCTGGAGCACCAGGCCGACCGGATGTCACAGATGTCGATTCTGACTCGGTTAGTCTGCAATGGACCCGTCCCACAACCGATGGTGGTAGTAAGATTCTGGGATACGTAGTCGAGGGTCGGCGGCCAGGTGACCGTAACTGGAAGCCCATGGGTGACGCGTTGATTAAAGATACGAAAACAACGATTCCCAATTTAAATGAAGGAGATGAATGGGAGTTCCGAGTAAGGGCCAAGAACTACGCCGGGCTCGGTACACCGAGCGAGGAGACACCAGTGGTCACTGTCAAGCCGAAAGCCAGTAAGTGCATTACTTCTTATTAATTTAAGTGAATCGCTTTTATGAGAAATTTTAATTCAGGAAATAAAATGTTGTTGACTTTGTTAATAACGGTACTTAAATTGAATAAAACGTTAATGTAATGCAAACAGAACGTAATTAAGCCCATTTCACAGCTGTCCCTTCGCCTCCCGGCATACCGAATATCGCCAAAATTGGTCGCACTTATGTTGACCTTAAATGGACCAAGCCGAAATCAGATGGAGGTTCCAAGATTCTCGGATATCAGGTGGAGAAACGCGAGAAGGGCAACTATATTTGGGTTAAAGCGCATGACTTTATGGTGCAAGATCCGGAAGCCACAATACTGAACTTGATAGAAAATGCCGAATACGAATTCCGCGTTTATGCGATTAACTCAGCTGGCAGAAGTGATCCTAGCATGAACACAATGCCAGTGAAAGTCAAGGAAGCCACAGATGGTACAAAGCCCGAAATTCTTAAGAAGTTTGGCAATATCACAACTGCTGTTGGCAAACCAGTGAAACTGACTGTGGAAGCGGTCGGTAAACCACCCGTAAAAGTCAAATGGTAAGCTATAAGAAATTCGGTGAAATTTACGAACATTTTTCTAGTTGCAGTCATTAAAGTGTTATGAAAGTCTGACTCTATGTTTATAATCACTACGTGCGATATAGCTGTGGATTTTATTGGTTTGTTGATACTGTAGCACCATTAGCATACTTTAACACCATTACGCTTCAACATTAATTTAATTTCCTGTTATTAGGTTGAAGAATGGCAGAGAGATTAACCCGAGCGGTCGTGTGAAAATGACTGAGAAGGACGGAGTTTTCACCCTGGACATTGGTGAAGTCCTGGATTCCGATGCCGGAGAGTACACATGTGAGCTGAGCAACCCCGGTGGCAAGGACACTTGCACCGCTCAGCTGCGCATTATCGAACCACCGAAGATCATTCGTTATCCGGATGAGGTTTCTTTCGAAGAAGGCGAAAGCGCCAAGATCAAAGTGTTCTTCCAAAGCGAGACCCCATGTACGGCTCGCGTGTTCCACGGAAAAGAGGAGCTAAAGGAGACCGACCGACTGAAATGGAATGTCTTTGATGACTATGTGGTGATTTTGTCCAAAGAAATGCAGTCGGATGACAACGGGAAGTACCGTATCGAAGTCATCAACGAGAGCGGCTCAGGCGAGGCCTCGTTCCCGATAAAGGTCACCGGAAAACCGGGTCCGCCAACGGGTCCTTTACGTGTGTCGGATATCACCCAACACCAAGCCACCTTATTCTGGCGCCCACCAGAAAATGATGGCGGGTCCAAAATTCTTAACTATGTTGTGGAAAGGAAAGATGTCACACGGGACAACTGGGTGGTGGCCAGCAGTTACGTTAAGGACTGCACCTTCACTGTTCAAGGTTTGGCGGAGAATGCTGAGTACGAGTTCCGCGTGAGTGCCGTTAACGAGAACGGTCAAGGACCGCCTCTGAATGGCGACGGACCAATTGTGGCCAAACTTCCATTTGGTATGTGCTGTAAATTATACCCTAAAAGAGGCTGCTTGAGCTCCTTAGTTTTCCAGACCCTCCGTCGGCTCCTGGCGTACCGAACGTTACGGAGGTTGGTGGCGATTTCGTGAATCTTTCATGGGACAAGCCCCAATCGGATGGTGGAGGACGACTCCAGGGTTATTTTATTGAAAAACGAGAGGTTTGTGCTTTAGTATTGTTGTCAAATAAAGTTTTGTTTAGTAAAATACAAAAACTTGAAATGCTTGGATGCATGGTAAATCGGTACTACGTACCCGGTATTTTTCTTACATGCACGAAAATATGGTTAAAATAAAACTGATGATGACTTTATGAACTGAGGCTGCTACTAAAATGGACACATTGCTGTATAGTGTATATCCATTCTTTATCACCCGCAGAAAGGCTCGGAGAACTGGTTCCGAATCAATCCCAATCCCAGTTTACCGCCCATGTTCAACGTTGCCAACCTGATTGAAGATCGCGAATATGAGTTCCGTATCTTCGCCGTCAATGCCGCTGGCCTTAGTCCACCATCCAGCAATTCAAAGATAATTAAAGTCAAAGACCCTAACGCTCCCATAGCTCCAGAATTCATCCGCCCGCTGAAGAATCAGCTAGCATCATCAGGTAAATCAGTGACTTTGGAATGCGAAGTGGAAGGCTTCCCTAAACCGGAGATCACATGGTATAAGGGCAGCCGAGAACTGTACGACTCCAATAAATACATGATGACCGTTCGCGGCAACGTTTACACCTTGACGATCAGTGACGTGTTTGGTGAAGATGCCGATGAATACTCATGTCGAGCCGTCAACAAAGGTGGCAGCAAAACGAGTCGAGCGGATGTTGTGATCAAGAGTAAGTTTAGTGACCTTTTTCTAATTTTTGTTTTTAAAGTCAATTTTAGCCATATTTATAGCAAGATATTTATAGCGCCATAAAAACTATGTTGAAACATCGAAGATTGCTCTATTCAATGTCCAAAAGAATGAAATAACAAACGTAACCTGATGCCGGTGTTTGTAGCTGCCCCTAAAATCCATCTTCCCAGCCGGTTCGCCGATGTGGCATTGTTCGACAAAGGCGAAGACATTATCTTGAAGATCCCTTTCACTGGCTATCCTCGTCCAACTGCCGTTTGGCGCAGAGATAACGAACAAATCGATAATGGCGGCCATTACAGCATTGAAACACTGGAACGCCATGCCATTCTTACTATCAAAAGCGGCGCACAGGAAGACAATGGCAACTATAGACTAATTGTGAGCAACGAGCTCGGCGAAGACTCCTGTGTCATCAAGGTGCAGGTCAACGGTAAGTGAACTATTGTTGTCCGATTCGGCTTTTTGCTTCTCTGGAAAGACCGTAATTTATATCCATAAAATAACGCAGATTCATTGATAATTACCCTCATTATTCTTGTGCAGATAAACCGGATGCTCCGAGATTCCCGATGATTGAAAATATTTGGCACGATTCCATTACGCTGTCCTGGAAGCCGCCCCATTCGGATGGCGGTAGCCCAATCACCAACTATATCATTGAGAAGAAAGAGCATCCTGGATCATCCTGGATTCGGGCCGCCAGCACGCGATGCTCGTACCATACTGTGACCAATCTGAACCCGCTGACCACATACGAGTTCCGCATTTTGGCGGAGAATTTGTACGGCACCAGTGGACCGTCTGATGCTACTGCACCCGTAACAACAAAAGGTCATCCTTTGCTTTTTTGCCCTAATAATTTTCTGTTGGTTCTATTTGGCTTGTATTAACAGAAGACGAAATGAAACGCCGAAGGAGAAAGCGCGCTGATCTGCATGACGGAAAGAAAGTTCGTGGCAAAGACGAAGGAAAAGTGTCAGACTACGATAAATTCGGTGAGTGCGGTATATGAAAAATGACAAAGCATGTGTTGTGATTAGAATAGGGTGTTGTTATGAACAGCATGGACTGCTAATCTCCTTGCCTTTTATGGAAATTATAACACTTTCCGGGAAGATGAGTATCTGCGTAGTGGCAGAATTAGAAGTCCCGTCTGCTTGCGGCTGTCAAGACGCTTTAAACTTGTCCTCCACTCGTCACAGTTTGTTGATTAACTTGTCTCAATCTAAAAGTGACTTGCTTCTATTTAACGCTTTGTGTACAATTACGCTTTGTGTCCAGTTAGTATTCTTCGCTTTTATTTTAATTTTTGCGTCGCACAATGCCTGCACTAAGATTACTAACCGTTTGCTGTGGTAACTGAAGTTTATGACGATAAATAATTTCTCACAGATTATTAGGTTCGTAAACTGAGTATCATATGATCGACGCTCATCAGTATTTCTGTAGCTGTGTAATTATTATTAGTGTCACAGCAATGTTGGATTATACACATAATATGAGTGAATTAAAACACGCGTTTTTATTTTGTTCATGTTAGAAACATTTGAATGTTTGTAATGCCTTTTCTGGTTGGTTCAGTGTTACATTGTCTCGCGATCGTATTTTTACAAATCAAAACAAAATTATATTATTATCTATTAATTTTTAGTTTTTGATGTCTATGACAAATACGCCAAGAAGCCAGTGGACATAAAACACGACAGCGTTTATCAGTATTACGACATCCTGGAGGAAATCGGCGTGGGCGCTTTCGGCGTGGTGCACCGGTGTCGTGAAAAAGCCACCGGTAACATCTTTGCTGCCAAATTTATTCCGGTGGAACTGCCCAATGAAAAGCAGTTGATTCGCAAGGAAATTGACATTATGAATCAATTACACCATAACAAACTGATCCATTTGCACGATGCCTTTGAGGATGACGATGAAATGGTTCTTATTTATGAATTGTACGTGTCAAGAATTAAATGATAGTGCTTCAATATATGGCATTGACGTGAATGGCGGTATTGTTTGTTATTTGCAGCATGTCCGGCGGAGAGCTGTTTGAAAGAATTACAGCGGATGATTATACCATGTCGGAAGCGGAAGTGGTCCACTATATGCGTCAGATCTGCGAAGCCGTCAAGCATATGCATGAAAACAACATTGTTCATCTGGATTTGAAGCCGGAGAATATCATGTGCCAAACACGGAAGAGCACCAATGTTAAGCTAATTGATTTCGGCCTGGCGACTAAACTGGACCCTAGTGCCGAAGTGAAGATCACCACCGGGACGGCAGAATTCGCTGCGCCAGAAATTGTCGACCGGGAGCCCGTTGGTTTCTATACCGACATGTGGGCAGTTGGTGTTCTGGCCTATGTTCTGTAAGCAGAACATAATGAAATATAAAGCAGACAGTTCCCGAACGTTAATTTAACTATTATTTTGCTGGAATTACATTTTATTATAAAAATAGTTTTACCTTATGTTTTTGCTTCGTTTAACGCATATTAGGAGTATATGTTTTATGTGAAAAGAATAGACATTGTATAACAAACAGGTAAATTAACGTTTGTATGACAATCCACAGCTAAAACATTCCTGCATATAAAAAGATAAAATAAACTGCAATAGGACTGCAATAAACAGCTAGGTTCAAAGCTGTGAATTAATTTATTTTTCGGATTTCCAAAATTTAATCTGCATTGGTTATTCTCACAGTCTGAGCGGTCTATCGCCGTTTGCCGGTGAGGACGACGTGGAAACTCTCCGTAATGTGAAAGCATGCGACTGGGACTTTGAAGACGAGGCATTCGCCGGCGTCAGCGAAGAAGCCAAAGATTTCATTCAGAAATTATTGGTGAAAAAGAAAGAGTACGTTTGCCTGGAGTTATTTTTGAATTACAGTATTAAAATCTGTCAGCTGCGGTCATTACCAATAATTTTTTAGGGCTCGTTTAACCGCCGCTGAGTGTTTAATGCATCCCTGGTTGATGGGCAAACCATTGGAAGGACAGACCATACCGAGAAGCCGATTGGTCAAAATGCGCAACAAAATGCGCGAACGCTATGTATGTTCGGCATATTTTTTTCGCACGCACGCACAGCGCTTAATTCACTGATATGTTTATTTCAGGGCGATTTCTGGGATAAATCGGTTCTACCCATTGGTCATATCGCCAATTACAGTTCACTGCGGAAACTGTATCCCGACAAACACCGCATTGCCGATACTTTCTTTGGTAATGTTTGTTTTCCGCGCCGCTCTTACAGCAGCCGCTGCTAAATTTAGAAATCAACCAACTATCAAGGGAAATATTATGTGCCGCACTGATTTGTACGCAGATTTTTGTACAGTAGTGCCTATATTCCATGTAAATTACCGTACTTGTTTTCCGCAAAACGACATATGGGAAAGTAACGTGCGCGGTGTATTTTGACAGATCGCCGCGAAGCTGGACCACGATTTGTTATCAAACCGCAGAGCGCTCTGGCCTACGAGGGTCAGAGTACTAAATTCTACTGTCGTGTTATTTCGCTGGAGCCGGCAGTGATTACATGGTGGCGCGACACGCTAGAACTGCGACAGAGTGTTAAATATATGAAACGCTATGATGGCAATGATTATTATTTGATTATTAATCGCTGCAAAATCGAGGACAAAGGAGAATATATTGTCAAAGCGGAGAGTGCCTTCGGACGCCGAGAAGAGGTGGTTTTCCTAAACGTTCAACGTAAGTGCACCTTTTTCTGACGACATTTGGTAGATATATTTTATAATTCCAGCATTCTTTTGTAACTGTCGAATTAAAATTACAAATTTTAAATCGATATATTTCGAAATAACCGTCCTGATATTATATGAGATAGTGTTCGCAGGAATTATTCAAATTGACAGAGATTTGCAAACAGTGTTTGTGTATGAAGTGCAATAATTTTAACGCATTTACAATGTGTCAAGTTGTCAATGACCATGAACTTGTTAGAGATAAGGTCAGCTGAACGTAATTAATTAACAATACGGAAATGGTTTGCCACGGTTGAAACTGATGATAATTTACTTTCTATAGCGCAACCGCACGAAGAGCTGCCCATGCCGGAAATTAATATTCCGCGCTCCAAGAAAAATTATGATCTCGTTTACGATCTGCCAGAACAGGAAAGGGATACAGCACCGAGCTTTAGTTTTGGCTTACGACACCGGACCATTCAGAGGGGCATTGGCGTCAAGCTGCTCTGCTGCATTGACGGCCGACCGCCGCCCACGGTCAAATGGCTGAAAGATGGCCGCGAAATCACCAAGCAGAATACCAGCTGCAACATCACCTCCGCGCACGGCGTTTCCACACTGGAGATCTTCTCCTGCGAATCGGAGGATGCCGGCACATACACGTGTATGGCGTCGAATTCCGTCGGCGACAAGGAGACCTCGTGCAAGATCCTGGTACAGGGTACGTTCATTGATGATCTGGATTACTTGGGAAGCGGCAATGCCATCTACACATCGAGAGGCAAGGAAGAAAATACAAACACCCACCATATTCCTCCCGTTCACAACTGAATTCGTTTTCCTTTAAGTTTGCACTCTATATAGCCTTGATTTCATACAATTAATAATGAGAAAATATTTATAATTGCCATATATACCACACTTTGCTCCCAATACTTTCGTGGTATTGCTGACATTTATTTATTCTGTTCTGGAATGGGCTGTTTTTTTTCACACCCCTCCGTATCGCGAGTGTCATACACATTCCAATTTCCACAGTATATTCGATTTTCCAAACCCCTTCCACCTTCTCTTCCTCCCGGTGATGGCTGCCTTGGTTCACCTTTTCTTTGGTTTGAATCATTCTGTCCTGTTCCTTAAATAATAGTCTTTCCCGTTGTTAATATGTAGTGATTTGTAACAGATCGCAGTTCCGGTGCTCATGGCGCTCACGGAGCTTCTCCATCCCGCAAAGCATCTTACTCTATGGTCAATGGGGACATCGGATCAAGCAGTGACGACGCCATCGAGAAGGCTCGCAAACTTCGCAAAGAACTCGAAGGTGATGTCGTCACGCCGCGCAGTAAGGACTTTTCATCGGTCGGATCCGCTCGCGATACAGCTAAGGCATCCGCACCAGCGGCACGGGAAACCGCGAAACCAGTTGCGGCAGCCAAGACCGAACCGGATAACACCGCACCGAAGTTCACTCAGAAGCTGCGCGCTCAAAAGGTCACCGAGGGCGCCTCTCTTCTCTTGGAAGTTAAAGTCACAGCCACTCCCGAACCAAAGGTCGTTTGGACTAAGGATGGCCAGGTAATTAGCATTTATTATAGCTTTTTCGTAAAATTTCACGTTACATTAAACTTTTAGCACAGTTTTATAAAACGTTCTTTTGTAGTTAAAATAATTAGTGTTTTTAAACAAATATTCATTTTTATGTAGGCCATATCGAAGCTTGACGTCATCCAAGTAAGCTACAAGAGCGGTGTCGCCAGTCTGGCGATCGCCGAAACCCTGCCTGAAGATGCCGGCGAATACGTGTGTCGCGCCTCGAATAGCGAAGGCTCCGACGAGACCTCCTGCATAATTACCGTGGACGCTGCCCGCGCCAAACCCGCCCCAGTCGAACGCCAGGAATCCGAATTGCGGCCACCCGCCGCGGCCTTGAAAGAGCCGGCTGAAGGTGAATGTGCTCCGGTCTTCACGCGCCATCTGCAGTCCGCCAACTGCAACGATGGTGACGCGCTGACTCTGGAGTGTCAGATCACCGGTCAGCCGGCTGTGGATGCCGTCTGGCTGCATAACGACCGGGAAATTAAACCCAGCGACGACTTCAAGTATGTCCATGAGGGTGACGTTTTCAAGCTGCAAATTGCCGAGATCTTCCCTGAAGACTTCGGCACCTACACCTGCGAAGCATTCAACGCCGTGGGCGAGGCGTCCAGCAGCTGCTCCGTCATTGTCGAAGGTAAATGTCACGTCACCGGCTAGTTGTGTTCCGTATCATTTGAATATGCAAATGCGGGGTGTTATTACCTGTGACATTGTGTTATTGTGCCATGGAAAGTGCAATGGAACTCCCATGGGAGTAATGCGGAGGAAATTATCGGCGTCCCGGTGTAGAATTATAATTGCGCGCAATAGAATCACGGGTTTAGCTGCTGTAATAGAATGCAGGTTTAATACCGCTCTATGTAAACGGGGCACGTTTTGGCATTTAATCACAGGCGTTTTATTTGTAACTGTTTTATGTTTAAATTCATGGAAAGCTTTGGGCTGTGCAAAACGAACGCCGGAACTCGTTATATCATCAATTCTTTTATAAAGAAAGAATTGATGCTTTAATAATACTTGCTTTTAATTACTTTTACTTTTACAATTCTATAATTCTATTACAAAGAATGGATACTGTTAAAAGTTGAAGAAATTTATGTTGGAAATTTTTACGATGCGGTCATTCAAAAGGCTTTAAACTGGTATACGTAAAAGCAGCAAAAGTCTACCATGAAGTAATATCTCTCGATTAACTAAAATTGATTATGGCGCGCAATCACAAGTTATGATTACGTATTTTATTTATTGTGAATTGTGATTGATCGTATTCGTTTGCATGCACATCGTGCACATACAATTTCCTGGGGATAATTAATCGCATTACTGTTCGTATTCGACACTATTTGTTAGCATTATTGCGATCTGACTGAATTTTTAATGACTACTCATAAAGTACTGCAATGAAATAGCGTGTAAATTTAATATGATAAGCTCACGCTAATATCCTTGTGGCTGTGTTTAGTGCCCGGTGAAGAATTTTTGGGTCCCCGCTTTCTGACATTCCCTCAGTCAATAACCGTGGAAGAGGGCTCACCAGCGAAATTCGAAGTGAAAATCAACAGTGAAACTCCTGTCCGAGGTTAGCAATTTACAATAATGCTCTGTATAGTGTGAGTATACAACATATGGAGTATGATAATACTGTATAACTTTACATAGTTCTATAACGATAAGTATACAGTACGTACATGTACAATATATGTATATCATGCAGTGATTCATAGTATCGCTTGATCGAGATAGTCCCGTACTTATCGATATCTGGTACATGTAATTTTATCTTACAGTGGAATGGTGCAAAGTCAATCATCTACTGGAGGAAAGCGATCGTTTCCGATTCCAAGAGGATGCCAGCAACGTCTTCCGGCTGGAGATGCCCACCGTTCTCTTGACCGACGTTGGACTATACATGGTCAAAGCCACCAACGAGAATGGCGAATCATCATGCGTATTTACGCTCCATGTCAAGGCATAAACACCGGAGAAAACACATGAAACAAGGAATTTCAATGATAAAATTTTTCGCCTAATTATCTGTACATTGTTGGGGCAGCCGGTCAGTTAACTAAGGAATCACACAAACAGATTTGTATTTGTGACTGTTGTCTGTGAATTTTGATGATTCACTTTGTATTGCATGGACACTGTTAAGCAGCGCGCTATTCTTATGTTTGAGCTTACTTAGTTTGTCTTAGAAGTGCTTGTTAGTTTTTGCTTTTCATTATAACACCACACCGTGGTTGCAGCAACCATCTACATTATTTCGCCGAATTTTGTATGGCAATTTCAAGGTAAAAACTATTTGATATCGATATTCCCCGTATGAAACTATTATCAAAATTATGTAATAAACTGTCTAACAGTTTATATCCAAAAACACGTAAAAAAATCAATATTTTATGATCGGGACGGCTTACTATGCGGCACGTAAAGTGACTAACAGCGAAGTTAAGAATACTTTATCGGGAATACTAATTGGCTGCTCAAAAATATTTCCTGAGACAAAAAAATTGCTTTGAATTTTTTTTCTCATTAGCTAACCGAGCCAAATATTTTGAGGAGAATATTATTTTAATCAGAAAGACTTGCTCACCGATGGCACGAACACTTCTTTCACAAATCACCTGATTGTCCCAGGAAGAGAGCTGCTTATTAGGCCAGGAATATCTAGTACAATCCTGTACACGCCGAACTGGGCGTTACCGGTGCAATAGTCCATGCAAATAATCATGCATACTGCAGAGATCCTGGATGGCCGATACGGTGAGCAGCACGAATTTTCTTGTCCTCCCGGAGCAGACACAAATCTAATTCATCATCGCTTGCCGCGTCGCCGCTGGGATAATATAAAAAAGTGTGGGCATGTAGTCGTCGCCCGGCATATCACGACTTCAATCAGTGACGTCGATTGGGCCCGGTCGTCTGCGCATAATTGGGGAATATTCTCCGGGCTGTTGTTTTCTATGGGTTCCGCGTTGCGCGTGCATCTTTGTGCGCCGTATGTGTTATGGACATATGCGAGATTTTTCTCATTATATTAGTGTAATTAATAATTAGGTGTTGTTTGATTTAAATGACTTCAAAAATCTTTAGTCAGTTCATGCGGCTAACAATTCTAATAACTTATTAATCGGTCATGCGTGCAGTTTGACCGAGAAGGAGCAGGATTAATTCATTTCCGGTTACCTGAGGAAGTTTAACTGGAAAAACACGAATTAAATACGATTACATACCGCCGGCCGCGAAACGATCTGCCATTATTTGTGTATGGATTGGAAATTTACTGAGCGAAAATGTAATAATACGTAACCAGCGTGTAACTTTTTTCCTGAATTCATATGACAGTGGCAAATTACGAGACCCTGTCAATGTGAAATGAAGTAATCAGACACTGGGTGAAGCCTGCTAATAATAACATCCATATTGTCGAACAAAACGCAATCAATGTGTTCTGAACAAGCGCGTTGCTGTCTCTTGAAGATGGAATGGATCCTCATTATCACAACCTACGCAACCGGTAAGGTAATTTGTCAAGGATAATACGAATTGAGGATTGCCCGATTAACTGAAAAACTGGGAGAGCAGTATCCATCAAGAACTTTTTCAAAGCCGCCAAACCGGCATCTGTTGTTTGGATATTTCCAAACTTACACATTTTTGTTTAGTAAACAGCTGAGATATTCTTAGTGTGAATATAAATGGCACCTCGTGTGTATTTATCTTTGTATCCAGTTTCTTATCTGACCTCCTGATATGATTAAATTAATATCCGCTTAATTATAAAAAACTTGGTTGTATCTGTATGCAAATATCTTATACAACTTTGGTCATCCAGACAATTGATTGGCACAGCAAGTAATGGCTGATAAAAATTATGCTTTCTGACATCGATACCGTCCTGCGGCAACTAACAAATAACAAAATAACATCTCGGAGCATGATAGGGACTAGCCAGCTTAACCGATATACCTTATATGCCTGGAATATTTAACATTGACAGTGGGGATTTTTTAGTTGTGCTGTTGGGCGTTTCATCGGGATATGTTTGTCCACCGCAAGAGCATCCCTGCGGGGACACGGGAAATACTTGTGTCCACCAGCGTTTATGGTAGGTGGCCATGAAGGACCAGTAGGGGCATAATATGGTATTTTCCAATCGCTTAAAAGTAAGCCTAATTATCTCGCAAGGTGGTTAACGACATGGGTACTTGGCGTATCATACAAAAGAGAAAATGTAAAGAAATATAATAAAACTTAGACATTTGTTCACATTTCAAAATAAGAACTGAATACGAGAAACTTGAAGAAAGTTTTAAAAGTGAGACTGAGTGACGAAAATTAAAAAGGGATAAAATGAAAATTTTCGAACGCAAACGGAATTAAAACTAATAAAATGGTATTCTTTGGATTGTGGGCTGCAAAGTCGCGAGGATAGGTCACGGTCCGGACACCGCTGCCACATAATTTTTCTATTAATCAGACATCGCAGTTATTTTGAAACGTTATAAGTGCTTAGCACAATACTCAATATAATCTCACCTTATTGGTAATTCAAGAGCTACAATCCGACACCTAACACTTGCACGGATTTCAGGTGTGATGATTGGCCAGATTGTCCTAATGGAAGAGACGAACAAAACTGCAGTAAGTGCGCTTTGCCGTTAATCAATGAAGTAACCTTTCGCTGTTTTTGCAATTACGTGCCCTTTTATTATTGTGCACTTGTATATTATTCCATAGATTTCTGCAGTTCTGTAATGATGACCGTAACCGCACAAACGTTTTGTCTGTAAAGGTCATTCTACTGGAATGTGGAATGCTTGGGCTGACTGGTGGGACACAAGGAACAACGACTCGCAGACGATGATCCATCCGCTTAGTTGTGGTATAGCTGGCTTTAATTGTGATGTGGCAGTGCTATTGTCGTATAAAAGTACTTAAAGTGTTTTTTAAAACAAAATTAATACTTCCCAGTTCTACGCTTTCCTGCCTAGTTTAATCTGGCTGCCCATACGTTTCGTGCTTCGGTTTTTGTAACGATTTTTGTTCTCTCTCAGATATGGACGAATTTCCGGAAGGCTGTAATTGCTCGTACAGCTCTAACATTTCTTGTGCGGATCAAAATATTACGGATATCCCACAAAATATTCGACCAGGTCATTTGCTTACAAAATTGTAAGCTTAGACAGTCATGTTCTTATTGTTAGTATTTTTCAACGCATGTAAACTAATTAGAGGCTAATATTATACTTCGACTTTTTCAGCAATCTTGCGCGCAATCAGATTACGTCGTTACCGGACGATGGATTTCGTCATTACACCAGTGTTGTCATTTTGTACGTATACAGTTTTAGAACCAATCGAAATACGCTATTGCTGCTAAAATAATAACAATAATGAATGTATTAACAATAACAATAATGAATGTATGATAATGTATTATCATTGACTTGCAGGGAGCTTACGAATAACCTGATCCAATGTATAGGAAAAAACGCATTCAACGGACTGGAAAAGCTAAATCAGCTGTAAATTAAAAAGAAATTTAGTTCCAAACACGAATAATCTTTTAAAGTTGACTGCATTTTCAAGCATTCTCGAGAATACATTATTTATCAAGTTTTCCTGATTATGCTGCGACGTTTAATAATAACGAATATGGGCATATTTTGCTAGGTGGCTAAGCAATAATCACATTTCTGCCCTGGAGCCTGGGCTGTTCCAGAACGTTCCCAATCTCCAGCTTCTGTGAGCGTCCTCGTACTAGTACCTAGCAAAAATTGTTATGAAAACGACGAAGTATTTTGCAATCTTTACAGCTGTTAAGTGTTCTAGGCGTACGATCTCGCTATACCGGTTTCGACATTTTGACTTTACTTCTAAAATTTATTTAAAGCCGCATTAAAAATGAGTTTTGCTCCACAATTTTTGTTCTCGAGAAGTAAGAAAATAATAGCTGAATGTGAATTTTTGATATAATGTTTGTAATTCTATGATCGTTGATTTTCGAAAGCTTAGCCAACATAACGGTTTTTGACGTCGATATACTATCCTCTAGGCTTTTAGTGCCTTGTTGCCCAAAAAACCTACCAGTAATTGGTCCGTCGCCGAAAGCGGCCACAATCTGTTCGCTTTGTATTTACTCTTGACATTAAAGTTAAAAAAAACTTTTAAAAAATTAAAGGTTGATGCTATACGTGCATCAAGCAGGCAAAATATATGACACACCTCGCCGTAATTTTTTCAATGGATTTGTAGCAGCCATCCTTGAGCACGACAAGGTCTTACGATTACCTTGATTAATCGCTCTAGATTTCTAGCCGGAAATGGATTAACTGATTGGGATCCGCAAGTGTTTTCTGGAAAACACGCTATTAAGTGGATGTAAGTGCAGACCAATGCAATCATTAAATTAGACCAGCACGAGTCAGCACTAGGATAATTGTAGCCTCCCCGTCTGGACATTTCCAAAAGACGTTACGTTCCGCGTATTTTAAATTGTTTCTTTCTTCAAAAAATCTTCGACATGTTTTGAGCCTATCTAGAGAGAATATCTTTTCGAGAGCTTTGACATTTTACTTATTGATTTTCCGGTTTATTAAAAGATTTAAGTTCTGATCTCTACAGGGATGTCCGGAACAATCGACTTCGCTTGCAGAAAAAGGACATGCTTCGATATTTGCATCCTTATTGTCAATGGCTGTAAGGCATAATGTATAGTAACGCATAATATAGATATAATATACATTCATAGAGAGTTTAATGTACAGGAAACGTTATGTTGTTATAGGGAGTTTGACGACAATCTTGTGGAATATCTGGATCAGCGTGTGTTTCAACATATAAGAAGTTTTCAGGTCATGTAAGTTATTCATACAAGAAGTTTTAAAAGCAGGGAAAAATACTTCGGGATATATTGCCCGTAATCGTTTTCATGGCATTCACAATTACACTGCACATACATATGTGACAGAACATGGTTAAAAACTGAGAATTATAGCAAAATATGTACATTTTAATATCGAAATTAGTAACAGATAATAAAATAGAACACAGTTTTAATTACTGCAGTTGTGCATATGCTCGCAGCCATGTATAGGTGTTAATGCCAAAAATTTATAGACGGGCGGCATTCCCATGCAGTTTCCTGGCTTCTGATATTACTTTTGTTTTTGCGCTTTTCGCAGATCTTTTGCTAACAACAATATACAGACGCTGGCTGAGGATACGTTTGCTGAGCTGAATCTTTCCGAACTGTAAGCTGTCAAAACTCCTGTAATATGTATAATTTTGAAATACATAGGGATATATTTAAATATTTTGTTTAACAGTTTGTGTACTTTAGCATTCTCAGCAATAATTCCATACAAGTTGTACCGGCAAATATTTTTGCCAACCAAACCCTGTTACGAGACATGTAAGCCCACAAATTTACTTTAATTAACGATAGAAGTATACATATTATCTTTACTACGAGTAATATTTCTCATGCATAAAAATTACAGTACTTACTCTATGCGTCTTACAATACAGTGGTTTTATTCTGTTTAGACACTGTAACTGAGTGCATTTGTCCAAATAAGTACTTGCTTTAAATCCACGGAATTATGGTGATAATTTTATTATTGCCAGTATTAGTCGTCAAATCAAAAATAAAGTAACAACGATTGTAGCTTCAAATTAACAACTGGGTTATCCGGCATACATAATTGTAAGCATTCGTACAGTGAATGCAGCAAATTTATTAATAACAGAGATCTGTCAGGAAATCCTATTCACTATTTGCCGGAAACACTTTTTGATGGCTTGGATCTGGCATATTTGTAAGCTTTCCTTGAATCGGTTTGTCAGACTGATAATAACCAAATCCGTATTACCAAAGAAAGCTGGGACGTGTGGAAATTCGAAATATAAGCAAGAGAATGTTTGCGAATCCCAAACTGAAGATTGAGCACATGTAAGGTGACCTTATCAGTCCTGTATAATCGTTTAGGATAACTGGAACAGTACTAATTTCCCATATCGGTCAGCTTAAATGACAAATTATAAATATTCTCTTGTGAGAAGTTTTGGTTATATTTTACTGGTTATTTACTTTTAGGTACAATGAAAAATTTGCCGCAAAGCATAAACCTGACAATCTGAATGTACTACACAACAGCATAAATGCTTTTTAATTTCAGAACATTCGACAAATTTCGTTACTGTGGTTATGCACCCCGAGTGAAGGATTGCCGGCCAAAAACCGATGGGATCTCATCTGCGGAGCACTTATTGGACAGTCCAGTTTTGCAATCATTCTCGTGGTTAATTGGAGTTGTGGCATTATTTGCGAATGGATTTGTTTTCGGAATACGAGTATATTTATGGAGAGGAAGCTCCCAACTTAGCAAAATCCACTCATTATCCATTCTTAGTCTGGCTCGTAAGTTTTCTCGCTTCTGCCAAAAGATCGCCAAATCGCCTTTTAATTACTGTATCTATATTAAAGCTGTCTGTAATACATGCAAATGTGTGCTACCAACATATTTCTGCAATATGCAGCAGCACGCAAAAGGCTTTGCACTGTATAAGCGTATGTTACTACATACAGTACTATAAACGAAACAGTAAAATACAGTATGATATTCGCTTTTGCGATATACAAACAACAAGAAACAACAATTAAGAGTGGACTGCAACTTGGAGCGGAGCACTGGCGGGTACTCACCCACCCGCGTGTACGGCAGTACCCCGGCAGCTCTGGATGTCCGCTCCAAACTACAGTCCGTTGTGTACCCCACTACTCTACTACAAACTACAATCATACTCTAAATATTAATGTTGTGCTCAATGTGCATTACATGCAAATAATTATTACTATAAGTATTTATTTTGCGCAGTGTCTGATAGCATGATGGGATTCTACACGTTAATCATTGCCGGTGCTGACGCGAATTACGAGAATGTCTATTACAAATATTCCCATCGTTGGGTCCGCAGTCATCTTTGCCGTTTCTCTGGAAGTTTAGGTAGCGTAGTGCTATAAATTTTAATCTGACTCTCTCTTGAAAAGCATAAATGTGAATATTTTATCAGCGGTGATATCATCCGAAGTGTCCACCTTACTGCTGGTATTTATGGCAGTGGAAAGATATGCCAGACTTGTAAGGAAACCCATTGGACGCTCTGGCATTCCTCTTCGTAGAATTGTGATCTGGATAATTTTGTGTTGGATTGTGGGTACGAATTAAGAAAGCCATAAGTTACCATTAATATTACGGAATACATTCTACGCCAGCCAGCAAATCCAGTGCGAATCGAAGCAAGCTCACTAAAATTAATTATAACGCAGTTTTTGGATCGTTGTTTAACGCGATTTTCCAAATTTAGGTACTGCAATCGGTATAATCCCTCTGTCACTGGATCTTAACATTGGGGAAGTGGATTTGTTCTACAGTCAGAATGGAGTGTGTTTGCCTTTGTTCATACATGAGCCTTATCAGAAGTGGTGGTGGATGTCTTTCTTCATGTTTGTGATTACTCCCTTGCTGTCCGTAATTGTAATCTGCCTTTGTTATTACGCTATTTTTGATCATGTGGAACAGTCTCGCCAGGACTCAGAAAGGTCACGCGCGGATAAAACGCATCTGCGGAAGGTGCTAGCCATTACGATTTCCAATAATATCTCGTGGGCAGTCGTAATAGCTATTAAAATTCTGGCGCTTCTTGGAACACACCTGCCCGGTAAGCAATACTTGTTCATTTCCACTTCATAAAAAAATCTTTTTTATTTTTAGCTCAGATATACGGATGGGTGGCCGTATTTGTACTTCCGGTCAACTGTTGCTTAAATCCTATTATATATACAGCAATGACCCCGCATTTCAAAGGCTTGTTGCCAGTGCTTTCGACTACGCGGTCTCGCACACGTGCAGAAGCCAAGGCCATACAACAAATCGTCTATTGCACTTCGGGATTCAACACATTTTCCAGGCACAATGCATTAAGAAGATCTTTTGGTAAATGCACCAATTACTTTTTTTTACGAATTTCTTTCACTAGTTTATTTTTTGCAATGATTAAAAGGTCTCATGGTCTATGTAAATTATAGGTCAGTCTTCGACAACAACGCTGTCAACCAGAGTCCCTCTTTCGCAGCAGAATTCTTTTATCGGCTTATCCCGCACTGACAGCAAGTTCACACCAAGAGTCTCTCAGCGACTTCGAAAGGTCAAGTCGGAGACGCCTATCCGCCAGAGTTTATTACACCAAAGGGATAATGCTCGTATTACGAAATGTGTCAACAACGTTAATAATAACGGACAGTACCTGTCACATGAAGTAGAAGGTGAAAACGAAGACGAAGGAATCGTTATGTGCTCTTTAAAAAAAGATGTTGCAACCGGTACACCAATGGAGTGGGATTCGCAATTCTGAAGAAAACGTAATACGAGTAATAGAGAATAGTAGTTCATCAATCTGTTGCACTCTCCTTTGATCTATGCATGGGAAATGTAAAATTATAATCTGTAAATTGCTTTGTACATTAAGAGTATGCATACTTGTTCGTAGTAGTGTTTGTGGCTTGGAGTGGTCTAATCGTTTATAATTGATTATGGTGATCACTATACAAAATTATCTTTCTCGTACAAATGGATAATTTTATTGTATTTGTATGCACCAATCTAAGTACTTATTTTGAGATGTGAATTTGAGTGATTTTGAGACATTTTGAGATGTGAATGTTTGCTAACCGCTATTGAACGACTTAAACGAGCGAAACAAGTGAAACCAATAAAAGTATCATGATTGCGACTCCTGTTTATGATTTACTACGCTTTCTTGGGCTTAGATTAAAAAACAAACTTTCAATACACTACTCTTATAGTTACCGCTAAGGTTTATTTCCACATCTCACAGCCCAGTATGCAACACTGTTATTTAAATTTGGTGATCACGGCGAATTGTAGCGTAAACTTCGGAGCTAGCTATCTAGCTATGTGTCCTCATGATCTCATTCAGGATTGGTTGCTTTTGTCAAAGTTCTGTATGATACTTTGCTGGTGAAAACATAACTTATAAGACAATCTTACCCCCGCGTCTACATAACAATATAATTATACAAATTTCAGATACACAATACATGCCAGTATGTCCCGTTTATGGAAACTGACGGGATGTTTGTTTGAACAAATTGATTTCATGTCTCCACAAACCGGAGCAGCACTTAGGAAGCAGAGAGCAAGGGGGATTATAAGTGATATACATCCTAATGTACGGTGACAGAAAAAAGAGGAACTTTGTTTTTGTTAATCATTTGGAGTTATTGCTTTCGACGTAAATTGCATAGGTATAAGGAAGGATGTTGCCAAATGAGTACTGCAATTGCACGCCAGTCGTATTCAAAACCCATCAGCGCTCACATAAATTTTTAATACCGATTTATCACATTTTACGATGGATGTTTGTTTGTTACTACAAACAATTGCATCATTAAGCTCCCGTAATTAGCCAGCATTGCAGGTGATCAGGATATGGAGCATGTGATTGTATGACCGATGTGTAAGTAACTTGATAGGCAAGCAACCTTTTTCTGTACGTTACGCTAACCACTACATCATTAATTTTGGGAATTTCACTGCAGGTGGACACTTAACGTCATATAGTACAATTACAAACCTGACTCTTCCGGATTTGAAATTTATCGTTTACCAAGTTGCATTCGTGACTTTTACGGATACGATAGGTTGGCGCGCATTTTTCTGGATCTGTATCCATGCGTCGCCGTATAAACGAGGGAGCTGGTTGATTTTCATATTTAAAATGTGAATTTTTCATCACTCCTCATGCATTTCAGTACTACGACCACATTTTGGGCAACAGTTGAGCAACGCTTTAGCAGCCTGGTGTACCTTTTCGCAGATTTATTCTGAATCACCGTTGTGGTGTGTTATTCGCACTAATTTGTTAAAGGAAGGCAAACCATACATTTTGCACAACGTTATGGAACTGTCACCGGCTATTTGCGCGTATACATTTCTCATGTTGATTGCGCACACAGGTAAGTCCATGTCAATATTTTGATGCTAAAAAACGTGTGGATACCTTTTTCTACCAACAAGGGACAATTGTGAGCTATCGAATGCTATATTCGTGATTCGCAAAGTTGTTTTTACAATATTATTATGAATTTTATTTTAATAATAAGTTATTTTGTTCCATAAACTGCTCAAAATTTAAAAATATTAATTTTTAAAATATTTTTTTTTAAAAATTTTTAATCGGAGATTAGAACGTGACGGCACTGGAATATGTATTATCTGGATTTGTCCACCACAATATTTTTTTAAATCCGCAGAAATCTTCGTATACTAGTATTTTGCACCACAGCCATTTTTGACATGTACAGGCTAAACTAAAGGCCCATGTTAGCGGTAATTATATATTACGTAACGAACGTCGTAAAACTCCCCTTTCAACTTTCCTGCCTTAGTTCTGTTTCGCATACGAGAAAAAAAATAAAGCAACGTGCTATAGCATACATAATTTAACATTTCGATTTTTCAGTATTTGTATCAACAGCCGTTCCGTGTACCGGCCACCCCCAAGAAAGGTCATGTGAGGATTCCGAATTGGATTCCGGGACATGCGTGCATCAGCGGTTGTTTTGCGACGGAATTGCGCACTGCGCAAACGGACATGACGAAAGCATTTTATCATGCAGTATGTTTTTGCAGGAATGTCACGCGGCAATTTAGGTTTATCATACAGCTTTTTTGATTGGTGCGATGGTATTTATAAGGTCATATCAGCAACGTCTTCATTGACTTCCTGAAGCAAGGCAACGATCAAGGCAATTTGACAAGTGCAGAACTGCAACACTCCATTGAAATGGACCGATACAACGATGGCTACCATAACGAAGAAGCGGCATGTGGTTCGTATAATCTTACTCGCACAATAGGGTTTTCTGGATAGCAGTAAAAACATCAGCACGTCGTAACTGAAGTCGTAGCGGTTTTTGTTCTGTACTCTGTATCCGCAAAACATCTGAAATATCATAATTGTGTTTAATTCTGTACGTGTTAATGGCGTCAAGGTGAATTTGTTATTACAATTGCACGTATAATGTTGACACTTCCTATTAACAGCAATAGTTTTACCTCAATATTGTCGCGTTTGTGTTTTAAAATCACCGTCAAATTTAAATTTTGTAAGTTTTGTTGACACATAATTAAGTAATTTTCTAGTGAAATTACTAACTTTGTGATACTTTCTCAGTGCTTACGGATTTTCCCATCGGATGTGAATGCTATTACGGAACGTCGCTAACTTGCACGAATTTGGATCTGGCAGTAGTGCCACAAAATATCTCTCCTCCAAATCTGGTGGCAAAGCTGTAAGCTAAACGAGTCTTTGATGCATTACCTTGGGCGTGTGTAGCCGGCAAAACTGTTAACATGTTAACGGTTAACGCATTAACATGTGAGCCGGGCGAACATGTTAACGTTAACATTCTCGCCGGGCCCAAATGTTAACGACCGAAATCGTACACGCTGTACATGGATATATGGGTAAACAAATCCTGTAATGTATTTAATAATATTTACCAACATCGAGTTTAATTATTTTGCCGTTATTGCAAGAAACGTTTTTATTAAGGGGTTAAAAACCGAATGTCGCAAAATAGCAAGCGAAAGGGGCATAAAACGGAAATAAAACGCACAATTGCGGAAACAAGAAGATGACATAAATATCAATCAGTTACAATTATTGTTTTTCGAAAAGAAATCAGCGGAGTTCGTGGATCAGTATTTAACGCCTTGAACTAAAAGTATGTTTTGACATGAAATTTCTACACTTACTTACTGTACTTGCCAATGCGCATATCTGCGCTCGGCTGTTTAACTTGCTAGGTAGACAGACAGCCAGCATAAAAGTATCAAATTACACGCGCACCGTTAGCACTGAAGCCGGGCAGGAATTTTTACGCCGTTAACATGGGTGCCGAGTTTAATTTTTCAGTTCAAAAGTTTTTTACTCCGGAATATGCATTTTATTTCTACAAACGCTTTCTGTAAGTTGTGTAATTGCCATTGTTGTGCAGTTAATGCTGCGAGAGTTTATTAATTAATTTGTGATAATTACTATCGCATCTACTAAGCGCTGACATTCCTGCCGGGTCGGGCATACGTTAACGTGCCTTTTAACGTGGATATAAAATTACACCGTTAACATTGCAGCCGGGCAGGGGTCCCATTTTTTATCATCTATTACTATTTTTCCTTTGAAGCATATGCGAGTTACAATTAACGTTTTTCGAAAAGAAATCAGCAGTTTTCCTGAATCAACAATTAACGATCTAACCTAGAAGTATATTTCGGCTCAAAATTTCTACGCCTACTTTCTGCTTATTAATTACTTACTAATGTGCCTATCTGCGGTCGGCTGACAGCCAGCACTCAGGCTGCAGCACACATGCAGAGGCGCTGCATGCAGAACATACTTTCGACGATTCGACCGCTCATCAGTGGTGTCACATTACACCGTTAACATTCTAGCCGGGCCAGGATGTTAACGCCGTTAACATGGGTGCCGGATTTATTTTCCAGTTCAAGGAAGCCCTTTACTTCGGAATGTGTTTTCTATTTCTGCAAATGCTATCTGGATATTCGTGTAATTGCCATTTTTGTGCAATTAATAGTATGAGAATTTATTAATTAATTTGGGAGAATGACCATATCGCATCTAATAAACGTTAACATCCCTGCCGGCATGTGTATTAGCGTTAACATCCCCGCCCGTCAGCAATGTTAACGGTGGTAATCTGATAACGCTTGATACTTAACAGCCGCAATCACGTATAAGTAAGCAAATTCACCGTGTGGTGGCTGTAAATATATGACTGTATATAGCATATAGCAGTTGTTTGCCATGATTTTTCGTGTCCGGCACTTGTCGCACAGAAGCCTTTTACAGGAACATTCGCTGCATAAATGCACCCCTATCCACGTCGAATCCAAAAATTCTTTTCTCCAAAAGTGGTACTACAGCCCTGCCGGGCCAAGTTGGGACAGTTTTTTCAAAAATTTTAATGAGTCATCCGACACCAAATTAAAACTTAATAAATGTTCACATGATCCCTATGTGTGTCCAACATCTTTTGCTTTTGAGGTTTTTATTCTGGAAACCTGTTTCGAATAATGGTAGGATGGAAACCAGAGCAGACTAGTTAGAAAATGTAGTTCGACCCATCGAATTTATTAGGTGCTGTCCCAGTAAGAATTTGTTTAAAAATTCATCTGGTGTTATAGTCTTAAATTGGTAACTCTAAGCTGTTCGCGATGCAGTACCCTTGCAAACTATTCCTTACACCAGTCGATTTCAGCCAGGGGTCAGTGGCCTTTGCGGCCTGACTGCTGGTATTTGAAAACAAGAGGATGACCTCCTCTGCATGCACGCCGTACCATAGCAGGGAGCCGTATGTAAATTGTTCTGGTAAAATCTCTTTCAGGAAGATTATAGTGTTGATTCAAGTCTCGCTATCCTCACAATAAGACCAAGATTCCGTCCCCGAAAGTTCAAATAGCAACTATAACATTTTTTATCTGTAGCTTTGTTAGTTTTTTGTTCCACTTATTCGACACAACCATCTACCACTCTGTGTAATAGATTTCAGTCAAAAGATAAAATTTAAATGATTTGATCCATGTGTCATCCATGGAAAATATGTATCAGTTCGAGGTTACCACACTATGTGTGCTAGGCAACCCTGTTCTCCCGAAGTTTCGTTATAACATAGTGGTCTATGGGAGCGATCCCTAATTTCGTACCGACCGCGAGAACTGGTTGAGCACAATTCTTCTGCCAACTAGTGATGGACACCTTTTGGGTCTCTCAACAGATTTCAAAAAAGTCCACGAGAGAATATTGATCGGTGAATTTCCTAAAGTGGCATTAATAAGAACTCAAAAACAGACCATTACCCCGGCCCCTAAACCACCGCTTGGCTCGCTACTGGTAGACCCGGACTTAACGATTTTGACAGTTCTGAATTTGCAATAAAAAGTTACACCAAAAATGGTAAAGGATAAAAGTAAAAACATGAATACAGATATTTTATATTTTATTTTATGCAGCTGTCCCAACTTGGCCCGGCAGGGCTGTAAATTCGGGCAAATGCATGAAAAAAAAAGTAATTTTTGGATTCATTTGTCCCACGATTTTTAATGTTGTACATATATGTATATGTTGATTTACCAGTTTTTTGTTGATCTTTCGAAACATTGCATGAAGGCAACACCGCATTAAATATCCATTTCATTAAATATCGATCAAGGTAAATATCCGGCAATCCAATTTAAACCGCTTGTTAACACCGTTAACATATCAGTTGGCACATGTTATAATGGTGTCCAATCATTTCGGAAACCATTCATTTCGGAAACTGTTCATTTCGGAAATAATTGCAAATCGGATATATCAGAAATACGTATTTCTTTCGGTTGTTTTAAGCTGTGCTAATGCTTTTCTTATGATTCGGTTCCCTTACCCCTTAGGCTTTCTTAAGTTAACATTCACATTTTTCTTAGGTTTCTTAGGTTTTCTTCCGTTTCTATTTTTCTTGGGTTATCCCTGTCTTTTTTTTAGGTTTTTAGACATTCTTAGGTTTTCTTTAAACTTCTTAGGTGTTCCTATGTTTTCTTAGGTTTTCTAAAGATTTCGAAGGTTTTCTTAAAACTTCTTGGTTTCTTAGGTTTTCTTATGTTATTCTTAGGTTTTATTAAGTTTCTTAGGTTTTAATAATGTTTTTAGGCTTTCTTGTTTTTGTTATTTGTTTCTCAGGTCCCTTTGATTTGTATGTTTTCTTACGTTTTTACTAGTTTTTTATGCTATTACTCGTTTTCTTCTGTTTTCTTGGCGGCTTCGGAAATGCTAGGTTTCCGAAATGAATGGCTTCCGAAATGAACGTTTTCCGAAATGAATGGTTTCCGAAATGATATGGTGCCGTTATAACGCCGTTAACATTTCAGCCGACACATGTTATAATGCCGTTAACATTTGAGCCGGCACATGGTATAGCGCCGTTAACATTTGAGCCAGCACATGTTTTAACGCCGTTAACATTTGAGCCGGCACATGTTATGATGCCGTTATCTTTTGAGCCCCTGTGCACTGTTGATAACTTGATTTAGTGCCGAAAAAAACAATTGTTTTCTGCTGTACACAAATCTGTTCACGGTACATGTGATCGGCATCCTACAGACATAAGCAGGTACTCGTAGTCGGCATCCATATTTTTAAAACGTTGACATCTTAATCGCCCGGCACCTATGAATGTTTATTACCGCAATGTTGACTATAGCCTATCGAATGGGTAAATTACTAAAGGCTCGTATATTGTAAAGGTTATAAACAAAAAAGAATTGTGCTTTCGTAGGTGTTAACGAAATTCATAACAAAACTTTAAAAAAACGTGCCGGTTTTGCCTTACATTACATTTTTTTTGTAGGAGGCCAGCCAATCTAAATGACCGTGACATATTCATAAGCCGCAGCTCACCCATTGAGATTGCATGCTTAATCGCATAAAAGAGCAAGTTACGATTTAATCCAACAGCGATAATCGTAGGCATGCATATTCGACATGCATAATTTTATTAAAAATGTGAGCATCCCCGCCGAGCACTCATGTTCTCAAATTCAGGGCAGATCGTAGACTAAATATACAGAATAAAGAAAATACAAAGAACGAGTAGCCTTATACGTAGAAAGTATTAGCCTTAGCAGGAAATTAAGCGTTTGTACAAGCGTTTAATGAGAGCGGTTTATGTTGATAATTTAGCAGAATCCGATTACCGTACAGTTATAGCGTGAACATCCCAGCCTGGCTCGCCTGTTAGCGGCGTTAACAAAAAGCTTTACTTCCTTTAAAATTGCTTTTCCTTGTTTAACAAATAGCAAGCGCAAAAGAAGTCCACTTTTGGAAATTTAAACCTTCTATGTTTTAAATGTGACTATAACACGACCGCTTCATGAAAAGCTGCAAAATAAATGTCTAAAATTTAAAATAACGTGCTCTTGAAAATAACATAAATTTTCGATTCCAAACAATTGTGTATTAAGGCGCAGTTAAATGTTTACGTATTTCTCCAACTATTGCTATTACGGCTATTGCTATTACGGCTATTGCTATTATTACTGCGTACAGTATTACTGTACATTACGGTGCCGCACCGAGTTTTGCCACTTTAATTTACACGAACAAGATCAGTATTGTCACTGCTTAATAACAGGCAATTCGTACAGGACTTCAGACCGGGTCTAAATGTGATTTGATCTTGATTTTAGTCCATGATTCGTGAACTGCGATTATTTTGCTGCGGAGACTGAGTGAACAGCTTGCATGATTTTGGTCGTTAACATTTGGGCCCGGCGGGAATGTTAACGTTAACATTCTAGCCCGGCTCACATGTTAATGCGTTAACCGTTAACATGTTAACTGTTTTGCCGGCTACAGGCGTGTATTCATGCAAAGTAGATTAAAGAGCAGTCATTTTACAATCGTATAAGATACAGTGCTATCTCAAAAACTGAGCTGTCTTTAAAACAAAGGTTTGCCTAAGTAGCAGTGCAACTTTATTTATAATATTCAGGTCTTTATTAAAATTCAGACAAACCGTCTTTATGCAACGGTCTTTATTAATATGCCGGCAAACACAATTGGCATTGAATTTTACCGTTCATCCCTTAGTATGCGAATACAAGCAGCAAATTTAAAAAATTCATCTTACTTATTGTTAGCTCTGCGACAATGTGAAGCCTCGTTCTTTTTCTAGGAATCTCACAGGCAACAATATCTCGTTCCTAAACTTTAAAACTTTCATCCGATACCCGAATTTGACGGTCATGTAAGTTTTATTCGTTACTACAAAGCACAGTCGTATTTTACCACGTGAAATTTGTCTTCAAAATGAATTTGTTTTTTGTAGCACCCTCGCTGATAACCAAATTTCAAAAGTTGACAAAGCCGCTTTTGAAGGCTTGCCAAAACTTAAGGCACTGTAAGCCTCGTCATTCATTAACTTGCGTTCATAGGTACAAAGGATAACAAGGCTTTGTTCTTAATTTACTCATTTTGGTTTACCATTTTTTATGGAATATTTTTACCACTAAAAATTTGTTGTTCTACAATATGTTTTGCGGTTTTTCTCTGCAGGTTTCTGCAGCACAATAAACTAGAACACTTGGAAGTGCACACATTTTGCAACCTGAATAAGCTGAAGCGATTGTAAGTTCATTTACACAAAGATCCAAATAATATATGCTGTACATCCTTGAAATGCAGTATTTACTTTATAACTGAAGGAAATGTGCGCGAACCAGATCTAGAGTTCAACACTTGCGTTTTTGGCAGAGATTTATCCTACAATCAGTTGACAGACTGGAACAAGGAGCTGTTTTGCAATAACAACTTATTGGAAGTATTGTACGACGATGACTGCTTAATACCATACAATGGGTAGCCGGGACAATGCAGGGTTTTTTCCTGATATTTACAGGACGTTAAGGAGCAATTTGATTAGACTGGAAGTTTCGGGAATGTTCAAGCATTTGTCGGCATTGAAGTATCTGTAAGTGACTTAATTAGTGTAAAGGTCACGAGTAACGTCTATATTGTAGCTAGCGGCTTTTCTAAACACTTGTGGACGGAGAGTTATAACGAAAAGTCCAAGTCAATCGAGTACAAATGACAATTATGAGTTATTCGCTTAATTATTACGCTTAGGCATAATAGACATACGAAGTACTTAACGATTTTCTAACGACTTATTTTGAGTTTAGTCGATGTAGGGAAGAGTACGTGTATTTACGATAACCTAAACAACCTTACCAGGCATTCTGACACAAAAACCAACATTTGTATGGCAGGGAGCTGGATCATAATTTAGTAACTATTCTGGATGACAACTCTTTTGCCGGTCTCGAAAAACTGGAGCTTGTGTATGCCTAATTAATTGAGTTAACAGCTAATGTTTCTTCCACGTTTTCTAAATTATACTTACGGTGAATTTTCAGGAGTTTGAGCAACAACCTTATCGGTACTATTGGACAAGGTACCTTCAGCCAGCTGTCGTTGAATGATTTGTATGTATTATTTTGAGTAGAATTTTTATTTTTCTTGATCCGATGCAGCCGCATCACTTTCTACAGTTTTTTTTACAAAGAAGGCAAACGTTTGTGGGTTAGTTAACAGCCGTGTAGCTTTACCCTGCCCGATTTTGCAGAGATTTGTCCTGGAATAAAATCAAAGAGTTTCACGCAAATCAGTTCGGAATTCAGCCATCCCTTAGTGATTTGTAAGCGTCGCGCCTGTTAAGCGACTCAATAGTGTTTGGTTACTGTGATATTTTTCGGTGATTCCTAATTTTAATCGTATGTCTGCTATTTGAACACGCTATACAGAGTATTTTACAGGAATCTGGCATATAATCCAGTGCAAAACATTCCGGAAGATTTGTTTTACAACATGAAAAGTTTACGGAAATTGTAAGTAATGTAAATCAGTTCAAGGTTTAATGTGTTCTACTTCGTGCACTTGAGATCCAGATAAACATATGTATTGTACACGGCCAGTTAATCCTGTGGATTACGATCATGCACAGATCATTGGAAGGACTGGAAATTTTTAACGTTTCAAAAAGGATGTTTACTCATCCCAATCTCAATCTGGAGCACATGTATGCGCTTATAATTTTAGTTTTTGTAACGTTTTATAGTGGGGAAAACTAATTAAACATTTACTATTTTATACAATTGCAGTGCTTTTGCTAAGTTCCACTATTGTGGATATGCACCACACGTTAAAATCTGCACTCCGCAAACAGATGGAATTTCGTCTGCAAAAAACTTGCTAGACAGCATCGTTTTAACTTCGTTCAGCTGGACAATCGCCATTGTAGCGATGATTGCTAATGTGTTTGTGCTGGGAGTCCGATTTTATCGTTGGAAGAATACCACGGGGATGACACGAGTGCACTCATTAAGCATCATTAACTTAACCGGTAAGTATTGCACCCCTTACCTGAAAGGAACAATACTTAATACATGAGTCCTGATGGCAAATTTTTTATCAACTTACGCAATGGATGCGTGTATCAAATCACATTAGACGTTATGTTATAAGGCATGTAAACGCGGGAGTTACTCTCAAACAACGATCTGACCTTTTGAATTACATAATAAAATTCGATAATGCAGTTACAAAAATTTGACATAAGTTTGCATTTCAGTGGCAGACCTTATAATGGTGAGTTTACACGAAATATATTTGTCAACGTGAACATACCTAATTCTGTAGTTTTCGTCGTTTTTCTCGGTAGGGGATATATGTACTGATTATCTCCGCAGCGGATGCTTCCTACAAGTCAATGTACAACCAATATTTTCACCAGTGGGTCCACGGGTTTTTGTGCCAGTTTAGTGGAAGCATGTGTAAGCAGTTCTTATTGGTAGTCGATCTACTCATGGTCAGTAGTAACCTACTATAGTACCCAGTGGCCAGTGGTCAGTGGTAAACACTGATTTATAAAAGGGAATTAAGCAAACATACTCAGAATACTGACAATCAAAACCTACCTTTCTAGCTAGCAAGTATACGTAAAATAAACTTTCGTATAATACTGCATTATTTTTCTTGCTTGTCGTAGCGGTGGTTTCGTTCGATACAAGTGCGTTGTTATTAGCTTTTATGGCACTGGAGCGCTATATCCGGCTGGTTTATAAACCTTTTGCCCAGTTTGGAATGAGTTTAAGGACGGCAGCGGAATGTATCGTATTTTGTTGGATAGTTGGTAACTAATACGAGCAAAAATATATTGAAAGTTTCGAACTTTTCGGGCACGCACATTTTCTGCACATAATTCGTACTTGTACCTATTGAGCTTACAGGTCTGATCACGGGAATTTTACCGCTCATAATGCAGCTGGATGCTGACGGTGTGCAAGTATTCTACGGTCAGAACGGTGTTTGCGTTCCCTTGTTCATTCATGAACCCTATTTTAAGGTACAATATTTACAATTGTCAATCACAAAGTTTTTGCGTGCAAAGCGTACGCATAATTACTTTCAAGCGATACATATAGATGGAGCTTACATACCCATCTATGTATAGCAGGTGTGCTTAAAGTCTTAAACGTTAATTGTATCCCTGTTGGTTTGCCAGATCGAAAATTACATTGTTTTTAAGGGTTGGTGGCTGTCATTAACCATTTTTGTGGTTATCCCTTCTTTGGCGATTTCCATAATGCTGTATTGCTACGTGTCGGTGCTTCGTCATGTTGAAAAATCTCGGCAAGCAACCGATCAAATTCGAGGAGATCGGCCACACCTTAATAAACTCATCGGCATTACCATTTCGAATCTTTTGTGTTGGGTTCCGTTAATTGTGATCAAAGCAAGTACCGTAAACAAATTGGTGACATTGTACATTATCGCCGTCGCCCGAATGATAAAATGATATAATTTCTCTCATTTAACATGCATTTTTCGTCGCCAAATCGCCCCTTTACAAAACGTCAAGTGGTAAACTGTTAAAAATTATTTTTTCAGGCTGTAGCCATGGCTCAAATTGCTGTTCCAGGTAAGAAACTTTAACACAATTTCCAATACAATAAATAAACACATGTGCATCAGGCGACAGCGTACGTATTATCAACCTATTTGAAAATACTGTTCATGCAGGCTTCTGTGAAGGGCTTTTGTCCTGTTATGTTACTGCATTTGTGTTTAGGCGAAATATACAGCTGGCTTGCAGTGTTCGTGCTACCGTTGAACTGCTGCTTAAATCCCATAATATATACTTTCATGACCCCTGAATGCATCTCCCTGATGAAGAAAATCTGCTACAAACCGCGCCCGTCTTTGTATATTCCATCGAACACTTCCTTTTTGGGCTCTCGGAATTCATCCGTTCGCAACACTACTCTTCGTAAGACTACCGGTACCGTAGCTCTTACCATGGCGCACATACGTAAACATGTGAAACCAAGCTCTCAACAAGTCCAATATTTTTCTAACATTTTTATCACTCACGCTACGCTGTTATACTAGCACAATAAACAATTTCTCAGAAGTATTTGTAATTAATTTCTGAATTAACTATTATAAAATTGATGAAAAAAAGTTTGGACACAGAACTATAGTATTATGTAAGCCATACATACCTATCGAACAAAAGTGTACAAATTCGTGATAATTCTGTTTGATTGCCGGTACGCAGGGCATTACAATATTCTGCTAACGGCATGATTTCATCTTCCAGGAGGAAGTCATTCCAGTTCGACATTGAACCATCACTTATCTCGTCAGTCGTCCGGATTTTCTCAGCATAACTCGATGACGGTCAAGCGCCGCGCTTATCAGTCCAACTCAGCCGATCCCACGGTGAAGTCCTCCTACTGGATCCCACCTCGTCGATTCCAAAATTCCAGCTTTAGGGATCATAAGGAATTCACAACCACGTCTTTGGCCAATGTGCAGAACCCGGAATCTGTTTTGTACCCACTTCGACCGTTTTCTCCTCAGCCCACTAGCCATACGCTGACGAGGTCACCAGAATCCATCTCTTCGGTCCGAACACTTAGTGTCAAACGCCAAGGAACAAGTTCTAAAAGCGATACCGCATACGATACCTTCGAGAAATGACGCATTTATAAAGGTAAAACTGGATGCAAAATGATTCCTGTCCACGAGCTCTTAAGGTCATACAAACTTCTCCGCTGAAAGCACATGTCGTCACTGATGCACCATTATCATCCCCAAATTTTACTTAAAAAGTTTTCTTAATTAGGGATCGTTGATGATCGTGGCATGTCAGCTTAACTGCATGTCATTGAAAAGGTCGGCATTACAAATTACAAAAGAATCGTTACATTGGCAGTTCTACTGTGCAAATGCAGTGGTGTTGGCCGGTATAATTTTACTGAACATGTTTTGTGTTTATTTATGTCAAACATGTATTCAATTCCAACCTTATGACGCATAATATGACGCCCTGCGCATGAGCACGGTTTGATTTGGTTAAGACATACTCGTATATTATAACATTTAGGACAAATTTAAAAAATAACCAACAGTTTGTTTCGCAATGCACAGTGTTCAACCTAAGTGCTTCTAGATCTATCTATTACAATAAACGCTAAAATTATTACTCCTTGGTTTCTTAAATCAGTTCGATTTGTTTTCCAGCTTCCATATGCTACATAAAAAACAATAAAATTTCTGACAAAAGTACCAATATTATTAAGATGGGTCACCATGTAGAATTCTTTCGGCATCAATTGGTCGCATGACAGTGTACAACGACTGCGCGCAAATCACCTGCTCTGCGATTTCCATTGTTGACCACTCTTTATCCAAAGGGCACACCACCTTCTCGAAACCAACAGTATTATTGATGAACTGGTGCTTTTGGGTGACCTTCGCGTAATGTTGTGTACGAAAGACTGAGCCAGAAAAGATTTCTGCTCGCAAAAACCGGTAATATTTATCGACCGGACCGCCATAGCTGAACAGCGCTTCGTCCAAAATCTCCAACGCACTGCCTTTGCTTTTCCCCAGTATATGAAGTTGAAACTGAGGTCCTTCGCAGTGGTGTGATCCTTTAAGGCAGTTGTCGATATCCCCCACCGGCCGACTGGGATAACCAGGAAAGAGTGCCGACGAAGGACAACGGTTCTGTCGGCACCACTGTTCGGTGTCAGTACAATCAACACATAATCCGGACGTGTTAGACAAAATAACGATAGGAAAAGCGCTATCCTTAAGCACATGCTTTTGGCCACTGTTGCAGCGTCCGAAGTCGGTGCAGAGTTTCCAGTACTCGGTGTCGCAAGCTTGCGGATCCGTGGTTTCCAGAGGATGCGCTGCATCCATGCATGTGCCGCGGTAGTAAACGTAATCCTTATAGCCCGCGGTGCTTAACCACATGGATGAACAAAGGTCACTACTGCAAAGCTTCCCGTTTTCGGCTGTGCCGCTCAAATAACCCAAGGTAACTGGTTGACCAGAGGTCACGACAAACTCATCATATTGTTCGCGTTCTGTGTGGCACGCTGGTGCGGTGCAGTACCGGCGAAACAGTAAATAACGATAGTCATTCAGGCGCTCATTCCAGTATTTTTCTAGTCGCTTTTTCATAGTTATCCGGGCGACTTTTAATAGCCCGAAGGCAAAGGTTTTTCCTTCATTTGTATCCAAATCATAATGAGAAGAAGGCTCAATGTATTCCTTTAAAACTTGATCGTCTAATCTGTTCACAATGCTGAGCTTGATATTGCGAGAGGCTTGCATGGAAAAAGACAAATAATCTGACATCTTTTTTGGCATAAACCTACAGAACGGAACATAGATTAGCGCGTTTAAAACCAAAAAAGTGTAACTGTTCGCAGGCATTTCACAGAATATGACATGCATACGGACGACGTTTCATATGAACCGGCAATTATTTTATGCATTCTTTTAATCACATTATTTTAATGTGATTATATGTAATAATACATTGCCCTTTCTGCAATCGTGCCGCGAACTAGTTAGTACTCTAAATACCATAAAAATGATGTGACCTAGAAGCATGGTGTATGGTTTATTATTGACACGTTTTGTTGGCCAACTAAACTTATTTTTAGTATTACATGCAATGCCTGAAATAACAGATGTTCTTACCGCAGAAAGAAGTAAGAGTATTTAGCCATGATATATGCGGTTGGAGGAAGACTTCTTTGTTGATGTCGCTCCAATTCGTTTTGTAGATTCGAACTTTTGCAGTATCGGATATATTCGGCCGAAGATCCCATTAGCAGTAGAGAAAACTCACGAAGAAACAATGATCCAGCCTCAACATCCAATACCTTTAGAAAGGTGTGATGGAAAAAAGAAATATTTACGTGCAGTTCCTGCAAGGCGCGGCCAAGGCTTGTCGGCAAAGGATGTGGTTGATCCGCTAGTCTCAGGACAACTCCAATTTGATTACGGAATCCTTCGAGAATGTCCGTACAATTCCGCTGAACTTCCTCTCCCACTATACCATTTATTCTTTTATCTATGCAGTACCATTCCTGTTTGTTAGCCGCGGGCCAAATAATGTCGGAAATTTGTCGTAATAAAGCTCCTGGTTTGATGGTCGGATCGGAATCAGGATTGTCTTTTTCGAGATAATCATTGATTTTGGCAATAGCTGCTCTGTGGATGCCGATTGTGTTTTCGTGATCCCGACGACAAGTGGAAATTAACCCCGGTTGTGAAGGTGCAGCATTCTCTCCGGATACGGCGCAGCAAGAAAAGATGTATAAAAGGCTTCCAATGCAGATAATTGTATACCATAAGTGCTTTAGACGAGAATTTTGGCTAAAGCTTGAGGTCATTTTCGCCTTCCAATATCTAATAAAATCTTATGCAAGGACTTCTGACTTCCCAAAACAAGGTTTTCTTATGGTATGTATGGTATGAAATGCTTCTAACAATCGCGGAATTCTCGAAATATAGACAAGAAATTCCCAAAAATATTCGAAAATGGAAAATTATAATAATCAAAAATTTAAAGATGATGCAAACTATACTCATACGAGGATACACAGATGCAACACTCCTTGCCAACTCATGCATTACGCACAACACATTACTACTATACACACTCCCACATCCATTTTACAAATGCAGCAGCATTTTTATCATGTGAATTGCAGCAGACTGATGGCTGGTATTTGATATTATCTTTTTAAAATGATTGTAATCGCTTGTAATAATTAAAAGCACCCCGTGGTTCCCGCGTTTGTATGGGTGTACGGTGACTACTTATGTATTGTACAGATATCATCAGAAACATACAGCTGCAACACGGTAGAAGAATAAATCATTTTCTAATTCTAACAAAAGAAGCCGCTTTTAAATGACGGTGACTATCATTAATTGCGCGCATGCTTTTTTCGTTATCTTTCTTATACCATTATTTTCCTAGCCAACTAGAGCTCTACGGAAAGTTTTAGTTGCTTATATAAGTAAACATGTTTACAACAACGAATCCGTTCAGCCCTTTAACTCTGGTAAATTGTTGCCAATCAGGAAGACTGTTGTTAATTATTAGATTACCATTTAGCATAGACACATTCATACGGGAAAAGTGCTTATTTAAATGGTATTTCGTGCTCCAGCAGCTGCCTTGCCGTTCCTACAATGCGTTGGATTTCCTGGTTGTTGTGAGTGTCGATGCTGTTATCAGCGTCAAGGCGAGATGTTAGTAGATTACTTGGAACATCCGGGGATAAGACTTCTTCCTCGCTTATTTTTTTAAATATTGTGAAAGAGGATTGAGCGCACACTGTAAACACACAGATGGAAGCGCAATTCATACTGCTGCAGCCTTTACACAAGTAACTCTCATTGGCGCGTACATTATGGACATTATAGGGAACCAAATCAGATAATGTTTTTACGTACCTGCGTGTTCTTCATCCGCCATCATACTCCAGTGGTTCTTGGTCGGGCAGTAAAAGGGACCATGGGTGATACCGGTCTTTCTGGATGTGACGGAAAACTTATGCTCCAACCGCATATAATACTGAGTGCGCAGGAAGGCACCGGAATAGATATCGCCGGACACTAAGCGGACATGACCATCAACCGCACCATAACCCAAATGCACTTCGTCCAATACTTCCAAAGGCTCTTCGTTTGCACTTCGAAAATTATGTAACTGGAACTGTGGTCCTGTACAAGTTTCCGCTTGTGGACAGGGCTGCTCGGTGATGGTTGTGGCAGTGTACGCGGGACACGATGCCATTTTGCACCAAGCGGAATGTGTGGAGCAGTCAAGGCATTTCCCGTTTGCAGCCGACTGCAATGCTACTGGAAAGTCGCGGTTGCGAAGAATGGATTTCCCATCGCAACTGCCCTGAGCGTTGCAAATTTTCCAATTATCATCGGTGCACAACGACTGGTCAAGATTAAGATTATTGTCGCCGAGGCACTGCCTAAATAATTTTCTTATTTTTATCTCAAAAAGTAAATATACCGGCATCTGCTCCGCATTCGTCTTACCGGTAATACGCGTAATCCTTGTATCCAGCTGTACTCATCCACATAGTCGAGCAGTAATTATTGCTACAGAACTTATTATTTTCTCCGTTTGAAGCTTGATACTGCAGTGCAATCAGTTCTCCGGCCTTAATGAAAAACTCTTGATAGCGATCGTGGCGGCACGGTGATGCGGTGCAGTAGCCTTTAAATAAGGTCGTGCGGAAATCGTATAGCAGATCCTTCCAGTACTCTTCCGCTTTTATTCTAAACGTGATTCTAGCTGCTTTCAGGGCTCCCAGAGAATAGTCGTTACAGTTGTTGTTATCATTTGCTCCACATTTTGACAACTTTTCGTCATAATCGCTGAGCCTTCTACCGTTGATTCGGTTAACGAGTCCGAGTTGTCCCATATCAAGCTTTTGCGAATCGAACACCAGAGCATCGGCCAGCTTCTTTGGCAGGTACCTTCATAAGGTATAGTCATGTAACCATATTTCTATACGTATCTGCTGGGTTTCTGGTTCGGAAATTGCAAAATTAATTAAATTTGCTAAGTCCGTTAACGTGGGTGTGCAAGTTTTCACATCTTATTCTCACCCCTGTTTGCTAAAAAATGCAGGTACGTATTCATAACTATAAAGATTCTTACTTGATATAAAATGCAGAACTATAAAGATTCTTACTTGATAAACCAATACGAAAATTTTGCAAGAATGTAGCAAGTGGTTTCCAGTGTTTTACTCCATCTATCCATTTCCACTGGCGAACAGCTACCAAAGCGGCAAAAATTCAAGTATTCTGCAAGACTGCCCAAAAGCAGTAATGAATATTCTCGAAAGTATAGCGATGATTTTTCGATCTCGTGGACCTTGAAAAACGTACTCGATGTGCCAGAAATCTTTACATGAAAATTTTTGAATCGGCCTAATAGAGTTGCATTTCGAGGATTTCGAGACGTGATATTCAGGATTTGTTTGATCGTTGCTCTGTACTCTTCCAGCTGGACTGAATACGTTCTCCTGTCTTCCAGCTGGACAGCTCCATGAAATTCCTCGTCAAAGCAATACATATTATCTTCAGGCACATCTTTAGTTGGCCATATTATATCGTTTATGAGTAGCAGTAAACTTCCTGGTTGTTTGGCATCGGTGGCATCCAAAAAGTCTTTGATAACGTCAACGCCTGTTCTGAACGCTGCTTTGGTTGATGGATGATCGCGCCAGCATCCCAAAGCTCCAAAAACTTTTGCGTCTGCTACTACAGAAATCATCAAAAGCACCACAAAGAGCGGCACAATACATTTGACTACATGGTACATTCTGAAATATTTTTAGGTTAACCGCTAGTATATATTTTCGCAGTCGTAGTATTCGCACGAAATGGATTTGAAATTATGCATTTGATATATTTTACATTAAACTCGGTTACCATTGCACACCAGTTATTAGCTTGCAGCAGAAACATCATGCACCACAACCTACACATGGTTCCAGCTTAGTTTTTGTAGCAAGACAGCGGAGGTGAAAGGTCAGCTGGACCGGGCGCATGTCATAATATTAGCGTTACAAACTGATATTGCAATTTTTACAGCCGTCAACACACGCACCCCACGAAAAACGATTTTATCTCGCTTTACTTGTATTGCCAGTATATTGGCGTGTTTCAGTTACTGTGCCGTTTCCGGTTTTCTGTAAATTCCTACATTTTTCTTTATTGGTATCACCAGCTGCAGTTGTTTCCGCGGATTGAAAGACCGATCTGATCCGAGTAACAGTACGTGTGGAGTGACCCAGCCGGAATGGCTAAATTTGCTGGGGCGTTTGTGCGGCCGCAATACCGCATTTGAACACAATTTAAGCTGTAAGCCGCCAGTGAGCGGGCGAAACACCGGAAATAAACGGCATGTTGAAACTGCACCCCCACAGGTGGCTGCCACGGCTTCCAGTGTATAAGCTGCGTAAGGGGCGGGCATTAAACTTCCGCCAATGCCCATTCAGTTTCGGAATTCGAAAATTGACATGACTGCTGCACGTTTGTGCAAGTTTAAAACTTTTCAGTTTTCGCTTACCAGTTTAAAATTTTAGCTGCAGCGAACTCGTCCTGTATATGTTTATGAATTGTGTTTTGATTTTTTTGTTCAGTTAATCTTTCGAGCGATTTTCGAGATTGGTTTTGCAGGATGTTTAAATGTTCTTACAGTTAGTTTGATTTTAATTGTTAGCGTACAAAAGGAGGTAGAACTGACAAAGTTCCATACTGACGTAAAAAGGGTCTGCGATCGAGCGTCTGAAAACTTTCTCAGTCTCCCTTTCATCCCTTTTGGATGTGGAGACCCTCTAACTTTCATTATTTGTCGTCGAATTCGAAACCCCGATACCAAGAAATTAACCAAGGTAAGTCTATTGTAACTAAAGTAAATTAAAAATCTAAACTGTGTGGTTCGGTTATCGCCTGATTGCTGTCTTGGCTGGTGCTACTGTAAGCGCAGTCTTTGTGTTAATTACTCTGCCCATTATTTGTGCAATTAATGTCCGTCTTTACTGGAATCGGCAGTGGTTTTATTTTATGACAGGAGCTGTTGAAACGAGCCGTCGCGTTTCAGTCGAAATTGAGAAGGAGAGTTGGATTTAGTGCGATGTTCGAAGCAGTCGAAATCGAGAAGGACTGAAGAGGAGTTGGAATTAGCGCGATCTTCAGAGTTCTACTGTTGCAAAGTTATGTTCGAAGACGCAGCTTTTTTGTTAAGGCATTTGCTTAGATCATAAAATTTCGTTTGATTTTGTGGAATTTTTCGTGCGGGTATGTCGTTGTGTGACGGCGAAATCGGTCGCTGCTTTGTGTATCCTCAGTGTTCATGATATAATTTCATATTACATTTAAATTTTGGTCGCTGAGTGTACGGACGGTGTCGATATCGGCCGGTGAGCGGTAATTTGGTGTTCTAATAAAACCTATGAATGACCTATTTCTTGCCCCAAAACAGCTGTTTTTTGCGCCAACTTAGGCCCATCGCGGGCTCAAAGTGCGTCCGAAATAACGCGTAAAAATGTCCTCCGAGTAGCGCAACCAATGATCCAGGGTCCGGTCGCCTCGGAAAACCCGGCGACCAGGCCTGGATGTATTGGATGCCTTTTTGTGGGGTCCATGCGAGCCTAAAATTGCCGGCTCATCGCGCCAGCAAATTACTTGTTTAGAACTGGGTGATTTTCACAATCAGCCACTTAAGGAAATAAATTTGGGCTGTCGGTAGATGTTTTTGAAAAAACCTCCCAAAGATGACGTGATATACGAGGATGCACGCAGTCAAACCGACAGTAAATTTTTTCAACGAGACCAACCGACAACCACACACACAAGCAGATTATTTGTTTACATAACAGCCACCCGTGGAAGGGAGGTATCGTTTGCACTGTATGCGTGGTACAGCTGACAGCCATCCGTGGATGGTTGGCAGTCGCCTGCACTATACGCACGGTTGTCGGTTGGTCTCGCTGAAAAAAATTTCTGTCGGTTTGACTGCGTGCATCCTCGTACTATATTTTCATTATCAAAGAAACAAATATATATATATACAGATAGTGAGATACTCATTCATATACATTTATAATTTTATATATATACAACGGAATTGGCAGCCCCGTGATATGTATTGTGTTACTTAATGAGCCCCGCTGCGACCGTATAATAGGCATATCTATACCTACTGCAGCTCTACAACAGTACCATAGAATTCTGGTAAACTGTACTTTCTGTGATAGTACATACAAACTGATTTGGTTATTCAGCTTCCGGATTCAGAATAAATCAGCGATGGATTAAATGCAAGAAAAATATAAGATTATCGTTATTATTCTGTGCTACGTAATACCGTACTAGGTAGGCGAATGTATTCGTGGGGGCGAACCCGATCAAAATTAATAGCACGGGCACCCACCTCATGAGGCATTTACGAAGACTTTGTTATCGGCCATTGGTCAGTCGCTGCAACAACGCATTCCTGCGTGCTTTCCACAAAAAAGTGACTGTGTTTCGGATGTTTTTCTGCCCTCTTGACAATTATACCAGCACATTTTTGCTACACTTCTCCATGATGTTACTTTCATTTTTTTCAAGTTTAACTAAATTACATTTTTCTGCCACATCTTTAATCATGGTCAGACGTCGCACAGACTTTAAATAGTATGCACTATGTAGTATTAAAGCAGTTCGCCTATGCAGTTTTATAAGCCATTTGCGTGGAGGCCTTGAAACAAGAACCTCGAATAATATAATGTCCAGAGACTCCAGACCCCATGTCGATTCGTTCATGTATCCGATGAATGGCGCTCATCCATATTGTCGTCAGCAAACCAGTACTAGCAATGCATATGACAACGCTCAGGCATCCCAGAATTTCGAAAGATCGAGTAGCGCGCCTAGTTGTGGTATTTCATCAGTGAACAGCCTGGATAAAGCCATCGAGGACGTAATCAGTGCTTTCAGAAGTCATGCAGAGAAGTTCGGATCGGTTGATGTCATTGAAGCCCTTGAAGAATTTTGGAGACTCAAAGCAGATGCCCGCAATTTGTCCGAAAACGAGTATGCTCCACCTGTATATGACAACGATATTGACTGCAATTACTTCCTTGGAGTTCCTGACAAAAATGGGCATACATACAACATCAGAGTCCCGGATTCGGAAAGCCTCATTCGGTATGAATACGGGTGCGATGCCGATGTCGATAGAAATTCTTTGCACGAAAAGGAATTGACAGACGATCTACACGAAAAAGAATCAAATCATGGAGAAGTACCATGGGTAAAAAGCAAGAGCTTTATTCATTGTTTTTTCTGAAACATGATCATGCCACTATAATTATTTTTAAGGTTGTATAACTTTAACTAAAGTTTTTAACTAGCTTAAATAAAATTTTCAAAACTTGGACTAATATTGACTTCATCTGCATTTGACGTTTTTATACTAGATTTGCAAGAAGTACAGTAGACTATTGGGTTTCAGTTGTGTGACTCGTGTCATGCAGAACCATGATTGTGTAAACAAAATGTGATGAAGATTGCATAAAATAAGATCGACGATTTTCTGAATTTTAGGCATGTTATGTCTTTCTCCCTGGAGGGAGCTGCTTCGCCTCCCGCGGAAATTGTTATAGCCGATCGGAAGCTCAACACAGTGCTGCCAAAATCGCTCTAATGAATTCCATCTTCAACGAACATCCTTCTAGGCGCATTACTTTGGAATATGTCGAGCAAATGTTAACAACCAAAGCCGTAACTGGAAGGATGGACAGTGTTAATCTGAGGAGGGGATGTCAGCTCTCCCTGGAATTCATGGTGGGCAAAACCTTCATGGAGTATTTGGATTTCTGCACGGTTTTGCGGCTCATCTGCTGGGCTGGTTCTCTGTCCGAATTCTTCGGTGAAGAATGTAGCACAAGCAAAGTAAGCGCCATCTGGGTCAAAAATCCTTTTTTAAGTGTTTATCGTAAGCACAATTTTTAACGCTTGTGTGCTTTTGCAGATTTTTCTGTATTGTTATGAAGTGGTCATCGACGCCGAATTTCGATGGAGATTGGCCTTGCAGCTTGTGGAAAAAGAACGTCAGGAATCCGGATTTTTGGTTGATTCCATAAGTTCTGCGAAAGATGAGATTAGAGCCTCTAGGTGCGCCGGGAAAGAATTGCGTTTTCCCCTAGAAAAAGTTAGCATTGGATCTCTGGCACTGCAGCAGCTCCGTTGTGGTAATATCACATAGAAAATTGCTTACTTAAAGAGTTAAAGAACGTGCCGAATATGATGATCTTGGAAGTTTAGCTAAGAAGTTGTTTGGTTTTTGTATCATTACTAAAATGTTAATACTGATATCTGATCAGATAATAATATTTGGTACCTTCTAATGGAAGAACATTAAAATGTTCATGTTACATTTTATTGTTTCAGTTTTATTTAGTGACAGAAAATAAATCAGCTGAAAACATCTGTCGGTCTACTTTGTTGATTTGTTGCCTTCTTAGCTATGTATATTTTAAATTAGTTCGGAATTCGCAATAGTAAGTCATATTATGGAATCTTATTAGTCATTTACGTTTGCATCATTCTGGTGCATTTCGCTGCCTGTTGTGTTTCGTAAGGCACATGCAATTCGCACGATGGCTGTGCACATTAGTCACCTACGGATCTATAAGGGTTTGTGTAAATAATCAAACAACAAATAATACAAATATCTATATAATTCAACAGTGTAGGCGATAAAGTTTTCGTTTGATAAGTTCGTTATCAGGCCATGGTGTTGCGTTGCTGATTACACTGTTAGCACGCTAATATCAGATAGTCGGAACTTTTGTGCTTAAGAATTATAAAAAACAAAAACTGAAAAGAACCAGTACTCAGGTGCACAGGATTCTCCCGTGTTCTGAAGTGGTTAGATGGTCACATAATGTTCTACTGGGCGTGGTGTACCCTTTTTTACTGTTGTGAAGAGCTGCAGCGAAGTGTGCGGGCTGGAACTTGGCCAAGAGGATTTTATTTTTAATCATTTGTGTTGTCGGAAAGTGGAGGAGCGGTGATACAAGAAAATTGAAAGTCTTTTCCAATTCCGTCACTGCCTTTCATACACTCGACCTAAAGTACAATGGATGGACAAGGCGCTTGCATGTTTCCTAAACCGCAGCTAATTCCGAAAGTGAAATATGAGGGAAACGATAACATTACGTAAGTCGTGTTTGTATGATTGCTCGATGGGAGTATAATTTCTAAATTACTGTACTTTACTTAAAATTGTGAAACAAGAACGCAGGTACTAAAACGGTTGTGTGCATACTACTTGTGGCGATCGGATAATGGCTTGCTTTACAGGTTACCGGCACCGTGTTTCCGGGTGGGAGAGCCCGAGTTGGTATACGTGTATTTTCTTATCGGAATCATCCTGCCACTGCTTGCCACGTTATTTCTACAGCGGATGGCCATTGTCAGGTTTTTTCTCCGTGTGGGCCAAAAAATTTTCGTTGAAAAATGTCGACCGGAAAGAGCCGCAGACGACATAGGAGCCTCTTTGAATGACTTGTCGGAAGCTGGATCCGACATGGAACAGCCGCCAACGGCACCAACGGAAATAGTACCATCGCTCAACATGCTGAAGCGAGTCCGGTCGCTCATGGAGAGAAAAGCCAGACGTCCCATGTGGCATCGCTATTTAAATCAAATGTCTTCATCCCAAACCCTTTTTGGTCAAATCTTGGTAATTATAATTAGCTGACTTGCGCACTGGTCGTAATTTTGTTAGTTTATGAATACTTTTTCGAACTGTAGCTTGTTATAACATTAACCAATGCATTTCTTGTCTTTCCACAGATGGGAGTCGGAGTATTTTTCAGTTGCGTCTCGTTATTCATATACTTAAAATATGTGAACAGGTGAGAACAATTATACCATTTGTAAACGTAAGGACGCAGAAAGTAACAGTACAACAAGAGGAACAAAGTGTTAGCATTTGAAATTGTAATCTATCAGTCATTAATCGAGTGGAAGGAATGTCACCTCATTATTCTTTCGATCCATCTCTGATTTATGATTTTCTGCTTTTTTGAAATTACAGGCATCGTGACAGTTTGGAACTGTGCGGAACCATGCCTAATGTTTATCAGATTTTGGACGTGATGGCGAATTTATACATGCTTGTTTACTTTATTATACGGGTATGCCCTTTGGACAAATGAATGCAGTACGATTTGCACAGCGAATAAACATTGTTCTTCGTAGCTAGCCGGGAATCCTAAGAAACAGAAAGTGGCCGTCGATTTGCATGCATTCGGTGACTACTTTTGCATACCGGCTTCAATAATCGGGGTTGGCTTGAACAGATATTTTACAGGTTTGAATAATACGACTTGTATACGAGTATACTGACACAGCGTGGTTTTGGGTCGTATTTTGCTTCATCTTTTCCTCATGTCCGCATTTCAGGTTTCACATATTTTCGCATTTATAATCTTATTTGGATCGTGGATATTTGCGCTAACCGCGGCGTTGTTCGATCGGCTAATAAGACTCGCTTATTGAAGTTGTTAGTGTTGGTGGTTATGCTTGTCACTGTTTCCGCTGGATTTCTGCATTTGGTACGCAAGTTATAATGCGCAAAAAATGATACTGCGAAGTATTGCAACTGTACCAGCTGCATATTGATAGGCGGAAAATCTCGGTGACCCTTGGATTTATGCTCCCGATGGAACTCCCCTGTATAACGGTCAGAATGTGGTATATTGGCGTTGTTTTCTGTTTATCTACGGCAGGATTACCTGGCTGGACCTTAGCGGCATCCGAGTTCTTACCCATACCGGTCGAATCATCGTATATGCTTTCCAGCTTATCGCAATGGTATTGTGCTTCATGTGCCTATCGTACTTCTTTTGTTTTTAAAATACCGGCGTGTATGTCTATTTTGACATAAGCAAGCAGTTGTTTATAGTGGAAAAAGACTTGGGGAAAATTTCGTCTAAATGCTACGATTAAGCAAATTCAGATTTCAGGGCATCATTGGAAAAGCCATTCCACGAATTCTGCAAGAAATCAAAATTAAAGCGGAATACGATAAAAAATACGAGCCCTGCTCCATGTTCTTGTAAGCCGTTTCTGGGTTTTAATTTTCCGTTTTTGTCTCCGACTATTTTGCTTTGTCTGCTTAGGCACATTATTGTCTGCGGTCATGTTACAAGCAACACAATGAAGGCGTTCCTCAAGGAATTTTACCACATTGACCGGTATTTTGCAGAGCACTTCAAAGTGGTCGTTTTAAGCGAGTAAGGGAAGCACAATTGAAAGCAAAAGCAGTGGGATTAGAAAAGGTCACGATTCTGCTGTCTTGCAGCAACCCACCAGACGAAGCTATGGAAAACCTAGCAGAGCGTTATTTTAATAAACTGGAATATAAGCGCGGATCTATTATGAGACTGAAAGATCTGCGCCGTGTTAACCTAGCGGATGCGGCGGCCACTTTGATTCTGGCTGATCGGACTGCAGCGGATGCCGATGCTGACGATGCTGCCAATATTATGCGGGTGGTCTCCGTAAAAAACTTTAAAGGAACCGCTAGAGTTATTGTTCAAATTGCCCACTATCACAATAAAGTAAGTTACCAAAGATTATTGTTACTTATTTAGTGATTTATATGCCGGCTTTGCTGAATCAAGTCGAAGTCCTTGGACATATTACTTTTGTGTATTGCAGGCGTATCTGCAAAATATTCCCAGCTGGAATACAAAAAATGGTGATGTGATTATTTGCATTGCGGAATTGCGTTTAGGTCTGCTGGCGCAAAATTGCCACGCGCCTGGATTTTCGACGTTGATGGCGAATTTATTCACCACTCGCTCGTTGGATGCTAAAACAAAAGTAAAAGCACAGACAAAAATAATTATGGAAGAAGAGCTAATAGCTTTGCATGAAACGTTCGTTGTTTACTGGCGTCTCTATCTTACTTTCAGCAACACTTATGCCCTTTGCGTATAAAAAATTGCAAATTTTACGTAGGCGCTGCACGGTTGAAACGGGCAAGCTAATATAACATATGGCAGACGTAGTCTGTCTATATATTATATTAGTACAAGAAACAGCCTCGGCTTCGCCTCCGCTTTTCTTGTGGTCTCCAGTCTACGGCCGGTTTATTCAAATGATTTCGATCAGCTATTTAGTTAACATCTTACAGTGAAACCTGTCTTTTACATACACCGGTAAATACATACACCTGGAAATTACATACGCGGAAATTTTAACCGGCGCGTCCCATAGACTGCAATATAGTTCTGTGTAATACATACACCGGAATAGCACATACGGTTTTGCTTTAACCGAAGGTGTATGTAGTAACCAGGTTTCACTGTATTCCTTCAACGAAACAAAATGATCCGAAAATACGCTAAAACGCAGATAGAATAAAAAGTGAATTTATGGCTTTTGTGCACGCAGACGCATTCACTTTCACTCAGAAGGGAATTTTTGTTAAATTCTCCCTCCCGAATTTGATCGAGTCTACCAGGTACTAAATTTCCACTAAAGGATGCTTGCAATAGATGCTGGTAGCGGTCACTCGTTTACCTAGCGGTCTGTGTGCTATGGATAGTAGTAGCGGTCTGTGTGCTATGGATAGTAGTGGTAGTTCGGTCACTCGTTTACCTAGCGGGCTGCGTGGATAGTAGTGGTCGTTCGGTCATTCGTTTACCTAGCGGGCTGCGTGCTCTGAATAGTAGTGGTAGTTCGGTCACTCGTTTACCTAGCGGGCTGCGTGCTCTGGGTAGTAGTGGTCGTTCGGTCATTCGTTTACCTAGCGGGCTGCGTGCTCTGGATAGTAGTGGTAGTTCGGTCACTCGTTTACCTAGCGGGCTGCGTGCTCTGGATAGTAGTGGTCGTTCGGTCATTCGTGAATCCCTTTTTATTTTTTGTGGTAATAAAGATCTAGAATGTACAGTAGATACCGTACTATTATTCCGTATTATACCAAATAATTTACGGACTGAAGATGCTGATTATCATTTATCAATCACTGTCTTTAGTTTTGCTCGGACTGCAATGAAAGGTTTGCCCGTTTGAACGATTACTATGGTCAGTTTCTTTTACAGCTGACTTCAAATGTAAACGAAGCCATCCATTTATACGATTTAAACTGTAAACGAAGCCATCCACTTGCAGTATCGTTTGTGCTACTGCTAATTGGCTTTTCTAGTTTTGTAGGATTAAAAGTTCAAACCTTTTGATTTGTTGATCTAAAAAGGGTACCAGTTTAAATTTACTGATTTTTTGCTCCATGCAACAGGACTTTGAAATTTTTTTCAAGGTCACCTTGAGCTTTCTTCTCTACCGGCACCGGCGTCTGTGCACGGGAGCCGGAGCAGATATTACCAAAGCAAAATGCATGTGACACAGTTTCCAGACATGCTGAATCGAATGGCGTTAGCAGTTTTTCGATTAATTTTTTGGTTTGTTCTGACCAGATCGTACGGGGTTTTCCGTTGTAATATAGATCTTTACCTTGATAGGATCCAGCGTGTAACTGAAAGGTCAGAACTCTCTAAATGAAAGGTCAGAATGATTCTGTCTGTTCTGAGCTTTTGCGTCTGTCTATCCTCTAACGGGGAAAAGATGGAAAGCAAAGGACACTAAAGGTTAGCCTCAATCCTGTCTGTTCAGTTGCCGATTCTCTGTCGGATTCCCATTTGAGTAGTGAAGAGATGCTGTACATCTGACGTATGGGAGTAGGATCATACGCCGGATGTACGTACGGATGCTGACTGTCCGCCTTCCACCTGCAACACAACGGATAATCTAGTCAATCAATGCTGTGATTTGTTGTTCTCTTTTACTAGCGATGTATATGATGTCATAACGCGAAGTCTATATAAGTTCTTGTGATGCCTAATATCGGAATCAGTAGTCTGGGATTTACTTCTGAGACTGCTTTCTAATTACGATTTCCTAGCGTTGTAAACTGTGATGTGAATTGGATAAAGAGACAGCAATACTTGTTCCTTCTGATGTACATGATCGCCCCCGGATTATTGCATAGAATACAGGTTTGCTCGTGACACAATCGTCCTAGCTCTTGCCGATCCTCACAGGACTTACGACCGGAAGTTGTGGTTAGCTCGTTCCTGAGGGATTCCTGAGTTCTCGCGTTCCTGAATCGTTCGTCTTATTTCCACCGTAGTTTATCTGTTACAGTTTGAGAGTACGAGTGCCTACCGACTGACATATACAGGCGTGGAAGAGTAAAGATTGTTCATGGAGCCTTAAACGGCGTGAACGCTTATACACGACATGGCGCCCACCGGTGTCTTTTAATTTTCCCGATGTAACAGAAAATTATTGGTGGAAAGTTTGATGGTAATTTAATTGGTAAAAGTGGTCCGTTTTTGAAAGGCGTCGAACCGCAAAGGTACGCCGAAGGAGGTCAGCGTTCCAGATCTGGCCTAGTTAATTTATTTTCAGCGAGCTTCCTCGCAATTGTGAGCTTCCTCACTGGTGAGCTTCCTCGCCAATTAAATTAATTGCTTAATTTAAATTGGACCGTAGGAAAAACAGTCGAAACCTCAAAGGTCGGCTGTGTTAAGTAAAACTAGTACTGTGTGGGTAATTTCCGGGTTGTCTGCGCAAAGCAGTAACCGCGGGGAATAAAGCGTAATCAGCAGTGTCAGTGCACCTGGCCTGCAGATAAATCAGATAGTGAGCACCGAGCCATTGTCAGTGGCCAGGTGAGATAACGATCTCCAGCTAGACTGATAAAGGCAAGCCGCAAGCGGTAGCCAAAATCAGCAGCTAGAGAGAGTTGACCGTGAAAAGGTAAACACCGGCAAACGGTGATTGACCTGTGAATCTTAAAATTACGGCAGCACGCAAAGTGCAGCAGTGTAATTTTAGGAATCTGTTACAGTCGAAACCGCAAAGGTCGACTGTGTTTAAAACTCACTTAACAATTCAAACCTAAAAGGAGGATTGGGAAGTGACGTAGTAGTAATTGCACAATTGCAATTTCGGAAGCAGTAGCACAATCGCTACTGTAAGTATTATTTTAAATAGCCGCAAAGGTTATTTAAAATAAAAAGCAAAATGTCGGGCGGTTCGATTCCTAGAAATCGCCCACCACCGCGTAAAATCCCAGACAACAAAGTGATTATTGGGGCGTACGATGGGTCGAGAGCTCAGACAAGGTTCAAATTCAACGCAAAAGAAATTCCGTTGAATTTGATGTACTTTGCTCTTAATGTTGAACCACCAGAAGCACAAGATGCATTCTGTGGAAAGTCATGGATTGATTACCAGGAAATCAGGCGGTACTTAAATTCCAAAACGAGATTGCCAGCACATTTTAAACCTTGGATTGAGTACGAGGGATGTATCCCTAAAGCTTACCTGGACATCACTGATGAGCAGTTTAAAGCGGCTGTGCAGGATGCAAACAGGTGGCTGCCAGAATATACGGAAGATTTGAATAGACGAAGAGAGGCGGCCCAAGCTGCACTTACAGCGTCTAAAGCGACGGGAAAAACTCCCAAAAAACAGGCAGCGAATGAGCGCGTCACGCGCGGTGCCAAGGAGAGAATTCCAGCCCAGGCGTCTGCTGCGATATTGGACGAACCTATATCGGAGACTCCAAGCGTGGCTGAGAGCCAGACAGAACCCCAGTCGTCCCAGTCGGACAACAACTTGATAGCATTGTCGGCTGCGGATAAAGCGGATATTTCTGAGGGATGGATCTGAAACAAGAGCAATTAAAAGCATTCGCGGTGGAACAATGACGTTCCACCCGGCACAATTAAAATTACATAGCTTTGTGTCGGAAAAGGATTTTGAACAACCAGATGAGGACTTCCTTACTCAAGCTAGGGAAGTCGATGAGCAGTTAGCTGCGGCAGAAACTGACCAGGACGTGGGCCTGATAGTCCGGCAAACTATGCCCGTATTGATCCAAAGTCTCCGCACACTCATTGCATCCACAAAAACAAAAGTAGATGAAATGGGTAATACAATGTCTTTAGACGCTCGTGTAGATGCGGAACGAAACGAAAAATTGAAATTCCAAAACGATTTCAATGAAATGCGTGTTAAATTCGAAAATGAACAAATAGAAAATGACAGATTGGCCAACGAAATACGCATTGCGAATGATAATTTGCACACCTTAAGACAAGCTAACAGAAACGCGGAAACCGCGTTTAATGCAATGAAAGATGAGCGCGATACTTTAACAGACACGAATCGTAATTTTGAAAAACAGTTGGAAGACGCTCAGAGAGACCTTTCAAACGCGAAAGCTACGATTGATGGCCTCAGTGCGCAACCAGCACCGGATTTAACGAAACAAATAACTGATTTGAACCAAAAGCTGTCGAAAGCTCAGAAAGATTGTAATTCTGAGAAAGATGCGCATAAATTAACTAATAAAAATTTGACGGATGCGCAGAACCTGGTCACAAAACTCACCAAAGATTTGGAAGATGAAAAGAAACGGGCTAAAGATGCGGAAGACTCTCTACAGCGTGAACTCACACAAGCGAGAGTGCAGCTGAATAACAAGTCTTCGGTCGGCCCGATGCATATTCCCAAGGAAAAGGATGATTCGTCCCAAAAGGAAATTGAGAGGTTGCAGGGCCTGTTGACCACAGAGCGAGAGAATGTTCAGAAGGCCCAAAAGGAATTAAAAGATTCGAAAAAGGACAAAAGATGTGATAATTGTGAGAACGCGATTCAAGCGAAGAATACAGCACAGGCTGACGCATATGAAAAGTCTGAAAGGTGTAATCGGCTGTATGAAGAAAATGCGCAATGCCGAAAGGAATGGCATGAAAAACAAGACCAACTTACCAAGATGGAAGTGGATCTAAAGCAAGCGTATGACGAACTTCGTCGGCTTCGAAATACAGATGCTGCTCTTGGCGGTGGTGAAGGATACTTTCAAAGGGAAGCGCCGGTAGCAACAGGAGACGTATTACGTCCTTCCGCTTTTACACCATATAATCCCCAAAATTTCTCGTCATACGTGGATCAGCCTATAGCTACTGGCAGTAATCCCGCTGGCATCTTACGCAGGCCTAGACAGGAATCACGAGTCGAATTCTCGGAGGCTCAGACCATGCTGCGTTCATCGTCAGAAAGTCAAATTCCAAGGGAAACGGCACCTGCCAAACAGAGGAAAAATGGCTCAACAGATTTACGCCAGCAAATTCTGAAAAGAACAGCTGACGAATCTAGTCGCCAGATGCGAGGAACAGAAAATAGGGACAGTTCCGATACAGAAAATGAACTGATGGATGATGCCCTGATGGAGGATGAACACCGTCGCCCCAGTAGCACGGCCAGCAATGAGTCTATGTCCAGAAATCGTCAGCTGGAGGAATGGCTGAACAAGCAGACTCAAATTTCGGATAGAACGACGCTGACACAAGAAAGCGTTGTTGAACTTCTAGCAAAATTTGTGGAAAAAGACAGCGATAAAACAGTAGGAGGCATGAAGTTACTTGCCTTTGATGATGCTCACCCGGAAAAAATCCAAAGATGGCTCATGAATGTTGAACAATGCAGAGCCACAAATAATTGGAATGATGAAACAACGTGTCGCAGAGTAATCGGCGCATTTACCGGTCCGTCTTTTCAATGGTTCGAAAAATTCTGGAAAGATAATAAAGGCAAATCGTGGCCTGATTTCTTTAAGCCGGCTATTGTTGAGCACTTTAACGGCTCTCTCTCTAAAGCCGACATTCGTAGGAAAATGAATAATCGCAAATTAGAATTCTATGAACCAGTTCGTGCTTACCGGGATAGTTTCCTCCCATGGTTTGAGGAACTAAAAACATCTGACGAAGAGCAGGTGGAAGCACTCCTTGATGGCGTACAGGAACATCGACCGGCATGGTTCCGTGAAATTTATAATGCGGCACCTAAAAATTATGCGGAATTTGAAAAGAAGTTACAGGAATGCGAAAAACTGTGGAAGCGCATGAATAAAGATAAGAAGACACCTGAGTCAACTCAGAGAAATGCACCTGCTGAACCTAGAAGCGCCGGCAATAATAATAATAATAATTCGAATTATGAAAATCGAGGCGGCCGCGGTGGCTCGTCTCAGAGAGCAAATTATTATTCGAACCGGGGAGGCCGCGGAAATTATGGCAACAATCGCGGAGGATATTCACGCTCGTTTACGGAAACGGTGATTCCGCAGCCGCAAAATTCGGTGGCTCCAATCCAACCCGTCCTGAATGTTCCCCAGCCGCAATTTGTGCCAGTTCCGGTGTATTCTCAGCCACCATTTGTTGAACAACACCCGGTACAATTTGCGCAGACTTTCCCTCAACCAATTCCCATGCAGGCTCCTATGCCTGTCCCAGTTCAAATGATGAATCCAATGATGCCGGTTATGCAGCCGCAATTCCAACAACCGGTGCAGAATTTCGATCAGCAGTACCAACAGAGTGGCCCTGCGAATAACAACAATTATGATGGCGGTAATAATCGTGGAAATTACCGAAATAATAATAACAACTATCGCGGACGTGGCAATTATAACAACAATAATAATCGCCAACAAAATCAGAATAATCAGAATTACCGGCAAAATCAGCAGGCCGGTAGTCAGCCTCCGTTTGATGAACGAAATATCCTGAAAGATAAATGGCAAACAAATCGTGGAGTCGAGATTTGCTTCCGCTGTCATGGCCTTCATCCTGCAGCTGGTTGTACGAATCAATTTGTACTTCCCCGTCAGTATGAGCCATCTGCAGAATTATTGGCACGTTACAATAACCCGCAGCAGCAGATTAACATGATGGAATTGGATTTGCCGGCCGGTTTGTCCACGCCGCCGCCACAGTGCAATAAAATGGAAGTACAGGATTTTTCGCAATATCCGCTGGCTGATCACGTTTGTTTGTTGCCGACGCTGGATGCCCAGGCATGGTATTCTGTTATTGACATAAATTACCAGAAAGTGAAAACCATGCTAGATACTGGGTCTAGCATTTCAGTCATGTCTCTCAAAATGGCTAAAGATTTAAAATTAAATATTCACCGCTGTCCTGATCACATCAAAGGCAGGGTTGTACATACAGCTTACCAAGGGAGACAGCTGATTGAGCCGTTGTCGGTAGTGGTCACAATCCACGAATTTGGGATGGCCTTTGAGCACGCGATGCTTGTGAGTTCCACTTTCGATAGGGACCACGTTGTTTTAGGTGTAGACTTTTTAGCTACAAAGCCTTTTATTTTAGATATGAATACTATGACTTGGCGCCTCTCGCGTAGACAGCCTAATGCTCCGGCATTCTTTCGTCGCGAAACTCACCTAATGTCAGACGTCATTCGCTCTCATGACTTCGATCCGCTAATCCCACCGGGAGTTAAGCCGTCTCCTGCAATCCCTGCGTTGATGTTGACAGAGCGCATTGGCGTCGCTAAGGAAGCAAAATTTGTTCCTTATGAATCTGCACATTTGATTTTGGCAAAAGCAGATCGAGAAATTTGTATTCTGCACTTACAAAAGGCTAAGCTGGAGTGGCCGCGTCCAGTCCCGCCGCTACCGGTGATAAAAACGGCTGATGCCTCGGTGAAAACAGAAGTTAAAGAAACTACACCAGTCCAGCTAGCCCCGATTAAAAAGGGATCCGATCTCCGTGATGAAGAGTTTGTGCGTAGTGTAGTACAGGAGATGATTCGTCAATATCTCCCGAGAGCAGCTTCCGTCGCGGATGAACCTGTTCGTCCTGCAATTAAACAAGAAATTAAAGTGGAGAAAAACCCAGAACCAAGTCAAGTTCGTGGGGGAGGCGGTGAAACAATTGTAAATAGTATGCAGTCAAGTTCGCGGGGGAGAGAACAGGCGTCTTCCCAGCCGCCAATTAAAAAGGAAAAAGTTTTACAGCCATTACCGGCAAGCAGCCCGAGTACCTCGTCTTCTTCATTGGCCAGTCCTGTGCCTAATTCTGGCTCCAGTCAAGTTCGTGGGGGTGACGACTCCCTGCAACTTCCGATTCAGATCTCGTCGGTGGACGCAGTATTAAAGCAGCATCCTGCAGCAAAATATCTCTACATGGGTGTCATGGAAAAATCAGCGAAGGTTGTTGAATGTCTTAGTATGGATAATAAACTACTAAATGTCATACCGGTAGAGCGCGACCGCAGAGACGTCGATGAAGTCCATGACTATCCGTCTTATATGGCACGCAATCCAGAATTGAAGAAATGGATGACGCCAATGGACAGGCCACAGGATAAACAGTTATTTCCTTCAGAGAAAAGATTCCGTGATCCGCAGTTCTGGCGCGAAACTCAACAGCAGTGTGTTGATAGCCGGATGTGGTACAAAATGTACAAGAAACCGTCGCACGCTAATACGAATTTTACCAAATACGAAATCAACAGATTTGTGATTTGTGAAGGGATATTGTGCAGAGTACCTGATCATTCTGGTGCATCTCCGAGAATTTACGTGCCGCACCAATGGCGACAGAAATTAATCGCCTGCTTCCACGAAATTCTTATTCATCGGCAAGCGTACGGCCGGCATGAAAAGCTATATCCGTACTTGGTGAAATTATTTTACTGGCCTGATTGTATAATAGAAATCGAACGGTATGAGAAAAACTGCGACGTGTGTCGAAACTCGATTAATGACCGTCGGCATTTTGAAACGATTAAAAGAAATGAACAGTTGTGCACAGAAAGCTACAGGAAACGTAAAGTTACCTTTTCCGTGGACAATCCGGCTCCCGCAGGTGAATTCGAGAACGGTAGCTTTATTCCAGCTCCAGTGATGGCAAAGCCTATCAATATCGGCCGTGTCCGACCCTATGAAGATAAACAGGCGGAGAAGCAAAGGAAATAAATTCTCAAATGATTAGTAACTCACCGCCGCCGAAGCCGTCTGAGTTCGTTTCGGAGGATGTCAGAGCGACCTACGATGTTGCGACAAAAATTAATATTAATGAACAGTGGGAAATCTGGAATGACATTCAGAGACAAAAAGCATTGAGCGAATCTGCAGCTGCTAATTCAGTACAACCCACCGTAGGAAATTACGAACCATCACCGGAAGGTTCGGGAAGGAATTCTCCTAGGCGTAAAAAGTCCAGTTTCAGCCGTAGAATTCGGCGGGAATACGCCGAGCGCGAGGCCGCAAGCCAGTTGTCCGCCGAGACAGTGCAGCCGGCACCGGTGCCACAACAACCGACGGCTAAAAATTTACCGAAACGGTCGCAGGACGTCCGCGAATCCACCGATATCCCAGCTTGTGTGTATTCGAAGGATGTCATTGAGTTGGCGTACAGGGACGCCCATCTGAAACAGGCTCAAGCACAGGTTGAAGTTAACTCGGTTGAACAGGACATTTATCGGTTTGAGCCTGAACCTGGTCCTATCGACTGCTTTAAAATGGAGCTTTTCCCGGCTTCACCGGTTATAATTCAGCCCCACTCACAGGGAATTATTCGGGCAACGACGTCCATGTCCGATGAGCAGTTTATGGAATTTCAGGATGAGTACCTATACACCCAGCCGTTTTTATATGAAGGAAAAATTCCCGAATCAAACAAGAATGCGGTACTCTTGGACGGCGTCTTAACGCTTAATGAGTACGGTAATTGCCGAGTCTGTGTTGTCAACGTTTCGGATAAACCATTGGTTCTGAACGAGGAAACCAACCTTGGCGAAGTTGCGCTCGTCGATGCGGTCTATCAGATGGACTCTCCAGAGTTTCAGGACAGTTGTCAAGAAGCGATTACTGGCATTCCTGCTGATGGCGAAAAGGCAGTTTCTGTGCCGGAGAAAATAAATGAATGCATGGTTATCCAGTCGCCGCCATCCGCTGTTGCCGTTGTCGATCCTGAAACAGAAGAAACTTTCGCGAAAATTAAAGTGGGAGATATTTGCCCTAGCAAGGAACAACTAAAGGCTATATTCTATCAGGCAAAATCAGTCCTACCGACTAAAGCGCGTCCTGTGGGATGCTGTACCATTTATGAGCACTCCGTGGATACAGGCACAAGTTTGCCGGTTAGAACTCCTCCGTACCGGACATCGTTTGAAGATAGGAAGTGGCTTCAGGCTAAAACACAGGAAATGATTAAAGACGGTATAATTGAGCCAACAAATTCGGCGTGGGGCAATCCCATATGTATCGTAAAAAAGAAGGATAAATCTCGGCGATTAACCGTGGATTTTCGCAAATTAAACGAACGGTTAATGGGCAGCAGTTACCCGCTTCCCAGAGTTGACGACATATTAAATGCCCTCGATAAAGCTACGGTCTTTAGCAAGATTGACTTAAAGAGTGGCTTTTGGCAAATAAAAATCAAACCAGAAGACCGATGTAAAACGACAATGGTTGGTGAAGAGTTCACGTTTCAATACAAAGTCTTACCCTTTGGGATGAAGGACGCGCCTTCTGCCTTCCAGCGCGCCATGGATTTGACTCTTGCGAACATGAAGTGGAGGAATGTGTTGGTTTTTATTGATGACATTATTGTCTTCAGTAAAAACCTGGCTGATCATATGCGAGACTTACAGGAGCTCTTCCTGCGGCTCCAGGAATGCGGCTGGACCATTAATCCTGAAAAGACAGAATTATTTGTAAATTCAATAACGTTCCTGGGTCATACGGTCGATCAATTTGGTATAAGCACGGATCCAGAGAAGATCCAGGCGGTTAAGGAATTTGGTCCTATAAAAGATAAGAAAGATATTCTCAGATTTTTAGGTATGGTAGGATATTATCGTCAATTTATTAAGAACTTCCAAGAAATCGCTGAGCCGCTTCAAAAACTAATTCCTAAAAAAGTTACCTTTGAATGGGGAACGGATCAGTGCAGGTCTGCGGAACAATTGAAGGAGGCCTTGGTGACGGCGCCGGTCTTGGCCCGTTATGATCCGGAGGCTTTGTCGCGTGTTATCGTTGATGCCAGTACTATTGCTGTGGGTGCAGTTCTTATGCAATGTCCCAAGGATAAACCGACGGATGTGCCAACAAATTGGCGTCCTATTGCATATTTAAGCCGCAAGTTGACTGAAACACAGAAAAGACTGTATTTCCCTACTGAGCTTGAAGCTTACGCGGTTATCTGTGCCTTAAAGAAGTGGAAGCATTATTTGTCTGACTATCAGTTCGAAGTACAAACCGATCACCAAGCTTTAGTGTTTTTAAATAATATGCGCGATGCCGCTGGCCGCCTTGGGCGCTGGGCGTTGTATATCCAGCAATTTAACACTAAACCTGTTCACATACCTGGCAAAGAGAATGTTATTGCCGACGCCTTGAGCAGAAATCCAGGAGAGCAACTGGAACCCGACTCGGATGACTCGGATATCGAATTTGATTATCGGCAAACTTCGCCTTTTGCCGGTGATGCAGCGATGATTGAATGCTGCTTTGCGGTTTTGGAGAGAGATTATGTGGACATCCGCTTCGAAATGATGTCGGCTGAGGTGAAGGCAGTCTCTCAAGAGGATGTGCAAGCCTTCGACGCCGATAAAGTCCAAAAGTTGATTACTGATGACAAAGCTTCACACTGGGCCGAAGAGCAGTCTCGCGATGCCCGGATTGTCCGATGGCGGCTGCTCCTAGAGAATAAAAAGGAAAAGATGTCAGACCACGAGAAATTACATCTAAACAAATTTGTAGTGAAACAGGGCGTTGTATATTATAAGTTCGAATTAAACCGGAAGATTTATTACTGCATGTATGTACCTGTTCACTGGCGGCTTCAGTTCCTTCAGGATAACCATGATTCCCCGCTAGCGGCACACTTGGGCGTCCTGGCCACCTATAAAAGGATGTACAAGTATTTTTATTGGCCCCGTATGTTTGAGTCTGTTAAAAGTTATTGTGCTTCTTGCCCGGCGTGTCTTGCACAAAATCCTCTCGCTACGGCCCCGGCCGGCGCTCTCCAGTCAAACCCGACCGTTCCTCCTCGGATAGTTTGGGCAATCGACGTTGCTCCGGCACTCCCAACAACGGAATCTGGAAATAAAAACATAATAATCGCTGTCGATTACGGAAGTAAATATAAAGTCGCGGAGGCAGTTGAGAGAAATGATGCCGCCACTCTGGCGTTGTTCTTTTATCGTCGTATTCTCACGGTCTTTGGCATGCCGGTACACATTACCTCAGACCGCGGCAGTAATTTCATGTCTGAAATGTTTCGGGAGCTTCTCGCTCTCGCTGGTGTTGCTCACGCACCGACGGCGTCAGGCCACCAGCAGGGTAACGGTCTTGTTGAAAAACGTGTAGGGGAAATCAAAAAGGCGCTAGCGAAGTATGTTAATGAACAGCAAAGTGACTGGGATATATTCCTCCCAGCACTTTGTGCTGCCTTTAACAGTAAAGTAGTGGAGAGAACGGGCCGCACACCATTCTTCATGATGCACGGCACCGAGATGCGCTTACCGATAAATAACTTTCTGCCGTTTGAAGAGGATTTCGTGATTCCCGCTCATGTATACGTACAGCAGATGCAGCGCGGCCTTGGTGAGGCCCTGGACTTGGTGAATGCTGAAGAGTTTCGCCATAAGCTTAAAGACAAAATTAGATATGACGCTAATATATCGCATACTTCGTATAAATCCGGAGATCAGGTTTTAGTTTATGTACTACATCGAAAAGTGGGAAGAATCCATCCCTTATGCCCCGTTGGACTGCTGGATGAGAAATTGTTCGTCAGTCTGGGCCGGTTCACTATGTAGTAAAGAGTAATAGGCGTGGGAACGTTAAAACTGACACTGTACATGTCAGCCGTTTAAAGCCGTATAATTTCCGCGACGTCGATACTATTCTACAAGACGAGCACTTACCCAAATTACTCGATTGTGTGGAGAAAGAATGTCCCGACGAATTGGTTGAGGCGCCCGCGCCGCCGCCGGTGATTCCGTCCGTTGATTCAGCATCGTCGCGCCTTGATGCTGAGTACGCTGAATATCTGGATAACCAGATGGAAGAAGTACCGCTTTTGAAAACCCGCTCCGGGCGTGTGGTGAAACCTGTGGAGAGATTTACTAATCAGAACAACGACAAAAAGCGTAAAAGAGACCCGTCGGCTGATGCTAAAAAGCGCATGGCCACAAGTGATAGAGAACCGCCTATTCTGAATGTATCCCAGTCGGGAGGGGGTCAATCGGAACCAGTTGAGCCGTTGGCCAGTGGTTCTCAGCCAATTACCTGTAATGCAATGGAAATCGGGCCGATGCAGCCAACACAGATTTCACCGCCTACTGTAGAAGACAAAATCTTTCCAGCTCCGGCCTGGGCGCGTCCGATTGAGCAGTTCTGGCCTCAGGGCGTAATATCAGATGACGCCCTGGATAAACAGGAATTCTGGAGGTATCGCCAGATGGAGTGTAGTGACATGATGTTGTGGGACGCCGTAGTTGATGGAGATTGTACTCTCGAAGAATCTGCATACGCGGCCTGGCATCTTCCTTTAGTTCTAAAAGTAAAAGGCATTATCTGCCATTACGGCGAAAGAGAGGATATCCAGAAGAGAATCCCTAAAATTCTGATCCCGTTTCAATGGCGTAAGATATTAGCCGAATCAGTACACCGTCGGTTGCTTCCATGGTAGTGCCATTTCGCCATATGATTACTTATATAAACACCTTCGGTTTTTCTGGCTGAAATGAAGTCTGATTTGTGAAATTTTGCCGGATCTGTACCTTATGTAATCTGGATTTAAAGGCCGAGCGGCCGTGTAAATTTGTACATTTATTCTATTTTATTTTTATTTCTGAATTTTAAGAATTGGAATTTTTACTCTCTACTGCATTAAATTGTTTGGAAAGTTCCCATTAAATCTGTGTGTGTGCGTACGGATTGAGTAGCCGCATTCGCCATTGGACGCAGTCCGCAGTACGTAGCGTTCGTTGCTCTTTCGGCATATCACTTGCGTGGAAAAGCTGCTTTTAGCTGGCCGCAAATGCGATTTTACCAGCAAAGATCAGTGTCATTGATTAATTCGCTCTTGGTCTTGTGCGAAGTTGCTCCTTTCTACACTGATTTTACGCCTAACAATTTCTGATAATGTATCGCCGAAAGTGCCAGCACATCATTCCTTCATGCATGAGGATACCGAGTTCCTCGGAAGATTCGGTACAGGTTGTAGCAGATGTCTTGGCCGACGTTCAGCCGCCACAGTATCCTGATCCTCACACCGGATGGCCTGAACCAACATTTGAATGGTCCCATCGCATGGTGGATTGTGGCCTTCGTCCGTCTCCGCATGACTATGCTCGTGGAGGAAAGAGTTATATTCCCCCGTCTGGTTTGATTCATTGTCCCTACAATCCGGACAGAGATTATGTGGAGCTGCATCCTGAAACTCGATTGCGTTTTCGCGGCAAGATTTACCATAATGGATCGGAGATGACGGTGGACAAATATAACCGCTTTGTCCACACTCTGGATCTGTCAAAGGATGCACACTATGCTTTACTTCGTTACCTGCGTGTGGACTTCCGCCAGGGATGGCTCATCGGGCAAATTGTTTGCGAACTCCGTCGGAACTACGGCATTAATGTTGTGCGTAACCCCATTGAGTTCCTCACTGCATTGGATTATGTCCCGGGGGAAACGGGAGACCATGGTGCCGTTGTTACGCTCGTGGACGCGTATAATCAGCATATCGAGGAATTGGTTTCCAATATTGACGAGGATCACCGTTTGGAAGCGGAGCAGCGCTATTTCGAGCGTGTGAATGCAGCGGATCCGCGCTCGTCATCCCAACAGCAGCAGCAATTGCAACAAACGCGTTGGCTGTTACATGAAGGACAGGAGAAACGCGGCCCGGGCAAGCTGGATGCTTCGATCGCCAAACGTCACCGTCCACGCCGCGATGATGATGATGATGATAATATGGGCGCTGCTGTTTAGCCGTTTCCCTGCAACACAGCATTTAATAAGCTTTTCACGTTATTATGCCCTCTACTTCGCCACTATCTAGTGTTTTTCACGGTTTGAAATGAGTACCCTTCTCTTTCTTTGAGTTTACAAATTCGGTACAGCCTTTTTTCTGTCAGTTCTACAATTAGCTTCTAGCGTTGCTCTTTAGTGCACAACTTCTCTATGTATTGGCTTACCGTTGTCGGCCTTGCACGATATTAAATTGGCAGTGTGGCAAGAAATGGTGGAATAGTGTTTAAATCCGATTGTTTAAAATTACAATTCCCGGGAAATCCAAGCAAAACAGTACAGCTAAACATAAAAGGTGTAAATATCATCGCGTTCTGGAAAAAATGCAAAGTCTTCACGTTTGAACATGTAAACAATTATGTCACTGTACCGACCGCCCGTATGTCGTTAAATGTTAGGGCAGTGGCAGTCACATAGTGCACAGCTGTTTCCGGTCTGCACAGCTGCAGTGTGTCAGCGGTTTTCCTGTTTAGTTTTGCTTTTTACATTTTTAGCTGCAGCTTTTAAATTCTTCAGCCCTTGGCCGTCATTTGTTCTGGTTTAAATCTCTGCTCTTTCACACAATGGAGATGGAATTTTATAAATCCGAGCGCGGGCGTATGATTTGTGCCGAGCAAGACGAGCAAAAGCGCCGTAAGTTCGTAAGATTTTCTGACTCTGTTGCTTACGTTCTGGCGAACCAGGAACACATTTTTGAGTTTGTGCACTTTTGGCGTTCGCTTGATGCTCCGTACATTCCTATCAGAGAACTGTGCAGGCTCTCTAATTCGGAAATTATGGCCTTAACTTTCGTAGAACCCGAGCCATTGGATTTCGAGGCTCAGGTGGCTCTGGAGATTGAGAACATCCGCAAGTCGGAGTCGCAGATGTATTACTTGAAGATTGGGTTTATTCTGTATCCCGACACTCCAGTTCGACGCGAAGCATCTGAACGCCTGCGCAAGAAATATGGTCTGCCATCCCTATTTAACCCGCCGGAAACTCCGCGCGAGCGTCAGCAGCGCAGGGTGGAACACAACAAGCGAGTGATGGAAGAAGAGCTCTGTTGTGTGGAGTGTGAGAATAATGGTCCGGGTTCTTGTGGCCGTATTTTGTACACCTTGGATGATGACGAGCCTGTTCCAAATATCTGGGGATCTGGCAATCTTGAGGACTGGAAAGAGCCAGACTTAGATGTGGATGACTGGTGGGCAGAGCACAAGCTGGATTTTAAGGATCCCATGGAATTCTTGCCTGCGGATATGCTGTGGGTGGATGACGACTTCGGCACTGATCAGAAACTGAAGAAGAAGCGTAAGCACATTGTTGTGCAACGCCACTCTCTGCGCGGAATCCGTTTTACCTGTTTTTGAGCGGCCGTTTTGTATTTTTAGAATGTACGGCTGGACGATTTAAACTGTACCGGCCTTTTTGTTCAAATCTGCCTTTTTGTGCGTTTTTAAATGATGTTTCAGCGTGGCAGGTTTGATCGCGTATAATCTTACGGCTGCCGCGTTTTGAATGTTTAAATGAGCGCTGTCTTGCTCTTCTCAATAGTTGTGATTGAGTCCATTGTTATGGCTCAGTGTTCTGTGAATTTTGTATGGACTGTATAATTTAGCCAATGTTTTTGTAATGTCGTAAATGCGTAAGGTGTGAAGGGCCCAGCAAAGGGAATTAAAAACGTAAAGGGAATAAAGGAAACTTTGAGTTTTTCGTGCTAAAAGTGGTAAATTGATGAGTGTATATTCAGTCAATATACCTACACTAGCAGAGTTTCTGACAGCTCTCGGTACCGTTGCTGCACTCCGGTTGTATACACGTTCTGCCGTAGATTTGTGTGTTATTTTGATTCGGTTGGACTTCGCAGCTTACGAAGTATGCGGTCGCCAGCGTGGGCGGCTGGCAGAGTCCTATCCTGAATGTATCCCAGTACGAATTTTTATTTTAATTTAATTGTTTACAATTATTGTGATCTTACTCCGCTGATCCCGCTGCCTTAAGTTTATTTGTGCGATCTGTGGTACTGTGGTTATATGTCAAATCACGATGACTCCTCCAGCTTCGGAGAAGAAGAGAGCGCCCAAGCAGGCGCTGGAGAACCGTGTGACAGCGTGGACGGAGAGAGTCGCTCAGAAGATGGCCGAACGCACTGAAGCCCAGCAGCGCTTTGAGCGTGGAAGAATTGCTGTTAAGGAGGCCGTGTCTAAGCTCCCTCCTAAGATTCCTTAATGTGGCACCGTCTGCTAGATTTTGGGAGGCGGATTTTGCCCACTATTGTTAGAATGTCTGGTATTTTGTGCGAAATGCCTGAAATCGTGCTTCACTCGTATGATCTCCTTTGCCTTCATCCTTTTGTTCGTACGCTCATGTCGCGTCTGAGATCTCATATTGTAGATTTGGTGCACCGTTTTATCTGGTATTTTCATTGTTTTACGGTCAGTTTTCTCCTTTATTCAGATTGTTTTGTGTTTTGTTACACGGGTTGTACGCTCTTTAGTCGGTACATTATGGTTCTTGCGTTTTGTTCCGCAAGGCGTTCTTGTTGTTTAGTTACTGTGCGCGTTGCGAGTTCAATAAAGTCTAAGTAGTTACCGTCTGTGCTGTTGTTGGTAAATGCTGAACAGCGTAGCGCACGACCGC